>NC_088689.1:22610714-23264642 GCF_028017835.1 Emys orbicularis | reverse complement strand
GGTTAGACTGTAGGGGGAAGAGTGAGATGAGGAATGCTTCTATCTACATCTAACAAAAGGACAGCACCATTACTGTGAACAAATTTCCTGTAGAAACTTAAAACATATGGTTTGTTCTGTGAGAATATCCATATCTCACATTTAGCAGGGATGCAGTCAATAGACTTCTGAGAGCTCTTCCCATTTAACGAGCTTCAATTAAAGAAAGTATGACTAGACAGGTTTAATATATGCCAGAGAGGGAAACGATAGTTAAGGGTGCATGGTATATAGAAGACAGAAGGCCACAGAACCATGATATCCTTGTCAAGTCTAAATTGTGGTATTTATAAAAATGGGTGTGGGAAGCACCAGAAATGTTTCCCATGCACTATATATTCAGTTTTTGATTGGCTATGAGCCTATTTGAGACATTTAGTCTCTGACCTCTTTCTCCATCTCGCTACATTTTATTTACACCAAGTGCTGACGTGCCCCTTTGTTGTATGTCATCACGACCTGTCACAGTAGCTATCATAAGAACGGTCATACTGGTTCAGATCAAAGGTCCATCTAGCCCAGTATCCTGTCTTCCGACAGTGGCCAATGCCAGGTGCTCCAGAGGGAATGAACAGAACATGTAATCATCAAGTGACCCATCCCCTGTCGCCCATTCCCAGCTTCTGGCAAACAGAGGCTAGGGACACCATCCCTGCCCATCCTGGTTAATAGCCATTGATGGACCTATCCTCTATGAACTTATCTAGGTTTTTTTTTTTAACCCTGTTATAGTCTTGGCCTTAACAACACTCTCTGGCAAAGAGTTCCACAGGTTGACTGTGCGTTGTGTGAAGAAATACTTCCTTTTGTTTGTTTTAAACCTGTTGCCTATCAATATTTGTGCACTTCCCTTTTATTATCCTCTTACTTTACCCGTTGATTAAACTGAGTCAGAAGAGAGACTTCTAACTTCAGCATACGGTTCTGCTTTTCTAGGGCAATGGGAGCATTATAGGTTAGGCATTTTACACATTTAAACCTTAGTCTGATTTCTTCAAACTTGAAAACATCACATAAGATTTATTTAAAACTCACTATGGAGAATCTATATTACAAATTCCAAATGAGGAACAGGGATTTATTTTTTTAAAAGTGGTGCATGAAAAAGAATAGGATGTTCTTGCTACTTTACACTAAAAATTAATGTCTATTATTTCTAGCACAAAATGCATATTCCTTAGGAGCCATAAATACAAAAAAAAAAAAGCTATTAAAGTAGTACACTAGTGTAAATGAAAAAAAAAAGGAATTAAATTGCACTGTTTTGCTATTAGAACTTTGCTTCCTAACTAGAATTGCAGGCCATGCAGAACAGAATATTAAAATTATATTTTAGGAATAAACTAAGGCCTGGTCTACACTAGGCGTTTATGTCGAATTTAGCGCCGTTACATCGAATTAACCCTGCACCCGTCCACACCACGAGGCTATTTAGTTCGACATAGAGGTCTCTTAAATTCGACTTCTGTACTCCTCCCCAACGAGGGGAGTAGCGCTAAATTCGACATGGCCATATCGAATTAGGCTTGGTGTGGATGGAAATCGACGCTAATAGCTCCGGGAGCTATCCCACAGTGCACCACTCTGTTGACGCTCTGGACAGCAGTCCGAGCTCGGATGCTCTGACCAGCCACACAGGAAAAGCCCCGGGAAAATTTGAATTCCTTTTCCTGTCTGGGCAGTTTGAATCTCATTTCCTGTTTGGACATCGTGGCGAGCTCAGCAGCACTGGCAACGATGCAGAGCTCTCCAGCAGAGATGGCTGTGCAATCCCAGAATAGAAAGAGGGCCCCAGCATGGACTGATCGGGAAGTCTTGGATCTCATCGCTGTGTGGGGCGATGAGTCCGTGCTTTCCGAGCTGCGCTCCAAAAGACGGAACGCAAAGATCTATGAGAAGATCTCTAAAGCCATGGCAGAGAGAGGATACAGCCGGGATGCAACGCAGTGCCGCGTGAAAATCAAGGAGCTGAGACAAGGCTACCAGAAGACCAAAGAGGCAAACGGACGCTCCGGATCCCAGCCCCACAGATCCCGTTTCTACGAGGCACTGCATTCCATCCTTGGTGCGGCCGCCACCACTACCCCACCACTGACCGTGGACTCTGAGGATGGGATATTGTCCACGGCCGCTTCCTCGGACATGTTAGCGGACGGGGAAGATGAGGAAGGAGATGAGGAGGACGAGGCAGTCGACAGCGCTTACCAAGCTGATTTCCCCGACAGCCAGGAGCTCTTCATCACCCTTACAGAGATCCCCTACCAACCCTCCCCAGCATGTAACCCGGACACAGATTCAGGGGAAGGATCAAGCGGTAAGTGCTTTAAACATCTAAACATTTATTTTTTACAAAACTGGAATATTAAGAATAAGAACAATGTGTGCTTCATGATTTCTTTACCCTGGGCGCTTAAGTAATCAGTTTCAACTATTTAAAAAAAATCAAACTGTGTCCGGTTGTGCATGATTCTGCTGCCCAAGCTGCTCCACTCTTTAGTCCCTGCCACTGCAGCTATATTAAAATCCGGTCTATATGTCCGGGGATAGAGCAATAATCCTCCACGGACATCTCAACGAAGCTCTCCTGCAGGTAATGGGAAAGCCTGTTCATCAGGTTCCTGGGGAGAGCGGCCTTACTGGGTCCTCCGAAGTAGGAGACGTTCCCGCGCCAGAAGACAAGCAAGAACTCCGGGATCATTGCCCTGCAGAGCATGGCGGCATACGGCCCTGGTCTTTGCAGGCTTTCTCGAAGCATCCTTTCCTTCTCGCTGTCCGAGATCCTCATGAGTGTGATGTCGCTCATGATGACCTGCTTTGAATTAGGTAGGGGACTGTTAGTATTGGGACTGCTTGCAAGTTCCTTTACAGAACTGTAACCGCTGGTTTACAGCCACGCGGTGGGGGCGGGAGAGGGGCAGCATACAGGGATCTCTCCCTGGGACATCCGCGAGGGGGTGGGTCAGGGCCAGAGTTCATGCTTGGCCGATTGCTGGCAGCAGAGACTGGCATTGCTTTCAATGTGAAAGGAGGCCAGTAGTACTCCTAAAGTTTTAAGCAGCCACAAGTCTACGGCTTACCATGTTTGCCTGCTACAGAGATTACGGTGTCCTGCCCCGCTTCCCAGATCGGCAGTGCAAAACCCCAGGCACTGAAGGCGAGGTCCGAAAATTCGACCTTGTCCTGAGTGCGCATGTGATAGGTGCGGTGCATGGTCTTGTTCACAGAGAAAAACTATGTTCTTTGTTCACAACTACATTTCTGCTTCGGAGGAATTCACTACCTTTTCCTCATTCCCACAGCCACATCTGCGACGGTCTCCCAACCCAGCCTGGCATCACACTCCCAGAGGCTAGCGCACATTAGGCGGAGGAAGAAGAAGACGCGAGAGGACATGTTCTCAGAACTAATGGGCTGCTCCCGAGCCCAGGCAGCACAGCAGAACCATTGGAGGGAGAATTTGTCCCAAATGCACCGGACACACATGGAACGTGAGGAGAGGTGGCGGCAGGAAGACCAGCAGGCGACTCAAACGCTGCTTGGACTTCTGAGGGAGCAAACGGACATGCTCCGGCGCCTTGTTGATGTTCTGCAGGAACGGAGGCAGGAGGACAGAGCCCCGCTGCAGTCTATCAGTAACCGCACTCCCCCGCCACCAAGTCCCATACCCCCCTCGCCCAAAGTCCAAAGAAGGAGGGGCGGCAGAGTCTGTGAAAACTCTCACTCCACCCCTGCAGACTGCTCAAGCACCAGAAGGCTGTCATTCCCCAAAATTTGAAAAGTCCTTTCCTGCCCGTCTCACCCAAGCCCCCGTCCAAGTTTCACCCTCCAGTTTCATGTGTGGTTGTTAATAAAAAATACGTTTCTGTTCAGTACTGTTTCAGTCATGTTCTTTTGAGGGAGAGTCTGTCTGAAGGGGGGGAAGGGGCTTGGTAATTGGTCAGGACAGTCACCTTTAGCAGGATACAGAGGCGGGGGCAGGTCCAGCAGCAGGGCACATACACAGTGCAGTGACTAGTTACCCTGGTCAGTCTGGGAGGTGGTTTTCATGTTCTGTGCGTGGGGGGGGGGGGGGGGGTTGCACTGTGACTTTGTTGCGGGGGAGGGCAGTTACAAATCTTATGCAGCGGTCCTTGTCCTGGATCACAGAGCCACGCAGCAGGGGATCTGTAACCCTCCTCCCCCTGCCATAAAGTCACATAGCCCCCACATACACGCAGTCCCGCTCAGGAGGGCTGGCAGGCTCCGTTGAAACAACCAGTCCGCCACTGCGAATCCTGTCATTCCTGGAGTTTAGAAGGATCATTTGCATCAGTACACTACACCCGCTCCCCACCACAGTCTGCGTCCCAGGTTTAAAACATTCCCGAGAAAACAGTACTAAAGACAACGGTGTTCATTAACAAAATAAAACTGATTTTATTTTTTTGGAAGGGGGTGGAGGGGGTCTGTAACTGGAGAGGATAGTCATCATTAACTGGGTAAAGAAACGGTCACAGGTTCAGCTTCTCTGTACAGAAACTTAAAAGTCACTGGTTACCCTGCTCACTGTGGAACCTAGCTTTCAAAGCCTCCCGGATGCACAGCGCGTCCCGCTGGGATCTTCTAATCGCCCGGCTGTCTGGCTGGGCGTAATCAGATGCCAGGCTATTTGCCTCAACCTCCCACCCCGCCATAAAGGTCTCCCCCTTGCTCTCACAGAGATTGTGGAGCACACAGCAAGCTGCTATAACAATGGGGATATTGGTTTCGCTGAGATCACAGCGAGTCAGTAAGCTTCTCCATCTCCCCTTGAGACGGCCAAAAGCACACTCCACCACCATTCTGCACTTGCTCAGCCGGTAGTTGAACAGTTCTTTTTCAGTGTCCAGGGTGCCAGTGTAGGGCTTCATGAGCCAGGGCATTAGCGGGTAGGCTGGGTCCCCAAGGATCACTGTAGGCATCTCCACATCCCCAAGACTTATTTTGTGGTCCGGGAAGTAAATACCTTCCTGCAGCCGTCTAAACAGACCAGAGTTCCTGAAGACGCGAGCGTCATGAACCTTGCCCGGCCATCCGACGTTGATGTTTGTAAAACGTCCCCGATGGTCCACCAGTGCTTGCAGCACCATTGAAAAGTATCCCTTTCGGTTAATGTACTGGCTGGCCTGGTGGTCCGGTCCCAGGATAGGGATGTGAGTTCCATCTATAGCCCCACCGCAGTTTGGGAATCCCATCGCGGCGAAGCCATCTATGATGACCTCCACGTTTCCCAGGGTCACTACCTTTGAGAGCAGTACCTTAACGATTGCGTTGGCTACTTGCATCACAACAACCCCCACGGTAGATTTGCCCACGCCAAACTGGTTCGCGACAGACCGGTAGCTGTCCGGCGTTGCAAGCTTCCAGAGGGCTATGGCCACTCGCTTCTGGACAGTCAGGGCTGCTCGCATCCGGGTGTCATTGCGCTTCAGGGCAGGGGACAGCAACTCACAAAGTTCAAGGAAAGTCACCTTCCACATGCGAAAGTTTCGCAGCCACTGGGATTCGTCCCAGACCTGCAGCACTATGCGGTCCCACCAGTCCGTGCTTGTTTCCCGTGCCCAGAATCGCCGTTCCACAACATCCACATGACCCATTGTCACCGTGATGTCCTCGGAGCTGGGTCCCGTGCTTTCTGACAGGCCTGTGCTACTCTCAGACTTCAGGCCCTCACCGCGGTGCCGTAGCCTCCTCGCCTGGTTTATCTGCATCTGCCTCTGGGAAAGGTGGATAACCTGCGAGGCGTTGACAATGGCCACAACTGCAGCGATGGTCGCAGCGGGATCCATGCTCGCAGTGCTGTGGCGTCCGCGCTGTCACTGACCAGAAAAGTGCGCGAACTGATTTCCCGCCGGCGCTTTCAGGGAGGGAGGGAGGGCGGTAGTGACAGACGGATGACGACAATTACCCAAAAGCACCCTCGACACATTTTTTTTACCCAGAAGGCATTGGCGGCTCGACCCAGAATTCCAATGGGCAGCGGGGACTGCGGGAACTGTGGGATAGCTGCCCACAGTGCACCGCTTCCAATGTCGACGCTTTCCCCGTTAGTGTGGACTCACAAAGTCGAATTACTGTCCTTAGTGTGGACACACACGTTCGAATTTGCAATATCGATTCCACATATTCGATTTAAGTGAAATTGAAATACCCTCGTAGTGTAGACATACCCTAAGACATTGCAATGTTCCCCCAATAAAAGGAACTGTAAAGCTTGACAGTCAGTATCCATCAAGACATTTTATCGATACATGAAGCTAGTTAAGACAAGAGAAAAAAAAATCATTGTGCTTTAGTAAGTCCTGAGCACCTGCAACTCCCAATGACTTCAGCTGGATCAGGGTTTATATAAGATTATAGCAAGCTTGGCATACGGAGGGCATGTGTGTGTGTTTGTTATGCAGTACCAAACACAGTCAGCATGTTCAATAATAAATTATTTATTTAAAAAGTTATTTGTAATAACAACGCCTTTTTAAAAAGCTTTTTCTTTAGAACAGAGACTACTTGCTTGTTAAGTGTTTCACACTAAAACACTAGCACTGAGACCATTTATTTTAAGGACAGCCCCTTATGCCATAGTTTTAATAGTTCTAAATAATCACCACATATTAGCCAGGGTTTCAGTTTTACAACAGAGAACCAATTGTTGTATCATTCCAATTTAGTAGCTTCTCTGATTAAACCCTTATCATTCAGACTTGTGATTTCCCAGTGCTAATGCTTTTTGAATTAGTGCTTAGCACCAGGAAATCCAACGGCAAACACCAAGGGATCATTTTTTTCTGTAAATCTCATCTGCAGTGAGAGATAATTATTTTTTTTCTTGTAAAATGATTTGTAAGACCAGAAACAGAATAAGTGACAGTCAGTACCTTATAAATCTCACAGCAAGAATATTATTGAAAGAAATTACATTGCCTAATTTATAAAAAAAACTTGGTGACGTTGTTAACTTCAGAACTCTACATAAATCCCTTGTAATAACCTTGTTACATCCTATAAGAAATATCAAAAGGGTTACATTAAAGGTTAAGACAACCACATAATAAACTTGCTTATTTTATAGGTTTGTATATTTGGTGTATGCAATTCCATGATAACTTTTAATTTGCTGGAAAATGACTGTACTTAGCTTTATTGGCGAATATTGACTTCAGGCATGGCAACAAAGTTACCTATTCAAGTCACAGAAAATTAAACAAACTGGAAAACAGCCTGCTAGAAAGGCTGAAATTCTCCCCTCCCATATTAAAGTCACAGGAGTTTTTGCAAAGAAATCTCCTCAAGGATTTTCTCATGAAGAAGCTCCACATTATTCCGCTGGAGGAAGCGAGGGAGAAGGGTTTGCTACCCTCTGCAGAAAAACCCAGCCCCAAACCTCACAGATACCCTCAGTATCTGCAGGAGGCCATGGTCATCCACAGTGGCTCCCTCCTACTCCTTTGGCCATGGGAGCTTATGGGAACCTCTTGGATAAGGGGATCTCTGTGAAAATGCTAATGTTTTGTCATAAGTTGCATTAGATTTGAGGGGGGACATTTTGCATCCTCTCTTCCCTCCCTCCATGCAGGACTTGGAATGAGCATAAAGCCATCTGCAGGGTCCCGGGGAACGGGACTGCCCTACAGAGGACCCAGATTTGCATGCAGATCTTTATGATATCAAAGTGATTTACATCATGCTTTTAAAATCATGATTTAAATCAATTTTAATCATGATTTAAAATCAACAAACAGGAAACCCTGATTGAAATTAAGAATTTTAACCGTGTGGTTTATTTGTACTTAAG
This sequence comes from Emys orbicularis, assembly GCF_028017835.1. Lineage (NCBI taxonomy): Eukaryota > Metazoa > Chordata > Testudines > Emydidae > Emys > Emys orbicularis. The sequence goes on along the minus strand of NC_088689.1, from coordinate 23,256,793 downwards.
TTATTTTCGTAAATAAAGGTTCATTCTCATTGGTTCGTATCATCTGGTACAACTTTTTGCTAGATACACTATATCTACACATACACATTTAAGTAATTATAGAGTTTTAAGTATGTTTATTCAGGTTCTTAATTTTTACATTTTATTGTGTTAGAAATGGTGAATGATGCATTTTTTGTTTACTAGATTAACTTTTTAATCATGATTTACTCCTCAAGCTACATTTGGTTAGAAATTGGAATTCAATTAAAATGCACAGAAACAGCCTTTTAAATTTGTTTTTGATTAGTTAAATAAAACTACCTTAAATGTGCTAGATGCACAAGAAGAAAAGTTTACCAAAGTTAGTTTTTAATACAAAACAAGTTAACACTTTAAACAAATCGAATATTAATTGCTAGGGAATTGACTTGATTGCTTCTGGTCACCATGTCCTTCAAGGTTTTAGAAAAAGTAGATCTCATCTCCTTACATCTTATTTTTATTCATAGATTGAAAGAGGAAATCAAGCTTTTCTGCTTTTTCCAACTCCCAATCAATCAATCAATTTCTCAACTTTGAATGAACTAGTCATTGAACTGAAATGAAAAAAATTCTCTCTGCATCTGGAGAAAAAGCCAGTGCTATCAGAGTGGCATGTCAACAAACTCTGGTTTCAGGGGCTTAGCCGGTGACTTCCCCCAGTTCATTGGTTTGACTTTCTTTAAAACTTCAGCAGTAAACATACTACTTGAATATTATTGTTTTTTATTTTATTTAAATGATTTTAAAAGATTATAGTAAGTTGAGGCCTTAACAAAGGTTACCATAATTTCAAATAGGTTTTTTTAAAAGACAATGTATTTATTTTAATTTTTTTTTTTATAATTTTTTATAAATTCATTGATTTTAATCAACCCTCAATGATGTGGCCCAGAGAAAAGTTTCCTTCTGCCTCCCTGCAAAAGGTTGAATATCTTCCAACCAGGTGAAAAAGTTACAGTAATCTGAGGTGAGGAACTAGCAAAAGTCAGTCCCGGACCAGTGATGGTTATTGAGCTGCATCCCATTAGTAGCATTAATATTTGGATAATTATTATCTTGATGCTATTGCCAATAAGAGTTTCACAGATTTCCAATGGCATACACAGTATTCGTTTCGAGCTATTGGATCACAAAACCATGCCACTATTATATATCACTGTGCTACCTGGGGTGATTGTTAGTTTTCACTTTTCTCTACCCTCTGTTTGTACAGATTGATTAAAAACTAAAGAATCCTACCCATGAGAATGAAAGAATTTAAATATGAATACATTTAAGACACTCAAAACATTTCTAAAATAGTGTTCCTGGTAACATGTGCAGAATTCATACTAATATAGTATGGTTTAAAAGGTTGACTGGAATTGTTTGGGATGACCAGCATAACTCATTAGTTTGCCACTTGTAAGTAACACAGCCGTTCTAAACCCATGCTAATAAAGTTGTTACACCTCACTACAACATCAAATACTCTAATTACAGCAAAAGTAACTGCCACAGTTAAGGCTGCCTTCCCAAGCTAACCTTCTGTTTTCAGACCCTTACAACATTCAGAAAGCTATGAGCAACAATGGAAGCGCTTATGTGCCCTTTCTAAACTGAGGTATCACTCCCACTGTGAGGTCCATGCTTAAATATACCCACATATAGTCACTGTTTACGTTTGCAAGGCAGCTGAGAGAAGGATGCTGAACTAATCAGAGGTGTAGTTAGGGTTTGGTAGCTGGGAAGGGATTAAGGGGACAAGGGACAAGCTATAAAACCAGTAGCAGTGTGGCCATAAAATAAACGGTAGCAATGTGTCCATAAAACCATCAAACCTCACAAGGTCTTAGCACCCTCAATCTTATTCCTTCTGTCTAATGCCTAAGATACATTTTCTTATACTTTGGGGATAAGCCAAATTTGTGCAGAGTAAACAAGTGCTTTATGAAGAAATAAATAATATTCTATTTACTGCATAGTACTTCTTACCTTTAAACAGCCAGTGCCCTTATGAAAAATGATTTGCTTCATACCAGTCTACTAGTAGGCACAACATTTACAGTAAATACAAAAAAAGCCAGAACTCATCACAAACTTCTCTAATGTCAATTGTAATTTTTAAATAAAAAGAGAAAAATCATATTTAAGAAAGGAAAAAATATGAAGCCCAAGGCTGTTTTTTTTTTAATTGTTAATACTTACTGATTGAACAATATTCTGGACCGTACTATAAATTTGAAGATGTATTCCAGAGCTTTCATGGCTTTAAAAAGTTGATCAGTTACGCCAGGTTTCTCAGCATTATCCACGTAATTTCTTAAAACTTTAGTCAGCTTTCTATTAAAAAATAATACAGGTTACTTGTACTTTTTCCAATTAAGAATTTTGCTTCCTGAAGAATTTAACAATATTAGCCACAGCTAGTGCAGATAACATGAAAGCATTTTATTATGTGAGAGTAAGGACTCTTCATTCAATTCTTGTCCTTACCAGTGACTAGCAGTGACTCTGGGGAATTCCCTTAACCTCTCTGTTGCACACTTTACCTACCGACAAAATGAGCACAGCATCATGTATTTCATAGGAGAATTAGCAGGCTTAATATTTACAAAGTCCTTTGAATCTTGAGATGTTCAGGTGAAAGGCGCTATGCAAGTGCAAAGAATTATCATAAATATTTGTGAATAGATTTCTAAATTTAATTATACTATCTAAATCAATAGCCCCTGCAGGGCTGTATCTAGTATCCTTGCATATGGCTTTACTTTGGAGCAGTGACAAAATAGATCCTGTAAAACTTGCCTTTTCAAAATTATAGACAGTAACAGTTGACATTAAAAAATGACTTCGTCTCCAACTTTGGGATTTTTAAAATTTTGTTTCTACGGACTAACAAAATTACCACTTCTATAGCCTCGCTTTTCCTGACTGGAAATCACTTTTTAAACTGGAATACAGACAACTCCCAGTTTTAAAATTACCATCTTTAGATTTATTTTAAACATACAATAAGTGATATTTTTAAAACACATATAACCTACTGAAGCTAATGAAGACCTAATTTTGTCTTATTATCACTTAAGTGAACACACTTCACGCATTTTCTTCCCACATAGATTATAAAGGTAAGTTGGCTGCCAAACTCCATTCTGAGGAAGAGAAAGTTGCCAAGCAAAACTATCGATTACAGTTTTTGTATCCAACAAGAACAGTCTGAAGTAGCAAATAGCAAAAGAAAGTTGAGAGGTTTTGTTTTTGCTTAAAGATGACAATGGTGTACACATAATAGAAGATAAGCAGAACACCAATTTTACACTGTAAGCAAGATGGATTTTAAATTTTTTAATATTTATTATTTCTTGCACAAGTAGAATTGGCAGTTGTCATGTTTTATTTATGATACCTTTCTCCATAAACATGTCTGAAATAGTTCAAATCACCATCTCATTAAAAGGATGAGCTTCATGCCTCAGGATTGACAGTACTGTTACTATTAATTCAGATTTGAAAAAGGAAAGCAGGAATCTCTCCTACTCAAAAACAAAAAAAAAACCTTGTTTCTTCGTGTTTATAGGCAAACACCTATTTAAATTATGCAAAAGGAAATGTGAATACCATCTGGAGATATACTGTACAACAATTTTTTCATTAGAAAAATATTTTTAAAAACTTACGTGTAGGCTAAAGTAGCACTGAAATGTCTCTTAATGTAGGTTTCCAAGACAGGATTAAAATGCTGAAATTTTCTGTCAGCAATCAGTCCAATGATAAATACCTGTTAAATTAGTATAATTATTCCATTATCCACAAAATCTTTGAATTTCTATATTCTCAGGAGCTAACCAGTTGAATCATTTCAAACGACCCACACTAGTAACATACAGGACACCGTCACAGACTGACCTTAGTTAAAAACAACAATCCTACTACAGTAACTCCTCGCTTAACGTTGTAGTTATATTCCTGAAAAATGCGACTTCAAGCGAAACGATGTTAAGCGAATCCAATTTCCCCATAAGAATTAATGTTAATTGGGGGGGGGGGGGGGAGAGAGTTAGGTTCGAGGGAAATTTTTTTCACCAGAAAAAAAGATTATATTATATATATATGTATACACAGTATAAGTTTTAAACAAACAATTTAATACTGTACACAGCAATGAGGTTCTGAAGCTTGGTTGAGGTGTTGGAGTCAGAGGGTGGGATATTTCCCAGGGAATGCTTTACTGCTAAATGATGAACTAGTATTCGGCTGAGCCCTCAAGGGTTAACACATTGTTGTTAATGTAGTCTCGCACTCTACAAGGCAGCACGAATGGAGAGAGGGGAGACAGCATGGCAGACAAAGACAGAGACACACACCGTGTGTGTGTGTGTGTGTGTGTGTGTGTGTGTGTGTGTGTGTGTGTGTGTGAGAGAGAGAGAGAGAGAGAGAGAGAGAGAGAGAGATGCGCAAGTTTTTTTGTTGGAGAATTGCGACTTTTAGGTCTGTAATTGAGTGACTAAGGAGGTTGAGGTGTTCTCAGATTGGTTTTTGAATGTTATAATTCTTGACGTCTGATTTGTGTTCATTTATTCTTTTGCGTAGAGACTGTCCAGTTTGGCCAATGTACATGGCACATGATGGCATATATCACATTGGTAGATGTGCAGGTGAACGAGCCTCTGATGGTGTGGCTGATTGATTAGGTCCTAATACTCCAACAAAAAAAATTCAAAAACAGACTCCAACGAGAAACTGCAGAATTGGAATTAATCTGCAAACTGGATACCATTAAATTAGGCTTGAAAAAAGAGTGGGAATGGATGGGTCATTACACAAAGTAAAACTATTTTCCCATGCTATTTTTTCCCCTACTGTTGCTCACACCTTCTTGTCAACTGCTGGAAATGGGCCATCCTGATTATCACTACAAAAGTTTTATTTCTCCTGCTGATAACAGCCCACCTTAATTGATTAGTCTCATTATAGTTGGTATGGCAATACCCATTTTTTCATGTTCTCTGTGCATATATATCTTCCTACTGTATTTTCCACTGCATGCATCCCATGAACTGGGTTTTAGCCCACGAAAGCTTATGCCCAAATAAATTTGTCAGTCTCTAAGGTGCCACAAGTACTCCTCGTTCCTTTAAGTATGCTGCCCCACTCTAAGAACATTGCCTTTTTAGATCAGCAAGTTGAGACAGCAGCTGCTGCCTGCAAGCTCTCTCCGTCCTGAACCCTGTCATGTCTCCCCCCTGCTCTATGGAAATAGGGTAAGCGGGTGGCAGGAGCAGTGGGCACCCTGATATTAGCCCCCCTCCTTCTGTCCTCTCCCCCCGCACAGCAAGCAGGAGACTCATGGGAGCAGCTCCAAGGCAGAGGGCAGGAGCAGAACATGGCAGTGGGGGGAGGGACAGCTGAACTGCCAGCAATTGATAGCCTGCTGGGTGGCTGCCACACAGGGAACTTAGGGAAACGGGGAGCTGATAGGGGGGCTGCAGGTCCACACTGGTTCCAAGCCCCCACCAGCTAGCTGCAAAGGGCTGCTCTTTCTGCAAGCAGTGGACAAAGCAGGGGGCTGCCAAACGATGTTATAAGGGAGCATTGCGCAACTTTAAATGAGCATGTTCCCTAATTGATCAGCAACGTAAAAACAAAACAATGTTAACCAGGACGACTTTAAGTGAGGAGTTACTGTATTCTATTTACTTTACCAACTTTCTGTTCCTAACACAGGAATGGTTCTCTCTCTGCCCCACCACCACTCTTATACTTTTACCAGTGTCCCAGCACAGCAGCTGGTCCACTATATGCTCCGCCATTTCTTCTGGCCCTGACACTGTCAGCAGAGCGCCCCCCTTACACTTGTCTTCAATCACTATGACGCAGTGTGTCAGAACCCTCAATCACTATGATGCAGTGTGTCAGAAACCTCCATCCCCTTTGAATTAAAGCCTTATTGGGAGTTTAAAAAACACACTTTAAATAAAACAAATTTCAAAAGGTGTGATTTGCAGGTGATCGGATGAATATTATTTATGAAAAATACCATAATTAAGTCTATAAATCAATAAAATTTACATTTTAGCCAAACACCTATGCACAAACAAGTCAACTTACCAAAGCATCAAACACTAGGGTGTCAAACGTCTCACTCTCTGAATTCTCCATCATGATGTTAAAAAGTGCATCCAGTGTATCTTGTAGGAACTGCAGATAAATATTCAGTCACTATATTTTACAGGAAATTTGAGATTAAATTTCCTAAATTGATATTTTACATGGATCTACACACTAATTTTTATTTTTACATTATAAAGAATATAAAAATAAAAGAGTTAGTTGGAAAATAGAAGAATTTTTTTCCACATTTTGTTTTTCAGTGAATGTTTATAAAATTTAGTATTTATATATCAGAGTTGGCCAGAAAATGCATTACTACCCCCCACCCCACCCTCACCCCACTCCCCCCTCCACACACCCACACACACAGAGTACTTGAACAGAAACCTTTACTTTTTATACTGTTAAAAAAATCATGCAATTTTTGAGACACGATCATGTATCACAGTACAAAACACAAACAAGCAAGTCAGACTCATGCTAAATAAATCAAGTAGTACTCAGATGCTTTGAAATTATCTTGACATTAACAGAAAATACAACATAGCTTTTTATGGCTCCATGAACTCACAGGCCCACAGCAGTCAACTAATAGCATACATGCAGGCATGGGAAATACCACACACAACCTTCTTCTCCCCCCCCACCCCCACCCCCTCCAATAAAACCTACAGGCCTCTATCACTGTAACTGAGGAAGAATCTTCACTAGACAGTTGGCAGGACACCCTGATCTGCACAACATGAAAGTAAAAGCAGATTAGCAAAGGGGACTTGATTTAAGCACAATGGGAAAAAGTGCCCTATAACCATATAATTTAATATTCCTTCCTACCATAGGCTAATAGCACATAGGGTTGGAGTTCTTCAGGTTGCACGATGCATTTAGTTTTACCAACCAATAAGTCTGTGTCTGGGCAATTTGTGTTACTAGATGGACAGAAAACAACTCCTCCTCCCAGGCAGATTAACATGTGAATGGATCACCACTCAGATTCAGATTTTGGGGGGGAAATGTAGCTTTATGCAGCAAATGCCGTTTGTCTCCGTTGAAACAGGTAGGCAATCTTCTCCTGTAGCCAGACTCCAGTTTAGGGGTGGAGTAAGCTATTTGTTTTGTCAAGAGATTTTATCGGGGAGGGAAGGGGGGAATCTTCCATCAACCAGAGGGGTAGAGTAGACTCTTTGGGGATTGGTTCTGCCACAACAATGAAGATACGTAAGAGCTTATGAGATCACACTCAGGCAGCTTCTTGTGCAGTTCAGCAGACTAAACAATGCTCAACAAGAGACTCATTGTTAATGATCAAAAGCTAACTTTTATTTTGTATCCACTGTAATCCTCTGTTGGCCACCAACTTCCATCCCCAGGAATCTGTAACCACAATATGATGCTACTAAAATCTGGAGGTAAACAGCATAGAAGAGGAAGAGCTTGCAACATCATTTTCATATGGGTCCGCAGCTTGGGACAGAAATCAGCTTTTGACTTCATGTTTTAATTTTTAGTAGAACAATGGCTGTCTTGCAGTCATATTCATTTAATTAGGGGAAACAACATGGCAGTTCACACTGGTATGTATTTAAACATTCACTTTTCACTGGGAGTGATAGTTTTCCCGAGCATATGATGGTTTGATAGCATGGCTAAACTCCATTAAAAAGAAAACAGAGAGATGAAAAGGTGCCATGACTGGATGTTTTTTGCACATGTGGGCATCACACACATTTGCTTTCATTTGTAGAACTCATGTTGTATGAGCAGTTTTGAACACATGCAATGAGGACTTCCAGTGATGGCTAGAAAGATTCCAGGCTGTCCAGGCCATAGAGGGTAGGCGTACCCCAAGCAAATTACTAATAGCATCTTGCTGCAGATTGTGGCAGTGCTTTGGAGACTAGCAGGAGGACACTTTAATCAGGGAGGGATGTCATGAATAAGGACTACTGCTCTGTACTATTGTGTCTATATCTCATATATGGAAAACTCCATTACAATTAGAATCTCCACTGAAAGAAGACAGCATTCATTCTACTGGTACTTCTGATGTAGGATGAGAGTCAAATGTCAAACAAAAACAACAAGAAGTCTGGTGGCACCTTAAAGACTAACAATTCACCCTGATTGAATTGGCCCTGTCAACACTGGTTCTCCACTTGCGAAGTAACTCCCTGCTCTCCCTGTGTCAGTATATAATGCCTGCATCTGTAACTTTCACTCTATGCATCCGAAGAAGTGAGGTTTTTACTCACGAAAGCTTATGCCCAAATAAATCTGTTAGTCTTTAAGGTGCCACCAGACTCCTTGTTGTTTTTGTAGATACAGACTAACACGGCTACCCCCTGATAAATGTCAAACAAGTCTCTTGTATGTTCACTATTGATGTGTGAACACTAGTACAGTATGTAAAGATATTTTGATGGAGATTTATGAATCAATCATTTATTAACAGAACATTTTAATATTCTTGACAAGTAGACATTATTAGAAATTATGTTATTGAAAAGTGGAAGTAATTTAAAGGAAAACAAATGAGGGGAAGGAAAAGGAACAGTTAAACTAGAAATGAATAATAAATATGCAATATTATACAGACTAAACTACTAAGAAATTTTTCTCACACTTTAGAAACAGTCGGCAATGGTCTTTTAAACAAAGAACTAAGATAAAGACCAGCATATCAAATAAGAACTCTTCAGTCATGGGCAAAAATTTAATTGATGCATGTCCCTATTAATAATGGGAGCTTTTTGATGGACTTCAGTGAGGCTAAGATTTCACCTGCACTGTCTACAAAAGTGTGTGTGGAGAGGTGGGGGAACAGCAGTGTGGTGGGAGGGGGAAGGGAGGTTCACCTAAATATTGTTTTAACTTTCAGTTGTGTCACATTCTGTTATTTTTTTGTAATCACTGAGCACGCAAGTATTTGCCGGCTGTATACTCTCCAAGGTAATTTGAAAAACAATGAAAATTACCCATGATAACATTAGTTGGCAGTGAGCATCAGCACTGAGCTATGGCTATCAAGTAATATAAGCCAAAAATGTAATAAACAAGGCCACTCTGCAAAGTCCTATGTAAGAGGCTATTTTTTCCTTATTCAGTAAAGAACAATGGCTGTGGTCTCAGCTGTGCGAAGTTTCCTTAAGATGAAGCATTCATTAGTGCTTTTTTACTTTATTTGAATTTTAATTTGGTTAATAGAAGCATAAAGGCCCTTAAGGTTCATCAACTCCTGATATATTACTTCTGCTGACATTATTGGATTCGATTTAGTACAATGTATCCAATAAAGTCTAAGCCTACTGTTTTCCACAAATAAACCTGTCTTTATGTTGGTCTCTACAATCACTCAATGCCCTTATGGCCTTGGCAAATATAAATTATTTGGCCCAGCTACATCTTCAGCAGAAAACATAATTAAAAAAAATATTAGCACCACTTGCTGAAATGTAATACTTGCACTCCACATTCAAACATAATAAAATGCACTTAATATTTATTTAGAGAATTGAACTTTTGCTATGCATTTTATTACCTCACAATGATTGAGGCACTCTCCCTCAGCAATCATTTCAAGACATTTTGATTGTACTGTTTAAATAAAAATCCCTTTTGGCATTTAAATGTGCATATAAAAGCAAGTTTACTGCAGTATTCAAAATATCTATATTTTAAAAACCTGTGCATTACACATCTGTATTTAAAAGTAGTTTCTTACTTTACAGGGGTGTTGTGAGGACACATACATTAAAGATTGCGAGACACTCATATACTACATTAATGGGGGCCATATAAATACCTAAGATAGAGGACGCAAAAATTAAAATATCAAATTTATTTTAAAAATTTAACTTGTTTGTTACCTTAACCACTTCACCACCATCAACTTTCATCAGCTGTCTCAAATTCTGCTGCAGCAAGTTTGTGTTAGATCGCCATTTCAAAAGCCCCAAGAGATCCACTAGAAGTGAGGAAAACGTTAAATTATTATGTGCTGCAGGGGTTATGCTCTCATTCACATACCATGGCTATATTCATAATAAATAAAACTTCACTTCCAAGTTAGTCATTTTTATTGGCTGTTTACACATTTCATTACTGTATATCTGCATTGCTGAAATCTAGTACCACTATATTCCTACTTTCAAGTGCATTTACTCTGAGAATGTCATCCATGGAAACTTAAGAAATTCAAAATCAATAGTAATTATGATAAGGATACCTTTGTGCTATAGCATACAGACTATGATTTTTATTATGAAAGCACTGCTATTTTCAAAAAAGTGGATTACATTTGCGAAAGGTACTTTTAGAAAGGAGGCTGAGAAAGTGCTGGTTTCTCAACACTTTGTTTCATCTGGGAGCCATCACACAATAACTCATACAGTTCAGGTCAGGTTTTCTTCCACAATCATTTCCACAAGTTCAAGGGTTCCCTTCGGGTTTTCAGCTCATTGCTGGGGCCTCACTGTACTAGCCTGGTACAAGGGTTAAGGAGCTGGGGAAGGAGGTTAATCTCCTTGTTGTGCCTCACATTAAGATTCCCAACCCCATTTCCCAGTTTCTTTATGGGATGCCTTCCCCTCAGTCCACTTTCAACTCTAGTTTATCATGGCACTATACACCTGTCACCTACTAAATAGCAAGAACCTGAACCAAACCTTCTGACCCACTCCACCAGGTCTCTGAGCTGCAGTGGGTAAGGCGAAAGCCCTTCCTGCACTGGCCAATCTAACAGTGAAGACAAAATTCCTTCCCAGTCTCAATAAAGGTGACAAGCACAATGCCCACAGCAGACAAAAAAAACAACTCGGTGCTATTCTAACCCAGCAGTGAGTGGGGCTCATATACTCTCCCCAGGGTATACTCTCCCCAGGGTAAACAAGGGTCGGAGGCTTAGCTTAGCCCTGCTAGCCAGCCCATCAATTTACATGATGCTTCCCACACTCCACCACAGCCCCATCCCTCTCTCAATCCCAAGGGAAAGGGAAACCCTTAAAGGAGCTATACCCTTACGCCTCCAACCAGTCCAGATCTCATGCCTTTGAAGCTGCAGAGGGTGCATTCTTCTGTGGCATTTAAAATTAAAAAAAAAAAAACGCAGAAACTATTTTTTAAAGCTAACAGCTGAAAAGGTGATCTAGCAATGTATTTTAAGAATGCAGCAGATGTATACGTTAGATATCCCATGGAAAAAAATAAAGTACATAACTAACTAATGTACATAATAAATGCATCAGTTCTTTAAACCATACTACAGTATGGCAATTTACTATTAAAAAAATGGTACCTCTGAGTAGTATTCCTCCAAAGGAAAAGGTCAAGCTCTTACTAGATAGAGTTTTGTTTACAAAATACTTAAATAACCACTCATAGACTCATAGACTTTAAGGTCAGAAGGGACCAATATGGTCATCTAGTCTGACCTCCCGCATGATGCAGGCCACAAAAGCTGACCCACCCACAACAGAATCTTCCAGCCTGCGACCCCTGCCCTATGCTGCGGAGGAAGGCGAAAAACCTCCAGGGCCTCTGCCAATCTACCCTGGAGGAAAATTCCTTCCCGACCCCAAATATGGCGATCAGCAGTACCCCGAGCATACAGGCAAGATTCTACAGCCGGACCCTCATTTTACCCGTGATGGCACGTTAATGCCTAATTGACTAAAATCACGTTATCCCTTCAAACCATTCCCTCCATAAACTTATCAAGCCTAATCTTGAAGCCAGAAAGGTCTTTCGCCCCCACCGTTTCCCTCGGAAGGCTGTTCCAAAATTTCACCCCTCTGACGGTTAGAAACCTTCTTCTAATTTCAAGCCTAAACTTCCCCACGGCCAGTTTATATCCATTCGTTCTCGTGTCCACATTACTACTGAGCTGAAATAATTCCTCTCCCTCCTTGGTATTAATCCCTTTGATATATTTAAAGATAGCAATCATATCCCCCTCAGCCTTCTTTTGGTTAGGCTAAACAAACCGAGCTCCTCGAGTCTCCTTTCATAGGAAAGGTTTTCCATTCCTCGGATCATCCTAGTGGCCCTTCTCTGTACCCGTTCCAGTTTGAGTTCATCCTTTTTAAACATAGGAGACCAGAACTGCACACAGTACTCCAAATGAGGTCTCACCAGCGCCTTGTATAACGGAAGCAGCACCTCCCTGTCCCTACTAGAAATACCTCGCCTAACGCATCCCAAAATCGCATTAGCTTTTTTCACAGCCACGTCACATTGCCGACTCATAGTCATCCTACGATCAACCAGGACTCCGAGGTCCTTCTCCTCCTCCGTCACTTCCAACCTATGCGTCCCTAACTTATAACTAAAATTCTTATTAGTCATCCCTAAATGCATCACCTTACACTTCTCACTATTAAATCTCATCCTATTATTGTTACTCCAATTTACAAGGTCATCCAAGTCTCCCTGCAGAATATCCCGATCCTTCTCCGAATTGGCAATACCTCCCAACTTTGTGTCATCCGCAAACTTTATCAGCCCACTCCTACATTCGGTTCCGAATGGATTATGGAGTAGCATAATTTTTGAGCATCAACAAATGTTTCAAGGCTATTACCTTCTCTAAAGTGAATGCCATAACACTACATAAAGAGATACATTTATAAATTGAAGGTGAAAGAGAGACTGGTTTGGCTGAAACAGATTAAAGTGATGGGCAAGGGGGGGGGGGGGAGAATCTTTCATCTGGGAAGTGCAAGCTAAAAAAGACTGCCCCTTATTAGGAGATACATTTCCCAAAGTAGGACAGTAGTAAGTGAAAAGTATTACTAATTCAACTGGCAATAAAATATAATCTCCCCCCCCCAAAAAAAAAAAAAAAAAAAAATCAAGAATGGGGTTTTAGGGGACTTACTTTAGCCACTGGATTAATATTTTTTTCAGAAATAGACATGTTTTATCTGATTAAGTAAGAGCTTGCTTATAAGCTATCTCCCATCTCACTTCCTTCTTCAGATTCAAGAAGGTTCAGCACCCAACAAACTCCCTCAAAGGAGGGAGGACAATCAAGCATTCTGGACCTCTTTTTCAGGAAATACAAAACATGAGAAAACTGGTCACTTTAACCCCGGATGTCTCTCTTAATTCCAAGTTCTTTTTTAGACTTGTCAGGAGTAGGGGATAGATTCTCCAGCTAAATGCTGGACAACAATCTGGCCTCAATGTCTTATCTTTACTGATTCTTATCTTGAAATAATTAGATTGGCATAAAGGAGGACGAGTCTCCTCCCCAAGGGAGGATCTTGTTTTAGCATCCTAGACATGTGTCTGCATCATAAGCTTGTCAGCTGTCTACACCAGATTAAGTTGAAGGGGACGAGAGACCAACAGTGTTAGAAATCTCAGAGACAACTGCACACAACGGCTGAGTGTGTCTTGGCAAGAGAAGGAAAGAGACTCCATCAGACCAGGTTTCAATATCCTGCTATTGCACTGGTCTCTCATGCCTATTCAAATATTAACTATGAAAAAACAGATAATGTCTGCTTAGAGAAACGAACAAAATTCATGATTTCAGTGCCCAACATTTGCTACTTAGAGATAATGATCAGATGTTAAGGACACATATTCAAGAATTGATAGACAAACAACATCTGAGAGGCACTGTCGCTGAAGGAATGGAATTCAAAAAGAGCATGTTGTCAAACCTGTGTATCAGAATACACCAATATGCAATGTCGAATGCAATGCAAAAACAAAACCAGACATATCATGATTAACTAAAATATGGGAGGTAGAAAAGCTGAATTTCAAAACTACTAAAAGAGCCATAAATCCATCTTTAACATGCTGTAGAATGGCTAACAAAAGGAGTACAGAACATCAAAAAAGGAGGAAATTAATCTTTAAAATCAACATTATTGTCTAATTCGCTAAAAGAACCACTGCCATGGATTTTACTGCTCATAGGATGTTAAAGGGACACCTGAGAGTTGAAATGTATTTAAAAAAAAAGTTAAAAGTAGTGTCAGGAACTAAATGTATCCCTGAAACCCCAGCCAACTGTTGTGATTTTGCAATTATATTATCTATTTTTTAAATGGTTTTCTATTCCAATTGCTGTTTGTGCAGCTTTTACCTACGAGGGAAATAGTTAAACTGACTACACACAAAGGAGAGTCAAATGCACGAAGTAAGCAAATTGAAGAGATTAGAAAAATATTTATTATAATAGGAAAATTAGAAAAATCATAGCCATTATTTTAACAATAGTTAAAACTATTTCAGACAGAAGTGTCATTTCTAAGTTGATTGCATCCCTTTAAAAAAAGAACTCCCATTTTTCAATTAATAGAAGAATTAATAGAATATATTATTTCTTGATGATGTTATATTTTTTCTTTCTAACATGTCTATGAATGAATATACAAGGAACTTATTGACACTGTCACAACATTACACAGGTCTTGTTTTTGACTAAAAGTTACAAGAACATAATTATCAGCAACATGAAATAAGGAATTACAGTATTAACCAAAGTATAAAGCACATGTAAGTTATCTATTAAGGATTTATTACTGTTCTCTCAGTCTTAGTATTCACTATATTTACTCCATCAAAGTCCTATTAACTCATTAACCAAACTTCTGAATACTACTAACATTAATTAGTAAACACATAAGAAAAACTGTAACAATAAACATTATTAATCACAAACTAAAATAATGTTTCCAGCAGTGCAACCCTCTATATTGCATTCTGTCAGCTACATTTTATGAAACTATAAAATTACTGTTTTATCATTAGGATGTTATCATATATTTGGGTTGCAATTCAAAAATTATTTCAGAATTATTGCTAAGTATCTCCTTATGCCATAATATTGGTTGACTGCAGTGAATCTTATGTGCTTTGAATATAAAACAACAGGAATGTGTTTCAGAGATATCACAAAGTACTGCAGTATAACTGTGAGGTGACTACGAAGTCATATCAGACCTGTGATTTTTCTACTTGGATAGGAACTGAATAAAGAATATATTTACAGGACAATCTTAATGGTTGCTGGCAGTAACACATCACTCAGTATTGTACACTTTACACAATATGTGTATTTATAAGAACTTATGTAAAATACTAGTGAAAGAGGGGTACAGATCAACACAGTCATTCATGGTATTAAATCCATTGAAAGTTTTAATTAACCTGTGTCAATTCGATATTGAAGTATTCCAAAACACTATGTGTATGAACTGTCAATTAAGTTAAGCTATCTCAAAGGCACAGATCCAACCACATTTTTGAAAGAGAGGACAGAGAAATTACATACTGCAGAGGACTTGTGTTCATTAGGTTAGACCCCTCTAGGCTAGGTTCCTTCTGGCCTCCAAAGTCTGGGGTTCCATCATACATCACTAAAATAGCCAGCCTCCAAGTACTACCTGATCCCTCTCCCCCTGGTGACTCCTATAATGACTATCTCCTTTCCCAAGATGACTCCATCACTCCCAGCTGACTTCCCCTACCCCATATCCTGAATCCTATCCACTAATCTAGAAGCAAGGAAGGAGGCTGATCAATCCATAGGAACAGAGTGAAAACAAAAGAGCTGGCTGGAGAAGAGGATCAGTTGCTTCAATGACCCGTGAGCTGTATCAGTGACTATGCCAAAGGAGCATGAAAAGCAGGTCTGAGGCTGAAGAGTTTAGAGGAGATACTATGATGCTAATCACATCCCTGCCACTCCATGCCCAATCCTTAAACTCCTGCCATGGGGCACATTCTACAGAGAGGGTGAGGCTTGGCAACTTCCTCCTCCCTCCCAGACCCTTCTATCCATCCCTGCTCTGGTCTCTGTGCCAGACATAAAAAGAGGGTGGAACTTGTCACTTGTAGAACCCTGCACACACAATGAAAATCAAATAAGGCAGCCCACTGGGGACCATAGCCATTCCACCACCCTCTTTACCAGCTCTTCAATACACAGAGGCACTTTGAAGGGATACTAGGAATGTGTTCCATCATCCTCTCCCACACACCTGTTTGCACCCATGCTAGAAACTAAAGTTTTAGATAAAGCCTATGGTGCCCTGTTTTACACCCAGAAGGACCTTGGCTTAAATGGGCATGGAAATATTTTCTGATCCCTAGGCAGAGCTGGACTAAAGTATATAGACTGAGCAAGCTTTGGATGCTACACTGCCAATTCTCATACTGTACTTGTGCTGTGTCTAGACAGGACTTCATTTGCCAGGGCTGCCAATCAAAACCCTTCACAAGCAGTATACAATCCCCTAAATAAAAGAAAATAATACTACATTCCTTCCCCGCTGATAAATGGGGGGAAGTTAAGGGGACACGTGGGGTGGAGAGACATTTCTTCTAACAACTCACCATTCTGAGTGAGTTTTGTTGAACAAACAAGAGTAGAAATCTGGAAAGAATCTTTGCTAATGGTGCAACTTCCAAGGTTTTGCATGCTCTTCCCAGTAGTGGTGTGCCCTTTTTCTTCTAATTCTATTTTAGTGGATGGCAAGCTTAAATACGTTGAGGCATCCTCCAACTTCTTTGCTTCTGCCTGCAAGATTTTTTTTTAAAATAAAAAAATAACATGAAAAATAATTAAAATAATAAAGAACAAAGTTATATAGTATATTCTCAAACAGGAATAAAGATATTTATCCTAAATCTCTATGTAACTATTTATGGTCGATGTACTTTATGTTTGTTCCGGTTTTAGAGAAATTTCAGGTTAAAGTCTGTTTGTTCGTTTTTTTAAAAAGGCCTGAACAGCTCTAGCACCTACATGGTTTGGAACAGGAATGTGAAATTTCACATGGCCAAAGGCATGCTTTTTTTGCTCTCCCATGAAAATCCATCCATATGCAGCCAAGTTACAAACCCTACAAAATCAGCATTTCCACATGCACAGTACAACTTGTTCAAGACCTGTCCCTCAATTTTCCGAATATCCCAATTGTACAGTACATGCTGCTGGGTCCTGCTGAGCGCTCTGGGCATCATTCTGAAAGAGCCATACAGAAATGAACCTCCATTACCGCCCATCCCTTTTACGTTTCCACTGCTTGACTCTGCTAACAATGTTCTTTTAATATAGTATTTTGCATGTACTTACAACTAGACCGATGTGTAATAGATTCCATAAAGTGAAGCTTTCACAGTAAACAAATCTGTGCAAGGACTGAAGCAAATATCTTTAAAATTATACCTTGTACACTATAAGATCATGCTCTCCATCCCTTAAAGTTGTTCCATCATATCTCATCAGCTTCACAAATGCTAAAGCAAATATTTTCTCTGATTTATCTTTGGCTGTTAAAAAAAAGAAGACACACAGCGTAGTTTAAGTAATTGATATTGACAGAGACACTCCTCCAATATCTCAAGGAAAGATCATTTAGAAATGGTCTGACAGTGATAAGGCTTCCCATATGCAGGAAAAGGGCTAAGAAATTTAATAAGGATGCAGTCCTCTATACATAAGACAAGCTAGATAGTAAAATTAAGATTTTTCAAACAAAGGTGCCTAAAACTGACCTCTTTGGGAGCTGCTGGGCACTCAGTACTTCTGAAAGTCAGGCTGCTTATGGATTTAAAAGCCTAAATTGAGGCACCAATGTAGTAAAATCTTGACCTACATTTTTATACAAATCCCAAATTACTATTTGACAGAGCAACAAGTCAGTATCTCTTATACCTGGAATGATGATATGTTGTCAGCTATTTTATTACTACAACTTATTATTTGTATTACCGTTGCACCTAGGAGCCCTACTTATGGCTCAGGACCCATTATGCTAGTCACTATACCAACACAGAACAAAAAGACGGTCCTTGCCCCAAAGCAGCCCACACATAAGCATCCTTAATGAAAACCCGACAGATAATTACACTGCAGTAGAGATGAGGAGGTCGCTTACCTGCAACTGGAGGTTCTTCGAGATGCATGGTCCCTATTTGTATTCCCAAGGCAGGTGTGCATGTGCACCACGCGCCGAAGCCGGAAGTTTTCAGCAGCATCCGTTGACCCACACATGAGTCATATGTTGCCTTGTGTTCCAGGAGAGGTTATAAGAGGCCATGCAAGCCGACGCACCCTCGGTCACCCTCTTACTGCTGAATAGAGCTGTGCGCAGCACAGGAGATGATGGATGGGTATTGGAATACAAATAGAGACCACACATCTCAAAGAACCTCCAGTTACAGATAAGTAACCTCTTCTTCTTTGAGTGAAGGTCCCTAAATGTATTTCAAACACGTTTGCGTATCAAGCAGTGATCAGCTTGGAGGTGGGTGCCAGGATGCAAGAGGTATCACCGCCTGCAGGATGGCATGGCCCACAGTCACGTCTTCAGCTGCCCCTTGGCCGATGGCATAGCGGGCGGTGAAGGTATGTAGAGAGCGGCCAGGTTGCCACTCAGCAGATATTGTGCTAGTGGACGTCCACCAGGGGGGCAGAGATGGTTGCTTACACCCTCATGGAGTGGGCCATAATTCTGCCGGGCGGTGTGGCATTGGACTACGCATAGCACTCTGTGATGCAGGTAGAGACCCACTTGGATAAAAGGCTGTGAGGAGCGGGCCAGGCTCCTCAACCGCTCTGCAGTGCTATGAGACGGTGTGGAGAAGCACGGAAGGCACAGGTTCTGTCTAGGTAGAACGCGAGTGCACAGCAGACGACCAAGGAGTGCAGCGTCCTGTGCGTGGGAGTGGCATGCAGTTTAGGATGGAAGACCGGAAGATGGATAGACTGGCTGAGGCGGAACTCAGAGACTACTTTCGAGAGAAACTTAGGGTGAAGGTGTAATGAGACTTTGTCCTTATGAAAGACCATATATGGGGGGGTCAGCCATCATGTCTGCCAAGTCTCTGACCTGCCTGACAGAAGTGATGGCCACGAGAAGATGACCTTCATGGGTAAGTGTGAGGGGGAGCACATGGCCAGGGGCACGAAGGGAGGTCTGGTGAGGGCAGAGAGCATAAGATTGGGGTCCCAGGGAGGGGTAGGTTTAAGGACTGGTAGGAAGCTGTTCGTCAAAAAGTATCTGTCCACTGGTGGGAGGAAGGCACTAAGAGCTGCCAGGTGGTCCCAGACAGAGCTAAAGCCGAAGCCCAAGGTCTTAAATTCTAAGAGGTAGTCCAGAATAAGGGGGACAGAGACGTCTTTGAGGGGGAGACAGTGACGTTGCACCCAGGACATGAAAATCTTCCACTTCACCGCATAGCAAACCCGTGTGGAATCTCATCTGCTGTGCATAAGTATGTGTCGCACTGGTGTCAAGCAGGCATGGTATATATGCGATCCCCATCCAAAAACGAGGCCGTCAGTCAAAGCAGGCCTGGGCTGCGATGTCGGACTCTGCCCTGGTCCTGCGTGAGAATGTCTGGCAGATCAGGGTGACAGATTGGGGGCGGGGGCTGAGAGTCTGAGTAGATACTAGGAGGACCATGGCTCGGTCATGGCAGATCTTGCACAGAATTTGGAGGAGAAGGGGGATGGAGGGAAAGGCATATCAGAGACCACCTTGCCATGGGACAAGCATTGGCCTGGGAATTGCGGCCCCTGGCTCCCTTTGAGCAGTAGAGGAGTAACCTACAGTTTTCACAAGTGGTGAAAAGGTCCTCAGCGAGGGGTGCCCCAAGCATGGCAGATGAAACAGAAAATGGGGTTGCGGAACTCCCATTCATGACTGAGGTACCAGGTCCAGCTAAGCGCGTCTGTCAGGGAGTTTTGTGCCCCGGGAGGTATGCCGCATGGAGTGTGACATATTATCCAAGACAATCATATATAATACCTATATCAAATGAATTCTATCACAGTCAAAGTAAATCCTTCTATTATTAGAACAGTAATTGCTAACATATGGAAAATGCTTAGTCACAAGGCATCATTCTGGATGGCTCAGAGTATCTCGACTGCTAATGATTTTAAAGGAAAATCAGTGGGAGTTGCAGGAAGGCAAATAGCTTGCATATCCAAACCATAATTTGAAAACAAAACAGCAGGTCAGTATCAGAACCAGGATTAGAACCCAGGTCTAAACTGCCTTACGTACACAAGACCACAGTGTCTCCCAACCAAGTCAAGTTCCCTGTCTCCATTTTCCTCATCTGAAACAGGAGGCTCCTCACCTCCTACTTACCTACCTATCTACCCATGGGCCTCTTGCTTAAGGCAAAGCTGGCATTTGATTTATTTACTGGGTCTCTTATTTGGTGACTTAGGAAGAAGGTGTGTAGGAAAGAAGGAAGAGGGCATGAAGGCTATCAGGAGAGGGAGAGGAAACACAGGAAAAAAGACAAGCTGTACAGCACCTAGTACAATGGAGCTCCTAGGTGCTACGATAATAAATAAATAAATAGTAGTGATAGTAGAAGTACCTCATCCCCACACTAATAGCCAGATACAATCTCTCCCTTCAGGCACCAGGAATTGACAGAAGCAACAGGGGAACAAGACTGAAGTACTCACAGTCCTGTGATGATCTGTGACGGAATGTAAACCTTAAATGACTGCGGTTCACATCTTCAATAGGAATTGCCACCTTCACAAATTAAAACAGGAGAGAGAAATAAGACCCATGACTTCAGATAGTTGTTACCAATACCAGACTTTCACAGAGGTTCTTCAAATGTATTTTCTGCATTTTTAGAGAGTAATGTAATTTTAGCTTTCTTGCATTTCTAATAATTTGCTTGGCTCTTTCCAAATGAGATATTTAAGGACCAGCATGACTTTTCCATGAAAGGCCTTTAAAGTCCCTAGCTCCCTTGGAAGAAATCTTCACTCCCTCAGCCATTAGCAGGCTGGGAGAGAGCCATGCCTACTAAGTTCCCTATCACATGACCTTATGGGACAGGCAAGCTACACAAGGGACACCAAAACCCAGCAGCCCTCACCCCCACCAATATCTGAAGCAGCCCCTTCTACATTCGTCAGGGCAGAGCCTTTACATAGAACTTACATAGAGCCCTTCAGTTCTATGGACATCTGCACATCATCAACAACAGACATTGTATTCTTTACCCCTCAGATGTGGTCAGTTCCACTCACCTCAAGTGATAAGACTCCTGACACTTACACTATAACTACATAACTCTCTAGACCAGTCTCTCTCTCTGATCCAGGTGGTTGCTACTGCTGCTGTCAACAACTGTCACTACTGTCAATTCAGTTTAACTGCCTTGGTCTCACCGTACCACTTGTACTAGTAGCCCTTTTCTTGACCTCACCCCGCCCCCACTTCACGCTCACAATGTCTTCTTCTCTCCACTATCTAAATATCCAGTGTACCCTAACCTGTTTTTAATTATTATTATTAATTATTATTATTATTAACAACACACCCTCAATCACCTAATTTGTACAGACACAAAGTTATATCATTAAAAACTTCAGCTTAAGAACAGTTCAAGTAAGTCACACCAAGATACGCAAACCTAACCAACCATATGATCTTGTGACTGTCTTACATTCCCTTACCCCACCCATTCAATTTTTTCACTGTAAAAGGCCACACACACCTAGGGTGATGCATTAAATAAATAAATAAATAATCTTTAAACAAAATCACAAGTCTATATATTTCTCCCCTCGTTATTTAATTAGGGAAGTCCTATTTTCTTAAGCATATTTAAATTTGGATTGCATGTTGCTGATCTACAAGTCTGCAATTCATTCTGCCTCACCACAACCATTTTCTGTGGGTACGTCTATACTGAAAAAAAGTAAAGAAAAAAAAAAAAATCCAAGCAGTAGTCAGTCTCATAGCCCAGGTTAACTGACTCGGGCTCACAGGGCTCACTCTACAGGTCTAAAAATAGTTCCCACTCAGGCTGGAGCTTGGGCTCTGAGACCCAGCAAGGCAGGGAGCATCTCAGAGCCTTGCCCCAGCCCAAGCAGGAACATCTACACAGCGATTTTTAGCCCTGTAGTTCAAGCCCCACAAGCCCAAGTCACTTGACCTTACCTCGGAGACTCGCTGCTGCAGGGTGGGCTAGGGGGGTGCAGTGTAGATGCACTAGTAATTCTCACAGCAGCAAACTCCTGGCTGCAACTGCAATGAGAAAGCCGTCTTTTTTGGAAAGAATATCGAGAAAGAAAAAAAATTAGCCAAGTCTCCTTTCAATTAACATTCTTTCCAGCAATAACAGCCAATATGTGTCTTTCAGAAGGCTACCCTAGCCTCATTTTTAATATTAAATCTTTGGCACCTAGCTTGGGAAGTTGTTACTATGGTGCTAATTTAGCATCATTTGCATAATGCATCAGTAAACCCGGCATCCCAATATACTAATGAGCAAGTCACTATAATATATGTTTACCATGATTTCTTTGTACTGTTGTTTACAAAAGAAAGTTATCTTAAACAGATGGTGGAATATCCCTGTCAAAATCTATTTTGACCACAAGGATGGAAGAGTAATTTACATTCTATTAAATGCCAATGTTCCTTAGCAACCTTGAAAGGCTTTTGCTTAGCTGATACTTTTACCCTTCCTACAATTGACCACATTAATTCCCTTTAATTTTGTTCTTAAAGATTTCTTATTAAAATCTATTCTCATTTTATTTTAAATTAACCCATTATGAGGAAAATTATTTTATCATCATCTGTACCTTGACAGTCTCAAACCAGCGAGGTTGTTTCACTTGGTAATAGATCACTGACTTGTATTCCGAGATAGCGTCATCACCAGCCCCAGGAAAAATCACACTCTTGAAAGACAAGGAATAAAAATATTTACCCACACATACATACCTATCTAACAGAGAACAAGTAAATCAGCATTGTCATTCAATAGTGAAAGAGGAAACAATAGGTAGGTTAGAATAAAAGAGGTCTTATGCTCCAAGTTAATCACTAGTTAATTTCAATCAAACTGCATGCAATGATACCACAATATTTATTTATTTGTCACAAATAACAAACTAAAGTATTTATTCTTTGGTGTGAGAACTTGGGCAAGGCATTCTTTAAAAAAAAAAAAAAAAAAAAAAAAGCCTTCAGATTTTGACAAATACCAAAGATGATGATGGAAAAATGTGGACAAATATACTGAAATATTTCAGAGATTACATTTTCCAATAGAAATACCTCCAATCTTTTGCCATCTTCATCATAAACAGATACTGTAACTTCTACATTCTTTGCTGTTGTTTTGCTGCCTTTGTCAAAATCTCCTTGAACTAATGTTACATAGATATCATTGCGAACGTCACCTGGCAGGACAAAAAAAAAAAAATTCAACTCACAATGTTCATATGCAGTTCTGCATAAAACAATGAAGTATAAAACCATAATAAGGGACTTTAAAGGAACATTTGTTAGGCAAGTAATCAATTAATGCTTTTTTCTCAAATTGGTCTTTTTTAAAAATCATATTTCAAAACTTCCAGATATACAGACACATTTAACAGGTGACTTAAGAAATAAAGCAAACATTTGGTACATATAACAGTCACCCGAACCGTGTGAATACAATTACCCATTATTGCATTCAAGTACGTGAACTAAACATGTAGTTGTCCATTTATACATGTAGTTTAAGCTGCCCCTTTTGAAACTGTATACATTGCTTCACAGATTCACTGGTAACAAAGTAGTCAACACCACTCAGGTGTATGTGATTTGAAACAAATGAGATGCTCTACTATCTGAGTACAGCTACTCAATGTCTATGACTTTGGCTTGGTCTACACTTACCCCCCAAGTCGAAGTAAGGTACGCAAATTCAGCTACATGAATAACGTAGCTGAATTCGACATACCTTACTTCGAACTTACCGCGGTTCAGACGCGGTCCACACGCGGCAGGCAGGCTCCCCGTCGACTCCGCGGTACTCCTCTCGTCTAGCTGGAGTACCGCAGTCGACGGCGAGCACTTCCTGGTTCGATTTATCGCGTCCACACCAGACGCGATAAATCGAACCCGGAACTTCGATCCCCAGCCGCCGAACTAGCGCGGCAGTGTAGACATACCCTTTGTGACTAAATTATTAATGTAAAATTTTTGAGGCAGGAAGTACTTAATATAAACTGAAAAAAATAATTATGAACCAAAATATTAGTAATTTTTATGGATTTGATTCAGACAGTTACATTCTATTATCTGTGGCAATGTATCAATTTACTGCCCTAAAAAGTATGAACTTTAGCAGCGTGCCCAATTTTGCTCTTAGTATCCCGATGCAATTATTGACACCTACCAGGCATAATAATCTCAGGAAACCCCATTTTCCGAGCCACAGCTGTGGACCTATCCACCAAGTGAGGAAACTCTTTCCTAATCTGATGAATATCTCCTGGAAGAAGTTTCAAAGTCACCCATAAACCTGAAGCATAAAATATAATTATTAGACATATTTTCCAATTTTTTAAAACAAACAAAAGAGTCTTATAAACTTCAAAAGACAATGCACATAAAAGTAACTAAGCCTTGCCCCCAAAACATTTTGCAACACTAGACTAGAAATAATTATTTAAGAAAAACTTTGAAACAGAACTACAACTATCACACCTAGAATGCACTGGGTACATCAGATTAGAACAGATTTTAAGGCAAACAATACAAAATCGATAGAAAAACTGGAAATCCAGTGTGTGTGAGAGAGAGAGAGAGAGAGAGAGAGAGAGAGAGAGAGAGAGAGAGAGAGAGAGAGTGAGTGTGTTGGAGACATAGTGGATGTGGCTCATGTAGCCTACACAATACCTTGTAGGAGATTCCTAAAGGAGGATATAGCATTTGAGGCCACAATTCCACAATGCGTGCACAAGGGCAGGCGGATCCCTGTGCCCACACAAAGTCAATGGGTTTCTATGTAGGTGCAGCTCTGCCCACTCTTACACATGCAGACATACACAGTAGCAGAATTAGGGTCCTAGTTTATTTTTTCTCTGGGGAATGTAATGCAATCCATTAGCAGTTTGTTGTCTATTGCATGTTAATAGATGGCAATGATAGGAAGGAATTTCCTCTTTTCACACAGGAGAATATATTTTGGTAAGCATGATGGCTGATTAGGTGGGATGGGATAATCTTTTTCAAGTCTAAGAAAACAGAATTTGAGGAAGGGCTTCAGTAAAACAAAACTTAAGTCCAGCGTAGGAACAGTTTTTGCAGTACCACACAACATGAGTATGGATTGGCAGAAAGATGTTGGAATCTTCAGTGCTTCAATGGGCGCAGTGAAGTTTGCACTGTGGAGCTGCTATAGCACCTTTTAAATAAATTCTGCACTGAACAAGATAAAATAGGTCCCACGGAGTATCCCAACTGTCCTCAAAACTGGAGCTAGTTCTTCTCAGGCTTGAATTCAGAAAATGGTTATTAAGCCATCAATAGCACTGGTCTGCAACTTACGCCTGCCCTCGGATTTTTCATACATCTTCCAAATGAGACAGTAAAGGTTTTTATTCTTTTCATAGGAAAAGTACAAGGGGCAGCATTAGTTAGAATGGAAGATCTGAGAAAAAAGTATCAAGTACCTGAGGAAGATGTCCCCAACTCTGATACTCTTCCCCAATGCACATTATCTGGCTATGCCAGGAGGAGGACAGGAGAGACTGGATGCACTTTAATCAGGCTACAACTTTAGTCCTAAAAGTCTGGAAGTACCCAGCTGGTAAAATTTTACACTAGAGGTAATTCCATAACCATTTACATACCTCTGTGGGGACTGCTGTCAGTCCACTCCTTTACCCAGCCTGGTTGCCAGGCAACCTGCTTCTGGGACCTCAGCACACCTCTCCGTCCATCAAATGAGGGTTAAGGGTGACTATTGGGGGACAGGGGTTGACTCCCTGCCGTAACAGTTACAGGAGACCCGAACAGCTCCCATATCCACTCCTTTAAAGAATACCTCCTTTAAATACTTTCCCATTTGATCTGATGACCATATCCACTCCCTAAGGAGTACCTGCACTGGACATCCGCCACAAGCTACCAATGAATTGCAACATCATAGCCTAACCCCCCACCCTTTTGTTTGTTCCCCCCCCCCCACTCAGCTCCCAACCCACTGTAGAGAAGGCAAAAAACCCACCTCGACTTGGCCAATCTGACCATCAGGAAATATTCCTTCCCAGCCCCCCAAGAAAGGAGTAACTGTCCTAATGCCCAGAGCAGATCATGACAAAACCTGGTATTTCAAGTACTTCCATGAGAGGGAGGGTGGGTGCTGCTCAGCCTGGTTCAGATTTTTGTTTTTGAATAGGCTTTTATTGTAGATGGGGCATAAACAGCTTCCCCCAGACACACACCGGTCACCTGGTGGGAAGGATGGATCAGTGTCCCCAACACTAACCAGGCATGGAGCTGCCTGCCTCTGTAGCAGATAACTCCGGTTCTCTAACCCTGCAAGGGGCAACATGCTTCCTCCAACAAGCCAAACAACCCCACTGCTTCATATGCTGTGAGATCATTTTTGCATTTCATCTATGGGGATAACCAAGGCAAGTATAACTTGTACCATTCTGAAAACGTCAACGATGCCTTCAAAATGTCAACATTTGCCAACAGACACCATGCAATTACTTCCTGTGCTATGGCACAGATGAGAACTGTGGAATCTCAGATACCAATGAGGGATAACTTGGTAAATGGACTCCTTAATGGTGGTCATTGCAATGAGATATAAGAGTTAAATAAAAACAAAGGCAATTACAGAAGTGAAAGAAAAAGCAGCAATACAATAAAACAGTACATCTATCAAGCAAATTTTATAAAAAAAAAAAAAAACAATGCATAATGTTTGTAACAGGATAGTAACACAATCAGCAACTTGTGCGCTTGCAGCAAGTACTCTCCATCCACTAATTTGGGAAGAGGGCACAGAGAGAGAGGAAGAACCGGGGGGGGGGGGAGGGGGGAGGGAAACAGGACAGGTGTCTTTTCTGGTACCAAACCAATAGCAAGCAAACAAACAAACAAACAAAAATGAATCCTCCAGTCCAAATTAAAATAGTCAGATGGTGTGAAGCAAGGATATATTTTGTATTCCAGTTTACATAAAGAATAGTACCTACCCTGACCCTTGTGGTTAACTTCTTTAGCAGCAATCACTTTGTTTATAACAGTCTGAAGGAAATCATTCTCCCCTGCCACCCTGGGTGAAAAACGGGATGATATGTTCAGCTGCTTGTGTCGAATGGCGTCATCCAATGCTAGCCTGGAGGATGCACATGACGACCAACACCAGGAAACAAAGGGTCACAGAAAACCAGAAGTCACAGTAACAAGGGAACACAAAAGATCATATCATAGTTGTGACGAAGAGTATTTATTAGTCAACGCAAGACAAAAGACAGGAAAGGTAACAAGAAAGACATAGAAAGATCATTAATCAGGAAAATGCTGACCTGCTAAAGAGAAGTCAAGCAATCCTATGTTACCCTTCCCAACGGGAACATGCATGTGTCAGGTCCCAATCCCACTTCCAATAAATAGCATGTGTAGTAGTAAAGAAGAACACTGATCTCCTGAGAGACCCATGTTAAATACTGAAATCCAATTGGGATGATTTTGCAAAAATGTACAGTATGTTAATTCAGTGCAACCTTCAGAGTAGCTTCTACAATTGAATATATTAAGAGGTAGTGTATATGGTTTGATGGAATTTACAAAAGAAAAAACTTTTACAGTTAACAGAAATGGCTTAGTGCAAGAAAAACAAACAGATAATCCATCATTTTGTTATACTAGGTGAAGAAAAGAAAATGTGAAAATTATAAATGAAATGCAACATTTACAAATGACATTTAAGTACCCACACCAGTCTTGCCAAGTACTTCTGACAGCTGTTGTGTTGGTGGCCAGTGAATGAATACAAACAAACATACATATGAAAACAGAATTGCATGTAGCACAACAAAAGCACAGCATGAAATGAGTAAGAAAATATGCCTCTTATACACAGTGTTTAAGTCAACATTGGAAACAACAACAAAGTTATTCTTCATGTGTTTGCACATTACTCATATTCTTGGTGTAGACTTTGAAGAATATTTTAATTTGCTGAAGAAAAAATGCAACAAAAACATATTGCACACCCTTTCCAAAAGCTGGTTTGTAAATAAATAGACTATAAATCGGTTTTAATGGAGCAAAAAGCTAAACATTCCATTAGCATCCACTTTCTTGATCCACAAAGATTCATTTTCTGTGCATACTTCCACACTCACTAAAATAAAAGCTTGTCATTGTTTAAATTCAATAAATAAATCTCACAAAGGCACTCTTCTTTAAAAGCTTCTACTTTCCTTGAACAATAGAATTGTTACTGTTCTACGGACTATTATGTACACAAATTACACACAAATTCCATTGCTATCATGAAATACAAACATGAAGTGGCTAGGACTAGAGCCATTAGGCATATAGTGCTAGTCACCTGATTTCTTTCTACTGATTCTGCAATCTCAAATTTTCTGTTAAGCTCCCCAAACATCTTTGCTAACTCTTGTACTTTTTAATAAGGCCTAGTTTCCAAACTGAAATTATTTGATGTTACGTTATTTTAGTCTATTGCTCTCTAGATTTATTAAAAAAACCTCACGAAATCTAGAAGTAGATTAAGTCAAAAGAGAACTCAGTTATATAACAGCATTGTGGTCTACATTTCTTACAATAGTAAAGCTGAGACAAGATGGGAGAGGTAATATCTTTTATTGGACAAAACTTGTCTCTCTCACCAACTGAAGATGGTCCAATAAAAGATATCACCTCTCCCACCTTGTCTCTCATATCCTGGGACCAACACAACTACAACAACACTGCATTCAACAAAGGTAAAGCTGAGCATTCATATTTTAATGGGGATGTACTTTATTTATCCCCACTATCCCTTCCTCACCTCATTCTATGATATTAAAGTTGGAATCTTTAAAATCCCACACATTTTAATTCCTTTGTTAATAGTAAGCACACACTTGTAAAAAGGACTATTTTTTTCTTTAAAAAGAAAGAAAACCTATCCGTACACACACAAATACAAACATTCAGACTTGTTTAACACACAAAAACAGATTAAGAAATTCAGAGTAAAATCTACATCTGACCTTTGACAGTACATTTCAGTGCTTTCTTTTAATCTTAAAAATATCTGATAACACTGTATGAAGTTTCACATGGCATAATGGTTCCTTTTATTTCACTTTCTCCTTTAAAAGCCTTGTGTTTTGTTTTTAGAGAATTTAGTACTTACGAAAGCTGCCAAACTGAGCATCTAGTAGACCATGATCCCATTTATCCATAAAACACCACCCACAGCACAGGTAAAAGCAGTGCAATCTTCCCTGCTGCCACACCAAAATCCTTAAAAGAGCTGGAAAACTAGTTATACGTATGAGGAGTTATTTCAGTTCCCATGCCCATTCATTCTTTGGTTTCTCTGTCTTTAATTATCTGCCAATTAGTGCCAATTATGGTGGTGATTTAGTGACATGGACGGGCACCTGATACAACCAACTCATTTCATACAGGACACTTAACATCCATCAGACAGTAACAGCTTTTGGTCATTACCAACCTTGACTAGACTGGAACTAGTAACATATAAAGGAAAGAAGCTTAAAACATCTATCTCAAAAACCCTGAGCCCATCTAATTAGTTCCAGGCTCCTTCACACACAAAAATTGAAAAGACATGTTTAAAATTGAAGCTAAAAAAGCACTTAGAAATAGGTGAACTTTTTTTTTTTTTTTTGGCACCACTATTCATTCCAAATAAATAAGTGAAGAACTAAGAAGGGGAGGAAATGCTTTTAAGACCTCATGTGTTAAAATTCCAATCTGCACCAAGTTTACAAACTTCAAAATATCTACATTACATTAGTGGACTGTAAGATCAATTTCAAAAGTTGACATTGAAAAGTGTTTTACATTTAATCCTCCTTAAGTCCTCTGACAATGCTTTATGTTATTTTATACTTACGGTTGAAATGGTATAAAGTGTTGTTTGTCCTCATCATCAACTTTCCCATTAATTATGTCAGTTACATCCATTACTGAAATAAAAACAAAGCTACTGCTTTAATTTGTCAACAAATGGGGGGGGGGGGAGGAGAGGGGGAACAAACAAACAATGTACTATAATCCCTTCATCTCTAATAAAAGAAATTAACAATGGCATAAAACCAGTATAGTTCTATAGCAGAATAGTTTCATGTTTCAAATACAGATTCAATTTTCACATCAGTGAAATAAATGGTATCCTCTGAAGCTACTAGTAGATGTGGATACAAGCTTTTGTTTGTCGCATGTACCATCATGTGACATTACTTTAAACTTCTGCTTACAAGAACAACCGAGAAGCTTATTGTTGCATGTGCCTCCAGGGATCTAAATCTCAATACAAATCACCACTTTATTAACCTAGGGCTTGGCCTGATGAAGAAAACTATTACTGACGTTATTTCTTCATTTGAGAAAGAGAGAGCGAGAGAAAGAATATATTAGTCTTCAAATCTATATTTAATTTTCAATAGCCATGAGATGTGGCATAGTCAGGTGCAAGGTAGGAAAGTTCATACACTGTCTTTGAAATAATTCGCCTCTGGATCCTTCTATGATAGTGTTCAGATAATATTTTGTGAATATATAGAAACAAATCATGTCACTGCTTTATAAATGATATCTGGAGAGAATAACATTAGGTTGGCTAGTAACACTGCCATATGCTCCTTGAACAGTACTATAAAATGAAAGATAGTAGCCCACCAAAGTTCTTCTTTGTTGTGTCAAACAAAAGTTACATGGCCTTTATATCAATATATTGTTTGATTTATATAAGAACTAGGAGACCATTGGCATAATACTGGTGAACAGCGCCATTCAGACACAACCAGCCATGAAATTCCACCCTTGAAAAGAACACGAACACACAGAGCAGTCATTGTCTTCAGATTCTATGTGCATTATTACCATTACTCTCTGCTGGGAAGTTTATACCTGCTCAAGCTTTTGCGATTATGTTGCTCTGTAGTGACTGGACCACAAAAGGGATACTTTAATTTGAAGGGGGGGGGGGGGGAATTCCATATTAGTCTAAATGAACATGAGGAAATATTGTATGTCTGAACATTTTTCTTAATTTGCTGTAAACTTCTGTACTGTATTTAAGAGTACAACAGGGCAAGGTAGAGCTTATTTGAATTTCAACATATGAATTTCAAGATATGATTACCTCAGCATTTGAAGAATTCCCTTTACTATAGGGAATAGGTAGGGAATAATAAGGAACTTTTGGGGCTCGTCTATACAGGAAAGAGGACACCACTAGCTACTCTGGATTAACTGCCCACGTGGACACACTTTCTGTGGACTAAGCTAAACAGCCCAAGGGCCCTCTTAAGACATGCCCAGGGTGCCTTAAGCTATTGCACACAAAGGCACTCATAGTACACAGAAAAAATGTCCACACAGGGAGTTGGCACAGAGTAGCCAGTGTGCTTTAAATTCACACCGGAGCTTATTGCACACTAACTTCCCCATGTAGACAAGCCCTTAGTTATCAAAAGCCATGAGAAATTTTTTTTTTTTTTTTTTTAAAGATGACCTCCCTGGTGCATGTTTTAATGTCAATAAGAGCCCATTAAAGAAAAAACCTAAATTAATCAATGCTTAAATCTTCTCACTGTGTATGCCATGTGAGCTAGAAGCCTACTTACTACTTATATTTTGTAAAATATTATCTTAACATACGTCGTTCTTGCACAACTGTGTGTGTTAATAAAAAGAATACCTTCCTTTTGCTTGTGTTTTTATTAAGGGCAAAGTAATTTGTTTCTGAAAGTAACTACAAAGGGTCACAGAAACAGGACATATGATCAGTTCATGTAACTATGCAGTGAACAATTAAGTTATTTGTGTTTTCCACTTTATCTGAGCAATTTTATCATGTGATTTCTTTGACCTTCCATCTCTCTGCACCTTATCCTTAATAATTCTGAGTATCTGCCTTTTGTTCATAACCAGCTAAATCACTTATTCCTGAGTGACTTCAAAACCTCTAGCCCAGTTGATGCTCTGCCGTTTCAAACATTTTAAAAGGTCGTATATTCCACAGGAAGAGAATTAATCTGATTTAAGCTATAGTGCACTTGTACATTTCCATTTAGATTTTAAAATACCTGATGCTATACACAGAATCCTACAGAATCATAGAACTGTTGGGTTGAAAGGGACCTCAAGAGGTCATCAAGTCCAGCCCCCTGCACTGAGACAGGACCAAGTAAACCTAGACCATCCCTGGCAGGTGTGTGTCCAACATACTCTTAAAAACCTCCAATGATGGGGATTCCACAACCTCCCTTGGAAGCTTATTCCAGAACTTAACTACCCTTATAGTTAGAATTTTTTTTCTAATATCTAACCTAAATCTCTCTTGAAAGATTAAATTACTTGTTGTCCTACCTTCAGTAGATATTGGTAACAATTGATCACTGTCCTCTTTCTAATAGCTGTTAACATATTTAACTCATCAAGTATTCCTTCAAGTCTTCTTTTCTCAAGACTAAACATGTCCAGCTTTTTAAACCCTTCCCTTAAAGGTTTAGAAAACCTGGCCTATAATCATTTTTGTAGCTCTCCTCTGGACTCTCCCATCTTGTCCACATCTCTCCTAAAGTGTGGTGCCCAGAACTGGACACAGTACTCCAGCGGAGGCCTCACCAGTATCTTACATACAACACTCCTGTTTATGATGCCCAGAACGATATTTGCCTTTTTTCAAAAATGCATCGCATTATTGATTCATATTCAATTTGTGATCCACCATACCCTCCAGATCCTTTCCCATAGTACTACCACCAAGCCAGTTATTTGCCATTTTGTAGTTGTGCATTTGATTTTTCCTTCCTAAATGAAATTACATCAAGTGTAACATATGTATCTAAGATACACACAAAAGATTTAGTAGCTTGTTTTTGCCCCTTACCAAAAAGCTGACAAAGTGAATTCTGACTGACTATGTAAAAACTAAGGAGAATAGATTACCTGCTACTCCAAAAGGTCGTCTTAGCCCAGAGGTTAGTTTTCTTGTGTT
This sequence comes from Emys orbicularis, assembly GCF_028017835.1. NCBI lineage: Eukaryota > Metazoa > Chordata > Testudines > Emydidae > Emys > Emys orbicularis. The sequence goes on along the minus strand of NC_088689.1, from coordinate 23,223,652 downwards.
GTTGTCTCTTAGTTCCATTCTGCCAACTCTTACAATCTGACAGACAAAACTGATTTTCTCTCTTTTCAGGTCTTTGCTGCCAAGGTCCTAGAAATATTAATTTCCATACATTATAAGAATCCTATTCATTTCAGGTTCTACTTTAGTAGCCAGCAGAAAGACAAGTTGTTGTTCAGAATTTAGTCTTTTCATCTTTTAGCATTAGAATAAGTTATTCTCATGACAACAGAATTTTCATAACAATATTTAAGCCATTAATTTTACACAGAAGCCAAGGAGTCCAACTATTTTTGAACAGTTTAAATCTTTTTCACAATTGTCAGAGGTTCAACTTGGCCTTTACCCACATGAACCACAGTTGTCAGAAATTGCATTAGAGTAATTAACAAGGAGTGACTTATAAGTTTCTCCAGGACCTAAATTCAAGTCTGCAAAGGCAGTCTACTACCTGTTAACTCTTTAGCATTTTTCAAGATAGGAAACAAAGCACTTTAAACACTGCAAAAACAAAAGCACACTTACAGTGAACACAGCTCGAAGATTATGTAACCTGTCTATGTCTTTAGGCAGCCCAGAACTTGACCATCGAACTAGATAGTTTTCACTGTAAGAACAAGGTTTTTAAAATATATACAGATATGTATTTAGATATATATGTATAAGTTCAGATGTTACAAAATTAGGTTAAGTTCACATTAAACAACCTATTTTTCAGCACTATACGTGAGATTCTGCTCAGTGAAGTGATTATACTAAATAGCACCTTCTTACCCAATTGCTTGTTCCTTGTGTGTAAACATTGTCATTTCTGTCATTTTACTGACTAAATTATATTTTGGGTTTTCTTGTTATTTTGGTAGGGGGGGGGGGGTTAGTTTTGGTGTTTTACACTTGTTAATACAGGAGTGACAGTGCAGCTCTGGGACAGTGAGCTGGATTCTTATTCAGCTCATGAAACAGTAGGACAATTAACTGAGTTCTGTCGTTGGTCAGGCATGAGCCAAAAGTACCCAGCTTGACTTTCAGTTCTCAGTTTGAGTTTGCATGGCAGGCAGTTTGAAAAAAAAACACAAACCAACCATCTGATTTCCAGATCTAATCTGTTGAGTGAGACACAAATATGGTACCACATAATTGCATTTTTAAAGTCACTTTTTAGAATAGAACCATACTTCAAAATCTAAACTAAAAATGTATCAACATTAACTTTAGATGCCGACAGAAGTAATTTTATAAATTCATATAACCACATATGGATACTAATGATGAAGTTTTATGGGGGTCAAAAAGTAATATACTCTTTTGTCTCTTTAAACCTGATATCACAGGTGTGTTTCACTCCTATTACAATCACAGGAACATTTACTCAGTGGGCAGCTGCTATTGTGCTTTGTGCATGTAATATGAATAGAAGAGCAATTCTTCTTCAGTCTAGTAGAATGCAGTCCCTGTAAGGAAGCAGGGGATCCAGAACACTCAGTCTCTCTGATGACTGCCAAGGCAGCTGAACAGTGAATGAGCCAAGCCTTGTTCATGTGTCATTTACCTCTACACAGGTGGAACTAAAGACAATACAATAAGGAACACTACAAATTTCTAATGTACTGAAGCAAGGGAGACTAATCTGTTGCTGTGTTGAATAAAGCAGATGAAGTGCTGTATAATCCATGCTTCCCAGCTAACTTTCTGCTAAAGTTTACCCAGCAAACTGACCTTCCAAAAAGCCCTCTCCAATCTGCCGTGACTCGACCAAAATCCAGAGACACACAAGATAAACAGGTATACATAGTGCAACAGACAGACAACACTAACCTGATAAACTTTGATTCTAGTGGGTCGTACAGAGACATCAGGACTTCAGCATCTTCTCCTATTTTGCAGACTACATTTTTTAAATTTACAAATAAAGCAAACGAAGGCGTGGCGGCAAATTTGGCTTGTCTGTTAATATCAATGTTCTGCTTTTGAGACTGTAATTTAATAGAGACAAAACAGTCAAATTTAAACAGCACTAACGACTAGAATCACACCCTTAAATCATATCCTTAAATCTTACCCTTCCACTATGAAATGTTTACCTGAAACATTTAGGGCAAAAGAAGAGTGTGTCCCCTCCCGGGGGAAGAAGCCCCAGCCCTTGCCATTTTCTATACTGGGAATAGGAAGAGTGCTGAGATTTCTGGCAGGCTGCTCTACTTGGACCCTCCTTGGAGCTCTGTTTTGCATTAGTTTCTAGCTACCAAGGGGGAACGGACAGAATGGAGCAAAGGATCGAGCTTCAAATTTGTCTGCTGGAACAGAAGAGCTTTCCTTCAGTCTCCACTCTTTCCCTGGCATCCTACAGGCTACGAGGAAAGAAGGGGGAGAAGACGGGACCACTACTCTGCCCTTCCCCAAGTTTTTATTTTTTAGCCTTTCTCCGCAATGGATGACTTTAGGGCCTGCCTCTGTTGTTGCTGCTGCTTCGAGCTTTCCCAAGAGAAACAAGAAGATGACTATGATCAGTACCACAACCTGTCCAGAGCCTTGTTAATTACACTCTGCTCCTGCTTGGCAAACCAGTGAGTAGCAGCAGAGACAATGAAACCATCTGCATAAAAGTTCAGGAAGAGCAGATTTCACTGTTCACATTTGGACAGGTCTTTGGGAGAGAGAATTTATTTTTTAAGCAAAGTTTAAATTCTGCAAAATTTTTGCTTTGCCTGCACATTTATCAGCCCCAGCCCTTGCCATTTTCTATACTGGGAATAGGAAGAGTGCTGAGATTTCTGGCAGGCTGCTCTACTTGGACCCTCCTTGGAGCTCTGTTTTGCATTAGTTTCTAGCTACCAAGGGGGAACGGACAGAATGGAGCAAAGGATCGAGCTTCAAATTTGTCTGCTGGAACAGAAGAGCTTTCCTTCAGTCTCCACTCTTTCCCTGGCATCCTACAGGCTACGAGGAAAGAAGGGGGAGAAGACGGGACCGCTACTCTGCCCTTCCCCAAGTTTTTATTTTTTAGCCTTTCTCCGCAATGGATGACTTTAGGGCCTGCCTCTGTTGTTGCTGCTGCTTCGAGCTTTCCCAAGAGAAACAAGAAGATGACTATGATCAGTACCACAACCTGTCCAGAGCCTTGTTAATTACACTCTGCTCCTGCTTGGCAAACCAGTGAGTAGCAGCAGAGACAATGAAACCATCTGCATAAAAGTTCAGGAAGAGCAGATTTCACTGTTCACATTTGGACAGGTCTTTGGGAGAGAGAATTTATTTTTTAAGCAAAGTTTAAATTCTGCAAAATTTTTGCTTTGCCTGCACATTTATCAGGGAACCTTTTTACTTGCCACAGATGATTCAACAAGTACATTTTTAAACTCCGCATACAGATCCCATATACAATCCTAATGAAAATATTAACTGATCTGAACCAGAGCACTGTATCCTAAATTAAGCCTCAAGAAAAACCACCATTAAGATATACAATTTCATTAAATATGCATCTCCTCTCTCATGTCATCTTCGTAGTTCTCTCTCATAGTAATCCATCAATTATTTTATTGGTAGACTATTATATCAACATTTACACTTCTGAAGTATAGGAATCATTTTTTAAGAGGGGGTAAGTTATGCAGCCCATATAAGATAAGCTACACAATGTATTTTTGATACTTTTGATCTTGAGACTGCTTCATGGACTAAAACAGAAGACTAAGCCAAATTCCTGTTTTAATTATATTTTATCATTATTTTTTACATTAATTTACATGATTCTTAATTTTAAAAGATAACAGTTGGGGATAGTGTATCTTACCTTTTCTTCTAGTAGTCTTTCCTCAACTTGCTTGGAAGCTATTTCATGAGCTCTAAAAAGGCTGATTGTGCTGGTTTGTTCTGGATCTAAAATGTTGCCATCTTCATCCCTTACAACCAGATCCAAATCAAGAATCCTATGTAAAAAGTTACAGATTACTTATCATTATGCATAAAAGGCCTGCAAGAATTGCAGAATGTTGAATATGTAATCACAGATACCTGATTTATACGAAGAGAAAAATCTCTTTTTCTGCTCTGTCTCTTTTGACATTCTGGACAAACAAAGTGAGTAGTATCACATATAAATTGGTGGTCAAATAAATGAGTTCTAGCTTCTTTTTTAAAAATCTTCCTGGGCAGGCAGTTCCATGTTACTTCAGAAATCCATATATCCATAGAAGCAAAAGCTATGAGACCCAGCAAAGGAGATACTAAGACCTTTATCTTTCCTTAAGGCAGAATCCAATTTTCTGTCAGTAGGGTCCAAGTGTCAAGGGTTAGCCTCTTCAGAAAGATTTTTTATCCCCATACACACAGCCTATCTTTTGGGAGGATCATCTGTTTTCCACTGTGCCAGCTCCAGAACTTGTCATAAAACCAAGGGACAAAGAACATACCGTTTATATCCCTCCAAGTCTCTCTAACAATCTTGGCCAAGGCCTTGAGGAAGAGAAAAGGTCTTAATCTTCCAAATATCCTCAGGGAATTACTCTTTCCTGTTCTCTTGTGAATTCTTGTTGTGGCAGTCCTTTCGTCAGGAGTTTGCTAAAATCTAGAGTCCTAGTAATCCCAATTGGGTGAATCCCAATCATCAGCACTGAAATGTCATACAAAGCCTGACTCTTCTGAGTAGAAAGTACATAGACAGGAGGTAACAGTTTCTCCTTCCTCTCTTCTGCAGGGAAGAGACTGCACCATTTGTAGCTGGGTGCGGAAGCTGGAGGAGCCACGTATAAGGTTAGAGGAGAAGTCTCGTGAGCATATGGAGCCATGGAGTCCTTGACAGTGTGACACACCAAGGAAAGGATCCTAGGGTAAATCCCCTCTAGATAACGTTCCAGATTACCTGAAATAAAACACTACCACCTGAGGACCTTAAATTAAGGGCCTGAGAGTATCATTCCCATGAAAAGAGGAAACGCAGGACTGTTGAGAAGTTGAGCATCCTCCAGTCTCAGTGCAAGAAACTCTTCAATGACTTGCCTTGAGTTGAAGTAGGAAGGAAGTGCTAAGTGCTGTGGTGTTCCAGGATCTTTGTACAGAACGATCATCTAAAACTGTGCACTGTCCCTAGGTTAGGAGAAAGGATTGGAGTGCTAAAGTTTATAGGGCTGCTGCTCAGAAAAGCTGGGGCAGAGGACGTGATGATTTGGGAATCTGTCTGTAGAATTTATGAACAGAGTGAGATTACAAACTCTGTGTCTTTACCAGGCTGCAAACTCAATTTTGAATGTGCAACCTTTTGCCTTCTCTGCTGTTTGTTTGCCTCCACGTAGGGCCGAAATTCCAAAGATTTGGGGCAAAAGAACAACAAAAGAGTTGTCGAAGTTATGTACTCTTCCAGTGAAGGAGAACAGCTCTTTACAAAAGACGGGCTCTCAACCATAAGAACAGGTTTAGCAGGGGATTAGGGTGACCAGACAGTAAATATGAAAAATCAGGACATGGGGTGGGAGGTGTAATAGGAGCCTATATAAGAAAAAGACCCAAAAATCGGGACTGTTCCTATAAAATTGGGACATCTGGTCACCCTACAGGCTTTCTGGTCAACTGGGGAGACGGAGCTGGATGTCACCTGACAGAAGGGGCTGAAAGTAATCAATAGTGAAGAGCTGATGGGTCAGGGTCTTTTGTCTCCAGCTGTGTCTCCAGCAACTTAGCATTTAGAGGCTGCATAAAGCAGGAAGCCCTCCCTTCTTTCCTGAGCCCAGAAGGGTTCCCAACGGAAGGAGAGGTTACTTACCCGTACAGTAACTGCAGTTCTTTGAGATGTTTTAGCCCTGTGGGTGCTGCACTTCAGATGTGTGCAAACCCTCAGGCTTTTGACCTGAGATTTTTGGTAGTAGTGTCTGCAAGATCTGCATCTGCGCCCTATACATCCTTGTGTTCCGATTCAAGGGAGGGTGGACCCATCGCCGCTCTGGTACCTTCTCAACTAGGCAATCCAGCCAAGGCAAGGACTGCAAAGTAGAGGGGAAGGAGTGCAGGTAGTGGCGCATTAATAGAAACAGAACATCTCAAAGAACTGTAGTTACTGTACAGGTAAGTAATCTCTCCTTGTTTGAATAATTGTCTCTATGGGTCCTTCACGGTAGATGAGTTCCGAGCAGCGTCCAAACTTCTGGGGGTGGGTGCCAGGATGACCGATCTAGTAGAGATCAAAGAACAGCTGCACCAAAGACTACATCTGTCCTTGAAGCATGCACAATAGCACAGTGCTGGGGGAAAGTTTGTGCAGATGACAAAAAGAGCAAATGTGTTAGACCTGTACCTCTCCTGTATGTAAAATGCTTTACAACTACCGCATGCCACGGGAGAGAATTCCACCGCAAACCAGAAAGTTCGCACGTTTGGGGTGGAGTTCTGGGAGAAGATGTGCTTAAGTATGAGGGAATCTGAAGGGTCAGCACTGAGCCCAGAGGGGCTAGGCAGCTGGACAGCAGTTTCCAGCTCTCAAGATGAGGTGCGGACAGGAGGTGTGCACCCAGAGCGTGTGCCAAGGGACCCAGAGATTAGAGGGGTGGCTGGATTCCGTTCAGGCTTGAGAGGCTTAAGCCATCCAGGGACACAGAGGCTTGGATTCCCTCCAAGTTTGGAGGGTAGCCAGCAAGAGGGTGTCCAACTGGATCTGTGACAGTGGGCTCTTTGAAATACTGTTTGCCCTGGAGTGGAACATGAGTGCTAAAGACAGTGGGGTTGCCAGAGGACAGTTCAGGAAATCTTGCAATATGCACTGACTGGCTTCAGCTCCTAAGGAGGGCTAGACTCTCCGGTTGAAGCCTGAGATCAAGAGCAGGCACAGCATCCTCATCTGCCACTGCTGCCACAGGTGTGGACATGAGACCCTCTTCTGCCTGCCGTGAGAGAGCAGAGACACTCCTAGCCTAGGTTTGGAAGCAGAATGAGAGGATTTACAACAACTGTGGCTACAGGAGCCTGTCACTGGAAATATTTGGCACATCGATTCAGCCAGTTGTCTGCTCTGTGAGGAGCCAAATGCTTCTGCCTGGAGCTCAGGAAAGCACAGGAGCCATCCTGTATCTAGAAGAGTGTAGCCGGGTGGGGGGGTGGGGAAATAATCTAATACTCAGTGACTGATCATTCCGCCTTGCAACTATGAACAACAGAGTGGAAACCCACTGGCGCAGATTGTCAAATGAACAGGAGCAGAAACTACTTTGACTTTATCTTTTCATTTCTCTTTAACTTACAGGTAGGGTGACAACCAGCAAATGTGAAAAATCAGGACGGGGGTGGGGGGGTAATAAGAGCCTATATAAGAAACAGACCCAAATATCAGGACATCTGGTCACCCTACTTACAGGTGACATTTGTGAAAACATGTCAATGACTAAGGAGTTGTTCCCAAGTGTTTCATTTTGTTTACAATCAGCTTTTCAACCCCAAAAAGAAACCTGTCAGCTATATACAATAAACTGATCCAGTCTCATAATCTCATATCTACCCATTTAAAAAACAAAAGTCCATAAATCCACAATGATAAAGTTTTTGATTATCGCAACACAATAAAATTAATATCCTGCCTTTATTTATATAAAAGCCCATTCATATAATTACTTTCAGGAAACAATGGAAAACGTAAGCACATACATGAAATCCAGAGAGTATATATTTAATGCATAATAAATATTTCTTATATCTGGATATTAGAAATTGTCATTTTATTTCATTTTACGCAAAACATGATATATGGCTACACTAAAAAGATACTGCACCCTTTTAAATGTGCATATTTACTCAAAAGTTCAAATTCAATTATCTCCCCTACTCTACAGGGAATGTTTTGATCACTTAATTAGTCCATCAGAACATTATGAATAAAAGACACAGTACAAGATGTTCTATTGTGTTGAACACTGAGCATCTGGACGTTATTCAGAGTAACTTTAACCAACTCCTTAACCAGATGGTAAAATACAGTAGCCAAACAAATAATATCAACAACATCTGGTTAACTGTCTACTGGGGTACAACAGACGGCATCTTGGATTATAAATGTTAAATTACTTACTGAATGGAGTTAGTGATTTTATCACCACTATTTTTGCTGAAAAAGTACATGAACACAAGAACTGAAGAACCTGCAGTATTTAAGTAGCAAAGCACAAATAGCTGAATTCTCATGAGCTAATCATACTACAGTGGCACTTAAAGACAGTTTGGATGATCAATCTTCCATCCCCAGGAGTTCAATAATCTTATATTACCCCACCTTCTCATTATTGAGAATGCTACTTTGACCAGATTCCAATTTTGTGTATAAGCAAGGAAAGATACCTCGCTTTCAATTAAAAAATAATGTCACAACTGAATAGTATGACATTCCTCCTTACCGTGGGATGATTTAATCTACAGCTAACCAGTTCAATTTTCAAACACAACATTCCCTCCATCCAAATAGTTTTCAGGAGGCTTAGCCTTAAATCAAAAGTCACCTCATCTAAGTTGCTGACATATCTGATGCATGTCCCATTGTAACATCTGTCATTAATTAGGTGCCATTTCTGGTTTTTATCCTCATCTTCTGGGTGAATATAAATGCTTATGAAATCTAATCAACTTTTAACAGTATAACCATTAATACAAGCTAGATACTACACAAGCAGCAGCACAATGAGATACCCCACATTTCCCAGACAAATCCTCTAGCACTGCATGAGAGCATTAACAAGTTCAGAGTGCAAACAGCTGGTGATACTAGAGAGGCAGCAACAGTTTATGTGGAATTGTCAAAGGGTTTTCAAAGACAGGAACATTTTTATCTTTCATCTGACCTCAGAAAAATCATAGTTTTAATCTGACATCAAATTGATGGTGTCACAAAGTTTATGAGTGACAGCTTAACAGAAAGATTCTAGTACACAAATTATAATTTGTACTGTATCAAAATGCTTTTATATTGCAATTTTCCCCACTTTGCCATACTCTAAAAAGATTGCTACTTAAAATACAAGTACTACTCCTTACAGAACTACTTTCTTCATATATATGCGGTGCCTTTGAACTGCTGTATAATACGACAAGGCTGATTCCGCCCACTCCCTCAAGAAGCGCACACTATGAAGTAGTCATCACAAACCTGTTTCCATAATCTATTTTGGCAGTCACTTTCTTTTTCAGTTCCTTGAGCTCATCTTGGGGTAGAGTTCCAGAAAGTATCTGTGATCTCCATTCAATAAGATCATATATCATGTGTCGTACACTGTGGAACATGTCTCTGTTATCTTGCTGTTTGAAAATAAAATAGTTAAACAAGACTGTCAATGTTATTTTAAAAAGGTAAATAACAGAGCACATTTTAGAGTTTTTATATGACAAATTAAAAACATGGGCCATGAGATTCAAAACTAGGTGTCTAAAGCTATGCTCCAAAATTAGAGGCCTGGTTTCCAATAGTGCTGAGCATGGTGCTGTCCCCTCAATGGGAATTGTTGGGTTCCCAGCACTTTTGAAAGTCTTGCCTCTTATTTAGGTGCCTAAATACTGATTTAGGAGACTAAGTTCCTTTAAAACATTGACCATGATTTATTCAATACAGTGAAACATTTAGGATTAAGGCATCTTTTTTGTTTATATGGTTATTTGTTTATAAACATCTTTTTTGTTTATATGGTTATATACACAGAATTCAAAAGGACAGACAGCAGGGACATTAGAGGAATAATATAGGAAAGAACACTTTGGTTTTAAAGACTAATATAATACTGTATAATTTACTGGGGTGGGGACAATGGACTTGTTCTGCCATTAAAAGAAGAGGTGTTTCCGGATTTATGATGATATTGAATACCTGTTTACAGCGCTCTGGGGTCGCAAGAGATCAGATCTTAAACCTGTCTAGCTCAGAACTGAATATAGGCTCTCCAGCACCTCAGAGCAGTATAATATTTTTAGGGAGGGGAAAATAAGGTAGAAAGCAGGGGACGGGGAGATGAAATTCCATATTTGAGAGGGAAGAAGTAATTTCTCTGACAATATTTATATAAATACACACAGGATTAAACTTTAGCGACCACGAAACAGGGCCACCTCTGGAGTGAGATGCAGTAGTTGCTTAACAGTGCACAGCAATGCTACACAACAGTTTAGGCAGCAAGTGAATGTTATATCTAGGGCCCTACCAAATTCACAGTCCATTTCACTCAATTTCACTGTCATAGGATTTTTAAAAATCGTAAATTTCATGATTTCACTTATTTAAATCTGAAATTTCAGTGTTGTAATTGTAGGGGTCCTGACCCAAAAAGGAACTGTGGGAGGGAAGGGATCGCAGGGTTTTTCTAGGGGATGTTGCAGTACTGTTACCCTTACTTCTGCGCTGCTGCTGGCCACAGCACTGCCTTCAGAGCTGGGCAGCTGGAGAGTGGCGGCTGCTGGCCGGGAGTCCAGCTCTGAAGGCAGAGCCGCCGCCAGCAGCAGCGCAGAAGTAAGGGTGACATGGTATGGTATTGCCACCCTTACTTCTGCGCTGCTGCTGGCAGGGTGCTGTCTTCATAGCTGGGTGCCCGGCCAACAGCCGCTGCTCTCCGGCCACCCAGATCTGAAGGCAGCACAAAAGTACGGGTGGCAATACCATGACCCCCCCTCCCATAAAATAACCTTGCAACCCCCCTGCAACTCCTTTTGGATCAGGACCCCCAATTTGAGAAATGTTGGTATCCCCTATGAAATCTGTAGAGTAAAAGCACACAAAAGACCAGATTTATGGGGGCGAGACGAGATTTCACAGTCCGTGACACATTTTTCATGGCCACGAATTTGGTAGGGCCCTAATTATATCCAGGTGAGAAACTACAGTAGCTATTAAGCAGACAGATTACTAACCACAGTTGCCATTTGGCAGCAAACCAGGGTTAACCTCCCTATTCTTAAAAAAGAGACTATGATATATTTAAAAAGATGAGAAGTAGTCAGAACTAGGGTTGCCACCTGCCCAGGTTTTCCCAGAATTGTCCCTTTTTTGACGCAGCTGTCCTGGGAAATCAGTAAGGGTGTTCAGTACACACTGCCAGCTGGCCAATTTTAGTGTTTTGGGCTCAGGCTCATTCTGGATGTCCTGTTTTTTTATACCTCAAGGGGTGACAACCCTAGTCAGAACCTCAGTTATATATGATCAGAAAGTCAACACTTCCAACATCATAATGTCATGCAGTACATGCTAGGCCACCAGTTGAGTACTGATCCAAAAGGGAATTGCCAGCATCTTCCTGCAGTCGAGATATTTCACTGAGGTCTCCCATGCAGGCCATGATCAGGCTCAATGCTATTTATCAGTCCCACAAGGACCAGCAGGGATAACTAAGTGCTCAAACTTAAGCTACAGTTCTTGGGTCCACATTTTAAAAAGAATGTTGAAAAGTTGTTAGTGTAGAAAAGAAAAAAAAATGATCTGAGGGCTGGAGGAAATGAGACACTGCAAGAGCTCAATCTGTTTAGCTTATCAAAAAGATGACTTAATTGCAGTGTATAAATACCTTCACGGTGAGAAACTACCAGGTACTAAAGGGCTCTTTAATCTAGTGGAGAAAGGCATAACAAAAACCAAAGGCTAGAAGTCAAAGCCAGACAAATTAAAATTAGAATGAATCACAATTTTTCTAAACAGTGGGGGTGATTACAAGCTACCAAGAATAGTAGTAGATTCTCCATCCCTTAATGTCTTTGGATCAAGACTGGATGCCTTTCTGGAAGGTATACTTTAATCAAATAAATTTGAGAACCGCTGGACTAGGCTCCCCTTCTTTGTGTCTGTAGTCGTTTATGCCCTCCACTCAACACCACCCCCAAGTACATCTACTGCCACCCAGCACTGAAGGCAGAGTGGAGAGCAGCGGTTGCTGGATGGGTGCCCAGCTCTGAAGGCACCATCACACCAGCAGCAGCACAGAAGTAAGAGTGGGAATGTGAATATCACTTTGTCAATATCACTTTTCACAGCAGACTTAGCACCCCATTACCACCCTTACCTCTGCATTGCTTCTGCCACCCGGGGGGCTGACTGCCAGAGCTCTGCCACCTCCAGGAGAGAAATTCGCGGGGGGGACAGGGAGGAGGGGAGAGGAGGAGAGACCAAGTGGCAGGGCTCCAGCTGTGTCCTTTATCCCCACCTCCCGGGTATGCATGGCCCTTCTGCATGAGCCCCAGCCACACAGGGCTGACAGACAGAGCTCTTCCAAAAAACCCAAACACACACACACAAAACCGCGCACACAGCTCACACCTCCTTTGACACATTCCTGTGCTTTCCTTGGGAGGCCCACCCCATAGTTTGAGAACCACTAACTTTAGTCAAACAAGTTACTGGGGTCAATAAAGGCATAACTGGATGAAATGTAATGGTCTGTGTAATAGAGAAGGTCAGACTAGATCAGCGGTTCTCAAACTGTGGGTCGGGACCCCAAAGTGGGGTCGCCAGGGCTGGCTTAGATTTGCTGGGGCCCAGGGTCGAAGCCAAAACCAGAGGGCTTCAGTTCTGGGTAGCGGGGCTCAAGTTACAGGCCTGGGGGCCTTGGGCTTTGGTCCCACCCAGGGTAGGGGGGCTTGGGCTTTGGCTTTGTGTGTCCCCAGGCAGGGGGGCTCGGCCAGGCTCAGGCTTCGGTCCCTCCTCCTGGGATCGTGCAGTAATTTTTGTCATCAGAAGAGGGTCGCGCTGCAATGAAGTTTGAGAACCTCTGGACTAGATGATCTCATGGTTCTATCTGGTATTAAACTCTATAAATCTACCACCTTTTCATTCTACCTAGCTCCCCTTTGGGAAGGCCACCCACGGTTCTTTTCTCTTTTCAGAGATTAATCAAATTTTGTTATGTAATGCAAGCATTATCTGTAAGACATGGACTACAAATGAATGGATCAGAATGTAGCATTTGATTCAATTTATCTATTCACTTTATAACCACAACAATGACTGTTGCATGTAGTTTCAATGAATTCCTGCCAAAGACAGCAGCATACATTCCCTGTTCAATAAGAAGTTTTGAATTTAAGCAGCATGCAATATGATCAGATACTTGCTTCTATAGAGAGGTTGTTCATATGTAAGAGATGCTGTATATTTAATATCAGAATTAGTGCTTCACATTTTAGGCACCCTTCTTCAATGGTTCAATTGGTATAAGAGAAGCATATGTGGGTAGGAAGGAGTTTCTGACCAACTTCCCCCTCCCATGCCCCCCACTTCGCAACCACCTATGCTAAGTTTTGTGCAGCTCCATGTGCGTCAAAGTTGAGAAAGAATCACGGATTTCCCTCTCTGAACGCTCCCAAGCAATGGAAGCAGGGGGTTGGGCAGGACTCTGATCCCTACATAAGTATGGGAGGAAATAGGGAAGCCACTGGGATCAGAGTATGGAATGAGCTGTTTTAGGGGTTCAAGGAGAGAGTCTGGAAAGTTACTGGGGTGTGAAGGGCCTGTAGGGGACATAAGGTCATTTCTCATTCTGTTCTTCCTAGTTATTTTTCCCAATTCTGCCCCTTTCATATTTTGTCCCTTCCAGATCCTGTCCCACACATCCTTTTCTTGCACTAGAAAAGCATTACTGCTCTAGTATTATGTCAAATTTCTACTTTATAGTCACTTGCATCTGATATTCTCAATCTCTCTCTCTAGCCTCAACTGCATCATATTACATCTCATTCTCTGATTCACTTCCAACATAATTCATTTTTGTCTCTCCGTCCCTCTCCTTTGTGGGCCTCATCCAAAGCCCATAGAAGTCCATCAGAACATTTCCATTGACTGCAGTGGATTTTGCATCATTCGCCTCACCCTGTAACATTCGAAGTTTCTAGCTTCTTTTAAGTGTCCCTTTATGTGAAACATGCTCATTACCACACTCAAGTAGTAATTTATTTCCTTGTTATCTTCACTTTTCCCAAGTTATGTTCTCAAAATCTTATTTTTGCAGGATATTCACTTTACTTTTGCCATAAAAACAGAATTAACATAACATACATTTCATACAGCTGTTCGTGACATCTAGAAATTTTGCAACAAATAGCAAAGAACATACTTTGAAGTGGAAATTTCCCATTTTCTTTAAAGAAGATGGGTTTGCTAATCTTCCATTTGTAGTGACCTTAAACTAAGAGCACTGGGATGCTGCATCTCCTCTAATGTGGTATTAGACTACAATAATACTGTTTACATTTCAGCCATATTTTTCTTTAAATCACTATATTTAAACACAAGCTGACTATCTGAAACTGCCCAGATCATCACAAAATATTCATAGCTAACTCCAAGCTTGTAGTTTTTCAGTTAATCTGACAGACGATTAATGCTTATTGCTGTACATTTGTAAGATGCTACTGTGTAATCAAAAACAAGCATGCACAGAACACAGCTGTTGAATTTTAAGAAGTTTTGTACGTGTCAGACAGAGATATTAACATATTGGTTTAATTAATGAGTACTAACTTTTCACTTAGAATTTATGCATATGAAAATAATCAAGACTGAGAATTTAAAATCTGTGCTAACCAAACAAAGCAATTTAATTTGTCCATTAGTATTTTATATGCCAAAAAGGCTTCTATTGATGCATTTTAAGGATATTTTAACCCCCACAAAAGTTAATCTCAGTTTTCTGAATTTGACATAACAACCTTGAATCTCTCTCCCTTAAAGATAAATATTACAATAGGGATCTTTCATTACCTGATCACACAAGTATGTAACAAACGGCTAGATCCTATACCACTTTATAGTTCTATAGTCCCTTCAGTGTGAAGACTGCAAATAACTTAACAATGATTTAGCCTTGAAACATCCATTATGAGATATCTAACTATGGTACCTATAAAATAATAGAAAACAGCACAGTTCCTTTCCATTATTCCAGTGTCATAGTAACACTGTCCAGGATGAGGTAGCTATTGTGTTAAAAAATATGTCGTATTATATTACCCCCAGTATTGCAAAGCTATCTGGGCCAAAACTGGAACCCTGAATCCAAACCATTTTTAAATGTAGGGAAAAGAGACTTCAAATATGAATCCCTAATTCTAAATCTGTCCCTATTTTACAGGGTCCGAGTCAGATTCCAACCCAGAATGGAGACTATTTTCTGATTCCTTTTTGGACATAGCTGAAATTTCATTTGAAGTCTGATGAGATGAAGTTTGGAGAGTTTGGTATGATCAACCCCTAGCCCTGATTCATCCGCAAACCTTAAATAAGAGCCTAAGCTGGATAAAGATCCAGCCGGTAAACACTACTCATCTGTACTGTATATTATAATAAATAATACTAATAATATTACATGAGTTGATATTAATTGGCACAGAATATCAATGAAAAGTTTGATAGGCCCAAAAATTTCTCCGACTTAAAAAAAAAAAAAAAAAAAAATCTGATATGGTCTAAAAAAAAAATCTACAACACAGATAAAAAGCCAGCCCTCCAGGGTGACCTGCTCATATCACTACTTCTTGGTGCAGTGACTGAAATCACAGGCAGGCATGTTACTAAATCATGTTGCATCATTTCTCAGCTCTTACTGCATGCCGTGGTCTCATAAGAACACAAGATACACCTCTACCCCGATATAACGCGACCTGATATAACATGAATTCGGATATAACGCGGTAAAACGCACTCCGGCGGATCAAAGCAAGTTCGATATAACGCAGTTTCACCTATAATGCAGTAAGATTTTTTGGCTCCCGAGGACAGCGTTATATCGGGGTAGAGATGTACTGCTATACCAAGACCTGCTCTCCAAGTCCCTGATCCTGCATATCATATCCACAGTTTTCAGAGCATGGCACAGTATGGAGAGGTATGTCAAACACCTGAATCTCCAGGTTGCCTTGTCACAGAAGCCCCAAAATAGCTTTGTAAAATGAGTTTCAGAGCTACTTTGGGAGAGTAAGAGTAAGGAAAGAGTGACCTTGGTTAAATAGACTCTGTGTACCTTACATTCTACTATTCCTAATTTTTTAAATATCTGTCTTTTCTCCTCCTTTCCATCCAAGTCATAAAGCCCAGAATACTGTAAATATAGGGGGGGGGAAACAGCGTATTTTACTTACCACATATAGCTGCCGCCATATTATGGACCACTCTCGTAGTGTTGTGGTAACTTCCTGAATCAGTGGGAGCTCACTGGGTATGACTGTTTCATGCTGTCTAAAGTTTGCAAAAACAATTTTTGGTAGAATAGTAAAATGATTAATATAGTCCAATTTGTAGACACGAGCGGTTATTGCTAAGTTTCAAATCCAATTCCATGACAACAGGATTCAAAAGAAAAAACAAACATATTACAAGTTATACAGTATATCACTATATGCCATTCTCGACTCTGCCACTGGCCTGCTGTGTGACCTTGCACAAATCTCACTTCACTTCCGTCCATCAGATTCCCCATCTATAAAATGGGGATAACAATATTGATCTACTGATGAAAAGCACTATATGAGAGTTAAGTATTATTTCCACAAATTTTAACATTCCACGTGTATCACACTATTTACTTCTTTTGTAATGTACTAATGTACTAATTTTGTAGGAACCGATTGGGGGAAAGCCAGTTATGTGGCATGTATGAGACCATGCCATTATGATTGATCCTTTAGCAAAATACTGTTTTTACACAGGAAAAACCTGTTTTGTAGGTGTTCACCATTGGTGTGTCTAGATGACTATTTTAAAATAGTCCATCATCTGAGTATGGAACGACAGCTAGCTCTTTTAGCATGTCAAAAGTGCAGCACTTAGTGGCAGTTTTCTAATCAGCCAGGAAGATGCCATTATGCAGTAATCATATGATTAGTAGTTTTATCATTTACATATTTAAGAGGGTTAAAAAAAGATCAGGCAAAAAGGAGGAAATATTTTAATTCTTTGCACCAAAGTTCATATTTGGCTAGTCATTTGTCAATTCCACTCAATATTACTTTTGTTTCACAAATATCTTTTTTAAATGATCTTCTATAACGGTATTATGACCTTTAATACACATGTATAGTAACTTGGTAACAAAGTTCAAATTCATACATATCAAGGTAGCACTGTTTCCATTAGTATAAATTGCTTATATATAACAGCTCAAAACGTCTGCGGGCAAGTGAACTCAGGACAGTGGAATGTACACAACACCACAAAACTTGACACTGGGATTCACCGATGGAGATGATAATCTTTTGTAGAAATGCTTCTCAGCAAGGCAACAAACGACAGATACCTTACCATGAGGAGCTAAGTTTACTTAGCTTATTCAAGAAATGGTCAATAACTGACTTGAACATCATCTACAAGTTCCTACATAATGAGAATGTATCTGCTCTTAGAGTCATCCTTACCCTACTAGAGCAAGGCATAAGATCCAATGGCAGGAAATTGAAGTCAGAAACAATGAAACTGAAAATGCAACTCAACTGCTCAATAGTCAGGGTAATTATTAACCATGGGAGTAGATTATCAAGGAATGCAATAAACTCCCCATCATTTGGAGCATTTAAATCAAGACTAAAAGTTATCATGCTCAATGCAGTAATCAGTGGATGAAATTCTATAGCTTGTGGTACACAGGAGGTCAGACATTTGCTCCTAATGGTTCCCTTCTCACCTTTATATCTATGAATCAATTCTGAAGTGTTCAGCATATCCTTTCATTAGCCAATAGGAAATGAGGTATTAGCCTATCTCATAAAAGCACAGAAATTATATTTCCACAAATAGGAAATTTTATTCTTGTTAAACTTCAAGTCTCAACTCACCCTTTTCCTTCAACTATTGCTTCTTTAAGCTGAATATAGGAAGCAGGAAATATGCCCTTTGGGGGGGAAAAAAGAGTTAGTTTTTTTATATATATAGATATATATATAGATATATAAGTAATCAGACATACATACATTTGGACTAATTATTATCTAACAAATAGCTACACTCTGTTCTGCACAGAATTTTTAATATTCTATTCAATAGCATTAAATAGGCTATTTTATGAATGTCTCAGATCTGAATTTGATTTTGTATGTGTATTTTAAAACCGTTATGTCCCTAACTTTATATATTATCTTTATAAAACTGCATTATACAGCAGAGGTAGCTCCTTAGTTAAAGTACAGTGGCCTGTAAGGAGATGCACTTCCCCCTCTGCTCATGCATCTACTGCCTCAGGTTCCCCAACTCAGTTCCCAGAAGAAGGCACATAGACTCATGGGCTAAATCACATCCCCTCTCTAGGTCTGGTTCATTAACAAAAACAGTTCAACTCAATTCAACACAAAGCTTCTCTCACAGACTTTATGGCTCCTTCCCAAACCCAGGCCCTGCTGCCTATCCTGTTTTTAAGCCTCTCCCAGCTGAGGTTTCTACTCCTGCTCTCTAAAGGTATCTCCTGCTGTCCTCCTGACCCTGGTCTTCCCTGTCTGCCGCAACAGACTCCTTGTTATAGGAACTACCACCTTAGGGTTGCACATGACCTTTGGTTACCTGACTTGGCCACACAGTAACACACACGTGTCCCACACATACACACCAACTATTCTACCATCGCAAGGCATACACATTTCAATGAGGGATATCTTAAAAGATTTCTGCTGGAAGTTTGCTGCTTGCCTGAAACAATTTCACTTTAAAAGTGAGTTGTTGCCTCCCTCCCCAATTACAGAGCCTAGAATTAGGACATAACTTTCAAATTAGATTTTAAAAGTTAACAAATGCCCCTAAACCAGGATAAGATGATACCTTTCCCATAACTCAGCTTTTAAAACTAGTGGCCAAGTATCTTGCCTTGACACACACACAAAAAGAGTAGACATTTTGAGATTATAAACACACAAACACCTAAGCTATGTTTCAGATCTTACTCAGCACCAACACCAATAAAGATGGATAGATTTTATTTTACCTCAGCAAGTTTTCCAGTTACCTAGACTAGCTCTCAAAGGTAGAGAAGCACAACTGAACCAAATTTTGTGCAATTTGTGCTGTAAAAGTCTGTATTCACGCACACATTAACATTAACTTTTCATAGGTTAGTGCCACTTTAACATAACCCCCGCACAAGTTAATTTAACTGAGGGAGCCAAGTTACAGCCCTTGAGTGGTTAACTTTCTTTTTAACCTCCATCCCAATCCTTTGAATATGAAACACATTAGATACACAAAAGAGGGGTGGGGGAAAAGGAGTGAATAACATAGCTGAAGAACAGACTCAGAAAGCAGGAGAAAATGCCAAGTGCCAGAGGAACAACCAAGAGACACTGGTCAGAGGAAAGGGTCTCAGGAGGTCAAGGATGGGATGTGCAAGCAAGAAAAGGGTCAGCTGCAAAATCTAGACACAAGCCAAGAAAGGAAAGGAAGCAGAAAGCCCAGGATATTGTAATAGGAAGAAGTTCTCTCTCTCTACTTAGCTCCAATCCTTAAGAAAGCGGAGGGGTGGAAATGGAATGAGAAAGAGTAAGAATACATAGGTATTAACACTGTCAGCATTCAGGAGGTTTTCTACAGGGAGCAATACAAATACAATCAATCAAGATGCACTAGCGTTAATTTAGGTCAGGTGAGTCTCCACCACACCTACAACCAATTAAAAAAGGATTCTACAGGAATTCCCCATTTTAAATATAGGAAATCTCTCTCAAACCAGTAAGATCTTTCAAAACAAAAGAAGTTTTTTAGGACTTGTTACATTTAGCGGCAGTCAGATTAATACAGCAGCACCTGGAATTAATTTCAGTCAACTTAAATACCCACTACTTAAAATTTAGTGAGGCACATTCTTGAAGTTTTACTTCAAAAGAATTTAACATAGCACCCCAAAAGAAAAATAACAAAAAGGAATAGAAAAATCAAAAGGTTAGGAAATGGGAGAGGCCTACCACAGAATTCAATATGTAATTACTTTGGTTACTTTTAGACATGCAGAAGGCTATGCAAATGAAAGGAGCTCAAAGTTCATTTCTGTATGCAAATATGTATTTCTAAACATTTTTATTTTAAAAGGTAAAAATCAAGACTATAAATCTTTAATTCTGGTTAAGTACTATTATAAATTAACCCTCCTCCCCCCCCAAAAAAAATTAAAATGCAACATTATAGGCAATAGTTCAGCTGTTTCCTTTTTTGTTTTGGAATGTCTGCTGTCAACAGACATTTTATGCTCAGTTCAAGCCAACAACAAGGCAAAATTGCATTGCAGAAAGCAAGATTACTCCATCTTTCACAGAGAATGGCTGAAAATCACAATGCTATCACTTTGCAAGATGCAATTGCATTTTATGAGTAATTCAGTATTTAACAGAACATGAAGCTAACATTAGCATAACAGATCAACTAGATTTTAAGTTTTATAGAAGTTCTTAGTTGACTTTTTAAACAAAGATCCAATATACAAATGAATCTGACATATGTTTATAACAAATATTTGTTACAAGAGAAAATGAATCTGTAACTGGGAATAGAACACTTACCTTTTTTGATTTTTTTCTTAATGTGTAACCTCTGTACCAACCTAGAATAAAGTTATGAAAAAGTTTATTAACACACTGCAACAGATTCTCCTTTGGAGTTGGATAATATCTTAGCTTTCTTTCTGTCCACAAAGATTTTCTCATTGTAGCTGAATTTCAATTCTCCGTAAAATTGATAGCTTAATGTTCATCTTCACTTAAATCAGTTTTGCTTAAATTGGTATTTCCCAAATCAAGCTAAGCCATTTTAAGTGCACATACATTAAAAGTTTGCACTAGTTTAGCTAGTTTGCTTTAAAACAGATTTAGCTAAACCAACGGTAATTCTTTCATTTAGATCAGCCCTTTGTCATCACATCAGGGAACAATACCATGCAATTTAGGATGCTATTCACACACCACGAACAATAAATAGGCGAAGACCCAGATGAAGCAGATAGTTTGTGATCAAATTACTGGCTGAAATGTGTTTTCATAAAGCATCAGAACAACTTCAAGCAAACAATCAGGAAAATCAAAGTCCATGAATTATTCATGAACTGAAAAAAGGGTTACATGTGTTTGTTAATTTATTCACAGGGTGCCCCCTGAGCACCCTGCTGGGGCATTGGTGCAATAGAGTGTCAGAAGGAAGAGTCCCACCTACTGTTAGTTAAACCATGGACTCAGCAAGACAGAAACTACAGAGCAGCACATCAGCAATAACTGCTTAGGGGTCCAACAGCAACAGAAAATACAAAACCTGTGATGACAAGTTCTGTAATGACTGAATGGATATTTAAATGGTGATGCTTTGGGGGATTTGTGTTTTACCTTACAAAAGTAAAAATTATGTTGGTTCTCCAGAGTTCTCAGTGTTAAAGGGCCTGAAGCCCTAGTTCAATGCCAGGCAGAAAGGAAGCTGGCATCCCAGCTTTCCCCCCCAACAATTCTATTGTAGTGCAATCATTCCAATCCAATAAGACATTTCTCACACTCACAGAGGCAGGTGGCATGCCAGGAAAATATGGAGGTAATCTCTCATTTATTGTGCCCCCAGTTCACTACACATCTGCAAGCAATCAGCATTACAGCTTTTATTGTTTCTGAGACCATTCTGTTTCTTTGTGACTGTTTAATTAAAAAATCCCACAATACAGTCATTCACTCCCAAAGAAGGTGCTGTGCCAGGCAGATCAGTAGGCATCTCTCGTGCACACTGTCCCCAATTCAGTACAAATTGGCTTGCAAACCTGCTTTATGACTATTCTGTATTTCAGTTTGTGTCCATATTGGTTCTCTTGCACCCTCTCACTCCTGCCTTAGAGAACCCACAGTAAAATGGTGCTGCTCTCCACAGTTTTATAAAGACAGTGGAGCGCAGCAAAAGATTTTGTTTGGATTTGGGCACAAATCTACCTCACGGACTGTTCCAATAAGTCAGGGAGCTCATGCTTGCACAGCAGCCTGTCTGCAAGTACTAGGCACAGTTGTCCCACCTCTAAACCTATCTTCCCCACAGTTCAACACATGGAAGATAGAAAAGTTAGCGGAGGGAAGGTGGAGAAACAGACCACCACCACCACCAGTCAATCCCCCTCTACAGTCATCCACGTAAGAGCCTGGAGGCTCTGCATGGGAGCATGAAGGGAAGGAACAGAGAGCAGGAATACTTTTTCTACCTTGCAGAAAGATTCAGAGGGGTTTCAAAATTCAGACACATACTAGCCTGGGGCAGAAATTAAAATGAAGCCCCCCAAGCATGGCCCAGAAACAGCATGCTAGAAGGAAACTCAGTGCCCTCCCCTTTCTCACCAGTTTGCAGGAGATTTTGACTTCTCACTGAAGTATTGCCTCCTACTCCCATCTCTCATAATGTCTGTGGCTAGTAAGTGTCACACTCTAGCTATTTGGGGTCTAGTAATATTTCCTAACCCTATGTAGGGGTGGGTTTGTGACAGGGGCGGGGGCAGAAGGGAGAAGAGAAATGGGATATATTAGAGAGCAAAGTATAGTACAGAGATGCACCATAGGTATCTTTCCACTCTGGCTAGCAGGCTTAGACTGCAGGCTACTAGGTGTTGGGGGAAGAGACCAGGATATGACTACTCGGTTTTGGTATGTGACTGTTAAAATGATTTGTACAGCCCGTAGCACAATGTGGCTCTGGTCCATGACTAGGGGTCCTCTGCACAATGATAATAATACAAATAAAAATTACATGGAATGTTTGCTTATACAAACAACTATGGAAAGATTTGTTTCTCCATAATATTAAAGATTGAAGCAACACTCCTAGTATCACATTGATTTTATTTTTATATTACATACACACACTCTGGGTCAGATCCTGGCCCCTCACTCCATCCCCTTTCCATTGGCATTGAACTGTCAAAGCACCAAGTGTGGTCAGGGAATGCCTTGGTGATTCAGAGATGGCTTAGCAACCCGTTCCTAGCAGGCTGAAGCATGCTGTGCTCTGGCAATTCTGAGCCAATGGAATAGCTCCTAGAGCCTGCTGAAGTGGGGACAAGTTTGAACAGTCCTGATGCTGTTCTAACTTGTACCAGGGCCAAAATGGTTCCCAGCTGTTACTAGAACTGAAGTGGGGAGAGGAAGGGAACGTGGCAGAAAACCACCAATGCACCCACCTCCAGTTGCGGAGAGTGTGGAGCCCTTCGTTTTCAGTTTTTATTTTATTTAATTTTTCCTGGGAATTTATCTGTGTTTATTACTAAAACAAAAATAGGTGAAAAATCAGTGGAAAAAAACATTAATAATTTTTCTGGGTAAATATCGGGGTTTATTTTGGTGGACAGAAGGACAGGAGGAAAAAGTATTCAGTAGATTAATGCTTTCGTTAATGGAATTCAATGTGGTTTGCTGCAGAATTAAAACAGAACTCAAAACACGCCACCTCTGAGTTTAAGAAAACAATATATCTCTAATCCCCAAATAAAACTTTTCATTTGAATAAACAGTTTATTGTTGTAGACTTAGAACTATTAGCCTATAAATATTTAATAATTGGGCCACACCATTTGCAGCGCATACACTCAACTTCATCCTTTTCACTTTTTTAAAAAAATATATTTGAATGATACAAAAGTAGAGTGAAAATTGGAAAAAAATCGATTTAAACTGAAAACGAAGGGACTTAATGATCTGTTAACTCTTCCAGGACTTATTGAGGCAAAGAACTACTCCTAAGCAACAGGATTTGTTTACTACAGTTCACAGTCTATTTGGAAGTGATCAATAGAGGGTGACATGGTGTAGAGGTGATTGCAAACAAGCAATATAGTTCAAAGGGTGTATCGAAGTAGAACTAGGGTTGCCAACTAGGATTGTCCCTGGAGTCTCAGGAATTAAAGATCGATCTTTAATTAAAGATTTTGCCATGTGATGAAACCTCCAGGAACACATCCAACCAAAACTGGCACCCCTAAGTAGAACATAAGATACTCATGTGACCTGAAATGCATACCAGAATCTCATTTTCCAAACAGGGCAGTGGGTGAGATAATTCATTGGCCAGATTTTATCTAGGCAGCCTTAATTTGTGTCCCTTTACGTGTATGCAGGATAATCTTTAATTACTTGATCATATGCTATTTTTTTCCACAAGACCCCTGCCTCATTAAGTGCACAGGAAGGACTTGCTCTGGGGAATGAATCCAGGTTCTGTAATGAAGGAGACTGTTGTCTATAAGACCCCTGCTTCACTTGTTACAGAACTTTTAAGGTATGTAGTGAATGAGGCAGATGATTGTAGGAAGGGAAAGAATGGTCTCATGGATAACGCGATTTAATGCTGCCCTGGATAAGTGAATTCGATCTCTACTTCTGCCACAGAGTTCTTACGTGATGCTGGGCAAGTCACATAAACCGAACATTTCACAGAGGGGTCACTAACTCTGTGTTCCTCATTTTCTGGGTTCTGAACTTGATACCCAGGGGTCTGATTTGCTAAATTGCTGAGCACTCACAGTTACAACTGAAATCAAATGGAGTTGTGCTTTGAACATACATGCATGCCCACATCCCTACACACACAAATGCCCCCCGCCTAGACTCTATCTCTAGCATACTATACAACCTAAACACTCTGAAAAATCAGGTCCTAGTATTCTCAAATTGAGTATCTCAAGTAAGGGGACACTTTTGACCATACTATCTTTGTGCCTCAACTCCTGTTCTGTAAAATGGGAATAATACCGTCCTCTCACCTCATGGGAGTGTTCTCAATATTAATATTTGTGAAACACGCTGATTCCATAGTGATGAGCACCAGATAAAAGTTCATAAGGAAATTAATAATTCTGTCTTCAGAGCTGGGCTTGATTAGTATAACATATGGGGCCACATGCTGACTGATGGTAAAACGAAATATTGAATGGCTGCCCATTAAGTGATCCTTGTCCATCCTGTGCTCTGAATAAGACAGGGATTCTATGGGAAAAAATAGTACATGATTGTGTAATTTAAGATTAATATTGCATATGCACAAGGGGGCCAGATTAAGCTTGCACTGGCAACATTAACTCTGGCATTTCCTAACTTCTGACTGCTTGATTTTGCAACCTTAATAATATTTTTAATGTAGTTTACTTTGTGTGCAATTAGATTTAATTTAAGATGATACTTTGCTCAATTTAGAAACCTGGTTTGTTTTTTGTCTAAAGCAGTGATGGCAAACATTTACCCTCACGTGGCTAAATGAAGACCATACTAGAGAAATTACAAAATTTCCTCAATGGACTCTTTTATTGGCACTTTGTTTTAGGCAAATATCAGTAATGGGAAAACTGGCCCAAGCCTCAAATGATTCCCAAGGTGACCTGGATTTTGAAAATCTTTTAATTATGTTGTGAACTATGCCTAAACTTTTTAGAATGTCCCATGACCAATGTTGTAAGATTTAATTTATTTTTAGGTATGCGTCCAAAAGAATCCCAAGTGAGAAAAACCTAACGTGCACACACACTAGATTTCACTAGCCCACTCTGCAGAACATTAAATGATATACAATCCCAGTACTGTACTTTGTCCTAAACAGTGCCTTCTCTTTGTTACACAGTCATTTAAATCAAGCAGGATAAATATCCCCTAAAAACTTGAAATGGCCATCACCATTACAGGTGAACATGAGGCAAGGCCCCCAAATCAGATTAAACCAGTGGTTCTCAAAAACTTTTGTACTGATGACCCCTTTCACATAGCAAGCATCTGAGCGCCACCCCCCCTTATAAATTAAAAACACTTTTTTATATATTTAACACCATTATAAATGCTGGAAGCAAAGCGGGGTTTGGGGTGGAGGCTGACAGCTCGTGACCCCCCCATGTAATAACCTCGCGACCCCCCCGAGTTTGAGAACGCCTGGATTAAACTTATTAAGAGAGCCTTGTTTTGAAAAGCTGATATTCCAGTTGAATTCTGAAAAAGAAAATGTAGGTACTGTAATGTGGGATTTAAGGAAATACTTCTAAAGCTAGAATAAAGAGACCTGAAAATATCCTGTATCTATTACTAGGATGTCCCTTTTATAGGGTTGCCTTCCAGAATTTTACAACAACAACATACTCAATGAAAAAAATATCAGGAATAAATTCCTTGAAAGAACTGGTTTTGGAATTCCTCCCCCACCTAAATCAGTTCCTCTTGAGGCCTGAATGACCTCTGGAAAATATTAGGTCATGAAAGTTAAAGGATTTTTACGCCTTTCTTTTCAACAGTCATTGAATTTAATGGATAATTTCCACTGGCTGTTTGTTTGGTTTGCCCATTACACCAGAGTGAGATTAGGTTAATAGAACTAGAACCAGATAAAATATAGATTAGAAAAGTGTCAGGTGTTTTGTTCTAGAAAATCTTTCTTCAGACTACAGCCCTTCTTTTCTCTTGTACCAGGAAAAATGCATGTAATTGCATAGGTTTGCTTTTTTTTTTTTTTGTATTATTCCATTAACACTCCAAATTACAAATGTGGGAGGGAATTTTCTAGTTGAAAAAATGTCTCTATGCTTCTGCCTAAATAAGAAAGCATTAAACTTAACTTTTGTAATTTGAGAAGATTAGTTATTCCCTCTGATTAAATTTTAAAATTTAGTCTAGTGCATTCCTGAAGAGCCTGGCTTCCTTGAAGGGAAGAGAAATTAACTTCAATTTTGATGGTGAATTTGTGTTTCATGCTCTAAACCACAGAGCTTTTCTAAAAATTATAGCAGGATACATGCTGTTTGCAGCAAACTTAATAGCCTTGAAAGGATGCACATAGAAAATTAAGTGTAGGTTGACTTGAAGACACTTTTTTTTTTTTTTTTACATTCCAAAGGAACATTTGTATCTTGCTATAAACTACTTATCCAAGAAAAAAATTCATTTTAAGCGATAAAGAAAAAGTCAAATATTATTTAAAATGTAGGTGAGAAAAGTTGTTAACATTTTAAATACTGTACAGGAACAAAAAGCAACCCTAGTGATCCAACCTAATATAGCCTAGCAAACTGATTTAAATTAGATACATACAAGTGGCTAATATAAAATAATATCCATCAGTTCTGTCCTTCAAGTTAGCTTTTTATAGCGTCCCAATCTGAGTAGTAAGCCCATTTTACTTTCCCTCCTCCCTTTCCCTAGAATATTGAGTGGGAAGGGTTGCAGAGATAAACCTCCAAAACAGATGGATGATCATCTTATTGTGGTGGAGAACAGAGACAAAGATAAGTCAGTTTTAGAGCTACTTGTCCAAAACTCAGATTCAAAATTAAGATACTTGTAAATCTTTGCTGATGGCTGTTGAAATGAAATCTTCCTGGCAAGTTATTTACTATAAAAAATAATTAATTTTTCACAGTAGGAGATATAGTATGGTTTTGTCAGCCTTGGTCTGGAAAGGAAACAGAGGAAAATATTCCAAAGCATGGAATAAGTAGACAGGAAAATGGCAACATTGACAACTTGTTTAACAATGTTAGATGTGTCTTCTTCTCTGTACTTTTTAGATGAAATCACATGAGACAGAGGTAGAATCTTCTGTCCCATAGTTAATACCCAGTGATCAATCTTGTGGCAATGAGAATGTGGTTAAGTGGAGAAAACGGCTGTTTTATCAGACCAATGAACAGCAAATCAAGGGAGGCTCCATCTTAAAACAAAACAACAACAACAAAAATCTAGTCCTTAAATGGTTAATGTATCTGGTCATGAGAAAGATTTGCTTCCAAAGGAGCAAATTTGGCCATGGAGCCCCCACTAGCACCACAAAACCTTGTTTAAAAATGGGATCATTGTAACTCAAAATGAAGCATATTAATGGTAACTTCAATAAATGGAATTATAATTTCTTGTGCTTGCTCCAAATTCTTCATTTGACTATCCTCAGCACCTTCACCCATCATATCATTTAAGGAGAAGAAGAAGAAATACTGGACATGATTTTAAAACAGGGTGGGCAAACTTTTTGGCCTGAGGGCCACATCTGGGTATGGAAATTGTATGGCGGGCCATGAATGCTCACAAAATTGGGGGTTGGGGTGCGGGAGGGCTCTGGCTGAGGGTGCGGGCTCTGGGGTGGGGCTGGGGATGAGAGGTTGGGGGTGCAGGAGGGTACTCCACTCTGGGATCAAGGGGTTTAGAGGGCGGGAGGGGGATCAGGGCTGGGGCAGGAGGTTGGGGCACAGGAGAGGGTCAGGCTCTGGGCAGCGCTTACCTCAAGCAGCTCCCAGAAACAGCGGCATGTCCTCCCTCCAGCTCCTACGCGGAGATGCAGCCAGGCGGCTCCGTGTGCTGCCCTGTCCGCAGGCGCCCCCCCTGCAACTCCCATTGGACTGTAGTTCCCAACCAATGTGAGCTGCGGGGGCAGCGCTTGGGGCGGGGGCAGGGTGCGGAGCCCCCTGGCTGCCCCTATGTGTAGGAGCTGGAGGAGGGACATACCGTTGCTTCCCGGAGCCATGCGGAGTGGGGCAAGCCCCGGACCCCACTTCCTGGTGGGAGATTGAGGGCCGGATGTGGCCCCCGGGCCATAGTTTGCCCACCCCTGTTTTAAAACAAGGTCTGTAAGCAACTGCATAGCTATTTTGTGTGCAATTACTGATTTGTATCCAAATGACCACTTCCTTTGGCATGCACAATTATCTGATTTGCATATGCCATTACGGTAACTCTGCATGACTAACAAAAAAAACTTCAGACCAACAATTTGTAAAGCATGTCCTGGCACACATGATCAAAATATAGTACAGACTGAGGCACATTAGGATGAGTGATCCTCCTATGGATGACTGCAAAGTGTCATTACAGATGGTGCAACTGAACCCTTTTAATCATTTTTCCCTCCCCTGCTCTGCATCTGTATTGCTAGACTGAAAAAGATCATGGAGATAGAAGCTGGAGAAAGAATGCAGCACAGATATTAGAAAACAGAAAAATAAAACCAGAGCCTAGGAAAGCCCTTAGGCATATGCTTAAGTGAGGCCTAGACACCCAAGTGGCTGACACCTTATGAATGTGTATAGTATTTTATAATAATAAATTAGATATAAAGGGATCCATACAATAATGTTTATTAAGAGTGCAAACTTCAAGACAGCAACAGCAAATTATGACAACCACATGTTCTAAGGGGGGGTAGGAGTGGGGCACCAAGGAGTTACGTACACAAGATATTAATGTCCTTAAGCATACAGTAGGATTCCAGAATAGTGTAATTTAGTCTGGAGGATTAGTTTAAAAAAAAAATCAAACAGAGATGATGATGGGCGATCATTCGTTACCGAGTATGATCAACTTCCTAATAAGGCCAATCCTTGAACCACAAGTTCTATTACAATGAAGGCAGATATTTTCAGGCTCAGCAGGAGGCTGTTGACCATGACTGGAGAACAGTCTCTCCTTCCTCCTGCGCCTCTTGTCCTCTTCGGCTTGTCGGCGAGAAAGTTCAAAATGCAGGGGACCATCACATAGGACTTCACTCCATTTTAAGCGATCTGGGCAAGTGTCTCCCAGGTATTAATGTCAATATTACATTTTTTTAGGTTGTCCTTCAGCAAGTCCTTATAACGCTTCCGTTGTCCACCCACGTTACAGTACCCTTCTTTCAGCTGAGCGAACAGGACCTGTTTTGGGATGCGATGGTCTGGCCTCTGGACAACATGACCAGTCCAGCAGAACTGCTGATGGATGATCATTGCCTCGATACTAGTGGTCTTTGCCTCTTCCAGAACACTAATATTGGTGCGCCTGTCTTCCCATTTGATCTTCAGAATCTTACAAAGGCAGCGTTGATGGTGCCTTTCAAGGACTTTCAAGTGGTGTCTATAGGTTGTCCAAGTTTCGGACCCATACAACAGTGTTGGGAGAATAATGGCTTGATAAACAAGAAACTTGGTGTCTGTTCTAATGTCGTGATCTTTAAAGACCCTGTGCCGTAAACGAGAAAAAGCTACACTGGCACAGCTCGGGCGATGTTGAATTTCTGCATCAATATCTGCCTTGGATGAAAGATGACTTCCAAGGTAGAGGAAATAATCGACATTCTCCAGTGCCACTCCATTGATTTTGATAGATGGGGCATGTAATACCTCTTAATATCAAGAAGACTAAAGCCTTCTTGATATTAAGAGTGAGACCAAGACATGCGTAAACATCGGCAAACATGTTCAAGATCGTTTGAAGATCTTTTTCAGAATGGGCAAAGATTGCGTTGTCATCAGCATACTGGAGTGCCACAATAGATGATGTGGAAATCTTACTCTTGGCTTTCAGCCTGCTAAGCCTGAAAAGCTTTACATACATTCTGTAACTGATTTCAATGCCAGCTGTAAACTTCCCAGCAATTAGGTAAAGAATGACAGCAATAAAAACCGCAAACATGGTTGGAGCAATGATACAGCCCTGTTTGACTCCTGTTTGTACTTTGAAAGGTTCACTCTGGGAGCCAGTGCTGCTCAGAACAGTCGCTTTCATGTTATCATGAAGCAATTGTAGGACATTGATATATTTATCAGGACATCCAATCTTAGAAAGTACAGTCCAGAGGGCACGGCGATTCACTGAATCAAAGGCTTTAGTTAGATCAATAAAAGCCATGTACAGTGGTCGGTTTTGCTCCCGACACTTTTCTTGCAGCTGCCGTTTTGTGAAGATCATATCCGCGGTTCCACGATATGGTCGGAAACCACTCTGTGACTCTGGTAAAATTGCTTCTGACAGGGACAGAAGATGGGTTGCAAGGATCCGCGCCAGAACTTTGCCTGCAGTGGCTAGGAGGGAGATACCACGATGATTTCCACAATCCACTTTATCCCCTTTCTTGAAGAGGGTGACAATCAAGGCATCCCTCATTTCACTGGGTATCTCCTCCTTTATCCAGATTTTAAGGATAAGCTGCCGAATTAGCTCTGGTCCACCGTTTTTGAAGATTTCAGCGGGGATCCCATCTAGACCTGCTGCCTTGTTGTTCTTCATCTGCATGGTGGCATTGTGCACCTCATCCAAATTGGGAGGGTCTCCGAGCTAGTCTCTAAATGGTCATTGAGGGATTCGCTCAAGCACTTCATCTACAACCATAGAATTATGGTTAAGGAGATCTTCAAAATGTTCTTTCCAGTGAGAATTGATGGCTTTGTTGTCCTTCAGAAGTGTGGTTCCATCCTTAGAGCAAAGAGGATTCATACCATGACAAATTGGCCCATAAACAGCCTTGGTGGCACTAAAGAAACCACATGTATTGTGGATGCCCACGAGATGTTGGAGTTCTTGCGCTTTCTCAGTCCACCATTTGTTCTTAAGTTCTCTGGTTTTACGTTGTACTTCCGTCCTCGCCTTGGCATGGGCTTCTCTCTTTATATTACAATTTATGTCATTCTGCCAAGCACGAAATGCCATTCTCTTCTCATTGATGAGTTTCTCAATTGCAGCATCATTCTCGTCAAACCAGTCCTGATGTTTTCTGGTGTGGTAGCCTATGGTTTCCTCTCAGGCATTGATGACTACTGCTTTCAACTGGCTCCAATGTTCCTCAATTTCTTCTGGAAACTCTGATGGGAGCTTTTCTTCTAAGACTGCTTGGAAGTGGTTATGCTTAAGAGGGTCCTTCAAGTCTTGAACCTTCAGTTTGCATCTGACCTGCTTCTTTTGCAGCCTCCATTTGGGAGCGACCTTAATTTTCATTGTGGATCAAATAAGGCGATGATCAGTCCAACAGTCATCAGCACTTGTCATTGCTCTTGTGAGAAGTACGTCACTACGATCTCGGGTATGAACTATGACATAGTCGAGGAGATGCCAGTGCTTTGACAGTGGGTGTTTCCAAGATGTTTTGAACTTTTCCTTCAGTCAGAAAATGGCGTTTGTAATAATAAGTTCATGTTCAGCACACTTGGTCAGGAGCAGAATTCCATTTGAATTACTTTTGCCAGCTCCTTCTTTCCCGGTTGTTCCCTTCCACAGGTCTGAGTCTCGTCCAACACATGCATTGAAATCCCCCAGAAGGATGATCTTGTCTGCTGTAGGGGTCTCTCATAAAATGGTTTCCAACTGAGAATAAAAATCTTCCTTTACATTCTCATCGGCTTCCAGTGTTGGTGCATAGGCGCTTGCAATAGTTGCCTGTTGATTTTTGGTGAGTCTCAGTCGGAGTTTCATAAACCGCTCATTGATGCCAACTGGTACCTCAGAGAGGCACCTTACGAGCTTGTTCTTTATAGCAAAGCCCACTCCATGCAATCGGGGTTCATCTATAGATTTTCCCTTCCAGAAGTAGGTGTATTCTCCTTTCTCCTCCATCACCCTGTCCTTCATCAGCTCTTCTACTTTTGGACAAAGCAGCAATATCGATGTTAAACCGACTCAATTCACAAGCAATAATGGCTGTACGTCGCTCTGGACGGTCGCTGTTTGAGTTGTCCATCAGGGTACGTACATTCCAAGTTCCAAAGTTGAAAAGTTTCTTACATTTTCGACTGCTCAGGTGATGATCCTGCTGGATGCGGCTATCCAGCCAGGAGAAACAGAGGCAAGACTATTTTTAGGGTACTTTTCTAACCCCCTCCCCATGTGGGGTGAGCAGAGTGGATCCTAAAAAGGACTGCTCAGTCGTAGATGCAGCTGCCAAGATGCTCGACCCGCCTCAATCCTCGAGCAAGACGACTATATCACACACCCACCGCCTGTGTGTTGGTCTGTGACTAGGAACTTCCGGATTTCACTGTCCTGTTCCCGTCGCCACTCACGGATCGCCACCGGATTTTTGACTTGTGCAAATGTTATTTTCCTAAAAACTGGAAGATGCCTGTGCGGGACTTCTTTTAAAGTGGGGAGACTGGTGCACAACAGTCACCACACTACCCTTGACAGATAGAGGACTTGAAACCAATGGCATGGACACCGTGATGATTGGAAATCCCCTGTTTGCTGCAGCCTTCATCCACCTTCACAGCCGTTGTAACATTACACAACAGTTTCACCTCCATTGTGCAGTTATCCTCCGTCTGCTCTGCTGTTAGGGACTTCTTGGATCACACTTTGTCTGGAACCTCGCCCTTGACCGTTCTGCCATGTACTCCAGGCAGCATCGCTCTTGGGGTCATTGAGACACGCAAGCCTCTCCACCACTACAAGGTGGTGATCCACCGAGAGGCAAACAGAGATAGCAAACCACCAGTCATCTACCTTTACGTGTGCTATTTATTAAGAGAGTTTAGGAGTACCTAGTGCAGAGATTAAAAAAAAAAAAAAGCTGACCCATGCAGGTCAGCACAGAATTCTAAAAGGACTATTATATAAGGGCATTTGTAGAACACTTCAACGGGATACCATTACTCTTGTGCAACTGACATCAGTCTCTCTTTTTTTTTTTCTTTTAAAAGATTATGCTTGGTAGGGACAGTAAAAATAACTCTTGGAAAAAAAATCAGGAAACCAAAACTTTTGCATTGTTTCTCTCTGTTCCTGACAGCAATAAACACATTAATGTAGAGGTTTTTATTTCTACTGTCATAATAAAGCAACAATTAAGTTTGAGATTAGGCAGCAGCTTAAGTCAAAATCACTAATTCATTTAGTTAAGAAATTTGTGCAAAAAACTGGGAAGCAAAACCTCAACTCTTAGGCAAAACATGCACCCGGAAGGTCAAAGAATTTTTCTGACACACTTTCCTATTATCAGCATCACAAGTCCCATTTTACTGCATCACAACTGCCAGGAAACTGACAGGAGACAGGTTAATTATAGGATGCCGGTGATTTAACAAGTTTCTGTTTAGGGTATCTGGGAAACAAGATTAGTGCAAATGCTGAGAAAGTCTAGAAGGGTACAGTCTGAATATTGTTTTAAAGGAGTGACCAGCAGATCAAACAGGTGGTAAAACTGCTTGGAAGTGGCTGCTCCTTTGAATGAAAGAACTAAGGATTATAGCCTCCTATTTCCCAATACAGAGGATGAGTAATGATCAAGCATGGTAGGAAGCAGATCAGCCTTTGGAGGAACATTATTTTATTTGAACTTCTTTTTAAATAAACCCAGCCAGCACTGTTGAGGCCTAATAACCATTAGATGTGTGTGTGAAGGTCATTCTATTATCCGGTCTAGGGAAAAGTGAGTCATCTCACTTGTCCCATTTCATCTGAAGCATGCAGGGGGTTCAAAAAGTATAAAATTTTACACAGCTATGATAGACAGATGCTACCTGTGTCACAGGCAAGCTTTAAACATGCTGTCCAAGCATCAGTGTTATTCACATATTAGGAAAATGCATCCATTATCACAGAAATCATAAAATCATAGAACTGGAGGGGACCTCGAGAGGTCATCTAGTCCAGTCCCCTGCACTCAAGGCAGGACTAAGTATTATCTAGACCATCCCTGACAGGTGTTTGTCCAACCTGCTCTTAAAAATCCCCAATGATGGAGATTCCACCACCTCCCTAGGCAATTTACTACAGTGCTTAACCACTCTGACAGTTACAAAGTTTTTCCTAATGTCCAACCTAAACCGCCCTTGCTACAATTTAAGCCCATTGCTTCTCGTCCTATCCTCAGAGGTTAAGAACAATTTTTCTCCCTCCTCCTTGTAACAACCTTTTATGTACTTGAAAACTGTTATGTCCCCTCTCAGTTTTCTCTTCTCCAGACTAAACAAACCAATTTTTCAATCTTCCCTCATAGGTCATGTTTTCTAGACCTTTAATCATTTTTGTTCCTCTTCTCTGGACTCTCTCCAATTTGTCCACATCTTTCCTGAAATGTGGCGCCTACAACTGGACACAATACTCCAGTTGAGGCCTAATCAGCACGGAGTATAGCGGAAGAATTACTTCTTGTGTCTTGCTTACAATACTGCTGCTAATACATCCTAGAATGGTGTTTGCTTTTTTTGCAACAGCATTATACTGTTGACTCATATTTGGCTTGTGATCCACTATGACCCCCCAGATCCCTTTCCACAGTACTCCTTCCTAGGCAGTCATTTCCCATTTTGTCTGTGTGCAACTGATTGTTCCTTCCTAAGTGGAGTACTTTGCATTTGTCCTTATTGAATTTCATCCTATTTACTTCAGACCATTTCTCCAGTTTGTCCAGATCATTTTGAATTTTAATTCTATCCTCCAAAGCACTTGCAACTCCTCCCAGCTTGGTATCGTCCACAAACTTTATAAGTGTACTCTCTATGGCATTATCTAAATTCACTGATGAAGATATTGAACAGAACCGGACCCAGAACCGATCCTTGTGGGACCCCACTCATTATGCCCTTCTAGCATGCTTGTGAACCACTGATAACTACTCTCTGGGAATGATTTTCCAACCAGTTATGCACCCACCTTATAGTAGCTCCATCTAGGTTGTATTTCCCTAGTTTGTTTATGAGAAGGTCATGTGAGACAGTATCAAAAGCCTTACTAAAGTCAAGATATAACACATCTACCGCTTCCCCCCATCCACAAGGCTTGTTACCCTGTCAAAGAAAGGATGGTTTGACACGATTTGTTCTTGACAAATCCATGCTGACTGTTACTTATCACCTTATTATCTTCTAGGTGTTTGCAAATTGATTGCTTAATTATTTGCCCCATTATCTTTCCGGGTACAGAAGTTAAGCTGACTGGTCTGTAATTCCCCGCGTTGTCCTTATTTCCCTTTTTAAAGATGGGCACTATGTATTATAATTATGTATAATTGTACAGCATTCAAATATTCCTGTTTACATGTGTATTTAAAAGAAATGTATAATAAAACTGCAAATATTTAAAGTACAGAGTATGCAGATTAATTTTCAGTGGACAGATTCCCTCTCTGCAGCTTTGACAGTATCAGGGGTCATTTACTGCTAGTGCAAACTGAATTCATTAACAAATTGCTAGCTGATGAACAGTTAGTATATTCATTGTATATGTTAACCAAATTAAGGTTAGTTGATCTAATTAGCAACTTTCCTATTTTACTAGATCTACATAATAAAAATCACCTCGAATCCAATTTCAAAAACAAACTTACCACCAGTATTAATTTTTCTTCCCTAACAGATTCTTTGGCAGTGACAAGCGGAAATTTTAAACCCATGTACAAAGGCAAATCACATATCCAAAATACAGAAAGTTATCCTATTACTGTGATGATTTCTAATTTTCTAACACAAAAGCCATCTAGATCACTGCTTCTCTTCTAAGACACATCATACAACTGACTGAATGAATGAGAAATCAAGGATATGTGACCCAAAAAAAAGAAGGTTGTACTTAATCATTGCTATTTGATCACTCAACAGCAGCAAAACTAAGAATTTTCCCTCATTCTCAAATTAAATATTTTTCAAGATAAATTACTATTTTATGGGAATCAGGGAGAAGTACTAACTGAAATTTATGTTGTATGCAATATTGCTACTAGTTCTCATCAAAATTAATATACCATTAATTAATATAAATTAATTAAATTAATATAAATAATTTTATTTATTTTTAAATGTTGACTGAATAAGTAGCACAGTAGCAAATGTATCTATTTTACAAAGAGATATGAATAATTTAGAGGGTAAATAACTTTCAAATTCAAATTAACACCATTAAGAAGCAGACAGGTCTTGTGCATTATCTGAGGATATCTAGAGAACATCTATCATTTCGCTAACCACTCAACAGATGTTACCATTGATCCATACAAATTAAGGGTGAGAGAACATTTATCTTGCATAGAAAAAGAAATTGTGCATTCAGAAAAAGATATTCATTAGGTATTTTATCACCTGCCTCTTCATTTACATGTAGCACTTGTTAATTCTGTCCACAATACAACATTTTATTAATCATGAAAAAAATAGCAGTTCACCATCTGCTAAAATAGAATATGTTATAATCACACACACAAGAGCAGTGTGACTGTATGAACAATGGTTTTGAGTCAAATATGTGTTTTACTTACCTTCATATGTTTCTAATATATGTACGGTGTCACCTATTTGTAAGGAAAGTTCATCTGCTCCCCTTGCATCATAATTATAGAAAGCTAGAAAGAGAGAATACTGTTATTAGCACACAGAAAAATAGCGCAACTTTCAAGTTATTGATTTTTACTTCTACACATTTGAAAGTGACTTTACACCACAGTCAGCCTCTTGACACAATATTTTATACTGGCTTTCTATATCTTCAGTACTATTCTAATCCACTACTTCTTCAAATCATATGACATACCAAAAAAAAAAAAAAAAAAAAAAAAAAAGCCACAAGTCATCTTTTCACTCAGTTTCTAACATCACAAATTAGATAAAATATTTTTGCAATTATGTCACAGATTTGTTATTTGAACCAATACATGTTACTGTAAATATAATTCCTGATTTGCTTTTTTCATAAAAATATGTATATCCTGGAAAACAAACCTAATGAAGTATGTAAAAATACTTTGTGTTAACCTCATGAGGTTTTATAATTAACTATATTATTTTGTCCTTCACTGTCACCTTTATAACAGCTTTATTTAGATACACTTGTAAAATGTTTAGAAAGCTTGATTTATGAATTTTTTAAAAAAGCACCTTAATATTACTAAAATACTAAAGAACAATCTGTGTTTCAGGCCGCACACTAACAAACTACGCTTTTATTGCATCAATACTATATCCTAAAAACAAAAACCAGGATTAAATAATTGTGCATATAAATTAGGCACGTTCATTATTAGCAAAGGCTAGTTATGAAAAGCAGAGGGTATGAAATTTTGAGTGAAATACCTTAACCCTCACCTGACTTGCAAGAGAAGGCCAGTATCCCCGATTCTATTTTATTCTATTCAGGTTCTTACACTTCACCCATCACTGGTATCAGATTGTCTGACAGCAGACCAATGTTGTCCTATAATTACCACTAATCCAGAAGATTTGTCAAACAATAAAAAGGAAACATTT
The DNA here is from genome assembly GCF_028017835.1 of Emys orbicularis. Classification (NCBI taxonomy): domain Eukaryota; kingdom Metazoa; phylum Chordata; order Testudines; family Emydidae; genus Emys; species Emys orbicularis. Next base: position 23,185,808 of record NC_088689.1, on the reverse strand, counting down.
ATGTGCATACAGTGAAGTGTTGGTTTTTTTAAAAATCTGCTCATGTAAGCCCAACTTGGACATAAAAAAAATTACCAGGAATGTTTGTTTTCACAGAAATTTCCAGCAGTCCCAGATAATTGTACCTAATATGGCAGATTACAGTAAATGGTGAAGTGCAGTATCCAAGTATTCACTTGCTGTCAATGTTCAACTGACAACATCTTTGGTCACACAAGGCATCATAAGCAGTAAGGGGCTGGCTGAATGGAGACTTAGTGCTCGGCAAACTGAAGTGTGAATCTACAGCGTTCTAGTTTGCCATGCACTAAATGGCCATGCGGATCCTGCCACCATACACTAAAAGTTCCATAATGTGCACATGGAACTTTTATTACATGGAAGCAAGGCAACACAACCACTTCAGTGCACAGCAAGCTACAGCGCTGTACGTTCACACCACAGCTTGCCGTGCACTAAATTAGTAGACATGTCCATGCTATATTCAGTGTAAACAGTTGACAGTAGTATAAAAATAACTGATACAAGGGGAAAAAAGGGTTTGCTAGTGCAAAGGTTCTCTCAAACCATATTAGACTATAAATACATCTAAATGTCTTCTGGTAATACTTTCATTTATTGTACCTCCTTGTGTATTGTAATCACTTTGACAAGTCAACAACTGTCTGCATTTAAAAATTAATTAACAAAATGTCATCATAAACCTATACAATTAATTAGCATTCTTCTAAAAACTATGCTCTAGGAATTATTTTGGGGAAGTTCTATCGCCTGTGTCAATAGGAGGTCAGACAAGAGGGTCACAATGGTCCCTTCTGGCCTTCAAACGTACGAATGCCAGCAGCACAGAAAATCATGCAAAAAATTATAAATAGTTTGCAAAGAAATTCCATAAATATGAAGCGATAAAGATACACAAGTCATGTAAAGGTATCAATGTCAATTTAATGTCATTTTATTATAACTTGTGAACTCCAGCTAGTAGGCTGCTAAAGTCTCTAACCAACAAAACACCAATGAACCCTGTACCTGTGCAAGTGTATACCCAGATTTATCTTACACAAAAATAGTACAAGCTATGCACCTACAGACCCTGATAAAAAAGTGTCCCTAAAATGAACACTGGAAGTTAGCTGCTGTAAATTGCTACGGCCCAAGGGCACTGCTGAGCTTCACATGACTGCATGCATACATTGTTCATTCTCTGCTGGACCTCATTCCTGTCTGAGGAGTAATTTCAGAAAGATTAATTGTTTTGATCAGATGGACAGTGGCAAGATGTTCCAATGACAACTCAAAGAAAAAAATTCAGAAACACAATTAAGTAAAACATATGACTTTACATCAATTATTTAGAAACTATAGTAGGTTTTCTGAAGTGCTAGCTGACAAACAAAGTGAAGTCTTTGAAGCTGTGATTTTCTGAAATAAGATCACCCCCCGTTTTTGTTTTCTTAGCAAAACTTGAAATAAAATAGTTGAACCTTTGTTGTTTTGGGTCAAACTAGGGATTCCAACAAGAATAGATTTCAGACATCTGGCATCTCTGCAAATTCCACAATAGTGTGATCTTGTAGAAAAATGCATCCCATGCAACAGATACAGCTTCAAAAGTTATAGGAGGCCCAATAGATACTGTGACAAAGTTCCTCCTCTATCTTGGTGGGTCCTGCGCTTATTGGCGGATTTTCTTGCCTCAGAGATTCACCATGTGGGTTGGGGAACAGCCCAGAGACCTTCCCCTCTGGAAGAACCCACAGTCCAGGTCAATTGGGAGGTTTGGGGGGAACCCGGGCCCACCCTCTACTCCGGGTTCCAGCCCAGGGCCCTGTGGACTGCAGCTGTCTATAGTGCCTCCTGTAACAGCTGCATGACAGCTACAACTCCCTGGGCTACTTCCCCATGGCCTCCTCCAAACACCTTCCTTATTCTCACCACAGGACCTTCCTCCTGGTGTCTGATAACTCTTGTGCTCCTCAGTCCTCCAGCAACACACCCTCTCACTCTCAGCTCCTTGCGCCTCTTGCTCCCAGCTCCCCACACTCACACCACAAACTGAAGTGAGCTCCTTTTTAAAACCCAGGTGCCCTGATTAGCCTGCCTTAATTGATTCTAGCAGCTTCTTCTTAATTGGCTCCAGGTGTCCTAATTAGCCTGCCTGCCTTAACTGGTTCTAGCAGATTCCTGATTACTCTAGTGCAGCCCCTGCTCTGGTCACTCAGGGAACAGAAAACTAATCATCCAGTGACCAGTATATTTGCCCTCTACCAGACTCCTGTACCCCACTGGTCTGGGTCTGTCACAATACCAAACTGAATACAGCAGCTTTGTCAAACAACACTGTTGCTCAACATGGTAGCATCATGACTGAGGATGTTTCAAGAACAACTGCTTTCAAAACTTATGTTAAAAATTCCCTACTTAGCAATTCAAAGAGATGAAGCAACCTCCATCATTGGTGAAGAACAGAGTCTAGGGCAGTGGTCCCCAACCTTTTTCGTCTGGCAGGCACCAGACAATGAGCCACGGAGGACCGTGGCTGCGGACGAGCATCCGCCGAAATGCCGCCGACAAGCGGCATCAATAGGCGTCGCTGCCGAAATGCCGCCGACAAGCAGCGTCATCCAGATTTTCGGCGGCATTTTGGCAGCGACGCTTCTGGATGACGCTGCTTCTCGGCGGCATTTCGGCGGATGCTTGTCCGCCGGCCAGTACGCGGGCGCACTTAGACTCCCCGGCGGGCGCTTGGGGACTCCTGGTCTAGGGTATGAGAATTATGTATCCAATAGTTCCCTTCAGGAAGGCTTGCTATTTTATAAAGCTGTGCTAGGACAAACAGAACAGGGGAAAGCTCATTCAAAACATTTCAGGAGGTAAAGATTTCTGTATGTGCTAGGATTACTTTATTGCAATCGCATGGATTGTGCCATAGTGAAGACAGGTAAGAATAAAGCCTGGTCACACAGATCCAAAACACTGAACTTCATGCCTCCGGGCTTTGTTTCACACACTGCCAAGATCATGCTGTTAAGAAAATGCCTGAAAACCTGTGCCGAGTTATTGATGAAGCTGTTAAAACACAGAACTTTATTCAAGACTGAATGCTCAAGCTTTCTCACTGCTCTATTATAACTAAGATTCCCTTCAACCAAACTGGCAAATTTAAGGAATTTGATAATCATGATGAAATGACAAAGGCCAAACTCCTCATATGGCTTCACAGGCCTAGACTCCAAATATGAAAAGAGTGTGTGCTCCCCAAGGGGACAATCTGTTTACACTACCTTTTTACAGACTTCAGAGCTTGGCAGCATCACAAGGAAAGCCCTTATTCCCATTTTTTTAAAATATGATTATCTCATTGGCATGAATCTTATTGCTCAGTCTGTTTTCCTTAATCATTTCTGAAAGAACCATATCAAAACATGTTTTTCACGGTAGTCAGCCATTTATCACCCTGTCTCCGTTAGCTTCCAGATAGACTTGTTTCTTGAAACAGTGTAACTGTTGACAATAAAGTTCTTAATTACCCTTTGAGATTTTGAGATATTCCTTTTATTTTTTATTTTTTTTAAGTTCCACTTTGATACATTCAGAGGAGCCCGACATAGGTTGCTTTTTCAACTGACCTTTTGTTCTGCAAAAGGTAGACTTTAGAGTTAGCAAATGAAATGCCAATAACATATAAATGAACATCATAAAATATAAAACAAAGCAAATAAGGAACAGCAGACACGACACCTATTACAGGACTCTGAAGGAATACAGGAGATTGTTTAAGGTAACAAAATAAAATGTTTCGATAGAACTGTCACAAACATAAAATTGCAGACTTTTACTGGAAACTAAGCACTTCAGCAGTATTTAATGTAAACTTTAGGGAACAGTACAGTTCTACTGACATCAAAACCAGACAATGTAATAGTCTTCAATAGTGAAAAATTTTCACTTTTTCATTAAAAACAGAAACCTCTGCTAAATATCTGAAGCGGGACATTTTAAAAACATAACTGCTATTCAGCAAAAGCGTTCCATGAAAAAACATTAACAAAAAATTTGTGAACGGTTCTGAACAGTGAACTGTTAACAATGGGTACATGTCTGGTTTCCTAAACAGCAGTACAAGGGACACTCTATTTGATTATGAGCCATCAGAAATTTTCCAGTTTACCTGTGTTACCAGTTTGTACAGCCCAATGCCATATTTTTAAGGATTGGGTGCCTAACGTTAGACACCTAAATTCATACTTAAAACTCCTAAGGGAAAGTGGTCTGATTTCCAGATCTGCACTTGTAGGTCTGACTGAAATCAAAAGGATCTGTGGGTGCTCAGCATCTCTAAGATAAAGATGTCTTGATATTTTTCCCTTTGGAGGCTAAATAAGGATTTATGGGCTTAACCTTAGGCACCCAAGTCTAAAATCTTTGGATCAAATGTTTTCCTTTACCCATCTAAATTAGACACACATCCTGACTACGCATTTCTCAGGCATCTCAACTAAACAATGTTAATAGGACAAAACCCACATGTGGGTAGGAATGAAAGACATTAAATCCATGTCTTCTCTCTCATGCAAGTGAATTCTCTGCTTATGAAAGGTGTCAACTGGCAAGCCTGTAAAATGAATTATTCTGTTTAGCTACTGATATTACAGAGGAAGAAGCAGTGCAATCTATCCCACCCTTCCCTGCCAATATGCTCAACTCAACCTGACAGGACCACCTCCAGGACTGAACACAGCTCTGCCTCCATTCTGATTCAGTTCTTGATCTCTCTGAGATAGAGAATGAGAGTGATAATTAGTGGACTGATTTGAACACTCATCTAATAGGCAGTCTACTGTGATGACCAACTACTTTCATAGAGGACATTGAAGAGTCATCAGATAGTAACTGTCAGTCACATCATAATTGATGTGGGCTGAATAAGGAGCAATGACCTATGAGTATTGTACAGAAAGGATTACATTAAAAATCACTTTAAAAAAAGCATGTGAAAATGTATCTGTAGCCTGCGATTCAGCCAGGTTTTCTACTTGCAGTAGTGCTAACAGGGAATAAGATAATCATCTAAAATAACTGAAAAGAAAGTGTACCAAGAATTATGGTTATAAAGCAAGAATTACTAAGAATTATGGTAAAAGCACTCCATATAAGGGATGTAAAACACACTACAAAAGGATTTAAAAATGTACATTACAAAAGTTGCCAAGTGTCAAAAGATTCCCTTGCAGAACAGATACTTAATCTAAGGCCTGGTCTACACTAGGCTTTTATGTCGAATTTAGCGCCGTTACATCGAATTAACCCTGCACCCGTCCACACCACGAAGCTATTTAGTTCGACATAGAGCTCTCTTAAATTCGACTTCTGTACTCCTCCAAAACGAGAGGAGTAGCGCTAAATTCGAAATGGCCATATCGAATTAGGCTAGGTGTGGATGGAAATCGACGGTAATAGCTCCGGGAGCTATCCCACAGTGCACCACTCTGTTGACGCTCTGGACAGCAGTCCGAGCTCGGATGCTCTGATCAGCCACACAGGAAAAGCCCCGGGAAAATTTGAATTCCTTTTCCTGTCTGGCCAGTTTGAATCTCATTCCCTGTTTGGACAGCGTGGCGAGCTCAGCAGCACTGGCAACGATGCAGAGCTCTCCAGCAGAGATGGCCATGCAATCTAATAGAAGGAGGGCCCCAGCATGGACTGATCGGGAAGTCTTGGATCTCATCGCTGTGTGGGGCGATGAGTCCGTGCTTTCAGAGCTGCGCTCCAAAAGACGGAATGCAAAGATCTACGAGAAGATCTCTAAAGCCATGGCAGAGAGAGGATACAGCCGGGATGCAACGCAGTGCCGCGTGAAAATCAAGGAGCTGAGACAAGGCTACCAAAAAACCAAAGAGGCAAACGGACGCTCCGGATCCCATCCCCACACATCCCGTTTCTACGAGGCACTGCATTCCATCCTAGGTGCGGCCGCCACCACTACCCCACCACTGACCGTGGACTCTGAGGATGGGATATTGTCCGCGGCAGGTTCCTCGTCGGACATGTTAGCGGACGGGGAAGATGAAGAAGGAGATGAGGAGGACGAGGCAGTCGACAGCGCTGGCACCGCTGATTTCCCCGACAGCCAGGAGCTCTTCATCACCCTTACCGAGATCCCCTACCAACCGTCCCCATCCCTTACCCCGGAGACAGAATCAGGGGAAGGATCAAGCAGTGAGTGCTTTAAATATCTAAACATTTATTTTTACAAGAACTAGAATATTTATAATATTAACAATGGCTGTTTATTAAAGTGCTTAAACATGTAAACAATTAACTGCAAAAAAACTGGAATATTTACAATCGTAACAAAGGGTTTTTCATGATTTGTCTGCCTTAGGCTCTTCACAATTTAGTCCCAAGTATTTAAAATTTTTTTTACAATGTCCGGTAAGTCATGATTATGCTGCCCAAGACGCTCCACTCTTTAGTCCCAGTGCACCTACGCGAAAATCCGGTCAATATGGCCGGGGATGGAGGCGAAATCCTCATAGGAGAACTCCTCGTAGGTCTCAAGAAGGTACATTTCCAGCCTGTTCATCAGGTTCCTGGGTAGGGCGATCTTAGTGGGCCCTCCGTGGTAGGACACGTTACCGCGCCACGACACCATCAGATAGTCTGGTATCATCGCCCTGCAGAGCATAGCGGCAAACGGCCCTGGTTTCTGAAGGCTTTCTCGAAACATCCTTTCCCTCTGGGACTCCGAGATCCTCAGCAGGGTGATGTCGCTCATTACGCCCTGCTTTGAATTAGGGAGGGGAATGTTAGTATTGGGACTGCTTTACAGCCACGCGGTGGAGGGAGAGGGGCAGCATACAGGGATCTTTCCCTGGAACAGCCGCGAGGGGGTGGGACAGGGGCATAGTTCATGCTGTCCTGATTGCTGGCAGCAGAGACTGGCATTGCTTTCAATGTGAAAGGAGGCCAGTGCTACTAGTACAGTTTTAAGCAGCCAGAAGTCTACGGCTTACCATGATTGCACGCTACAGAAGTTCAGGTGTCCTGCCACGCTTCTCAGATAACTGCAAGACCACTGCAGGACCCCAGGCACTGAAGGCGATGGCCGAAAATTCGACCTTGTCCTGAGTGCGCATGTGAGAGGTGCAGTGCATGGTCTTGTTCACAGAGAAAGACTAGGTTCTTTGTACACAACTTCATTTATCTGTCTCAGGAATTCACTCCATTTTTCCCATTCACACAGACACATCTGCGACTGTCTCCCAACCCAGCCTGTCAGCACACTCCCAGAGGCTAGCGCAGATTAGGAGGAGGAAGAAGAAGACGCGGGAGGACATGTTCTCAGAACTAATGAGCTGTTCCCGAGCCCAGGCAGCCCAGCAGACACAGTGGAGGGAGAACTTGTCCCAAATGCACCGAGCAGTCATGGAACGGGAGGAGAGGTGGCGTCAGGAGGACCAGCAGGCTACTGAAAAGCTGCTTGGACTTCTGAGGGAGCAAACGGACACGCTCCGGCGCCTTGTGGATGTTCTGCAAGACCGGAGGCAGGAGGACAGAGCCCCGCTGCGGTCTATCTCTAACCGCCCTCCCCCGCCACCAAGTCCCACACCCCCCTCACCCAAAGTACAAAGAAGGAGGGGCGGCAAGGGCCGTTAAAACTTTCAGTCAACCCCTGCAGACTGCTCTAGCACTAGAAGGCTCTCATTCCCCAAAATTTTAAAAGTCCTTTCCTACACACCTCACAGAAGCCCCCGTGCAAGTTTCAACCCCCACGTTTCATGTCTGGTTCATAATAAAATATTCGTTTCTGTTAATTACTGTTTCCATGATTTTATTTTGGAGGAGAGTCTGTCTGAACGAGGGGAAGGGGCATGGTAATTGGACAGGACAGTCACCTTTACCAGGGTACAGAGGCGGGGTCAGGTCCAGGATCAGGACACATACCCAGTGCAGTGACTAGTGACCCTGTTCAATCTGGGAGGTGGTTTTCGTGTTCTGGGGGGGGGGGTTGCTCTGTGACTTTGTGGCGGGGGAGGGCAGTTACAGATCTAATGCATCACAGAGCCCCGCAGCAGGGGAGCTGTAACCCTCCTCCCCCTGCCAGACAGTCACATAGCCGACACATACACGCTGTCCCGCCCAGGAGGGCTGGCAGGCTCTGTTGAAACAACCAGTCCACCACTGCGGAACCCGTCATTCCTGGAGTTTAGAAGCATCATTTGCATCACAACAGTAAACCCGCACCCCGCCACAGTCTGCGTCCCAGGTTTAAAACATTCCCGCGAAAACAGTAATAAAGACAACGGTGTTCATTAACAAAACAGAACAGATTTTATTTTTTGGGAAGGGGGTGAAGGGGGTATGTAACTGGAGAGGATAGTCAACGGTAACTGGGTAAAGAAACGGTGGCAAGTTCAGGTTCTGAGTCCACAAACTTAAAATTCACTGGTGACCCTGCTCAGTCTGGAAACTGTCTTTCAAAGCCTCCCGGATGCACAGTGCGTCCCGCTGGGCTCTTCTAATCTCCCGGCTGTCTGGCTGGGAGTAATCAGCAGCCAGGCGATTTGCCTCAACCTCCCACCCCACCATAAAGGTCTCCCCCTTGCTCTCACAGAGATTGTGGAGCACACAGCAAGCTGCAATAACAATGGGGATATTGGTTTCGCTGAGATCACAACGAGTCAGTAAGCTTCTCCATCTCCCCTTGAGACGGCCAAAAGCACACTCCACCACCATTCTGCACTTGCTGAGCCGGTAGTTGAACAGTTCTTTTTCTGTGTCCAGGGCGCCAGTATAGGGCTTCATGAGCCAGGGCAGTAGCGGGTATGCTGGGTCCCCGAGGATCACTGTAGGCATCTCCACATCCCCAAGAGTTATTTTGTGGTCCGGGAAGTAAATACCTTCCTGCAGCCTTCTAAACAGACCAGAGTTCCTGAACACGCGAGCGTCATGAACCTTGCCCGGCCATCCAACGTTGATGTTAGTAAAACGTCCCTTATGGTCCACCAGTGCTTGCAGCACCATTGAAAAGTAGCCCTTTCGGTTGATGTACTGGCTGGCCTGGTGGTCCGGTCCCAGGATAGGGATGTGAGTCCCATCTATAGCCCCACCGCAGTTTGGGAATCCCATCGCGGCGAAGCCATCTATGATGGCCTGCGCGTTTCCCAGGGTCACTACCTTTGACAGCAGTACCTTCACGATTGCCTTGGCTACTTGCATGACAACAACCCCCACGGTAGACTTGCCCACGCCAAACTGGTTCGCGACTGACCGGTAGCTGTCCGGCGTTGCAAGCTTCCAGAGGGCTATGGCCACTCGCTTCTGGACAGTCAGGGCTGCTCGCATCCGGGTGTCCTTGCGCTTCAGGGCAGGGGACAGCAACTCACAAAGTTCGAGGAAAGTCCCCTTCCGCATGCGAAAGTTTCGCAGCCACTGGGATTCATCCCAGACCTGAAGCACTATGCGGTCCCACCAGTCCGTGCTTGTTTCACGGGCCCAGAATCGCCGTTCCACAGTATCCACAAGACCCATTGCCACCGTGATGTCCTCGGCACTGGGTGTCGTGGTTTCAGACAGGCGTGTGCTACTCTCGGAGTTCAGGTCCTGACCCCGGTGCCGTAGCCTCCTCGCCTGATTTCTCTCTATCTGCCTCAGTGAAAGGTCGATGATGAGCTGCGATGCGTTGACAACGGCCACAACTGCAGCGATGGTCACAGCGGGATCCATGCTCACAGTGCTGTGGCGTCCGCGCTGTCACTGACCAGAAAAGTGCGCGAACTGATTTCCCGCCGGCGCTTTCAGGGAGGGAGGGCGGGAGTGACGGTTGGATGACGACAGTTACCCAAAAGCACCCTCGACACATTTTTTTACCCAGAAGGCAATGGCGGCTCGACCCAGAATTCCAATGGGCAACGGGGACTGCGGGAACTGTGGGATAGCTGCCCACAGTGCACCGCTTCCAATGTCGACGCTTGCCCCGTTAGTGTGGACTGACAAAGTCGAATTACTGTCCTTAGTGTGGACACACACGTTCGACTTTGTAATATCGATTCCACATATTCGATTTAACTAAAATCGAACTACTCTCGTAGTGTAGACATACCCTAAGTCAGTGGTTCTCAACCAGGAGTATGTGTACCCCTGGGGGTACTTAGAGGTCTTCCAGGGGATATATCAACTCATCTAGATATTTGCCTAGTTTTAGGCAGGCTACATAAAAAGCACTAGTGAAGTCAGTAAAAACTAAAATTTCATACAATGACTTGTTTATAGTGCTCTATATACTATATATACCAAAATAGAAGCACAATATTTATATTCCAATTGATTTATTTTATAATTATATGGTAAAAATGAGGAAGTAATTTTTCAGTAATAGTGTGCTGTGACGCTTGTATTTTTGTGTCTGATTTGATAAGCAAGTAGTTTTTAAGTGAAGTGAAACTTGGGAATACACAAGACAAATCAGACTCCTGGAAGGGGTACAGTACTCTGGAAAGGTTGAGAACCACTGATCTGAGTGGCTAGACACACTGTGAGGGCAGATTTTTATGTACAGCAAGTGAAACAACACTGTTCTATTTACTATAATCATTAACATTTTATCCATCGCACTAAGGTTATTTATTATGAGAAAAGACATAAAACTCTTCTGATCAACAAGGTATGAGCCCAGGACATTTGAAAGTCACTTTGGGTCAACGCCATCCTAAGGACTTGGCTGGGAAAAATATATAAAAGGAGTCAGGAGTGACATTAGAAATCCAGTATTCAGGTGAGAGGAAACAGGAAAATGAGCAATTCATGGCCTCTAGTTCTAGGTACAAGAGCAGATGGCATCATTTTGATGATGTGAGGGAAACAGAGCTTAACTCATAGGAAGAAACTTGAACTAAAAACCAGTTAGTTACCGCCTAAGCTTCCCACAAAAAGCTGGGGGGACAGCATTTGAAATGTATAATCATCACTCAGACCAACAAACCTTCAGAGAGTGAATCCCCTTGGCACAAGTGTTGGCCAAGTGTAGACACAGGAGCACATGCCAACATTACGAGCCTGATCTAAAGCTCACTGAAGTCAAATAGAGGCATTACATTGAGTTCAACGCACATTGGATCCAGTCCTCTTATTTGCAGAATGCATCACATTCAACGCTGTACATTAAAAACACAAACACACGCAAGTGCAGGGCAGAACAGATTATTTCCTGCCTAAGGATCTTGCAACCTAAACTGCACGCTTATTGGAAGTGTGTGATGATGACTCCTGTAGAACTGTGGTATAGTAAAATATGGATTGTCTTTATAATGGAAAAGCTTTACATCAAGTACTTACACAAGAGACGTGCCAAAAAGAAGCCGGTGTTTACAAATTTGGTCACCTTTTCCAGCATAATCAGAGGAAGAGAACTCACCAGGCAGCAAGCCAGAATCTTTTGTTAGGTTCATATTATTGCCTGATCTGTAGTATGTTAACATTTTATTGTAACTTGGCCTTAATACAAAGTTTTAAAAAATAATTAACCTGATAAGCCACGATTGGAAAGACCAATATCAAAGTAGTACTGGGCTTATGTTTCTGTTGGACTTTAAAAAAAAAATTAGAGGTGGAGACTATAATGGTCAGGTTGGTTAATTTCTATGGTAGGTTATTGCTGAAAGGTTGTGTGTAAGAAACGGACAAGGGATCTGATCAATTTTACGCTGCTTCCAAGGAAAGTCACCATTTAAAGTTTTAAAATCCTGAATGATAGCTTTAGAACTTTTACTCAAAAAAAGCTTTGCTCTGTATGCCCAATCTCCAGTGTAGCAGAGGGAAAGATTTCTTTTTTTTAAAATTGTGACTACCTAGCTCTGAAGATAGTGACTTTGTAATTTCATCCTTCGCTGAATCTGTGGCTTTACAAGCCTTATGCTTTGCAGTCCTTTGTACAGGAATTAAAGAATGCTAACCACTCATGGATTGATCCACTTCAGTAGAGATTGGTAAATTCAGGACAGGAATCTTTGCTAAAATTAAATAGAAACTATAAAGTTTTAATATAGGTGAAGTGTCGACAATGGGCCACATGATTAACATTCTCTAAAACAGGATCTTGATACTTTAAATTTGCAAGAAGATTTTTCTCTTCCTGATGGACCTGAGCTTATGACACTGAGTCTTTGCAAGACCAGCAAGTCTCAAAACTGGCCCAGTAGAGCTGCCTAGCAGCACTTTCACACCGCCACCCAGTGGCAGCTGTAACCAGCTTGCACTCCACTATCCATGACCCACTGCAGACACAAACCACATGAAGTCCCACCTCCAGGGGTCCAACAGGCAGCAGCTTCCTGGCTCCTGATTAGCTCCCCATCCTGTATAAACCCAAAGAGCATTCCAGGAAGTGTCTAAGCAACAGCGCAGGTCTCCTGTAGCTGCCAGAACCATTCCTGCTCATAAATGCCTGGCTTCAACCTCACCTTGATTTGGACCTCACCTCCAGATCCGGACCCTGAAACCTGACTGAGACTCTGATCCTTGGTATTGACCTCGGCCTGGAACTTGATTAAACTCCTCTGCTATACTCAGCCTCAGGATTGATCCTGTTCTGACCCTCGGTCTTGACTGCCCTTATCAGGATACTGACAGTCTTTTCCATTTCAGTTAATATTTCTCCTGTGGTTTACTTTTTCAACAACACATTTTTCTGTGCCTCTTCTAGCAGCAGACACACACGCAGGTAAGGGAAGACTAAAAATTCAGGCAGACGTAATAAGAGAGGAACTGGAGCTTAAGGAGGAGCCCACTTCCCTAGCTAATAAGCACAATGATTCTCCCCAGATGTAGCAGCCATACAGCTAGCAGGGTTGGGTAGGATTGCTCCAAGAACTTGCTGCCCAGATGCCATCACAGCCAATAGAGTTAGACCCAGGTAGTCCTTGGCAGTGTGGATGAAGCACCAAGTGCCAAGTTGATACAGTTCATTCAAAGCTTTTCCTTGACAAACCCAATATGTGGCAGCTTCTCTCATGGACTGGACACCAACCTTGCCTGAGCAGGGAAGCCTTTCTGAAAGGAACACAAGCTGGATGCTGTATGGTTCCAGGCAGAGAGGACTATTAGTCTTCGTATTCATGACAAGGATAAAGAGAGACTATTATCTAAAGTCAGTGGCCTGAGCTATACCTATCTAGAAGGCTAAAAAAATTTCTAATTGTGTCTATAAACAAAGTTAACATTAACAGAAAAGTACACCTCAAAAGCACACAACAGCAGGTTATAAAAAAATATTATAGAAATAAATATAAGGCCTTGTTTTCAAAGGTACTGAGCACCCATAGCTTTTATTGATGTCATCTGGAGGTTCAGGTGCTCAGCACCTTTGCAAATAAGGCCTGTGTTTTCTAGAATGATCATATTATGAATATTCTCAAATACTGACTTGCAGCAGGTAGCCCATAGCCCATTTCCAGTCTACTACTAAATGTAATCCACTGCTGAAACTGAAGATAGCAAACTTATCAAAATAGGAACAGCACTTCATAATTTTAGAGGACACAATGATGAATAAGAAGAACTACTACTGTTCTTTAGATCTGCATTCAACAAGAACAGTTCCAGATGGATTTAGCAATTTTCCATTACCTAGTTGATATGGATCTGCCTGTGGGCTGAAGAGCATTCAGTAAATATGACAAACTACCCCAGTGGATCTGAGAGCTTCAGTTATATGATTTAATGAACCAAGCAACTATGGGAAGGGAACAGTAAACAAAATGAACTAAAGTCAAAAGGACAGAGAATGCCCTCCAAGCATCTCTCATATTTGTGTGTGAATGGGTAAAATACATTATTCCGTTTTTAAAAAGGCATTTCAATTGAAATGGCACTTCCTTTTCTTCATCAGTGCCTGTTTTCAGAAATAATGACACAGTGACTCTATTCCAGCAAACCCCACCTTTTCCCCCACACCACCAGAAACCAGGCTTGAATAAGTACTGAAGTGTTAGAACCAAAAGATTAGCATGGGTATAAAGAGACTACTTTCTGAACTCTGGGAGGAGAAAAAGGAATGAACAACGAATTGTGTGCTACTGTAATTACACACACACACAAAAATCAATTCTTTGTATAAAAAAATAAAAAAAAGAACCTATAAAATCACATCCATTAATTTGTGCATAATAGAAAAATGATAAGTGCAACATGGAAGAATTGGAGCAAGGTGTATATGGGGAAAGGAACAAAAAACGAAAGTAACTAGTGAGAATCTCAGTATATACTGAAAGGACTTTTCTCCCAATGGTTGAATGCAAAGGTATCTTATATACCACAAGATGATAGGGTACTGTATGTTCCCACGTTAGCTTTACACTTAAAAACCAACACCTATTTGTTTTTTAGCTCCAGGAAGACACAAATATATTTAACCACCACCACCACTCTTCCTTCACAATGTCTTAAAGACAAGGCACAAAGGATATGTCTACACAGCAAAGAAAAACCCGCAGCTGGCCTGGTCCAGCCAACTCGGGCTCATGGGGCTCGGGCTGCTGTGCAGACATATCCAAAAAGATTGTAACTTTATCTTTCCATAAAAGTTAAATACAACTGAAAGCAGGCAAGAATTGTACTACTACAGTTGATGGCTTTCGTACACCAATTTGTACACTCACCATTCTGCTCATCATTCTCTTAATATTAGTGTCCACTTACACAAGCTTCGAAATAAAGTCTAGTGATAAAATATGTCCTGGAATAGAAAAGTTACTTCTACAGTACACCCAATAAAGTGATCCTACTCATTATCCTGTGGTCAAGTAGACTCTGCAGATATCCATGATCCTCAGCAGCTGCCTTTCAATAACTGAAGTCAGACAATTTGGCACATTTCTTCATCCAGGTTTAGGCTGGGATTTCCAAAAGGAGCCTAAATTACATTGAAATCCAATAGAATTAGGGCAGCTAGTTCCATTAGGTTCTTTTCAAAATTTAAGCCTTAAAAAATAAACCAGAAAAGAGGCAGGAAAAAGGAAGAGGGGATACTTATTTTCTAGTCAAGCTGCTTTCTTGTTCTCTCTGTATTTACTACACTAATAAGTCCATGTCAACACTAAAGAGTTAAGTCCACTTACATTACACTGACGATCATAAACTGCTGAAATTACATCACTTGTGCATGTTCACACAACACTCCTTGGGTCGGTGGAGAGCATACACAGTTGGTGTTCTAGCACTGACAGAGAGAGCAGTGCCCCATGGGAAGCTATCCCACTGTGTAAATCATCACCTTCTTCCACTAAGAGTTCTGGGAATGGATCACATCATGATGTAGTTTTTTCCATCCAATAATTCCAAGGGCTTCCAACTGCGTTTCGCGCTGGTTTTCAACTGCCCCAGTGAACTTTGCACCCGCCACCTCTACCTGAAAGCATGGATCCTACACTGCTCACCAGTCTTGAGATAAGTGTTATGGACACAAATGCGGCTGATCCTCCAGTATTTCATGGGATGCAAATCTGAACAGGAATCCGTGCTGCCTGCCCTATTGTGTGCCATGGAAAGAAACAATTCAAGACTGATGTTGGTATTCACGGAGCAGCTGCATATGTTAGACTGTTGCTAGTGGGCTCAGGAAACAAGCATCAAGTGGTGGGATCGCATTGTGATGCAGGTATGGGACATGATGAGCAGTGGCTGTAGAACTTTCATATGCACAAAGCCACCTTCCTTGAAATGTGTGTGGAGCTTGCCCCTGCCCGCAGTGTAAGGACACCAAAATGAGAGCTGCCCTAATGGTGGAAAAGCAAGTGGTGATCGCTACCAGTCAGTCACAAATCAGTTTGGAGTTGGGAAGTCTACCATGGGGGTTGCGGTGACCATTAATCGCCTCCTGGTACGAAGGACTGTAACTCTGAGCAATGTGCGGGAAATAGTGTAAGTCTTTGCAGCAATGGGATTCCCTAACTGCCGCGGGCCAATAGCTTGCATGTATATCCCAATTTTGGCCCCAAACCATCTTGCGATGGAGCACATCAACAGACAGGACTGCTTCTCTATGGTATTACAGGTGCTGGTGGATCACCAGGATTGTTTCACTGACATCCACGCAGGGTAGTCAGGGAAGGTGCATGACGCACGCATCTTCAGGAACACTGGCCTGTATAGAAAGCTGCTTGCAGAGACTTTCTCTCCAGACCAGAAGATTCCAATAGGAGATCTGGAAATGCCCATAGTGAACCTGGGAGACCCAGCCTACCCCTTACTCCCATGGCTCATGAAGTCATACAATGGAAACTTTGACTGCAGCAAGGAGACTGTCAACAGGTGCAGAATAACTGTAGAATGTGCGTTTGGCAGATTAAAGGGTCGCTGGTGCTGCCTTTTTGGCAGGTTAGACCTCAATGAGGAAAACATTCCCATGGTCATAGCAGCTTGCTGTGCTCTGCATAACATTTGTGAAACCAAAGGGGAAAATATTCCCCCGGGGTGGAGCGTTGCCGTGTATCACCTGGCAGCTAATGTTGAGCAGCCAGACAGCAGACCTATTATTATTAACGCTCCTACCTGAGCGTTAATTATAGTCTGTGGTAATTGCCACTGTGTTGGAATTTCTGTTGCAACCACCCTGTGTAGGTCACAAATAAAGAATCACTGTCTTCATAAGACTCAATTTTTATTAAAACAGTAATACACAAATTACCATTTCTTACAAGGGACATGACAGTGAGCAGCACCCTCTGAAGTGAGGATCTAACAGCTGCATGTAAGTCCAGTTGTCATTATGAAAAATGTCCTTAGGGGTGGAGTGCAAGGTGTATTGGGATGGGATGGGAATATGAGAGGAATGTGTGGGGGGAGGTTGGGAAGGGGAAGGACGACAGTTCTGCATGTGCTGCAGGGGGAGTTGAGCATGCAGCACAATCATGAATCTCAGCATCTCTGTTTGGTCCTCCATGAACTTTATTATCCGCTTCTGACCTCCTCTCCTGGCTATCCATTTGTAATTTCTTGTTTATTGTCTCTCTCCACACTCTGTGCTCACTATTAGCCTAATCTGACGATTGCAGGAATTCCCAAAACACATCCTCCTTACTCCTCCTCATTCGCCTCCTTATCTGACTGAGGCGCTCCGCTGGCGTGGAGGAGCTGGCCCTCAAGGGCACATCTGCAGAAGCAAAAGAAACAATACGCAGAATCAGTACTATGTGTACACTCACAATCTTCCAAGCACGCAGCACGATCAGAGCATTAAACATGGTGAGTTCGGCCCGGGGGGGAAGGGGTGCAAGACGGGACAAAGGGTCTGGGTAGTTTCAGAAGAGGATCAGTACAAATGCCTGGGGACACTATTCTGAATACTGGCACCATTGTCCATAGGCAGTGGGCGACTGAAGCTGAAATCACACTACTGAGGATAACTGAAGATGAAAGGGTGCATCTCCTGTATACGTGCGGCTTTAGACCGGGTCCGTATGCTGCTTGCCTGTGTCCTGCTTTGGGTCCTCCAGAAGTACTTGCCAATTGATGCGGCAAAGTTTCCTACAATGGGGGGAAGAAACAAAGCAGCTCTGCCAAGGAATCTTCGGCAGAGGATTGCAGAGTATCTGTAGGAAAGTTTCCTAGAAATTCCCAGGAGATCTTGGTATGCATTAACAAACTCTTACACAGGGCCCCACCGCATAGCTGCATAGGAGACTACGAAGCAGATGCAAACAGTACCTAGTGTTGTTAATTTCGATTCCTTCTCCCACATGCACCACGTAGCAAAATAAAGGACACCTCTACCTCACGTAACCATGCACTATCAAAGAAAAATAAGTACTTACCAGAGCTCCCCTCTCCTACTTCAGGCACACCAAAGCCGGACTTCTGGGACTGGGGCTAGACCCCTCCAAAGTCAAAAAGTTGTCCTGGCTCGCCACGCCACCAAACAAGCCTGTCTTCTGTCCCACATCCTCCTCCACATCCTCATCTACCACTTCATCTTCGGGGTTTACTCTGCTGGCCATTGTCTCCAATCCCCCCAAAGTATCCACAAGGCTCTTGGCAGTAGAGGTGGGGTAGCCACAGAGGATGGGGTGCAGGTCCTTGTAAAAACACCATGTTTTTGGTGCTACACCAGAGCGACAGTTGGCCTCCCTTGCATTCTGGTACAGCTGCCTCAGCTCCTTTATCTTAGCAAGGCACCGCTGAATGTCCCTTTCATGCCCCTTCTCATCCACGCCACGTGCAAACTGCTCGTAGATGTCAACGTTCCTATGGCTGGATCGGATCTGCGACTGCACAGCCTCCTCTCCCCACAGACTCAACAGATCCATCAACTCCGGTGTACGAAAGCCAGCGTGGTCAGCTGGGAAGATGTAATATGAGGTGTCCACACCGAGCAAACAGGAAGTGGAATTTCAAAAATTCCCAGAGTTTTAAAGGGGATGGGGCCCATGCCTGTGTACCTAGCTGCATAGCAGCAGAGTAGAAACTGCTTACCAGAACAGTCACGATGGGCATTATGGGACACCTCCTGGAGGCCATTCAGGGCAACATAAGCAAGATCAGTGTCTACACTGACACTGCGTTGCTCTAACTATGCCACTCGTCAAGGTGGTTTTATTATGTCGGCATAGCATTAGAATTAAATCAGCGGGAGAAGCATTATTATGTGAACACCTTCACTGTTTTGTTGATGAATCCTGACTTTTGTCGACAAAAACTATGTAGTGTAGACAAGGCCTAATTCATTAAATATTTAGACAAGGAAAATCTCCTTTCTTCATTCCTTTCTGAAGCACAAATTGTTGGGACAGAGAGAAAGCTGAATGAGGGAAAGAAATTGCACTGGTGAGGGATGAGAAAAAAGTCTACACAGGAAGAAGGAACTGAAACAAGAGAGGAGGAAGCTGGAAAAAGAAGAGAAGTAAAACAAAGTGGATTGAAAGAGTTAGCATAAATACTGTTAAATTGCTAGTAATGGCAAATTAAAAGAAAACTCCTAGACCAAAGAATGTATTTAATAATTACATTTAATATTGGACTAAATATATGTTTGGGGATAATTTAGTTCCAATTATACAACATATCAAGATTGACAGACAGAATTCCCTGTACCCAAAACTTGTGGAGTTCATCTGGTGCAGTAATGGTAATTTTGAGATTAATTTTCAGAAGACATACTGAGACACTCAGACAGAAGCCAGTATATAAATTCAACGCATTCTTGTTTTTATCCCCAACCAAGACAAGAGACAGACAGGGGAGTACAAGGAAACAATGAGACCATACTGGTCAGCATGAAGCAGTGGTCTCAACCACACCAGTGGCCTGTTGTCAAGTGTTGTGTATGCATCACAGCCAAGAGAGTTTTGAGGAAGGGTTTTAAGGTAGATAATGAGTTAGCTTTGGGGCTGTTTATGGGCACATGGGGCAGCACGGGAGAAAGCACAAAAGTGCTTCTTTGAAAATTTAATGGAGGCTGGCATCATGGGCTGATCGGAGATATCAACACCTCCATAGCAAATGAGAGATGATAGGGAAGATGGGGATTGACCATGAATACAAGCAGCTTATGTTTGATGTGATAGAGAAGAGGGAGCCAGTCAAGCGATGCAAAGAGAGGAGTGATATGTTCATAGTGACAGGGTAGGAAAATGATCTCTGCAGCAGCATTCTGAATGGGCTACAGTGAAAACGTCCTTCACCAGGAAACCTTCCTCCCAATAGGAGCGGGGCAGCACCTGTGATCTGCAAGTGTACTTGGGTATAATTGGTGCACGAACACCAACTCTTATGAATTATGGCAATATATAACTGAGCCCTAACCCTCACTGAACTATTATTCATACACTTCAGATTGGGACATATTAAGGCAGGAGGTGTAAAAGGAAAATTCTCAGCACCATCTAAAGGGGAGAAATAAAAAAGTCTTTTCATCTTCCTGGATGTCAGCCATCAGTGTGAGGGTGAACCCAGTAACACAGATGCACTGTATTTTGTCACTACTAACTGCACTCAGGTCAGTTCACAATTCCTTCTCAGTCCTCCATGTGTTTTACAATCTATGGTATTCTTAGGGGATGTGTTTCCTAGAGAAAGGAGGAGCCCTTAGAGAATAAGGATATCCCCCAATTCACAAGGAGAGATTAAGCACAGGGTTCCTGCTCACTAGCATAATAATAGTCTTATTTGTTGATTTCACAAACATGACAATCAGTATTTTTCCAGGAGGACTAGATTAAATCCAACATTTTGGAGCAGAGCATAGGGGCTGTTTCTCTGTCATTTTTCTCTGACAGGAGAAATCTTTTTCCCTCTTTTTCCTAACAGATAGTAGACTGAGCTGAAAGACATGCTGGTAGACCTAGAAACCAGATTCTCAACTGAAACCAGGGGTATGGGTTGAATATTGCCTCTTCACCAAGAAGGGAGTGTTCAGTGGAGAAGGTGTTGTGTCTTAGAGGGCTCGGCTCTGAACTAAGATTTAGCAGGAACAGTGTAAACAGAGCTATCTGCAGAGACTACCTCTCTGTGCGCCTTCCATCTTTTCTAGTGGTCTGGAGGCAGGATAAGCCAGGAGAACATTTGTTACTGGTGCAGAACAAGCTCACAACCGGAGCTTGCAAGGTATTTCTGCACACAGTGCACCTGTAGCACATGGTGTTATTAAAATTCCATGCAACGTAATCACATATTGACATCTAAGTACAGTTGCACACTTAACCAATTTACAAATGGCTAACACCTCTCTGCCTGAGAGAACCTAAGAGAACCTGAGAGCTCAGATGAGATCACATGGAACAAATATGATGTATATTATGTTACTATTCTACCAGTAGTACTGTAGAACCTCAGAGTTACGAACACCTCGGGAATGGAGGTTGTTAACTCTGAAATATTCGTAACTCTGAACAAAATGTTATGGTTGTTTTTTCAAAAGTTTACAACTGAACATTGACTTAATACAGCTTTGAAAGTTTACTATGCAGAAGAAAAATGCTGCTTTCCCTTTATTTTTTTAGTAGTTTACATTTAACACAGTACTCTACTGTATTTGCTTTTTTTTTTTTTTTTGGTCTCTGCTGCTGCCTGATTGTGTATTTCCAGTTCCAAATGACCAGTGGTTGACTGGTCAGTTTGTAACTCTGGGGTTCTACTATAATAGCAATCCAGGACCTCAAGAGAGAAATTTTAACACACCCATATTGAAGTAGATGAAAAAGCTCAAAGTGTAACACATATGTGACAAGAGTGAAATAAGAAATCAATCAATCTACCTTGCTAAAGGGCTTCCATCACTTAATGACCCCTAGCTCACTGTTAAAAATGTGTTAGAGTGGATTAGGTGCACACAATAGTGGCCAAGGCCCAAAAATCAATGAAAGGGCTGAGTCAGTACTGTGAATGTGCCAAAACTCACCATCAACCATACAAAGCACAACTGAACTAAATAAAACTTTGTGTGATGGAAACACACAACAGGTAACCGTACCAAACCAGCCAATGAACAGCAATCTTTGTAGGAAACCAAGATACTGCTCTATGTTAACATTGTCACTTTGCCCAAAAAGAAAGAGTTACTTACTGTAACCGTAGTTCTTCAAGATGTGGTGCAGATTCCACTTAGGTGTGTGTATGCCCAGTATTCCAGAGCCAGAGACTTTTGCCTAGCAGTACCTATAGAGGGGAGGCGCTTCCTATATGAAGTGGTGCCACCCCAACCTCCATCCAGCTAGAGATGGTCTGTGCAGAGACTGCTTGCTCCTTCATGCAGTCCGCATGTAACATGAACAGGCGAAGCAAAACACGGAACAGTTTAGTCCTGTCTAGATAAAAAGCTAGACGTTGCCTGACATCCACAGCATGAATGCACTGTTCTTCCGGGGAAGAGTGCAGCTAGGGACAAGCACAGGTAAATACACCACCTGATTCAGATGAAACTGAGAGACCACTCTGGATAAAAATGTTGGGTGTAGTCGCAGCATTACCCTGTTCTGGGAGAACTGAATGTAAGGCGGCCCAGCTATGAGGGCCTGCAACTCATATCCCCTTCTTCCTGAAGTGATGGCTATCAGAAACTTTTCTGAGAAAGGAGGGCAGCGGACACGATGCAGTCGCTCGAATGGAGGGCCCATCAGAACTGCCAGAAGCGTGTTTAGATCCCACAAGGGAACCGGTTCTCAGACTGGAGGATATAAGCAGAGAAGCCCCTTCAGAAATCTCATCACCATGGCATTGGAAAAAAATGACTTTCCTTGAATCGGGGGATGGAATGCTGATATCACTGCCAAATGCACTCTCACTGAACTGAGTGCAAGGCCTGATTTCTGAAGATGTAGCAGGTACTCCAAGATGGATGGAAGCCCCTGTTGGTTGGGTCCTGTGGGCCAAGAACCACACTTTGGTAAGTAGGCTGACCTAGTGGAAAACTTCCTACCGTTGAGCAGGATTGTTGGACAGCCACTGAGCACTGCTCCTCCTCTTCATTAAGCCATGAAACTGTCACGCCGTAAGGTGCAAGGAGCTGATCGTAGGATGGAGGGTGAGGCCCTGATCCTGAGTGACCAGATCAGGATGGAGAGGAAGTGGTTTGGGAGGTTGAGCCGACAGAGCAAGGAGGTCTGGGAACCAGCACTGCCTCAGCCACGCTGCAGCAATGAGGATGAGTTTGGCCCAATCTGCCTTGAGCTAGAAGCTGACCTGTGGAATGATTGGAATGGGGGGGAAGGTGTAGAGAAGGGCCAACTGCCAGCTACAGTGGAAGGTGTCGGAGAGGGAGCCCAGGCTGAGGGCCCTCGAGAGCAGAATAGTAGAAACTTCCTGTTTTCCCTTATCACAAAGATTGCAGGGATGCCCCACATCACAAAGACGAGCCAGAGAACACTCTCCTTCAGGGACCATTTGTGGCTGAGAGAGAAAACACTGCTGAAATGGTCCACAAGACAATTTTGCACCCCCCCAGCAAACTGATTGCTCTTGGAGTGAAGTCTTCTTCGATGGAAAATTGCCACAGGTTGACTGCCTGAAAGTAGAGTAACCTGGAAAGCGCGCCCTCTTGCTTGTCCCCATAATACAACACGGTGGTATTGCCAGTGAGTATGTGAACCACTGCGTGTCTGATGTGGTCTTGGAAGGCACAACATGCATTGCTGATGGCCCGAAATTCCAACACGCTGATATGAAGTGAGGCTTCTTGTTCCGACCCCAGGCCCTGCACTCTCAATGAGTCCAGATGCACCCCCAACCCAGAAGGGAAGTGTCATAACCACTGTCTTGGTAGGAGAGGGCTGAGCAAAGGGGACCCCTTGGCACACATTGCATAGGGACTCCCACCTAGGAAATATAGGACTGGTGGAGGGAGGTGAAACAACCCATCCAGAGGATGCAGGGCAGGGCAATAAACTGTCCTGAGCCACATATGAAGGGGATGGAGGTGCAACCTGGCCAACTAGACCACCTGCACACACACACAGTCATGTGGCCCAAAAGGCTCAGACACACAAGAAGCGTTGTGGACAGCTGGTATTGCAGACTGAGGCAGGGCTGTTGAATTTCCTGGGAGCGGTCAGTCAGCAGGAGCGTTCTTGACCTTGTGGAGTCTAGCAGGATCCCAGTGAACTCAATTTTTTGAGTGGGGGCCGAGGTTGCTTTGCTGTGTTTAGCCTGAGTCCCAGATGGTCGAATAAATGAAACGTGGGGTAGACATGGGCAAGAACCTTCCCTCTGGAGCCACCCATCAGCAACAAGTCATCCAGGTATGGGAAAATGTGAATTCCCTTCCTCCTGAGATATGCCACAACCACCGCCATGCATTTGGTGAAGATTCAGAAGGCAGAAGAGAAGCCAGATAGGAGAACTGTATGCTGAAAGTGGCATGCCCCACCACAAAATATAGAAGCTTTCTATTGGCTCAGCACAATGGCCACACAAAAGTAAGTGCCCTTAACGTCCAGAGCAGCAAATCAGTTGTTCTGAGACAGTGGGGGGAGAGAGGGGGAGAAATAGCCAAGAGAGTGACCACGCATAATCTCATGTACTTGATAAATTTGTTGAGGCTGCGAAGGTTGAGAATAGGTCTCATCCCATCCTTGGATTTCGGTATCAGGAAGTACTGGGAGTAAAAGCCGTGGCCCTGCTGTTCCGGTGGAACCTCCTCCACCACTTACAACTTCAACAGAGAGCTGACCTGCTCGATAAGAAGTGTCTCGTGAGAGGAGTCCCTGAAGAGGGGCGAGGAAGGGGAATGGAAAGGGGGTGTGGATAGGAACTGGACTGCATAGCCCGATCTGACAGTGTCTAGAGACTAGCTGTCAGAGGTAATCGAGTCCCAGGCATTGTAAAAGCAGGCCAGCCTGTCCCCAAAGGATGGGATGGGGGGGAGCCAGAGAAGGTGGAGGAATGACTGGACCAGTGCTCTGGACAAAGGAGTCAAAATGGACACTTGGTCTGCTCCAAGGAAAGACATGAGGACTATCCAAAGCTCGAGCCTCACTGCTTCCTCTTGTGGGATCTATCCCTCTTTCTAAGGTAATCCCATCGATTCGGGGGGATGGGGGGAGAAGGTTGAGCAAAGGAATGCTGCAGGCAATATTGTCGCTGCTGCTGTGCACCACAGTGGCGTCTTTGCGCAGACGGCGTATACACTCCCAAGGACCTCCAGGTAGCCCTGGAATCCTTGAAGGTGTTATCCATCTTGTCCGAGAACAAGACTCAGCCATCAAAGTGAAAGTACTCGATGGTTTGCTGCACATCTATAGCAATACCAGAGTTTTGCAACTACCTCATAGTTACCGCTGAGGCCATGACCCTAGCCGCGGTGTCCACAATGTCAAGGGCAGACTGCAGCTTCCATTCCCCTACCCAATCCTGGCTCAGGGTTTTTATACTCAACAGCTGTTACTTACCTGCTCCTGCCCTCCTCCTCCTCCTGGCTACAAGAATATGTCTCCTCCCCTAACTCTTATCTTCATGTGTATAAAGGAACCCACCAGGTTTCAAGAGCTCCCATGCTGGCAGTCCGTCACTTTCTCCACCTCCTTGTAACAAGGTGGTGGAGGCAGGAGACAGCCCTAATAGTAGCTCATCTCCACTGCTGCAGATATATCGGACATTAACCTCACAGAGGCTGGAAGGGCATGGTTTGAGGATGCACTATTCTGACAATACCTCTTAATGTATGTGACGGAAGGACTTGCGGAAACCATTTTTTAAATTTCAATTTAGTAAAAGCACTCATCTGAAAACTCTAGGCTAGCACAGTGCCAGCTCTTGACACTCCAGCAAAAGCCAGACTGCACGGACTCTGGTGCTGGACTGCAGCCTGATTTGGAAGGAGGGGGATCCAACCATTTGCCAATTAGCTGAAAGTGTCAATTCCACACACACACACACACACTGGGTGCAGTGTTGTTGTTGGGCCTTAGTCCCAGCTAGCCCCTCTTTATGAGCCATTCACGGGATGAAACAACTGAACTCTTCCTCTCTGATGCAGAAGCTTGGCAAGCTAGATAGCTGTAGTTCTAACACCAGTACACTTTGCAGTCTTCCCTTTCTGTGGCTGCACAAAATCCAGTGCCAAGGAAATCAGCTACATCAGTGTGAGGTCTTTGTAAAGAAGACAATTTTAGCTCCTTTAGATGATGGGAAATGCCTGAAACACCAGCCCTCTGCTTCTACAAGTTTTTCTCTCCCCATTGCAGCAGGTCTCTATTGCAGTGAATACAATTTTGCAAGAAGCATGGCTTTGCCTAAGTATTTCTATAGCAGTGCAGTAGTGAGTTTAATGTGCTAGCTATATTTTAATAGTCATTTCAATTGACTATAAAAATACAGCTCTGCATAATAAAGCTGCTATTGCACTACTGCAGAAATACTTAGCAAAAAAATGGCCCCTGCAAGACGCTATTCACTGCAATAGAGCAGGGCAAAAAGCCCAGAGCAAGAGGGAAAAAAGGGGTGGTGGCAAGAAATTTGTGTTTTCCTTCTGTCACAGTCTTTTCCCACAGGCAGAAAATCAACCAATTCGTATATTGATTTTTTCAGGTGTATTCATTTTTGTTTAAGTTCTTCAGAGAGCAAACCTTATTACATTTATCTTTACTTGCAATCAGCTTACATACAGGCCCCAGTCCCTGAGGCTCCCAGGCTCCTGCAGCAAGAACTGCAAAGAAAGAGCAGAGATACACGCAGAAGTCAAATAGTCCCCCAGGAACTTACTCTCCTCTGTTAAGAACAATTGCCAAAGAGAAAAATTACTGCAAACAACTATAGCTTGTCCCGCCAATATTTTCTCTCCTACACTACAGTCAGCCAGCTTCATAAATATGAACTATGTGGTTTGTTTCTGAGGTTTTTTTATACACAGAAATTAATATAAGATTCAAATATGTAAGCAAGCCAAACAGTATTGCAGGCATGAAAGAGAAAAGCAGCATTTTGGAAAAAAAAAACAGGGGGGAAATTGTTTTACTCAAATCAATAAGAAGTCACATGACTTATGTAGCTTTCAGAATAGCAACAGAACAGACTCGGCTTGGAAGCGAACCCAAACAAAGAGCTACTGTATGCCTTAGTCAAGGCTTCAAAGCCCCACACTCTGGTAATCAATCTTTTTTTTCTTACAATGGCGTTTCCCTATGGTGATGTTACAATTTTTCAGGGTCTCAAAAACTGCGTCTTCCCCATTTAGGGAAGCCCTTTGAACCAATATAAAATGATATGTCCATTCTGAAGGAAACGGAGAAGGGAAATTTAATTGGTACAGTATGTTTAGTAACTCAGATATAACTATTTCCAGCTTCCCCAACACTTAAGTGCAAGGTTAACCTACACTTACAGTTGTAACACCGATTTGATAATTTAATACAAACTAACTTATTCAACATATGATTTCTAATTGATCATTCTAAACCCTTTCTAAGCTAATCAAAATACATTTAATACAGGACTTTATCAAAAATGATAACTCTATGGTGATGAATGCAAATATTATAACTTTCCTATAAACATTTACTGCTTGCTGTATTACCAGTAAACTGAATGCTACACTTTGCTCTCTGCTGTTAAAATATATCTAACATACTTAATAGGTCAAAGACCCATCAGAAGTGCTGTCCTTGCACCCTAAAGATGTAAAAACATCCCTATTAAGCCAGATTAGCTCAAATAACATTCTGTACTATAAATAATTACTTGGTAAACATAATAATCTGAACAGAGTACTTAGAATGCTGTTGAAGCTCATACATATTAATGTTAATATGATATTTAAACTATCACTAGCCAAACAGTGATTTGCTAACTACTTTCTACCTTTACATAACAGATCAGATAGCACGTTCAATAATAACATGCTATTTGTATACCAGTAACCACATCTGTGCTAATAAAATAAAAAAATAAAAATAAAAAAAAAGATTACCAGACTAACCAACCACAGAACTAACATATTAATCACAGAAAGATAAAGAGGAAAAGATTGGATGGAGAGGGACTTCAGCAGTGAGAATTGGTGCAACCTGATGCAAGCAATCTCTACCAGGCTGCTGTCCCCGAGGCTCCGTCTTTCATAACAACAGTGGCTAGGAGGGATCTGATGTTTTGTCTACATGGGAAACTTGCACTAGTTTTTATTAAATCTGAGCACATGCACACGAGTGTGTGGACACACTTCAATTTAGCTTAAACCTTTTCCCAGTCAATAAAAGGGGGCCGCACCAGTTTAACCTCACACCTTAGCTAAACCAGTGCAATTTCCCCATGTAAACAAGGCCCATGTAAGCCCCACCACCTCAAGCTTCTTCTCCCTGCTGAACAGGAGACAGCACTCTTTTTCTGTTAACTCCTTCTAAAGCCTGTAAGGGTTGTAAGGCAGCGGGAAGCGGGGAATGGTCTCCACCACTTTAAACATTCCACCAGCAAAAGAAACATTTTAGATTTTCTCCCTTTCTAGCCCTGAACAGTTCTTTCCACTCTCTTCCTTTTACTCTACCATGTGGTGTTGACCTCAGAGGGCAATGTCAGAACTCAGGGGGCTGCTATAGCTTTCTAGTAACATACTAAGACATAGGACCTGGTCAAATGCCCATTCAAGGCCTCCCATTGATAGATTAACTTCAGTGGGCATCAAGTCAGACCCACAGCATTCAGCCATACAGACCACATATTTTAACATTATGCCATTATGGGTATGGCAGTATTTTAGAAAATAGAGCATCCAAACGTATCTTCGAGCCACCAAACTAGGGCATGGGGAATGAAGTCTATTTAATGGGTCACTGTTTGTTTCTTCACAATCAGAATCAATGTATTGTGAAATTGCAAATGCCGGATGGTTGGTTGTCCCTTTATATTTCTAGATCAATCTCCTGATCTTTCTTTCCATCCTCTTCTCAGTGTGTTATCTTCCCACTGTTGGCCTACTAAACGTTGGGGGGCAGGGGAGAGTATTTCCTGCATGGGTGTCTTACAAAGACTGGTCAATGCTTAGCAACAGTCAATACACAATTGTATCTCAGATACTGCTATTTCCTATTCTAAGAACATTTTCCTAAGAGTAAATAACTCTCTAGTATCTCTGATACAGCTGTGTAGTTACTCTTAGTAAATGCTGACTTAAAGATAGCCACTGTGCCCCCGCTAATTTTTACATCCAGTACAGAAAACTGCAAACATGCTTGAAGGAGAATGTCAAGCTCTTTCACTGGAACTGTGAACAAATCTTGTGCTGTACTAGCTCTAACTTTCACAAATCACCTTTTCTTTTCAATTCTTTTCTGTATCAAGAAAACCTCACTCATGTTCTATGCATTACGCATAGAGCTTGACATAGTATGGTACTCAATTTGTTAAACACTCAATTCATTCTTCATCTTCAGTTTGTGAACTTCTATCTCAAGACAAGACTATTAAGGAATCAAAGGCAATGATAAGACAGACATCTTCTGTCGATAATTAAAGTTTCTATGTCCTGAAAAAGCAGCTTACTTTTAATACATAAATCAGTGATCTTATTTCGTGTCATGATTAATGATGAATCATTATTTAACTTCAGGGACCTCATTTTCCTTTTCATTCTGCCTTCGGTTTTATACTTTGCATCCAGTGCTGAGAAAAATAAAATAATGTGTTATCTTCAAACGCAAAAAGTGGTTCTGCAACTGTGTATTATTTAAATTTTCAAAACGCT
The DNA here is from genome assembly GCF_028017835.1 of Emys orbicularis. Classification (NCBI taxonomy): domain Eukaryota; kingdom Metazoa; phylum Chordata; order Testudines; family Emydidae; genus Emys; species Emys orbicularis. The sequence continues at coordinate 23,156,650 of NC_088689.1, read as the reverse complement.
TATGAAAAAGGAGTCTTAAAAGCCACAGAAACCAGCCAATAAGAAACTAAAAATTAAAAGTTTAAGAAACTTAAAAGTGCTACACTGTCCTTCTACAATGTTATGCTATAATTAACAAGTGGCACACTCTTGTTTTTATTTGTATTAAGGGAGCACCTAAAGAGGTCAATGGCAATACAACTGGGGTCTCCCTCACATTAGATATTGCATAGTAAGAGAGAGAGCCCACCATGCTCCAGAAAGTTTACAGCCTAAATAGAACAGGCAGAAATAGATGGAAACTAACAAAATATATCCAAGAAGGAAGTTCAGTTCTTACTTTGGGATTTTTTTATTTATTTTTTTTAGTTTTTTAAAACCTAGCAAACCAATGTCCTCCCTCCTGTCTATTTATATGCTAATTAGACCCAAATGGCCTCCAATCACCCTGCCCGCCCCAAATTCAGATTCCCAGACTAAAAAAATGTGATAAGACTTACAGCAGAAAAAATAAATCAGATAATTCAGAAAAAAGTTAGAAAGCTAGAGACGTCAAGTTTAAAAGACCTGTACCTTCTACAAATAACCTTAAGTCTGTCTCCACCACACAAAAGATTGTCCACATGATGATGATGATAATTTTTCCATCATCTCTTCTTTACCTTCTGTGTGCAACACGTAAAGTTGCACCCTCTCTAATTTGTTGTAGACAACCAGGCATTGTATTGCTAGCTACCATTATCTATCCAGTGGGTGAGGTACAAGTGGAAATTTGGTAGTAAATAGGTATTTTTCGCAGACACACACACACACACACACACAAAGGAAGAATAAGAGTTCTAGTGGTCTTTCTATTGTGACCAGAGAAGGGGAACATTTGTCTGTTCTAGTTCTTCTGACTTGACGGTATCAAAGAGGTTCAATGCAAGATAGCGGCTGCTGGGGAAATAACAGAGGTAATACGTGAACAGATTGTGGTCTCTTACCTGTAGCTGTAGAATGTCCGATGGATCAGATACAGGTCTCGAGTTATGATACAGCACATAAGCAGGATATGAGGTGACAAATAGATGATATTAGGTGACAAATCTGAGGAACTGTCCCAGATTGAAGTGTCATTAGAGAAGGTTTTGGAACAAACTGATAAACAGTAATAAGTCACCAGGCCCAGATGGTATTCACCCAAGAGTTCTGAAGGAACTCAAATATGAAATCTGGAAAAAGGGGTAAACCGTGAGGTGGCAAAATTTGCAGATGATACAAAACTACTGAAGATAGTTAAGTCCCAGGCAGACTGTGAAGAGCTACAAAAGGATCTCTCAAAACTGGGTGACTGGGCAACAAAATGGCAGATGAAATTCAATGTTGATAAATGCAAAGTAATGCACATAGGAAAACATAATCCTAACTATACATATAAAATGATGGGGTCTAAATTAGCTGTTATCACTCAAGAAAGAGATCTTGGAGTCATTGTGAATAGTGCTCTGAAAACATCCACTCAATGTGCAGCGGCAGTCAAAAAGGTGAACAGAATGTTGGGAATCATTAAGAAGGGATAGAGAATAAGATAGAAAATATCATATTGCCTTTATATAAATCCATGGTACACCCACACCTGGAATACTGCGTGCAGATGTGGTCGCCCCATCTTAAAAAAGATATACTGGAATTGGAAAAGGTTCAGAAAAGGGCAACAAAAATGATTAGGGGTATGAAATGGCTGCCATATGAGGAGAGATTAGTAAGACTGGGACTTTCCAGCTTGGAAAAGAGATGACTAATAGGGGATATGATAGAGGTCTATAAAATCATGACTGGTATAGAGAAAGTAAATAAGGAAGTGTTATTTACTCCTTCTCATAACACAAGAACTAGAAGTCACCAAATGAAAATTAATAGGCAGCACGTTTAAAACAAACAAAAGGAAGTATTTCTTCACACAATGCACAGTCAACCTATGGAACTCCTTGGCAGAGGATGTTGTGAAGGACAAGACTATAACAGGGTTTAAAATAAGAACTAGATAAATTCATGGAGTATAGGTCCATCAATGGCTATTAGCCATGATGGACACCATCCCTAGCCTCTGTTTTCCAGGAGCTGGGAATGGGTGACAGGGAATGGATCACTTGAGGATTATCTATTCTGTTCATTCCCTCTGGGGTACCTTGGCCACTGTCAGAAGACAGGATACTGGGCTAGTTGGATCTTTGGTCTGACCCAGTATGGTCGTTCTTGTTCTTATTGATGTAGCTCATAAAGACAGTATCAGAGCATATGCTTCAATGTTATGAATTTTGCTTGCATATTAATGTGTCAAATGTAGGATGGTATAGTTGGGTATAGAAATAACAAAATTATAGAAGAAGCTATAATATGTACAGATGGAATATAGGACGGGATGGTCAGGGACACAAAGAGGTAAGAGCTAAAACTTCACAAACTTCCCCTAAATTTTAATAAATTATGTTTTAGTAATTAATCGATCAATCTTAATACTAATGCTATTTTATTCTTTTAATCTGAGATTTAGATAATTTTTACCCAAAAAGTTATTTTTATAACTTTGTTTTTCTATTCTTTGTTCAATTGTATTATGAGAGCACCTGGAGGCCAGCGCCCCATTGTGATAGACACAGTAAAACATGTAACAGGCAGTCCCTGACCAAAACAGTTTACACTTTGATGTGCAAAAACTTTTTGTAGCCCTTGCTTGCTGTCTTGGATCGCACAAGGACTGGACTCAAAGAGCTTACGAATTCCCTGCAATATTTTAAATATTCAAGGGTCTCAGTGGTAGAAAAGCTTCTTCACATGAGGCCATCTTCAACTCCATGTGTCCTGGCCAGATCAAATATGGAATGTCAAGTTGTAAGCCTCACGCAGTGCCATTGTGTGAACTTTACATACTCATTGTTCTCATGGATTTAAAGAATTCAGACATTCAAAACTATCATACTTTGCAAAACAGTCAAAGGCATCAGCTTTTACTGAGGCCAAAACTTATCTGTTCTAGAAACTTCAACTTGTTTTTTGAGATGAGGTGGCCAAAAAGAAAACAAAAAACAAACCTCCCGCCCCCACAACACCCCCCCCCCCAAATTACTGAGAAACTGAACAGGCTCCTTATAATTAAATAATTTTCTTTTCAATATGCCTAATTTCTTCATCTCGTTACTTTCAAGAGACACTGTTTCTGGCAGAACACCATGCAGAAACAAAGTTTAGCGCAAGTTGAAAGTGAGTTTGGATAAAGTTAGCGAGGGCAAGTTTGTGCCTCGACGACATGCTTTAAACAGAAACCTAGTGAAAACATTAGGTCACTGAGATACTATTAGCTCTTCATAAAGTACTAATCTAACACAGTAAAGAAGAAAATAATGTCAGGTATACTCAAAATTCACTCCAAAGCAAAGTAATTGTCTATAGCCTAAACAAATAACTACTGTATTACATTATCAACATTTCATGCATGACTATAGCCAAGTATTCATAATCTGTCATCACTCTTTTAGTACTTGCATGCATATTAACTGCAGCAATGCTGCTACTCCTAAGAGTAACATACAGGAACTGCCATTTCATCTAGTCTAAACTCCTGCCAGTTTCCAACAGTGGCCAGTACCGGATGTTTCAGAAGAAGATGCAAGAAAGCCCTGGTGGACAACTATGGAGTAGTCTCCACACAGGGAAAACCCTCTGTCAGTTAGTGATTATTTCATGCCCTGAAAAAGGATTTATATCCCTTTAGATGTTTTTAATCCTACCTAATGTTAACTGTAGATCTTCACATTATACATGTAAGTGTCTAATCCTGTTTTGAATCCTTCTACATTCTTGGTCCCAATGACTTGTTAGAAGCACAAACTGACAAACCTAAAGATAAACAAACAGTTTATAACAATACAGTAAAAAGAAGAAATGTTTGGTTCCGTCAGAAGGTTTTGGGTTTTTTCCCCCCCAGACACTATGGAGATGACCACATTAGAAATGCCTTTAAATAAACTCTGTTGCCACCTTAGTTGTTGAACTGGTATCTGAGCAGCAGCTTCTCCGTTTTCCCATTAGAACATTCCAAGAGCTGAACATTCTGAACTACAGATCCTTATTATCGTCTTCTGTTTTAGTCCCTTTTAATGCTTTGTCGTGTCTCACAACCCATTTTATAGAGGTTAACAGAGGCTGCTCTATTTGCAAGCAAAGCCCCAGTCAACTGAAAGTTTCTTCATAAATTTTTGTACATATCTTTAAATCAAACTCTGATAATTTCTCAAGCAATATTTTCTTACATTGCCTAGCTGTACATTTTGATTATCAGTGATGGAATTTTTTTTTCATTGGTTTTATGTGTATGGTGAAATTGACATTTATCTACATTTACCATTACAAATCTAATCCTTCCAAACCTAATTACAAAAGCCACCTTTAATTACATGATCACACACTGCTTATCAGATACAACATACTGTTTTTCCCCTGTAATGTTAGATACAGTGCCTGAAAAATCCAGTGTACCATTTAGCTGCAAACTCCAAAGAGGTGTGCATGCATACACACACAATAAACATAGCATAAATTATTTTGTGTTGTATGCTTAAGTTTGTAGTATGTAAGTACTGTTTCCTTTAGATTTTTATTATGCATGGATTATCTGGCACACAGAGAAGAGTCACATGAAAGAAAATGCTCACATATTATTCTAAAGCTGAAAAAATAAACTAAGGGCCAGTCCTTCAGTGAGCCCATACTGCACGGTGAGGCCAGAGAGAGAGTCACAACCCAGCAAGCCAACAGCCCCCATTTCAAGGACTACCCTCCTTTGTTAGGGAGGTCACCACTGCCTAATACTCAGGGCTTCACTGAAGGAACATCTTTTGTTCCACTTTCCACTGTTTCAAAATTCCACTCTTTGCCCCTGCTGATCTGTTTTTTTGGCCTGAAATGTGACCACCTAATTAAAAATTGTATTATAATGAATACTCACAAGGGCAGTGTTTCTCAAACTATTGTATTGGTGACCCCTTTCACATAGCAAGCCTCTGAGTGCGACCGCCCCTTTTAAATTAAAAACACTTGTTTATATATTTAACACCATTATAAATGCTGGAGGCAAAAAGGGTTTGGGATGGAGGCTGACAGCTCGCGACCCCCCCATATAATAACCTCGCCACCCCCTGAGGTGTCCTGACCCCCAGTTTGAGAACCCCTGCACAAGGGGGTACAGTTTAAGGTTGCAGACAACCTACACTATAATATTTCCTAACTTACAGATGACTAACCACTCAGTCTTACTGTTCACCTAACAAATCTTTATTTAATAGAATATTTTTGTAGTTGTTAGTATAGATTACAGTATTCCTTGAACATTTCAAATACTTACCTTGAAGTTTTATATTTGTTTGGCATGATTTGTCTACTGGATTCACATGCTGACAGATTTCTCTTTCTTTCTGTCCAATAGATTTTTGAAAGCATGCAACCTTTTGAGTTGCTCGCCATCTGTCTGTTTAAGGTCCTATAAACTCAAATATCATGAGCTACTTCCATCTGGCCCAGTATTTAGACTAGGGTTACCATACATCCGGATTTTCCCGGACATGTCCGGCTTTTTGGGCTCCAAATCCCCGTCCGGGGGGAAATCCCAAAAAGCCGGACATGTCCGGGAAAATCGGGACATGCGGGGCCGGCGGTGCTGGGCCAGGGGCCGGCGGTGCGGTGCCGGGCTGGGGGCCGGGCCGGCGGTGCCCAGCTGGGGGCCGGGGGCCGGGCCGGCGGTGCCGGGCCGGGGGGTGCTGGGCCAGCGGTGCCGGGGCCGGCAGGTGTTGAGCCGGGGGCCAGGCCGGGGACCGGCAGTGCTGGGCGGGCCAGGGGTGCTCGGCCGGGGGCCCGGGGGCCGGCAGAGCTGGGCGGGCCGGGGGTGCTCGGCCGGGGGCTGGCCCGGGGCCGGCACCCCAGAGCCCGAGCCAACCCAGGCTGGAGACGCCGGGGGGGCTAGACTGGGCCGCGCCTCCTCCCCCCACACCCCCCTTACCTGCTTCAGGCTTCCCGCGAATCAAATGGTCGCGGGAAGCAGGGGAGGGGGTGGAGTTGGGGCGGGGACTTTGGGGAAGGGGCGGAGTTGGGGCGTGGGCGGGGCTGGGGGCGGGGCCGGGACCCCGTGGAGTGTCCTCCTTTTGGAGGCTCAAAATATGGTAACCCTAATTTAGACATATTTTTGTTTCAAAGGCCACTGGAGGAATATTTCTTATATTACCAGCAATTTCCATTTCAGTTTACTTCTAATACACTGCCTTCTCCCCACGTTACTTAAAAAAAAAAAAATCAGAATGAAGCAACTAAACAATTCTTTAACTGATAATGTTTTCACCCCTCAGCTCTACAATACCCAACAGATTCACTACTTACTGCCAGTTCTCCTTCTGCAGTCCCCTTGGACTGATCATATGACCTCTGTCACAGAGAGGCGAAAAGATGCACCTGGGTCAGAGTCACTGTACTAGGAGATAGAGCTTATCACAAGTGAGTGAGCACCTCAGCACCAGCAGCCTAACCTGGATTCTGATCAAGCATGTCTTCAAAAATCAGAAGTTCCTTGGTTTGCACAGCATAAAATTACGAAGTGGTTAAGCAGAAAATGTCAAGCTGATATGGCAACAGACGTAGTGATATCTGGTACAAACAGCCACAGAAAAGTAGGCCAAGGAGTAAAATCCCACCAATACCTATGCATTTTGCATCTAACTTGTGCTGGAGTCAGTAATAGATAGGTGTTAGTCATGAATAGTGTAAAATGCTCTAGAAGCTTGCAGTTTTATTTTGGTACATATTTATATCCATACCAACCTATTATTTCACATGATTAAAGAATCATTGTTTTTAAGACATATTTAGGCTTTTAGTTAATCTAATAGCAACCTATTAAAAAAAAACCAAAAAAACAATCCCTTTGATCTACATTTTCCACGTAATAAAAGAAAAAAAAATGAGAGTCAAAACAGATTCTCAGACATCTTTGCTGTTTCAATGCCCTTTGGTCATATTAAACAATACAAGCCACTGAAACACATTTTGTGAAGTCCATGATGCAACAATCTGACCAGTAGATTACAACAAAGCAGCAGAACCATGAAATATTGTATAGAAAAAAATGCAAGTGTCACAGCTGATAATTATTTTGGTTGTTGATCCATCTGTTTGCTTTTTCATATATATACAGATTCATTACATATAATAGCTCTCAACAGCATTATCTTGGTTTTGTTACAAAAATACCTAGTGGCAATGCGCTTCAATAGATATTTTAAATTTTTCTGCTAAAATTGAAATTCAGCAATTACTTCTTTTTATATTACCCAAGTTTCTAGCCTAAAACAAGAGTTTACTTAATGCAGTAATTATATAAACATGGCAAAAATTATATTAGTTCAAAGGAAAATACATGAGACTTTGTTTTTACAACCCTAGTTTAAAAATTATTACTACAGGACCCAGATTCACCAAATTTTTAACAAGCACTGGTTCAGGTAGAATATACTTGAATTTATACATCCCTCCAAGCCAGTATGATTCTAATATCTCTATAGCTATTTTAGGCCTTCATTAGTCTTGTAAAAAGCAACGTTTTGTTGAGATACTTAAAAAAATAACCTTTATACAAACAGCAAAGAACTAGAGCCAAAAAATATCTTCAAATTAAAAAAAATCCTTAGCTTTTATGTTGTAAACATTCATGGAATAAAGATGAAGATAAAAGAGCCCTATTAGATTATCCAGTCCATCTTCCTGCCAAAGCAAGAGTATTCTGACAAACAGCAGCCCATAAATCCTGTACAGACTAAGACTAGTTGCCATTGAGCCTTATTCAAAGAGTCAGCATTACAGCATGTAGAAGTACATAGATAAAACTGATAGACATCTTTAACATAGTAAATCTTTTAAATATGGATTAGAACTAGTTCCTCATTTTCATTTCCATTCACTGCTATAAGTCATCTATCATTGAGTCTTTAGATAAATTTAAACACACATATACAGGTATTTACAGAATTGATCCAGTCACAGACTCAATGTTATGATTAGGAAAAGTGCATCGGATGGTCCACAGCTGAAATTGGACAATGGGATCCATAACCACATTTACTTCAGCGAATAAATCTTGCAATGTTTGTTGCATTTAAGGTAGCAAGCAGAACAATAGTCCTTCCTGACAGAATACATCCATTTGACTTTGAATTACATTCACTTCCCTTTTCCTTTTTTTACCAGCTTTTCCACACACCAGAGCAGATGCTCCAATGGCACAGTATTATACCACAAAACTGTTAAATATATATATAGCATACAGCCATACCACCTTGAATCATTACTGCATCAGCAGTTCTAAATTAAGCAAGTTTGGGCAAGATCAATATTTGAATAGGGAAACACCAAGATGCTACAGTAAGTGGTATTGGCAAGTCAGTACTCTTCCCTCTGAGTCAATACCAAATCAAAATCCTAGCTGAGAACACTATTTTGGTCTTTTGTATGAGATGTAAACCTGAAATTCTGATTACTAAAGATACATGGAACTTTTTGCAGGAGCAGCTGTGTTAAACCAGGTAACCCAGCCAAATTCCAAATCCTAAACTATTCTGTAGAATTGTCAAATGCTGTTAAAAAGATGTCATGTTTCACTCCCACGGGCAGATGAATATCAGTAGTAGATAAGTGATCCACCTAGATTGTTTGTAAAGCTATATGGGATCCTTGAGGATGAAGGCTTTAAATAAAAATGTACAGTACTGCATAAAACTTTGTAAGAACCTTTTATGCTAACGGTGCATTTGAAATTCAGATATGAAACAGGGTGTTTTGCTGAAATAGCACAGCATAGTCACAATGCAATTATTTACATTGCAGGACAACCTCAATGAGATCTGCAATCACCACCAAAATGAAACTACACAAGAATGACTTGGATAAGGAGAAATAGGTGATGTAGTCCCCTTAGAATTACACTGGTCTACAATTTTTGAGAAGTCGTCTGCTTCAGAGATAAAATGTGCTATTTATTATGTATTTTGATGTGCTGAATTCAAATATGACAATTAAAACAACTGATTGGCTACTGTTTCTAAGATATTTAAGTTTTTACATTTTATGTCTATGTATATTGTGTAGATAGAGTTTTAATCAGAAATTGTAAACCTAGGTCTTTTCATGTGTTTATGGTTGCTTTACTTGATAATATTTCACCTGTCCTGTTTATGTAACACTTTAAAAATCAGCAAAAGGGTTATATAAATAAAATTTATTATGAAACAAAAGGCAAAAAACTATTATGTACATAGTTTAGTCCTATTCAGTGTCTCCTCGGCGCTTCTTGGCTTGTCTCTTGTATTCATTAAATGGAGCATCTCTTGTCACTGTCCAGCAATAGTCTGCAAGCATTGATGGGCTCCATTTGCCCTGATAGCGTTTCTCCATTGTTGCAATGTCCTGGTGAAATCGCTCGCCGTGCTCGTCGCTCACTGCTCCGCAGTTCGGTGGAAAAAATCTAGATGAGAGTGCAAAAAATGTATCTTTAGTGACATGTTGCAACCAAGGCTTTTGTATGCCTTGAGGAGGTTTTCCACCAACAACCTGTAGTTGTCTGCCTTGTTGTTTCCGAGAAAATTTATTGCCACTAACTGGAAGGCTTTCCAGGCCGTCTTTTCCTTGCCACGCAGTGCATGGTCAAATGCATCATCTCGAAGAAGTTCACGAATCTGAGGACCAACAAAGACACCTTCCTTTATCTTAGCTTCACTTAACCTTGGAAATTTTCCACGGAGGTACTTGAAAGCTGCTTGTGTTTTGTCAATGGCCTTGACAAACATCTTCATCAGACCCAGCTTGATGTGTAAGGGTGGTAACAAAATCTTCCTTGATTCAACAAGTGGTGGATGCTGAACACTTTTCCTCCCAGGCTCCAATGACTGTCGGAGTGGCCAATCTTTCTTGATGTAGTGGGAATCTCTTGCACGACTATCCCATTCGCAGAGAAAACAGCAGTACTTTGTGTATCCAGTCTGCAGACCAAGCAAGAGAGCAACAACCTTCAAATGGCCACAAAGCTGCCACTGATGTTGGTCATAGTTTATGCACCTCAAAAGTTGTTTCATGTTGTCATAGGTTTCCTTGATATGGACTGCATGACCAACTGGAATTGATGGCAAACCATTGCCATTATGCAGTAAAACAGCTTTAAGACTCGTCTTCGATGAATCAATGAACAGTCTCCACTCATCTGGATCGTGAACGATGTTGAGGGCTGCCATCACACCATCGATGTTGTTGCAGGCTACAAGATCATCTTCCATGAAGAAGAATGGGACAAGATCCTTTTGACGGTCACGGAACATGGAAACCCTAACATCACCTGCCAGGAGATTCCACTGCTGTAGTCTGGAGCCCAACAGCTCTGCCTTACTCTTGGGTAGTTCCAAATCCCTGACAAGGTCATTCAGTTCACCTTGTGTTATGAGGTGTGGTTCAGAGGAGGAGGATGGGAGAAAATGTGGGTCCTGTGACATTTATGGTTCAGGACCAGAAGTTTCATCCTCTTCCTCTTCCTCGTCTGACTCAAGTGAGAATGATTCTGGTGCATCAGGAACCAGCAGTCCTTCTCCGTGGGGTACTGGCCGTATAGCTGATGGAATATTTGGATAATGCACAGTCCACTTTTTCCTTCTTTGACACACCTTTCCCAACTGGAGGCACCATGCAGAAGTAACAATTGCTGGTATGATCTGTTGGCTCTCTCCAAATCATTGGCACTGCAAAAGGCATAGATTTCCTTTTCCTGTTCAACCACTGACGAAGATTTGTTGCACAAGTGTTGCAGCATATGTTTGGGGCCTACCTCTTGTCCTGATCTCCAATTTTGCAGCCAAAATAAAGGTGATAGGCTTTCTTAACCATAGTGGTTATACTGCGCTTTTGTGATGCAAAAGTCACTTCACCACAAACATAGCAGAAGTTATCTGCACTGTTCACACAAGTACGAGGCATCTCTGCTCACTTTGGCTAAACAGAAATGTGTCCCTTTGCAAAATCAAACACTGACAAATAAGAGAGCACGACACTGTATGATTTCTAGAGCTGATCTAGGGCAATTTGTTCAGCAGAGTGATGTAAGCTTCGTTATGATTGCATCATCCATGACTTCTAGGAATAACATGATGCAATTCGTATCATGTATGACGCAATACCAGCTTCAGATTGCATCATTCATTGTTTTGCCTAAAAAGCAAGTACTGTCCAAACCCAGTCATAGATTTATTCATAGATCCAGTCAAAGATGTATTTTAGTCATTTCTGGTTTAAATTGAGATCCCTTCCCTTTATAACTCACTTATCCTCCGCCATTCCCAAGTCAAGGGTCGTATATACTGACCCAATAGCATATCTTGAAAACTAGAGCCAATCAACAATTTTAAGCATCATTTTCGTTCTCAGTGACCCAGAATTAGTAAAGTTTGATTACATTTATTTCAGAAGCATTTTGGCTGTAGAGCAGTGTTATCGGATCATGATTTATTAGCCTCAGGAGCCTCTAGCACAAGGCTGGCACAAGAAAGGTGAATGGTCAAGACCTCTCTAAGCTCTCAATACTGGAGCTAAGTAGCCAAAACATTTTGATTAAGAAATTAGCACTATACAAATTGATATGACACATTAAATGGATTAAAACTGGCTAGTTAATAGATCTCAGAATGTAGTTGTTAATGGGGAATCATCAGTGAGCAGGGGTGATTTTAGGAGTATTCCATATGGATCAGTTCTCAGCTCAATGCTACTCAGTAATTTTATCAATGACCGGTAAAAAAAAAATTGTATCATATATAACACCATTGATCAAGTTTGCATATAGCACAAAGGTTGGCAGGTGGTAAACAATATTGAGGGCAATTTACTGAGAGAGAGAGAGAGAGAGATCTGGACTGCTTAGTAAGCTGGGCATAATCAATCATGTGTTTTTATACATTTAGGAACAAAGAGTGTTGGCAAATAATTCATATTTTCAGCTTGTGATATCCAGGGGCGGCTCTATGGTTTTTTGCCACCCCAAGCACGGCAGTCAGGCAGCATTCGACGGCATGCCTGCTGGAGGTCCGCTGCTCACGCGGATTCGGCGGCGTTTCTGCGGGTGATCTGCCAGTCCCGCGCCTTCTCCGTACCCGCCGCCGAATTGCCGCCGAAGCCGTGGGACTGGCAGACCTCCCGCAGGCATGCCGCCGAAGGCTGCCTCACTGCCGCCCTCACGGCAACCGGCACGCCGCCCCCTGCGGCTTGCCGCCCAGGCATGCACTTGCTGTACTGGTGCCTGGTGATACCTTAACCTTCCAGTCACATGTTGCCAATAAGATTGTAGTTCTATAATGGGCCCCCAGAGCAAGTAAAGTACTAAAGAAAACAACCATTTTCAGACATTGAAAACAGGACTCCCGTCAGAACATATAGGTTAAAGTATAAAATCAATAATACAATTAATATCTTCAGGACAGTACATTTCTATATATTTCTTTTACTGTCTTTAGAGAAGAAAAAAGTTGATAAATTCTACAGCTGAAAATGCTGATATCGGCTATTGTCTACACAATGCTCAGTAATGCAATATAGGATTTCTTTCACTGGATAGAAAAAAGGTGTGTTTAAGAATTAATTATACTCTTCAAACTTTTTAAGTTCTGCATTGATATAATTATTACTGGAACATTTTTTACATCTAATTACACAAGTGAACAGACATCCTATTATAGGAAAATCAAACTGTCCTCGTAACTAAACAACTCTATCATGAACTTTAAGTAATTCTAAAATAATTTGCAAGTCTTATCAGAGGACTAGCAATTCAATGGGAATGAAATTCTGCATTAATTCTGGCAAAAGGCGCCTGTCTAACATTACACAAAGTATCGCTGCAAAACTGTAAACTGTACAGACAGAATAAATAAAAATAACTAAATTAATTTTACCTACCTAAATTTTAACTTCTCCCATGTGGGAACCTAATGCGCCATCAGCCTAGTACAGATGGTCTTTCTGCAATTTAGAAAAGTAATGGCAGGAAATCTGAAGCCCCTCTTTAGCAGACTCTTGATCTTTCGGTCTACAAAATCCTTAAGGCCTCTGCTCTATCCATTCAGTTTAGGATCTACCTGTACTGGAAGCAATCCTGGCCAAGATGAAGAAAGAAGAGTCAGTCTTGGGGATGGAAAAGAACGGAGGGGTTTATTTGCACCTGGTATAGCTTTTGAATGACTGTGCTAATGGACCCCTTCTTCTGGGGTCAAATCCACCATTGTCTCCAGAAATTCTAGCATAATGAGGACTGGTTGCCTTTCTTCCTTTGTTTAATCTTGAGAAGGTCTTGAGTTAAGGACAGCCACGAAGAAGAGTTCTGGCAATAGTAAGTAAGATCTGCCAACTCATCAACCTTATCTTTTAGGCCTCTGCTGATGTCTTGGAAAAAGAGTTGTAGATGCTGATCAACTCTTCAAATGAGGAAGGCTGTTGGACCTCTCTGCTCCTAATAGGTCTTCATTTCTTATGATAAGTTCTGGGTGGGAACCAAGAAGATTTTGAGGAGACTGAGTGCTATTCAGGAAACTTGAGGGACCCAGGACAACTTGCAACCACCAGACCAGGGGCCACTATGACCCTATGGCAGGAGACAGGGGGAGAGAAGAGGAATGAGTTCAGTCTGGATCTCCTCTGAGGACTTAGGCCCTGAAGCTGGGCCAAAACAGGTGGGTGGAGCAGGGTCTTCAGAGTCAAAAGGCTGCTTACATGTAAAGTCACTGGGAGTTTCAAGCCAGGTGAAAGGCAGTGCTGCCACTAAAGACAGAATGCCTGGCTGATCCCGTAGAAGAGCAATCAGGAGCAGAAGGGACTGAGAACCAGAAGATGTCTGAGCATCCAAAACTTCCTCCCTCCCCAATATGTAGGACACATGGATCCAGCTACAGTAGAAGTCTAGAGAGAGTTGAGAGAAAAGTACCGTCCTGAGCATTTCCTTTCCTTTTAACTGGCCTGTTGCATTATCTTGTAGCTAAGCTCAGTTTCATTTGAAAGGAGCTAAATTGAAAGTTGCGAATACCCACAAATCCAGGCCCTGCTTTAAACTGTCCGAAAAGCTCCTCAGACATCTGTGACCACTGCTGTTGCTCTGTGGGGGAGGGAGGCTAGGTGCTTGGAGCTCAGTGGCCGTGCAGGACCCTTTCATTGGAGCATTTGGTCCCAACAGTGCTAAAACAGAGAATTCCTAAGTTCCCTTGAAATCCTATAGAATGACCCTCTCACTAGCAGTACTGCTGCTAAGCTGGAGAAGAAAAGGCAAAAACGTCTTTCTTGAAATGAGGATCCATGAACAAAGCCCTGAAAAAGGAAAAAGAAGACTGTCTTGCATAGGTGCAGATTACTGAGCGTCATGTGGCTATAACACAAGTGTGCTAGCTGACAATCAACCTTTTAAAAATATGGTCAGGAGAATTTTTCCCCCTCTACTTCTGAGGCATGGAACAAAAGCAAAGGACTACTGGAGCTGATGGTATCCATTAGGGATGCAAAAGGTTAACCAATTAACTAGTAAGCATTAGGCTTACCATTAACCGACCTTAACCATTACCTCAGCAGCCCCACACCAGGCCAGCTGGCTGGAGCAGCCCCGGCCACCCCAGCAGGACCCCAGCCCCAGCAGAGCCCAGCCCCCCACTGCCCCGCAGCAGGCCAGCTAGCGGGACCCCAGCCCCCTGCTGCCCCGCACCAGGCCGGCCAAATGGACCCCAGCCCCCGGCTGTTCCGCACCAGACCGGCCAGAGGGACCTCAGTTAACAATTAACCAGTTAAACAATATTTTTAATCATTTAACCGTTTAACTTTTTAAACCAATATTTACGTACCTAGTACCCATAATGGAAAAGGTCTCTTCAGCATGAACCAGGACAGAGTGTTTTTAAACCAAAATAATTTTAATAATTGATTTAAATCTTTTTTTAAAATCACACTGAGGCTTTGTAAAATTAATTTGAAAATTTCTGCTACTGCAACTTTAAATTAAAGTTTATAATGAATTAAATTGTAAATACTGTTTTTAAGTGCAACTACTAGTATTAGATATTATACCAGTTTTTACAAAACTGCTATAGGCAAAAAATAAAATATTGAAAATTCAGGCCCTAATTCTGCAAACACTCAAGCAGATATATAACTTTAAGCACATAAGCATGTTCTTGAAGTTGAGCAAGCACTACTGCATCACAGGCTCACATGATATTTTTTATTAAAAAAAAATCTTAGGCCTTGTCTTCATTAAGAAAAAAGGTATGTTCTTAACTCAAGGTAAAATCCTAAGGAAGACAAGGAAGTTTAAAAGTTTTCAAATATTGAAGAGTAGATCAACTTGCTAACTCACATGAAAATTAGAAACTGCCTTGTCATCCCTAGATTTTTACCTTGAGTTAGCTAACTCAGGTTGAAAACGCACCTTTTTTTCTAGTGAAAACACAGGCAATGAGCATAAGTCCCAGTGACTGCAAACACCAATGGAGGAGTATAGCTTGGCTCAAGTACACCTCTACCCCGATATAACGCGACCCGATATAACACAAATTCTGATATAACGTGGTAAAGCAGTGCTCCGGGGGGACAGGGCTGCACACTCCGGCGGATCAAAGCAAGTTCGATATAACGCGGTTTCACCTATAACGCAGTTTCACCTATAACGCGGTAAGATTTTTTGGCTCCCGAGGACAGCGTTATATCGAGATAGAGGTGTACTTAATCATTCTTGACTTGTAGAAGTTCAAATGTTGAAAATGGTGTTGGTCACAAATATGGCACACACTATTTGCTTTTCAATTTTGTGTGTTTTGTTCTCACAGAAAGGATGTTAATGAGAGCCTGGACTTGCTTTTTTTCCAGCACAAATAAGCATTCTAAATGTGAAAATTCTTGATTAAAAAAAAAACGAACTGTAAAATCTGAAATTCTACTAACAATTGCGAAACTTAAAAAACAAATATAAAACATCCACTTCAGCTATTTAAGACTATAAAATGGGGATAAAGTAAAGAACTAGCAATATGGAAATAAAAATGCAATTTAAATAGGAAAAAAAAAATTCTTAAGTCATGACTTTTATCTACCGTGATATGAAGTGCTTTACATGTCAAATAATTACACCACGAAAACAAGCCACACTCTGGAATGGGGTCAGATTTGACAGGGGAATGGTCAGCATTGTAAGTTGCCTGCATAGGACTGTATTTCCTATATTCAGAGAAACCAGTTGACACTGTCACCCCAAGACCAAACAGAATCCTCCATAGAAGCCCCAGGAAAGAAACACACAATGTAGTTCAACCACCAAGAAAGCTTTTTATGCAGAGGCTAATTTAATAGATATTTTAAAACATTCCTCAAAACTCTCTCAAACATATCAGGTCTAACTCCATCTAAGAGACACTCGAATAAGTTTGTATACTATAATAATGTGGAGGACATACATAATTGACACCTTGGCACCGGAGAATCAGAAGCTATTGCTATTAATATTTATGAAAAATATATCACTGTATTACAATGGAAATTCCCCTCTCTCAGCGCTCAGGGACACCAGACACCAATCAAAATATCAGAAGAAATCAGATTGCTTCCTTTAAAATGCCAGTCACATCTTTTATGAAACTAAGTTTGTAAGTACATTTGCCTTTTTTGTTTCTCTTTTTTAATTTAAGGGTGATTTATACTATAACCATAGACTAACTCCTGAGAGGGGCTGAGCACTCCCCTTCAATGTGATTCACAAGAGCTCAGCTCCTTTCATGACTCGTCCCAAGCAGAGGAAATTCTGAAATTTAATCATGATCACCTGATCCATAACACACTTTCATCAACGGAAAGATCCTCATTGGCTTCAAGAGGCTTGGAAGAGGCCTTATTTACTTGTTGAAATGTATTGCACAATTTTGCATAAAGCTATCAGGAATTAAACTATCAGTACTTTTCCCTACTGCAGTCTCACAAAATAATTACATATATGAAAGGACTTAAAAAAAATATTTTTATTATTATTATTTAAACAGATAAACAGGTTTAAACTAATATCACAAGCCACATTTACAATAATTATTTTAAAAATTTCTCTGGGAGCACCTCTTAAGATACACATCTCATTTTCATGAGAGTCCCAAGAGAACAGCAGTAATGCAATGTTGCTTTAGCACAGCACAAACAATAAAAAGCAGGCCACTCAAGATAATCTAACAGAAAGCACAGTGAGCAGTTGCAATTTCAATAAGCTATTTAAACCAGGAAACTCCAAATTAAGCCTGGAACAATGTCCTTGACTCACCTCAGACATTACTAGCACACACAGAAACAGTAGCATGAGAAGGAAAATATCAGCCTTAAGATACCTAGGCTTCTATCCATATTGCATCTTTAACACTGAACACTTCATGTGTATTTTAATATCTTTCATGGCTTTTGGCCAGGTTCCCCACCAGCAGAAGTTTAACTATCCTATATGACCTGTCAGAGAACTAACCTTCATTTCTGGGAGGAGGGATTCACTGTAATACATTATGAACCTTTCCCTCTTGGCGTATTTCTCAGAAACCATGAATGCAAAATCAACAGCTCTACGCCTCAAAACTATGAGGAGAGTCCCCATATGCTGCCAGTCAAAGCCCTCCATATACTATCATAGTGTCAGTCAGAGCCCCAAACCTTATACTAACAATCTTTCTCCTTCGGTCTCTAATGGGAAGGTTTGACTCAGTAAAGTGAGCTGGACTGCAGAGGTTCCCAAGCTTTTGGAGAGCCCTGCTTTGTCAGCACCCACTCCCATGCCTTCTCCTTATACCTATTTTGTAGGACTAATGCAAATACCCAACCATTCTCCCAGTTGCCAAAAGCTTATGTATTGTGACCAAAGTAGGCAATTAAAACCTTTTGATCACTCGTACGATCAACTGCCTCATAGTTAGCTCCCTCCCTGTTACTAAAATGTTCCCACATACTCCTCACGACACACATCCCTGACCCAGTCAGCTGCTACAATTTACCACCCCTGAAATCTGCCTGAGGCCCATATTGTCTTACTTCCTGCTGAACCTTGTAAAACCTAAGACCAGGCTCCTCAGCAAGTTTAACAAGATGTCACCAGTGACTGGCAACTTGAAGAGATGCTCAAATCAAGAGGTTTGCAGGAAGTTGCACTTGTGCCTTTTATTGGATAAAATGAGACCTAGTCATGTATGTGTGCAAGACATAAGCCAATATGCTGTTCAGAGCGAACAGCTAGTATCCCTTACCTCAAGTAGAAGCAATGCCCTGTATTTATAGGGCCAAAGATAGAGTTCTTTTACCAATGTCATATAAACATGGTATAGCAGAGAAGGCTAGTGCTTGTACACAGACTTAGATCAAAAATACCATGCCAAGAAAATGATTTGGCATAATTTATTAGTCCAACAATTTCAGAGCTAATGGATACCACCTGATGAAACCCTACCTAGCTATAGGGTGTCCAGACAGCAAATGTGAAAAATCGGGACAGGGGGTGGTGGGTAATAGACGCCTATATAAGAAAAAGACCCAAAAATCGGGACTGTCCCTATAAAATCGGGACATCTGGTCACCCTACCTAGCTAGATGCTCACACCAGTATTTGGAATATGGCTTGCCACAGTCAGAGAACCTTCCTTCACCATCTTCTTGCTCCTTGAATTTATGAAAATGGCCAATTTATCCAAAGCCAAGAGCAGAGCAATAAGGGTGAGATTTTATGGAACCACAGCAGACAACAGCAGCAGAACTATCCATGCCTTTAAACTGTTAGCCATTCAGAGCAGCATGCCAAAGAACAACCAGAGACATGAAAGGTAGTGCAGTTTGAAGGTACAGACGCTCCCCGACTTATGCATAAGTAAGTCGGAAACGTATACCCGACCACTACGCCAAACAAAAACAAAAACCCTATTTCTAGCTTACGGAACTTTTTCCATAAGTGCAGATTTGCGTAAGTCGGGTTTGCATAACCAGGGGTGTGTGTCTATAGGCACAGGATTGGGAGGTAAGAGGCCCTGTGCCTTGATCAAGATACTTCGTCTTTCCACCTGTTTTCCCCATTTGTAAAATGGAGATAATGATCCACCCATCTCAGTATTGTCAGGTTTGAATATCTGCAGGGCCATCCCAGGTGTTTTGTGGTCCACAGCAGAAAATGTTTTCAGTTCCCCCTGACAAACCCCCAAAAGCACACACAAAAATTAAACATGAGGATTTGGCACTCCCAAATGAAGGCATCTAGGATAGCTGCCCTGCTCATCAGCCCCTAACACCAGCCCTGAATATCTGTACAGTGCTTTGAACACACACAACCACTGTACAAATTCTAAACATTACATTTACCCATGGCTAAGGCAAAATAAATCACCAGCATGACTGGCACTGTCTCTGGACCTTATCCCAGTTTAAAGTCCAGCCGGAAAGGGTCCAGAATATTAGAAGAGGTCCGGTGTATTTGGAGAGTCTCTTCACTAGCTTTTCTATGAAGTATAAATTGGGACCATAATGATATGTCCACACAGCACACTACCTCTGAGCTTTGACTCAGATTTAAGACCAACCCCTAGCCCTCATTCATACACACAGAAATTGGCCTTACTCAAGCCAGGAACCCCTCTGGACTCAGGCCCGTGGACCATGCTAGGGGGACGCATCAGAATCCAAGTCCCACCATGATGGCATTTTGCACTGTGGGTGCAACTCCAGTCTGAGTCACACCCAAATCTGGTGGAGAGTCCACCAATGCTATCCCATAATCCCCTGGGGCTGTTTCTCCCAGTCCTTCCATCTAGATACTTTCCACTTACTTTCCAGGAACCAGAAGGTACCTCTTCGTTCAAATACAGCTGCTTGACATTTAACCCTTCATTTCTACGTGGTCTGCTCAACTGGAAACACTGGCCAGTACTAACAAGTTATCCAGCATCAAGCACATGGCTAAATGGCCAGAGGAATGCAACCAGATTCAAATTAGCCACTGGTGCGAGGCGTCCAAGATGTTTGACTTTAGCAAGAACAGAAGAAATAATCCTATCTACAAAGCTATATCCGAGCGGCTGAAAGGAATGGGGATCAAGCAGACAGCAGAGCTAAGCAGAGAGTGAATAAAGAGGCTGAAGACAGACTACTGCAAATTCAAAGACTAACGGCACCTCTGAGAACTCCCCATCTTACTGCCTTCTTTATGAGGAATTCGACCAGGTACTGTAACTCGTAGCAAGCACTGAGCCCACAGTAGTGCACAGCAATCGGATGACCAGAGATGGCACATGTAAAATGCACCAAAAAGGCTAAGGAAAATAGAGGGACAAAGGACACCTAGAAATAGTTTGCCATGTCATCTATTTATATGCATCTTTTACTGATTGGCATTGAGTTTGGTTATTGTGTTGTATGTTTTGATGTCAGCTGGCCTGCTTTTCACATTGCTATGTAAATACATGTGTAAAATAAAGTGTTGAATTTGCATACAAGACTACAATAAGCAAGTTTTATTATATGTAATGTTAAAAGTGGCACAAACTTTAACAAATATCAGCCCATTCTCAAGAAATTTCATAATAAAAGTTTTAAAACTGTTATCACAGTAATCCATAAACTGTAAATTTAAGTACATGGCCAATATTTACAAAATGCATAGCATCTCTTTGCATTTCATGAAAGTGTTTACAAAATTCATAATACATAATACCAATATGTTTTAAAAAAACCCAAAGCTACCTCACAACCATACACAGCGCAACTTCAAATATCATTTCATTCCCCCTCAGGCATGGGACTGCACAAACCCATTATGCGGGCACATAAAGCATCCCTGATTTCTGTTAAGTGTCTGGATCCAGCACCATTCATGACAAGTGCATTGTTTGGCTGCGTTTACTGATTCAGAAATCCAGCAATATCTTGAGTCCACGCCTGGCAAAAAGGTTCACTCTTCTCCTTACAGACATCGTGCAGAACACAGCAGGACACAGTAATGCAGACTGCATTGACAACATGGTTTCCAAATGGCTCTGAAGGAAGCATCAACAGGATTTCAATCTGCCAAATGCACATTCTACCATCATCCTACAGCCACTGAGTGAGTAGATGAACCTTCTTTCGCTAGGTCCTCTGAAATCAGGGTACAGTTTCATAAGTCATGGATGGCAGCAGGGAACAAGAAGGGTTCCCTATAACAGTGGGGACAGTGAGTCCATTTATAACAATGCCATTTGGTGGGAATAATATTCCTGCTTTCCCATAATACTAAAGTCCTGATCTCTGGAACACCCTGGCATCATGTTCCTTACCAGTGTAGCCCACATTAGTGTCCATGAATCTGCCCCTGTGATCAACCAGGCCCTGCATGTTGGAGCCCTTTGCAGTTTATGTACTCATGTGCTCCTTGCAGTGAGCACACTATAGGTGCAGGAGTCCCATCAATGGCCCTGGCCCAGTTTGCAACGCCTGTTCTCTCAAAGCCAGCAATTATTTCAAGAACATTATAATGCCCACTACCTTTGGGTACATAGAATCCTGATCACAAACCTCTGCCACAACAAGCCCCTGCCACAACAAGCCCCACAATTGATTTGCCAATTCCAAACTGGTTAGCCCTGTACCTGCAGCAGATGGTGGTAGTCAGCTTCTATATGGCTACAGTGATCCACTTCTGGACTGGCATGGTCTCCCTCATATAGGTATTGTGGCACTGGAGGGTAGGGACAAACTGAACACAAACCTCCAAGAACATCTGCTTCTTCATGCAAAAGTTCTTGCCATCCCAGATCCACACAGTGATGTGATCCAATCGGTCTGGAGCCCTGCTCTAGAAACACCGGTTCCACCAGGTTGGGATCCATGTTAGTGGCTCCAGCTGCTGGGAGCATGTGGTCACAAAAAGTCTCAGCTGGATATGATGGTTGGTTAAAACCACCCAAAACACTTCTGGTCAACTCCAGCAGGACAGTCAGACAAGTTCTCCCACAACCCAATAAATCAGATGAAGGCACTAAGAAGCCTGGGATACGATAGTATATGCCCAAAGAAGATGAAGTTCTGACTCAGATCTGCGTAGTGCAGCATGGACACACCAGCACGGTTGTGAGGCTCAGGTTTTAACACAGAGTGGATGCTGAAGTGCGGGCTTGGAAACACTGAATCTGCAGGCATGAGTCACACAGACTCAGATTTACTATATTTTGTAGATGTACCCTGAGTCTTCTAAGACAGCTCACCACACTGAGCTCCTCTTCTTGGCATGCATGAGGGTGAGCTCAGACCAGGACAAAAGAGCACAAAAATTACAGTGCCTACATCCAGACTGAAGGAAAGTAAGTGTGTGGTGGACTGTGTAGGTGTGTTTCATGATCATGTCTATCTTATCTGCTATGGTGTTGTCCCAAGTGAAGTCTCTGGACCCCTGTAAACCACTACCACTATTGTGTGCAGAATGCTGTATATCCACCTGGCTGGCCTGCCTATCTGCCTCTCCCTGGCCCCGCAGAGTTTGCTGTCTTTCAGTAGTGTTATATGTATACATCTTTGTGAAATGGTTTGAGATGAGAGCCAAAATATAAAATTAAGATATTACATGTGGGGTGAGAGTGAGGGAAGATAACCTCATTAAACTGTAGGATTACTGATCATAATAGTGGTTTAAATTATGCTGTATTAATCCAGTAATGATGTTCAGTCTGCTAAGAGACAACACGTTCCCCCACGCCCATTCCTGGCCTGACCTCCCCCCACCTCCATGAAGTGCTGTATTCCTGCAGGAAATGAAGCTGAGTCACACTTACAACTGCATTCTGTGATAATATTTATAAACTGCATTATAACGCCTTTCATTTAGAGGGAGCAATTTTAGTCTGTACGTGCATGGGATATTCAGGATGGTTTTTAAATCCCACACCAAAAGATTAAGTTAGTAGAGAGGAAACACCATTTCTGGGACATTATTTCCTACTACAGTATCATACTGACACCATTACCCATCAGTACAGATACAGAGAATAAATTATTGAGATACATATCAACATAGCCAGTAAGTTTCTGGAACCTGATATATTAAAAACACTAGTCGCGTACAGAAGCATACAGCTCAAAGGAAAGAAAATACTTTCCAGAGCTCCCATGACTACCACAGAAGTAATAAAAAACAACAACAAAATGTAAGGGGCGTTATTAATCCTACCACTATTGATGGCTACTCCTGCTTAAAGGTAGCACACATATGATAAAGGTGAGAGGGTTAAACATTAATTTAATATACATCACTAAGAGCCAACTGCAGTTGGATTAACAATCCCACGGATGAAGTGATAGATGTTCCTGTTTTACCCTCAAATCATCAGATCATATTGTTCCAGTCAATGTTATTAACACCATTTTCAAAGACAGAGCATGGCAAGTAGTTAGGCTGTTTAAAGGAATTTTTGCTTCTTTGATGGAAAGCGGCAACTGAATTAGAAAACTCAGAACAACTACACTTCATCCATCATTTTCCGCAATAATTCCATCAAGATCTCCCTGATGTCAGAGGCTACACCATATGGGTAGAAATAAAGAACACTCAACTAAGATTAGAAAGGAAAAGGAGAGAGAGAGAGAGAGAGAGAGAGAGGTGAAGAAGCAAAGGGAAGCTGTGAGAAGAAAGATGTTTCAAGACTCTTTTCACATCTTAGATTTTTAATGTACTTAAATTCAGTCAGTCGAGCCACTTTCATCAAAGAAATCTCAGTGGGAACACTTTATTACCAATCTTTTAACTAGCTTTTCCTTGCACATAATTTTGATAAAAAATAAGATGTTCATTTACATCAGATTGATTTTTCCATAAACAGATGCATATTTAAATAGGAAGCTATTTCCTCTCTTTATGAAAATGTTCATTTAAATAGATACACCCATGAATCAAGATTATTTCTTACTGATACAGAATTGATATACACAAACACTTTTTAAAACATTTCAGAAGTTTTAGGTTTCCCAAAAACAATAAATCTGGCAAGACCAGAAGCCTCCTAGTTTAATATACAAAGACATGAAAAACACATGTAACCAAATTGAATATATTAATCATCCTTAGAAGGAAATTCAGTGATGCAGAAAAAAGGATATTCATCCTAAATCTGTTTTGATAGCCAGATTTTAACAGTACAGTGCAGGCAAATGAAAATGTCTATGTTCACTTAGCATCAAATCTAATTTTCCTTCATAGCAACAATACATCTATTTTCAACTCCTACACCCTTGAAATTCATTAAAGAATTTCCATAATGTAGCTAGTGATCACCACTCACAGCTAATGGGGGGGGGGGGAGGGGGAGAGCCCCAGGAAGCTGTTATACCAAATAAAAGCATGAGGTTTTTCTAAGATCTTATATTTAGAACTTAGAAACTTATATTTAGAATTAAGAAACATATAGATACTGCACCATTCTCCTACAGACTCTGAACCTATTTTTAAAGAGATAAAACACTGATTCAACACTAGTACATCAGCTAGTTCCAAAATACTTCTGCCTTTTATAAATATCAAAAGCAGTATTTCAATTTTAATTCAGTGAAGACCAGATCTCTAAAATGTGATAGTTTCCCACAATGGATACCCAGATTTACTTAAAGAACTTAACTTACACCTCTAATCTTTACCCTCTACTACACCGCATCCCCAAAGTAACCAAAATACATTACTTTGGCTCCTGAAAAGCAAGCTCTCCAGATTCTTCATCCAGTTTTTAGCCTCTTGGCAGTGGCCCTAGATCCCAGTATTCCAAAAACCAAGAGATGGAGCTTGTAGTTCAAACTTTAATCCGCTTCCCAAGTAGCCCACTAGATCACTAAACACCTCCATATTTACTAGATTTTACATATACTCAACCATTATGACTTTTCCAGTTAAACAGACAAGCATCTGTCTTTTAAACTTTCAGTTAACTGGATTTCACTATATATCATCAACAACTGAATTAACTGTCTGTGCTTTACAATTAAACTTCCCAACTGCACCTTGGTGATACTGGAGAAGAGACAGACAAACAGGATTACACATTGCTGTACTTGTGAAAGACCTTATATAAAATCCACACTTGAATATACATGAGTAGCTTTACAGCATCCCCTTCATTCATCCCATCATGCCTAAAACAGTTACAGAAGATACAGATGTGAATCTATATACAATGTGATCTGAAATATTTAGATACATTTGAGATGAGTTAATGATCCACTAGTAGCCTTAATTTTTTTATTTCCTTTTTTATTTTCCTTATAATTGAAGTTGTGTGTCTTACTACCTAGATAGTAAATGGAGCGATGTTTTATGTTTAAGGGTCTACTACTAAACCAGGGTCTAACACAAAGACATGTGAAATTTTAAAAGCTATGCACTACCCACAACAAACCCCTAAAGTTCACTATGCTCCTCCCAGTCCCAGAACTTCCTTCTCCATTACGTACAGTGGTTCTTCAATAAAAAGTAAATAAATACCAAAAAAAAAAAAAGGGGTTAGGCACTGAACCAGATGAAATAAAATTCATTTTCACACTTGCAAGCAATGTTTCTAAGAGAATCCACAAATTGAAAAAAAAACTCTCTCACATTAACATTTCCAAATGGAATACCAGATTTTATATTTCCTTCCTCAAGAGAAACTAAGTAAGATATAGTCTGCTCCCCTTCTACTCAGAGCAAATGCTTTTGATGAAATGGTCCACCCTGAAATTCAGGAAGTTTCTGGTTATCTAAACATTCTGCCAAGATACTGACTTTACTATGGAGACTTTTGAATTAAAAGCCAGCTGTAGTTCCTCTCTCTCATTTCAGAGGGACAGAAGATGTGAAGATAGAAATTGAGAAAATATCTAAAATAGTGTTTTCTGCAGAATAGAGTGTCCTTTTCTCCCTCGATCCCCAAACCTTGCTTCTCTTAACGTGGAACAGTAAAGTTAGAGAGCGCTCAGTGCTGTCAAAACGTTCATTTGTGCAGGGCAAGCACTACAATTCATGCACCGAACATTCATGAATGGCCTTCCAAGGGAGAGGAACTGAGTCAAGTAAACACCCTCTAAAATGTCTGGGATCCGTTCTGGAATTTTACATTTTATTCAACCATTACCAGCAGAGAGCTATTTCAATAAATCTGAAATAAACTGTGTAACAATTGTGTCCCATTATACTCATCTAAAATGGAGCAAAAAAAAAGTGACAGGGCAATAACCCTTAACAGCCTTGTTTGCCGTGATCACTGAAATATACTCTCTCCCATGTTTCCAAACCAGGCATTTAAGAAATTCAAAGCAGCAAATCCCTAATACACTGATGACAACACCTGCGCTCACAGGGCAGGAGTCAAAACCCACGGCAATTAGGCTGCCTACATAAAAGAAAAATTGACTCAGTGAACGAGAATTGGCTACAGAGAGGCTCATCCTAGGTCAAAGACGACAAAATCAAAACCAGGCTTGTCCTGGGGAGGGACGGAACTTTAGATATCTTTTTAAAGAGGGTGGTAATAATGCCCAGCCAGCAACTTCACACAGCGCTGTCCCGAGTTGCACCCTACCCAGGCGGCTGGGGGAAAGGGCCCCCCGGGACGTTACTTAGCAGCGAAGTGCCACGGAAGTGCGAGCCAATCCCGCGGGGGGAATGCGATTTCCAATGTGAGTTTCAGAAAGGCAGCAGCAGCGGCGGCTGCTCCCCATTCCCACCCCCGCTACGCAAGGCCTTTGCGGAGGGAATAGGCGCGCCCGCCCGCCCTCCACCTCCTCCCACGAGCTCCGGCGCAGGGCAATCCCATGGGCAGAGCTCGCCCGCCCGCCCGCTCCTCGGAGCTCGCCGCGGCGCAAATGCAGACAATAAGCAGCAGGCAAGGAAATAAAGGGAGAAAAGGCTGCAGCCCCCGGGGAGCAGGAAACGCTCCCGCAGGGGAGTTGTGCGGGGGGGAGCGGGCGCCGACTCTGGGCTTTCCCGGGAAAAGAACAAACTTGTGCAAAGTTTGAGTCAAGCAAATAAAGCGCAACAAGCGGGATCCCGGGGAGCGGAGGAGAGGGCCTCACCCACGCCGTATTTCTCCTCCCTCTTGGTGGGCACCCAGCGAGTCATGGCGCTGGGGGAGGCTCTCCGCCCGACAGGCGCTGGGGAGCCGCGACGGTAGCCGCCGAACCGGGAGGGGATGCGGGGACTCCGCTCCTAAGCCGCCATTTTCCAGCCGCGGGACGGGAAAAGTTTGCTCCTGCGGATGGAAAAGTCATGTGGTGCGGGCGGAGTCAGCACTGGGAGTCCCAGCCCCCCTGCAAGCCTGGCTGGAGCAGCCATTGCCTGCCGGGCGTCCGCCGGCATTGCCCGGCCCGGGTGAGAGCGAGTGTGCGGCTCCCCAAGGGACTGGCAGAATGATCGCCCAGGCCACCACACACCAGCCCGCCACTCCTGCCCCAAGAAACCAGCCCGCCCCTGCCCCAAGAAACCAGCCCGCCACTGCTGCTCCTGCCCCCAGAAACCAGCCCCCCACTGCTGCCCCTGCCCAAACCAGCCTGCCATTGCTGCCCCTGCCCAAATGAACCTGCTCCAAGAAACCAACTTGCTGCCCCTGCCCAAACTACTCTGTCACCAAGAAACCAGAAAAAAGAGAAGCTAGATCTACCTGACTCTTGCCAATTTTTGTCCTTCCCCCGCAATTAGTACCATCAGAAACTAAAAAAGCCTAGCTACTGTACCCCCCAAAAAAATCTTAGTCCCCATTTCACTTGGAGGATGAGCACTGCATGAGCCCACCACAGGCGTGTGCTGGTTCCAGACAAATGGTTCCGGCAATGGGAGCTTCAGGGGAGGTACCCGCAGGCGATCGCAGCACGCGGAGCCCTCTACCCCCAGGCGCCACAGGAACGTTCCAGGAGCGGCGCGGTGCCAGGGCAGGCTGGGACCCTACCTTAGCCTCGCTGCGTGCTGCTGCCACCCCAAAGCCGCTCAAAGTAAATGGCGCCGGGCCAGAGCCCACACCCTGCACCGCACACCCCAACCCCCTGCCCTGAGCCCCCTCCCACACTCCACATCCCCCCTGCCCTGGGCCCCCTCCTGCACCCCACACCCTTTGCCCTGAGCCCCTCCCTGCACACTGCACCCCCTCCCACACACCACACTCCCTCCCGCACCCTAACCCCCTGCCCAAGTCCTACATTCATGGCTCTGCATGCAATTTCCCCACCCAGATGTGGCAATCGGGCCAAAGAGTTTGCCTACTCCTGTTCTATGGCATGGATAGAGAATAAGTATTGCCACTCCTGCTGCACTAAATAATTCTGGGCTCTGATGTATCCTTGTGCACAAGTGTCACAAAGATCCATTGAAGGGGTGTGCTCATGCACAAGGATGCAACAGGATTCAGAAATTTATGGTGCAGTAGAAGCAGTCACACTGGTTCCCTATTGGTGCCATGTAACACTGCTCTACAGTCAAAATGCTTCTGAAATAAATGTAGTCAAACTTTACTAATTCTGGGTCATTGAGAACGAAAATGATGCTTAAAATTGTTGATTGGCTCTAGTTTTCAAGATATGCTATTGGGTCAGTATATACGACCCTTGACTTGGGAATGGCGGAGGATACGTGAGTTATAAAGGGAAGGGATCTCAATTTAAACCAGAAATGACTAAAATACATCTTTGACTGGATCTATGAATAAATCTATGACTGGGTTTGGACAGTAGTTGCTTTTTAGGCAAAACAATGAGTGATGCAATCTGAAGCTGGTATTGCGTCATACATGATATGAATTGCATCATGTTATTCCTAGAAGTCATGGATGATGCAATCATAACGAAGCTTACATCACTCTGCTGAACAAATTGCCCTATATCAGCTCTAGAAATCATACAGTGTCGTGCTCTCTTATTTGTCAGTGTTTGATTTTGCAAAGGGACACATTTCTGTTTAGCCAAAGTGAGCAGAGATGCCTCGTACTTGTGTGAACAGTGCAGACCACTTCTGCTATGTTTGTGGTGAAGTGACTTTTGCATCACAAAAGCGCAGTATAACCACTATGGTTAAGAAAGCCTATCACCTTTCTTTTGGCTGCAAAATTGGAGATCAGGACAAGAGGTGGGCCCCACACATATGCTGCAACACTTGTGCAACAAATCTTCGCCAGTGGTTGAACAGGAAAAGGAAATCTATGCCTTTTGCAGTGCCAATGATTTGGAGAGAGCCAACAGATCATACCAGCAATTGTTACTTCTGCATGGTGCCTCCAGTTGGGAAAGGTGTGTCAAAGAAGAAAAAGTGGACTGTGCATTATCCAAATATTCCATCAGCTATACGCCCAGTACCCCACGGAGAAGGACTGCCGGTTCCTGATGCACCAGAATCATTCTCACTTGAGTCAGACGAGGAAGAGGATGAAACTTCTGGTCCTGAACCATCAATGTCACAGGACCCACATTTTCTCCCATCCTCCTCCTCTGAACCACACCTCATAACACAAGGTGAACTGAATGACCTTGTCAGGGATTTGGAACTACCCAAGAGTAAGGCAGAGCTGTTGGGCTCCAGACTACAGCAGTGGAATCTCCTGGCAGGTGATGTTAGGGTTTCCATGTTCCGTGACCATCAAAAGGATCTTGTCCCATTCTTCTTCATGGAAGGTGATCTTGTAGCCTGCAACAACATCGATGGTGTGATGGCAGCCCTCAACATCGTTCACGATCCAGATGAGTGGAGACTGTTCATTGATTCATCGAAGACGAGTCTTAAAGCTGTTTTACTGCATAATAGCAATGTTTTGCCATCAATTCCAGTTGGTCATGCAGTCCATATGAAGGAAACCTATGACAACATGAAACAACTTTTGAGGTGCATAAACTATGACCAACATCAGTGGCAGCTTTGTGGCCATTTGAAGGTTGTTGCTCTCTTGCTTGGTCTGCAGACTGGATACACAAAGTACTGCTGTTTTCTCTGCGAATGGGATAGTCGTGCAAGAGATTCCCACTACATCAAGAAAGATTGGCCACTCCGACAGTCATTGGAGCCTAGGAAGAAAAGTGTTCAGCATCCACCACTTGTTGAATCAAGGAAGATTTTGTTACCACCCTTAGACATCAAGCTGGGTCTGATGAAGAACTTTGTCAAGGCCATTGACAAAACACAAGCAGCTTTCAAGTACCTCCGTGGAAAATTTCCAAGCTTAAGTGAAGCTAAGCTAAAGGAAGGTGTCTTTGTTGGTCCTCAGATTCGTGAACTTCTTCGAGATGATGCATTTGACCATGCACTGCGTGGCAAGGAAAAGACGGCCTGGAAAGCCTTCCAGTTAGTGGCAATAAATTTTCTCGGAAACAACAAGGCAGACAACTACAGGTTGTTGGTGGAAAACCTCCTCAAGGCATACAAAAGCCTTGGTTGCAACATGTCACTAAAGATACATTTTTTGCACTCTCATCTAGATTTTTTTCCACCGAACTGCGGAGCAGTGAGCGACGAGCACGGCGAGCGATTTCACCAGGACATTGCAACAATGGAGAAACGCTATCAGGGCAAATGGAGCCCATCAATGCTTGCAGACTATTGCTGGACAGTGACAAGAGATGCTCCATTTAATGAATACAAGAGACAAGCCAAGAAGCGCCAAGTAGACACTGAATAGGACTAAACTATGTACATAATAGTTTTTTGCCTTTTGTTTCATAATAAATTTTATTTATATAACCCTTTTGCTGATTTTTAAAGTGTTACATAAACAGGACAGGTGAAATATTATCAAGTAAAGCAACCATAAACACATGAAAAGACCTAGGTTTACAATTTCTGATTAAAACTCTACTATCTACACAATATACATAGACATAAAATGTAAAAACTTAAATATCTTAGAAACAGTAGCCAATCAGTTGTTTTAATTGTCATATTTGAATTCAGCACATCAAAATACATAATAAATAGCACATTTTATCTCTGAAGCAGACGACTTCTCAAAAATTGTAGACCAGATTTGAGTGATGAGGGATGAACACTGGATGGATCATGGCTTTTGGTTTGCTCAGGCACCAAAATGTTTTGGTGCAGCTGGAAGAGCTAGATTTCGTCTCTATTTAAGCATTCTCGGACTCTGAGACAGGTTTTTTTCATTTCTACTTGTGTTGGGGTCCAAACTGCTTTTGGTGCAGTAAGAATGGTAGACTTCTCTGTTTTGATGGTAGAGTTTGGTAAATAACTTGCCACATTTGTCCTTCCTAGGAAATCAAGCTATCCCCATCCGTCCCATCGCCAGAGAAACTGAGCCCTTTTAAGAGGTGATAAGAAGATATTTTAGTATCTGAGACTGGCAATGTCTTTGCCAGAAGGCTGTCTGTGTCTGGGAGAGTTTCCCTGGAGTTATCCCTCTCTGTATGGATCTATTCTATGACTATAAAGACTTGAGATCGTCACTCCCAAACCCAAAGTTCTGGGGATTCTCTCAAAATTAGAGTATGCCTAGCAGCTATTCCGTGTGTGGGGTGTTTCAGTTATGAGGGGGACAGGTGAACAGAGAAGCTGAGCTTCTCCACCCTCTTCCCCAAGTCCTAGTGCCCTCAGAAAACCTGAAAGGCAGCATATCTTTTGAAGTAAAGCAAAATTTTCGTATTGTTTGGCTTTACTAAGAAGAAAATGTGAAAAAAGTAGTGGAGAAAGTTAGAGATAAAATTTGCAAAGAAATAGAGCGAGGAAGGGCAAAATAGCTATGGAAAGTCTGAACGGCTATATTCTGCTACAAAAAAACTGACAGCCGTAGGACCCTGGTGCGCTGATGCCACTGCCTCTCATGCTGACCAGTATTGTCTCATTTCCTTGTACTCCCCCGTCTGTCCCTCTGTATCCACCTGAGATACAGGGTGAGAACTAATCCCTTGCAGGGGTCAGGAAGGAATCTTTACATTCAGTGCATTTTGTGTAGAGCCATCTCCTGAAGCATTATTGCCTACTGTTGGGGCATTGTTCCAGACTCTATATATGTATATATATATCAGTATCTGATCCACACAGAAACCCATTCCTACCTAGTCTTTCCATACACCCTCCCTCCCACCTTCTTTGTGCTTTGTTTCCCAATTCAGAGGTATGCTGCAGCATAATATAGATTCCACCACCTAGAACATTGTCTGCCAAGGACTAGACTGAGACCCTGAATCTCATTGCTCTTTTAACTAAAGCAAGCCTTTAGAATTCAAAGGCCATTGCAATGTGTTGAACCACTGTACCCTTAGGCATTATTCCATAGGGTGAGGAGATCAAAAGTGTTTCAACAGCAGTCTCGGCTCGTTATCTTTATCCTGCAGTATTGTGTAACTTTGATTTAAAGGGTTTAAGAGGGTTGTAAGATGAATCAAATCAAACTGAAATATTAAAACAACAAATGTTCTTGTTCCATTTCGCGCTTCTTATCTTTGTTTTTCCATGCAAATGAAAGAACAAATAAAACAGAAATGCAGCACCTGTATTTATGTCTATGGATAAATATTTTGCAATGCTATACAGTCTATAGGTTGTTCCTCTGGTGCTTCTGTATTTGTGAAGGGAAGCTCCAGAAGAGGTTGGGATCTGAAGGCACTGTCACATGTTGGCTCACAGATCTTCAAAAGTACTGATGTAATAGTCTTTTCTAGCATTTACAGTATAAATGCAAGTCTGGGATCCGATTTGCTTCTCTCTTATCCTCGGGTAAATCAGCAGCTACTCCACTGAAGTCACTGAAGGCATAAGGAATGAATGTGGGGTACAGAATAGCACCCTTAGATGAAGTTTAGTTAACTGTGGTTTGGTGGTCAAGCGGTCTAGCTTGGTGTATGCACTGTTGCTTCACATCTAGGGTCCAACGTTCAAATCTGAAATTAAATTTGGTGTCCTCAAATCAGGCTATAACGGCACAGCTGTCTACGTGATGAAAGCAGCATTGGCAGTGTTCGTTCAGGTGGCAACTAAGGGCCAGATTATGCCTTCAGACTGACACACACGACTTAATTGGCATTGGCATATATATGTGTATGTATTGGCTAACTGCAGGTACCTATCTGAGGCAGAATTTAGGCCTAAAATAGGAGGAATCAGAATTCAGGAGAACTGGAAAAACTGAGGACGCTTGTGCAACTCCTACCTGCACAATAAGCTAAATCCTTGTTCTATTGAAGCCAGTGTCTAAATTATCTTTATCTTCACTGAGAGCAGGATCTGGCTCATTGTATAGTTATACAGCCAAAACTGTCCATTTTTTACCTCTGTAAACACAAAATTCACATAATTTTAAAAATATTTTATAGACTCATATGAGGATTAATAAAATCAAGTACTAATTATGATCCAGATCCTACAACAGGATCAGCACAGGTGAACCCATACACACATACTGAGCCCTGTTAACTTCAAGTGATGCCTATATTGTCCATCGAGTACTGTCAAAACTTTCATTTTAGTGAAAGCCTGTTAAAAACAGGAAAAACCCAGTTTAAACTATGATAGCCAGCAAATAAGATGCCTGCTGATTCACAGTGCACAAATATTCCTCTGGTACTTGCTACAACACGGGAAAAGTATGTAGTGTGACAAGACTTTGAGACTGAAAGTATGAAAATAGTTTTTTTTTTCCAGTAGTCAAATAATATTAGGTGTTCTTGGGAAGAAAAACAGTAATTTTCCATCAGAGTTTGAAATGTTCTAGTTGACAGATTTTCCATACATGTATATAACATGTTTCCACATACTGTGTATATGGTGTGTATTACTTACCAGTCTAAGGCTCCATCCCACTGCTAAACAGCACATCATATGCAAAATTAAAAATTATCTTTAAAAAGTGAAATTAAAATGAATTAAAAAATAAAGCTCAAATCAGTGACATAAAAAGGCAATCAATAACAATGTCTGCAAGTTTTAAAATATCATTACATCATCTGTTTGGATCTGCAGGTTCTGTATAAATGCACCACATAAATTAAGGGTCAGCTCTCTAGCAGTAATATAAGATATTGCCTCTGTGGAAGTGGCGTGGAAGGCCAGTAGATTCCTAGCTTTGCATAACTGTTTTGCTTTTTTACTTCTGATAAAGATATCCTGTTAGAAATTATATTGCTCCCAGACTAGATAAGAGCAATCAGTTTTTACTACTTGCAACTAATGACCTCTATGCGCAATAATTCTCTGTTTCATTCTCTGATGAATGGCTGCCACTGCAATCTTGTTTGGCTACAGACATGGTAAGAGATTTTCACACTTCACACTTAACACACTTTTTTCTTTTATATCTTAGTTTTAAAAATATTGTTGTCTTGATCCAAATGCAGATATCAATTATATTAATATTCTGTTGCACAAAATTACTTTAACATTTAAGCCCAGTCTTGCAAACATTTATGCACATGCTTAATGTTGTGTGTGTGAGCAATCCCACTGAAGTTAGAAGTTGAGGACCACTGGCAGCTGAACATGTTAGAGAAGCCTGTGGTCTGTTCTAGCCTCCATCAAGGATGAGCAGAGAAAAGCAAGGATACACAAATAGCTTTCTGTTGGCCTCCTGTCTTGGCTTCATAGAGCCTAAGATTTGGCAAAGCAGAGAATATAGACCAGCATCTGGGGGTGACTATACTTCATACTCTTCCAAGCTGTGTCTTTGTATTTTGAATGCCTGGCCATTAATAAATTACATTCATTTGAATAGTTTGTATTTCAGAGTATCTGTATTCAATAACATTTTCTAAGTTGAAAAGTTTCCTCTTTTATCTTTGTAGAATAATTGTGTCTGTCCAGTGAATACATTTATGTGCTCTTCACCAACAGAATGTCATTTGGGGGCATTGTCATGACATGTACAAAAAGTGCCAAATGAGAGAGGGTAATAAAAATATTTGGAGAAACTGTCTGAATGATATGGTATTTTTAAAGGAGTAGAATCCATTCTGTGAAGTTTGTCTGCTAGAGTAAATGTGGTGTTTAATATCTTTTAAATTGGACCAAATAGAGGAACACATCTCATTTCATTCTGTTGTTTCCTAATCAATGTTTACTTCCTTCTTCCATTGAGTTTTGATATTTATTGATTATGAGAAGAGTCTATAAATCTACAAAAGTCGATGATTTCTTTTTAAAAGTGAGAGGGTGAAATGAATTTAATTATTATGTATTATTTCTCTATTTAGCTTGCCCATATTTTACCATATTTGGCCTGGTTGTATGTAATGAAAATAATTTTGTTCCATGGGTTCTATTCTTTTTGAAGTTGCTCAGGTTGTTTTAGATTATTATGGAAGTGATATAAATGAGGAGAGAAATGTGATGAGTTTGATGTCAAGTGTAAATGTTTGAAGGTATGGCGGTAGATATTACCACATCCAAGGTAGAAGCCAAACTCGAACAGCTTAATGGGACTAAATCGGGGGGCCCAGATAATCTTCATCCAAGAATATTAAAGGAACTGGCACATGAAATTGCAAGCCCATTAGCAAGAATTTTTAATGAATCTGTAAACTCAGGGGTTGTACCGTATGACTGGAGAATTGCTAACATAGTTCCTATTTTTAAGAAAGGAAAAAAAGGTGATCTGGGTAACTACAGGCCTGTTAGTTTGACATCTGTAGTATGCAAGGTCTTGGAGAAAGTAGTTAAGGCCATTGAGGTCAATGGTAATTGGGGAAAAATACAACATGGTTTTACAAAAGGTAGATCATGCCAAACCAACCTGATCTCCTTCTTTGAGAAGGTAACAGATTTTTTTAGACAAAAGAAATGCAGTGGATCTAATTTAGCTCGATTTCAGTAAGGCATTTGATACAGTTCCACATGGAGAATTATTAGTTAAATTGGAAAAGATGGGGATGAATATGAAAATTGAAAGGTGGATAAGGAACTGGTTAAAGGGGAGACTACAACGGGTCATACTGAAAGGTGAACTGTCAGGCTGGAGGGAGGTTACTAGTGGAGTTCCTCAGGGATCGGTTTTGGGACCAATCTTATTTAATCTTTTTATTACTGACCTTGGCACAAAAAGTGGGAGTGTGCTAATAAAGTTTGCCAATGACACAAAACTGGGAGGTATTGCCAATACAGAGAAGGACCGGGATATTGTACAGGAAGATCTGGATGACCTTGTAAACTGGAGTAATAGTAATAGGATGAAATTTAATAGTGAAAAGTGCAAGGTCATGCATTTAGGGATTAATAACAAGAATTTTTTTATAAGTTGGGAACTCATCAGTTGGAAGTAATGGAAGAGGAGAAGGACCTCGGAGTATTGGTTGATCACAGGATGACTAGGAGCCGCCAATGTGATATGGCCGTGAAAAAAGCTAATGCGGTCTTGGGGTGCATCAGGCGGGATATTTCCAGTAGAGATAAGGAGGTGTTAGTACCGTTATACAAAGCATTGGTGAGACCTCATCTGGAATACTGTGTGCAGTTCTGGTCTCCATGTTTAAGAAGGATGAATTCAAACTGGAACAGGTACAGAGAAGGGCTACTAGGATGATCCGAGGAATGGAAAACCTGTCTTATGAAAGGAGACTCAAAGAGCTTGTCTTGTTTAGCCTAGCCAAAAGAAGGCTGAGCGGAGATATGATTGCTCTTTATAAATATATTAGAGGGATAAATACCAGGGAGGGAGAGGAATTATTGAAGCTCAGTACCAATGTGGACACAAGAACAAATGGATATAAACTGGCCATCAGGAAGTTTAGACTTGAAATTAGATGAAGGTTTCTAACCATTAGAGGAGTGAAGTTCTGGAACAGCCTTCCAAGGGGAGCAGTGGGGGCAAAAGACATATCTGGCTTCAAGACTAAGCTTGATAAGTTTATGGAGGGGATGGTATGATGGGATAGCCTAATTTTGGCAATTAATTGATCTTTGACTATTAGTGGTATATATGCCCAACGGCCTGTGATGGGATGTTAGATGGGGTGGGATCTGAGTTACTACAGAGAATTCTTTCCTGGGTGTCTGGCTGGTGAGTCTTGCCCACATGCTCAGGGTTTAGCTGATTGCTATATTTGGGGTTGGGAAGGAATTTTCTTCCAGGGTAGATTGGCAGAGGCCCTGGGGATTTTTCACCTTCCTCTGTAGCGTGGGGCACGGGTCACTTGCTGGAGGATTCTCTGCACCTTGAAGTCTTTAAACTATGATTTGAGGACTTCAATGGCTCAGACATAGGTTAGGGGTTTATTACAGGAGTGGGTGGGTGAGATTCTGTGGCCTGCGTTGTGCAGGAGATCAGACTAGACGATCATCATAGTCCCTTCTGACATTAAAGTCTATGAATCTATGAAGGTCTCCTAGTAATTAGGGTTTCCGTAAGAGTTTCCAGATGGAGGTTTCTTTGGAAGTGTGTGTGCACCAGAGCCAGATTACCCGACTCTTGTGTCTTCTCATGTGTTCTAGGATACAGGTTTTTCCACTGGACTTTTATAGTGTTATTTAATGGCAGACAATCAGTGAGAGTCTCTTTGTTTCTACTTGTGGGGGCGCTGTGCACTTGATCATGCCAGAATGTGATATGTTGCAGTTGTGCTATAAGAAAGTAAAGTGGAAAATTATGAAAGGTCATGCCCCCCCATCTGCACAACTAGCATTATCTTTTTAGGGTATTGTAACAGAGTGCAGGGAGTGATTCAAGTACTCACCAGGCCCAGCGGGATGGTTCACCTTCCAAGGTCAGAGTTGTTCGGTCTGTGCAGGGGATGAACAGGTGAGCCTGCACTCCAATCACTTATATGCTAAGTAGTTCCCCAGGAAGTGATTGGGGTAGTTATCTAATCAGGCCGGTGGACTCGATGGGATAAAGAGCCAAATAGCCCTTCCACCCAAGTCTGATAAAGAGGCACAGGAAGGAAGTGCCAGGAGAAAGAAAGAAAAAGAAAGAACCCAATGGGGTTAGCTGAGCCTGATCACACAGAGGCCTCAGAGAAGGGAGACCTCTGGTCCCGTCAGGTCCCGAGGAGAGGGCTAAAAGCACTGTATATATTGTAAATAGACTGTTGCACAGGGACTATAGTGATATTGGTGGAGGGAACTGGAATGAAAGGTCACTAACTACACACCTGGTGGAGTTAGTACAGTTTCTGCAGGGGAGAAGACAGGAGTGGAGCCATGCCCTGTTACAGATATATATGGGGATTTTTATTGCTCCATAAAAGGGATGATATTGGAGGTTTTTGGATTTTTTGTTGTTTTTTTGTAGAGTAACTGGGGTAGAAACAAAAAGTAGTTAACTTTGGAAAGAACTGTCACCTTAATGATGTTAACTTTGTCAATAAGTGTAATCAGAATGGCAGGCCACTTTTTTAATCATTAATAATTTTATCCAAGAGTGGAATGTTAAGTGGAAAGTGTATTTACCTTAATGTCAACTTTGTGAAAAAAATATGTTGAATTGGGCAGGATTGTGAGAGCTGTGGTATCTAGGAAGTTACACTAACACTTTCTTGCACTTAGGGATACAAGTTAAAAGTTCACCAAATTCTGGGAGTAATCTTAATACTTCAGGCAGAGATGTTTAATGAATATGAGAATAAAGTGTTCTGGATTCTGAATCACAGGGAACTTAATTGTTCAAAGCTTACTCATGTCAATTGGACTTTAACCTTTACTTGAAATCAGTGGAACTACTCACATGAGTAAGGATTCTACAATCAGGCTCAAAACAGTTACATAAATTACTAATATAATACACCAGAAAAGCTAAAGAAACTCATCTTAACAGTCAGTCTTTTATTTGCAACCTGATTCTCTTTGCACTAACATTAATGAGCCAACAGAATAGTATTTTATATTCTCTTATTTTAAGAGACATAATATTACCTGTTGTAAGTTATTGCTGACATATTTACAAGCATTGGACATTCTCGTTCAAAATCAAATAATAAATCCCATGTACATAGTTTGAGCAGAACTCCCAGACAAGAATAAGCAGAACAGAAAATATCTTCATAAAAATTAGGGAAGTATCATGCAGGTAAAAACAAGTACTTTGTTTTCAGAGGACCATCTGTTTTACTGTGTAAATTCCAATTGACTCAATATTTTTTAAAAGAATGAGCTAAATTTTTCAAACTTTAGCATGAAAAATGAAAAACATTTAAAGAGAATAGGTGAAGAGAGATTACTTGAACTATAATGTGTGCAAGTAAAGTCATTACAAGCTACATAATGACGAGTTAGAGGCTGACAAGCTCAAGATGAAAACATGCATTATCCTCTTAATAATACTTTGCACTTGTGTAGCACTTTACATTCTCAAAGCACTGTACAAATATTAACTTTCCTTCATGAGAGAGAAAAGTATCATTATCTCCATTTACAACTGAGACACAGCAAAGCTAAGGCCACATTTTCAAAACAGGCAGTCACCCAAAAGTTGAAGAATCCAAAGTCAGAGACCACGTTTTGAATACTTTTGCCTAAGTGACTTTCAAAAGGCCACACAATACATCATTAGCAAAAGCAAAGTTAGACTTTAGGAACTCCCCAATTCTATCCTCAGTTCTGTAGAACATGTTCCCCTTACTCTTTTACTGTCACATGAGTTAGCATTGAGCAACCAAATGCTATAGCATCACCTGTTTACAAGAGTTTCAAGAGACAAGGGGCTTGAAGTGTTGTCTGTTGTGTTCCACATAGCTGCCATCCTTACAAGGGTTCATAGGTTTTTATACTGTGCCCATCATTGTAGTATCTGAGCACCTTCCAGGAGCACAGTAAGCCATGTGACTACACTTCTGTCATGTGGTATTTGTTCTCTCATCCTCTCCTCAGAAGGAAAAGTGTGTGCAGTGGAGTGTCTTGTTATGGAAGCGTCTCTATCTATATAAACAAACACACACAGGTTGCTATGTGTTTATATTAGAGGTAGGTAGGTCAAAAATGTGCCTTGTACTTGGTGTGGAAAGTGAAGAGGTTTGTGATAGTCCTTAGTTCATGGGGAGTTTATTCCACGGACTCAGTCCAGTCCAGGAGAAAGTTCTGTCTCTTGCACAGATAAGCTTTGCTCTTACTGTTGAGAGTTCAGTTGTGCCAGAGGATCGTAGTTCTTTACCACAGTCTTCATCCCAGAGCTTTAGATATCCTCGGCCCAGGCCAAGGAATGCTTTGAAGATGAGGACTGAGAACTTGAACTCGATTTGATATTTTATGGGAAGTCAGTGTAGAGTGCAAAGGACAGGTTTGATATGTTCCGGGTAGACTGTGTTTCTGAGGAGACGCGCTACGGAGTCCTACACTAGTTGGAGTTTCCTAAATGTGAAAGGCTTCATTCCCAGGTATATTTCATCGCTGTAATCTAGCCAAGAGATGATGAATAAGGCAAAGCTTTTGTCACGGATATTTTTAGTAAAAGTAATGGACAGGTCATGGGCAATAAACAAAAATTCACGGAAGCCCGTGACCTGTCCCTCACTTTCAGTAAAAATATATATCCCTGACAAAATGGTGAGGTGAGTTAAGCACCCACTGCTGCTTGGGCTCCTGGGGCTCCTGCCAATGCAGTGAGTGGCATCTCGGATCTCTCCCGTGCAGGCACTGAGCAGCTCTAATGGTGCCCTGCCACCCACGGCAGCAGGGAGCTCCGGCGGGTTCCCCACCACTTGTGGCGAATGGGAGCTCCGGGGTTCCCGCTGCCCACGGTGGCTGGGAGCTCAGGGGGGTCCCCCCTGCTGCCCACTGCAGCTAAGCAGCTGCA
This sequence comes from Emys orbicularis, assembly GCF_028017835.1. NCBI lineage: Eukaryota > Metazoa > Chordata > Testudines > Emydidae > Emys > Emys orbicularis. The sequence goes on along the minus strand of NC_088689.1, from coordinate 23,115,899 downwards.
AGAGGTCCACCCACCACTTGCTGGGTAGCTGCAGTGTCCCCTGTGGCTGGGCAGCTGCAGAGGGTTCCCCCGCCGCCCACCGCAGCTGGGCAGCTGCGGGGAGTTCCCCTGCCGTCTGCCACGGGTGGGCAGCTGCAGGGTCCCCCCACCAGGGCAGAGACTGGGAGTTGTGAGGGGAGGGCGGCTGGGAGCTCCAGCCCCAGGGCAGAAAATTTCACAGAGGTCAATGGAAGTCATGGATTCTGTGACTTCCATACCTCCTTGACATAATTGTAGCCTTAGTGATGATGGCATGAATAACTGAAGCCAGATCTTCATCTGCCAGAATGGGACAGAGTTTCCTAGCCAACTGGAGATGGCAGAAATCTTTACTCACGTATGCTGCTCTGTGAGAGCTCAGAGTAAGTGAGGAATCCAAGTATGCCTAGACTATGGACTGAATTCTTCTTATTATTATTATATGCACAACGTGCCTCAGGTGTCACATGACCAGGATTCATCACCGATTTTGGTCCGCTGGTTGGATCATTGGCTTCCCCAGCCTGGGCCAAGTATTAACAGGGAGTGTGACGTGAATGCTGATCCATGCCCCCATGGACTGAATTGATCAATTATGAGTGTGTATCTTCAGTCAATGGAGATTGCATCATGGCTGCAAGCTCTCCAGAATACTTTACTGTGCCCACCAGCATCTGATCTGTTGTGTTCATGTTCAGTGCTTTCATTGGAATGATGAAAACGGTTTTGCAGGAACAAAGGGCCAGATTCACAAAGGGATTTAAGTGCCTAAACCCCAGTTTTAGGCACATAAATCATAGTTTTAGGCACCACTGGATTCCACAGAACTTCCACTCGGCTGCTGCTTAATCCTGTAGGTGCCTACATTTTCTTGGTGCGTAAATTTTCACTGTAAAAGTTCCCTTGGTGCCTATGCTTCTGCCTCTGAGCACGTGCTCTGCTGCTTTGCTCTAGGCATCCGGATGCCTATCTCCCCTCTAGCCCCAGAACCGGGGAAAGATAGGTGCTTCTCTGCCTATCTTGCTTGTAGGGCTTGATCGACTAGGTGTGCTTGGAATATACCTAAGCCACACAAAAAGGCTTTAAACTTTAAACCAGTGATTAGGGTACTCAGGATGTGGAAAACCCCAGTTCAGTGCCCCCCTCCAGCTGATGAGAAGAAGTAATTTGAACAGGGATCTCCCACCTCTCTGCTGAATGTCCTCATAAATGGACTATGGGATAGTCTCATGTGGGCCTCTCTCAATCTCGCTTATAAAAGTTGTTCCACTTTAATTGAATTAATGTTAATTGGGCCAGAGAAAGCATGAGAATCCCTCTGTAGTCAGGATATTCACCTGAGGCTGCAGAACCCCCACATTTAAATCCCTTCTTCTCATTAAGCACAGGGGGGAAATTGAACTAGGAGATCCCACATCCTGTGTGAGTACCTTAACCAGTGGGATAGAGGGAGGGCTTCTTCCACCAACTGGCCATTTTGTGTGGAGTTAGGCAGACACCTAACTCATTCTGACAAGAAATGACTTAGATACCTAAACTGCCTGACTCCAGAAGAAGGGTTCCCAGCTGTAGATTGCAAGCTGAGATAGGCACTTTCCTGCAGCCTGCACTAAGTGCCAAACTCCAGAGAAGGTTTAGACATGGGCAGCAGGTGAAGCTTCCCCTTGGGGAGGCTAGTCCCCTGTCCTGCCTTTTCTGGCCAAGGCCATGCCCCCTGGCTTCTCTCAGTCATTTCTACCCCCCCACTCCCGGCCCTGGCCAGGATGGTGGGGGGAAGCTGAGAGTTTGGTCCCTTCCCCCCATGGCCCTGGTGGGAGTGGGGGCTGATAGCTTGACCTCAGCTCGGATGGTGGCAGAGCTCTTGGCCCTGGCTGGAGCTCTGAGCCTGGAGCCCCGCCCCCGTTCCACCCCTTCTACCCATGGCCCCACCTTGGTCCCACCCCATTCCACCCCTTCCCCTCCTCTGTTCCACCCCTTCCCCCGGTCCTGCCCCCGTTCTTCCCCCACTCCGCCTCTTCCCCTAGGATTGTCAGGCATCTGGTTTTCGACTGTAACTCCCAGTTGAAAAGGGACCCTGGTGGCTCCAGGTGGCACCGCTGACCGGGCCGTTAAAAGTCCGGTCAGTGGCGCAGCAGGGGCCCAGGACTAAGACAGGCTCCCTCCCTGCCCTAACTCCGCATGGCTCCTGAAAGCGTCTGCCAGGTCCCTGCAGCCCCTAGGTGCATGGGTGGCTCGGGAGGCTCCGCGCACTGCCCCTGCCCCGAGGGACAGCTCCGCAACTCCCATTGGCCGGGAACCATGACCAATGGGAGCTGTGGGGGTGGCACCTCTGAGTGCATGGTAGCCCGCGGAGCCTTCCTGGCCGCCCATGTGTCTAGGGGCTGCAGGAACCTTGAGGCTGCTTCCTGGGAGCCACGGTAAGCATCGCCGGGACCCCGCAGCTCCTCCTGCACCCCAACTCCCTGTCCCATCCCAGAGTCCTCTCACGCATCCAAACTCCCTCCCAGAGCCCAACACCCCAACCCCCTGCCTTAGCCCCCTCCTGCACCCCAAACCCCTCAGCCCCAAGCCCACACCCCCAGCCGGAGCCCTCAACTTCTCCCGCATCCCAACCCCCTGCCCCAGCACCCCCAACCGGAGCCTGCCCTCTATCCTGCACTCCAAACCCCTCCGAGCCCCAAGCCGGAGACCCCTCCAGCACCAAACTCCCTCCCGGACACACCAATCCCCTGCCTCAGCCCCCTGCTGACCCCCAAACCCTCATCCCCAGCCTCACCCCAGAACCTGCAGCCCCCAGCTGGAGTCCTCAACCCCCCCCCCCCCGCACCCCAACCCCCTGCCCCAGCTCAGAGCCCTCTCCCACACCCTTAACCACTCGTTTCTGGCCCCACCCAGAGCCTGCACCCCAGCCCTGAGCCCTCTCCCGCACCCGAAACCCCTCATCCCTGGCCTGCCAGCCTAAGGGGGCAGGACTAATTGGGGTCAGGTGACAGCCTGATAAACACCTGAGCCTCCTCAAAGGGCAGAGGACTCAGTTTGGAGGCAAAACAACAGGAAACTTGTTGGGGTCTTGCAGAAGGTCCTGGTTTGGGGCCTTGAAGAGGCAGATCTGATTGAAACAGGTTGAAAGATAGACTAAAGGGGCTGAGACTGTGAGGGGACTTCAGGGAAGCACCCTGGGAGTTAGGGCTCTGTCCCAAAGCAGAGAGACTTAAAGGTAGCCCAGAGGATGAGCTCAAAAGGAACCTAAGGAGGGTGGTAGAACCTAAGTGGGGTGGTAGAACCTTTTGTCTGAACTTTTGTTACTGTCGAAGGAGACTGAACTGTGAAAATCATCCAGCTGCAGGGCTGAGACATGTGAATGCCCAGGAGAGAAAGAAAACCCTAGGGAAGGGGAAACCGAGGAAAGCAGCACCTGCAATGCACTCCTCCAGCAGGAGGAGATGTTATGTGGCAGCAGGTATACATAAATGCTTTTTTAAAAAGAGAAATTAAAATATACTTCACTAACTTTTCCTCAGTTTAGCCAATGCCCGCCCCATCTAGCACAGCCACCTATCCTTGCCAAAGCAGCTACCTGCCAGATATTCAGAATTTGGAGACTGGGTGTCATAAATCAGGGATGAGTTACACCTGTGACCTCTCCCCCACCCCATCTCTGGGAGTGCTCTTTCAAAGTGACAGGCCTTTTATCTGCATTGTTCCCCAGAGTGGAACTCTATGGTTCACCCTACTTTAGATTGTTAGGCTACAACACCTCTTGGTTACAGGGTGAGTGGTGCCCTAGACTCCCCTCCCCCTACCTTTGCAGCCCTTCTTGTGTGCATGTCTCAGGTGATAGATTTTGCTACCTTCACCTTTAGCTGGGGGGAGCCCTGTGGCTCTACCATTCTCAGACTAGATGCCAGTGTAGCAGTCCCCCTATTTCCAACTGTTAATATGACAGCCCCAACTCTACTTGTAAGTACCTGTAAGAAACTTCCCTCCAGAAATAGAGAGAAGGATTAAAACACTCCATATTCATCTGGTCTCATCTAAACTTTATCCTTTTCTTCAAAGTTTTGGTAGAGGAAAACTGGGCTAACCAGAAACTATCTCTGGGCTGGGAGAGAGAGACTGTTCCCTGGTGGTTTTCTCTCACAGTGTCTTTTGCCCACCCCCAAGCAGCTGCTGCTCATTCACATCCTTTTTCTCTCCAGGTTGGTATATTTAATTGTTTAGTGTCCATTTCATCCTAGGTTCAGGTCTAGGCAAAATTAATAGCTTCCCCATTGTTTCCTTAAGAACCCTTGGTATTCTGTCTGTGGTACCTATCTTTTGTCATTGATTCATTTTCTGTTTGTCTGCCTTGAACAGCATCCTTTGATTTAATTCCATGCAGCCATAAAGCACTATATCAGGAGGATAAACTGAGGTACATGTATTCTGCACACTGATGAATAATGCTGATATTCAAATATGGGAGTAATTAAATCATCCATATTTACAGTGGCTCCAATTTAAAAAAAAACACAAGTTTGCCCCAGGCAAAAGAGAAAATGGCATGGAAAGACATTTTATTTTTGAGCTTTTCTAACATAAAAGAAACCAATACAATTATAAGAGATTACTAGATAACACTATTTTAACTTTGGTAGTCTCATTTCTCTTGGTATGTGAGGCTTGTAATGACTCTGTTAGGAAGAAGAATCCTTCAGAGAGTTAGTAATAAAGGTTATCTGCTAAGTGGGGCAAATAGGTGCTGAGCTCCTTGAATTTGGTGAAGGTGGTCTACTTCTAAAAACATCTGTCTTAGGCACATATGTTAAAATGTGCAGAGGGAAATAAAATAATCCAAAAAGCTATAGAGCATTGGAAGCAGCTGCATTCTCATTTTGGTGCACAGGGTCATGGATGCAGAAACAAGTGAAGGCTAGGGATCCATATGGTTGACAGCAGAATTTTGTGTATGTCCCAGGTCAGATGCACAGAAAATTTTCCACAGTGAGTACAGAGCTGGTTCCCATCTGTGCTGCTGCCAGCTGCCTGACACTGTGTACTGTGACCCTTCTGATCGGAATAACAGAGCGCCTGATCCAGTTCCTATTAAAGTGAATTGAAAGGCTCCCATTGACTTCAATGGGAATTGGGTCAGACCCATAGTGCAGAGGCATAGTTGGTACTGCAAATAAAGCAGCATTAACTGATCCCCGTTTTGACAAGTAGGGAAGGGGGAACATGTTGCACAGAGTGGCTGTTCCCCAGCTCTTCCTCTTCCAGGATAATCCCCTCTCTCTATGCAACCTGTTGGCCATGTAGATTTCCTTCAAGAAGGAAAGCAGTGAGTGACTAAAGAAGTAGGAATTAGGACAGCATATGTAACTGCTTCCCCCTGCCTGCCTTCCCCTTCCCTCCCCCCCGGCACTGGTGTCTATGCTGTGTTTTCTCCTTGTCTTACTCCCCTGTGTACCACATTGTATGGGGAGCATAAGGGTCTTGGATACTGGCTTCTAGTTAGCTGGAACACTTTCTAGTTGTCTAATTTTGAAAAATAAAATCCCTCCAAGTATTCCTTCTGTCATGTTGAAAAAAGGTCACTAGTTTTGATGTGTATATGTGTAGCAGTACACTTAACTTGTTCAAATATATCTGGCCGGCTCATTATCAACTTCCTTTGTTTACTGAGAGTACATCTGCACCTTTAGCTTGCCAAGTAGCTGCAAGTGCTTTGGGAGCTAAAGGTTGTGAATTCAATACCTCATGCTACAACTGTCATATGTTGCTGGCTGACAATTATATATGTGAGGTTATGGGCTATTACAAAGGCCATATATTATGGATGTGTCCAGGAACCAGATTTTTCTAAAATGGCATTTACTCGGTATTCTAGATTTAAACAATGGGAGCTTAAACAATAGATCTTAATGGTTTCAACTCTGTCATCGAGCAACTTTGTTTTTTTTAACTTTTGGCTATTTTTAAAGTGCTTCCTGAGCTATGAAGGAGTCTCTGTAATATGTTCACAATTTCACCTGAAAACTACTTCAAATAACATGTGGAGTTGATACTTACTGTACTAAATTTGAATACTGCATTCCTTCAGTATGGTCTATATTTGTGATTCTTTAGTTCTAAACCTATATGTTGCATGCAGGGTCTATCTGTTAGTTTCTTTCAGGCAGAAAGTATGATAATTTGAAGTGTCTGGAAGCTTTCTTGTTGAGGCTGATTAAGGTGTTACTATCTGATGGCTGTTATGATGACCTATTGTATGCGAAAGGAGTCATTATCTATGTCCATTGCATGGTGGAGAGCATGCATTATGAAAGTCACCATCAGAAATGGTATTGTTTTGGACAGTCTGAGGGCAGAGGCCAAGAACTTGGATGACCATGAAGACTCAGCTATTTCAGCCTTCGTGGTGACCCTTCTAGGAAAAGGTTAAGGCACTTTTATTGTGGGGTAATTCGTACTGTTGTTGCCTGTGTTCAGTGAGCTTTGGGCCAAGGCCCAAAGTAAACAGAAGTCAGTGGAAAGACTGTCATTGACTTTCGTATGCTTTGGATGAGACCCTGCATAAATCAACTGAGCGCTGCATGGTGTCTAGTACCTTTCATAAGCACTAAACTCACTTTTTTACAAATATTGCTAGGTGTAAAAATTGCCATAGGCTATGTTTGCTCTATAATGGCTGTAATGTTATGTTTTTATCCATTCCTGTTCTTATATTCTTTAATAATGAATTGATCATTTTCCTTTTTTAATTTTTAATATATGGATGTACCTTTTCAGTCTCTTCAAAGCAAAGACAAAAAAATGGTAAGGCACTGAGCTTTACATCTAAGCCTGGTGTGCATCTGTGCCATCATTTCCCTTTCTTTTTGAGGGATTTCTCTTCATTCCTTTTCACTTTATTATCTTCTCTCTCAGTCCTCACTTCCTAGCAACCTCTCTACTTGTCATTGAGGGTGGGACCAACTCACTTTGGTGCCTGTCATTTAATATTACCTAGATGAGTAAACCAGGGTCAGTCTTCTCAACAGGTTGAGCTTATTGCCTCTGCAGAGCTGCCATGTCCTGCTGGACTAGGAATAAAAGATCAAGTTCATGATCCAAACTCAGTTCTCCTGCATGCAGCACAGATTAGATGCTGAGCTCACTGAATTGAAACAAATATTAATGCCTTAGACAGAATTTTGACAGAAGACGGAGATTATCAAGTTTGGCCCAGGATCAGAAAGAAAGATGTTTCTTAAAATGGCTTCTCAAGTCAAGGCTACTCATGATCTGTAGTGACTTCAAAATACCTGCTATGAGAAGTTCCAATTATGGCTGAAAGGGACCATCCTGCCTTGAAGGGCTTTTCAGAGTTCCCCAGCACACACAGTGCACCTACTGATCCACCCGCCAAAGGGGTACAGCATATTACAGAGGGGTATGCCTAGCCAGCTCTGATTGTTATTGCATGGAGGATAGGAGGGTTTCCATAGCCCCGTTGCCTCCTCAATTCTTCCTAGCTGCTGACCACACTGCTTGTCAATGCCAATGTCACTTTAAAATACTATTAATTAAACTTTAGAATTTGAGAGGTATATACTTGGGTGCGCGAGTTTATCGTTGTGTGATGGCTCTCTTAATACTGTACAAATTTAAATTTTAGTTCAACAAGAGTAAGATTTTTTTTTCTAAAAGCGGGTAATGTATTTGTGTATTATACCTATCTGTCTTTGGGGTAGACAAGCAGACACAAGAATTGTCTTGTAAAATTGTAGTTTCTCTTTAACAAGCCACATTGACAGGCAATTATTCATGGAGGCTGTTCTGTGCTAAATGTTTTTTCATGCTGTGCATCCCTGTCTCTTGATTACAGGAATGTGCTCCTGTGAATTATAATTATAAGTAAATATGAACTGATATGTTTGAAATAACTTACTAGAACTTCTGCTTCTCTGTAATATTGATTATATTCTCCTACATCATAGAGATATATGAGCTCTGAAAAAGAGTATTTAAAAGGAAATTAATTCTTAGGAAACAGTTTGTTTATTTCAGAGTAGCAGCCGTGTTAGTCTGTATCCGCAAAAATAACAGGAGTACTTGTGGCACCTTAGAGACTAACAAATTTATTAGAGCTCTAATAAATTTGTTAGTCTCTAAGGTGCCACAAGTACTCCTGTTAAGTTTGTTTATTGTAAAACCGTTTCATTATATTCTTTCACTGGCATAAATTTTGGCATAAACTTTCAGGGTAAACTCAAATGGCCAAATTCTGCCCTGAAAAGTCAGTGGCATTACATGGATGTAACAGAGGGTGAAAACAATCTAATTCTCCTCTCTCACTTATAAATCAGGAGGTTCCACAGAGGTTCTCACACAGAGTGAAATCCTGACCCTCTTGAGGTTAATGAGAGTTTTGGATTGAAGTCCTGGCCCCACTGAAGTCAAAGTGTTTTATCATTTACATTAAAATACTGTATTCTGAAGAGTTATGGTATGTCTGCTATAAGTCAGGCTTCCATATGAGAAGAGATTAGTAAGAGTGGGACTTTTCAGCTTTGAAAAGAGACAACTAAGGGGGGATATGATTGAGGTCTATAAAATCATGACCGGTGTGGAGAAAGTAAATAAGGAAGTGTTATTTACTCCTTCTCATAACACAAGAACTAGGGGTCATCAAATGAAATTAATAGGCAGCAGGTTTAAAATAAGACAGAAAATATCATATTGCCTCTCTATAAATCCATGGTACGGTCACATCTTGAACACTGCATGCAGATGTGGTTGACTTGCCCCATCTCAAAAAAGATATATTGGACTTGGAAAAGGTTCAGAAAAGGGCAACAAAAATGATTAGGGGTATGGAATGGCTCCCATATGCGGAGAGATTAATAAGACTGGGACTTTTCAGCTTGGAAAAGAGATGACTAAGAGGGGATATGATAGAAGTCTATAAAATCATGCCTGGTGTGGAGAAAGTAAATAAGGAAGTGTTATTTACTCCTTCTCATAACACAAGAACTAAAGGTCAACAAATGAAAATTAATAGGCAGCAGGTTTAAAACAAACAAAAGAAAGTATTTCTTCACACAACGCACAGTCAACCTGTGGAACTCTTTGCCAGAGGATGTTGTGAAGGCCAAGATTATAAGACGGTTCAAATAAGAACTAGATAAGTTCATGGAGGATAGGTCCATCAATGGCTGTTAGCCAAGATGGGCAGGGATGGTGTCACTAACCTCTGTTTGCCAGAGGCTGGGAGTGGGCTGCAGGGGATGGATCACTTGGTAGTTGCCTGTTCTGTTCATTCCCTCTGGGGCATCTGGCATTGGCTGCTGCCGGAAGACAGGATACTGGGCTAGATGGATCTTTGGTCTGACCCAGTATGGCCTTTATGTTTCTTATATATTAAAAATTGGTACTTGATACAGAGTGAGAAGCTCAAACTGCAAAAGTTAGATCTGGTTCTGGAAAATCTGAAGTGTTTGGCTTTAAAGGTTTGATTTGGCCCATTGTGCCAGTAGTTAACCTTTGAATCTGGGTCTGGATTTATAACGTCCCCAAAGCTGAAGGACATTTGGATCTGGAATTTTGTTTCAGATCCAAACTGATGTGCACTACAGTAGTAGATGAAGTTATCTGTGTATATTCAGTAGGTTCTATCACAACTTAAAGCAGCACCTTGGGATTCTTTGCCATTGAAGGCACTATATAATGTAAACTAATGGGCCAGATTCACACCAATGGGCTCAGGGGATGAAAACTGCTCCCACACTTTCCCCTGAAGACAGCTGTACCTGGCAGGAATTTACCCTTGAAAGTTAATCACTGCTGTCCCTTCTTTGGTAGGTTCAGCCAAGGAAAGCCGCTCTAATGACATCTGGAACCCTGTCAGTGGAGGCTGCCCAGGAGAAGAGCACATCTTTTGAATAGCCTACCCCCACCCTTTCCTGGGTCAACCCCGCTCAGTTTATGGGCTGCATCTGCAAATTCAGCAAAGCTAATTTATAAATTAAATTAACAAGGCAATGTGTACATAGTGACAGGAATGTACCATTTAAGAGAAATCCTTCCAAATCAATGATGCACGTCCGCTAGGAAGAGTGTGTGTGTGACAAATAATTTTGAAATGTAACCAACATGTGTAGTATTAATTATGTTTAATTTAGGAAAATGTTTACTCACGGAGAAACAACTGTTTTAGATCAGATTCTATGTTTAATTCTACGCCTTTATTATGGAAATAAACATTTGCACTTTACAGCCATACTAAATTAGGTTAAAACATTTTTAAAAATGTAATTATGCTGTTTTGTTGTTAGTGTCAGCTTATCCTCTCAAGTACAAAAACAAACTGCATGATAAAGAAGCACAAGGAAAGCATGTCAGTAAAAATATTATAAAATGCTTCTTACTTGCAGGAGAAAAGCTAAGTGCTGAAATGTCATTCTTCCTCAGTAAATATAGCTCTATAAGGTCATATAACAGACAGAAGTGGCCAAAAGGGGTACCTCTCAACATTTTATTTAATTTAAAAACTAATCTTGCATTGATTTATAAAGAAGAAATCCTACCAGACAAAAAATTTTTTTTAAATGAATTATACAATTAGTGGACAAAGGGAATGGACTGCATGTAAAGTATCTACACTTCAGTAAAGCATTTGACATGGTGTTTCACAAAATCTTGCTTGACAAATTACTTCAAAATGGATTGGATACAAACACTGTTACAAGGATTAATAAATGATTTAAATAATGTAATAAGCAACCAGGGTGAAATCCTGGCCCCATTGAAAGATTTTGCACCAAGAAAGGAGTTGGGGTAGGTTTCTAGTAGGATGCGACAACAGTCAAACCTTGCTTTGTTTATATCATATGGAAAAAGGGATTAAGAGCACATTGTGGGTGAAATATAACTTTATGACCCAGGCCAGGACAAGGGTTATTCACTCTGCATTTGATATAGTGACCACATAAATTAATCTCTATGGGATGTGCCAGGGAAGCATCTACTAGTTTTCCACTAATTTTCTTTTTCTAATATGACTGAGTCACTGCACTGTGTTTCAGCATAGAATCAACACTTGATGGGGAATCGGACCGCATGTGTTGAATGTCAGCTTTCCTTCTTCAAAAATTGCATAGTTTCAAAAGCTTCTGAGGCCATATAGAATTTGCATCTTGTGTTCCTCTTACTATGTATGTCTGGTAATGTGTCGCACTGCAGAAATAACACAAAACTTCTGACGATGTTGCATCATGAGATGGGAAGATACGGCACATCTTAGACAGATCTACTTTTGATCTCATTGTTGCTGGTGTATGTCAGGAGTAACTCCTTCGAATCAGCCTCATTTGTATGTTAACTAGATCTTGTTAATAGTGATGAAGGTCATTCATCTATACAGCAAATTAAGCAGAATTACCATATGACACCAAGTGAGATATATTGTTCTTCTTCAGGTGCTTGCTCATGTCCATTCCATTGGAGGTGTGTGCGCTCACCACACTCACTGGTGCTGGAAGTTTTTCCCTCAGTTGTATCTGTAGGGGACCAGCTCTGGCACTCTCTGGAGTGGCGCACATATGCGCCGGGATAAGGGACGCTGACACCTCCCCTTTCAGGTCCTTCTTATCGCCAGTGATGGTGCTGGAATGTTCCCTTGCCTCAGCAAGCTTTACCTTTTTCCAGCGGTGTTCTTGTATTTTCTACTGTATATATTTGTTAGAGTAATTTTTGTATAGTTCTTCCTAGTTCCCTTAGTGTTAAGTGTAGAAATAGTTTTAGTCCCCTATTGAACTTAGCACAGGGATGGGGCATGGCATGATCCCCATGCTTCAAGACTTGTGACCACTGCAAAAAACCTATGCCCATCAGTGATCCCCACCAAAACTGTCTGAAGTGCTTGGGGGAAACCCACATAAGCGACAAGTGTCGCATTTCTAAAAGTTTAAAGCCGCAGTACAAAAAGGAGCAATACATTTGGCTTTGAGCGCACCTTATGGAGTCCACCAGCCTCCAAGCCAGCCAGATTGGACTCTGCTCTGTGCACCTCTGTGTCGGAGCAGAGTTCGCCGCTGGCACTGACCTCCGACCGGGGTTCATCCCCGTCCCCGGTGCCTGCAAAGAAGCAGAGGAAATCTGGGAGTGGATGGTCTCCTACATCCCGTAAGGGGAAGGAGAAAGCTGGAAGTAAGCAAAGACTCGCGTGGGGCAGCTCATCTTCTCTGGATCATAGCCAGCATCCACAGATCTGTTGAGCCCCCTCCGAGACCTGCCTGACACCCCACGAAGCGGCAAGAGCATCTGGCACCTGGCAGTGCCGTCCACACCGGAGGCCTTCCAGGCTGTTAGGGACATATTGTTCCTTCCGTGCTGATGACACCTACCAGAGAGGTTGCCAGTTTTAGAGGCAAACCCCCCTGTGGCCCTTCCAGTGCTCCCCATCTCTGCAGCACTGCTCCCCGGCACCGCGGCAGATGGCATCCTGACAGTGGTCTCCAGAGCAGCCCCACCGGCCCTCCGATACAAGCCATCTTACCTTTCAGAGTTCCCGGCTCCGCTCCCCAGACTCTAGGTATCACTCTCCGGGATGCCAGCATTGATCGCCAGCTATCTAGCGCAGACCTACTGAGGCACATCACCAGTCCCCAGAGATCAGGCACTAGTCCCCTGAGCATCCGCGTCACTCTCCAGACTCACGGCATTGATCCCTTAAGTCGTGACGCCAGTCCCCGGAGTCACATCACCGGTCTCCAGATCATCTAGACTGGTCTCCAGAGTCGAGATGAAGGTCTCCACGCTCCCAGTCAACAGAGCGGCACCGTTCTCAGAGCGCGAGGCATCAATCGCTGAGTTACCATTGCCAATCTGCTGAGCACTGTCACCGGAGATGTGGCACCAAGCTCCCGGCACCGGTCCCCAAGAGAAGAATATGGGGACAGTCAGCATGGAAACGGCAAGGAGGAGGCCATAGTACCACCCTGGTCCCCGAGACAAGTTTTTTCCTCCTCAGGCTTGGAAAGTGAGGAGGGCGTATTGCCTGTGGGCCAAGGTCACCTGCCTGTGGCATCAGGATTTCCCCTGGTACCGACAGCAAGTGCGTGGCCACAGAGCCAGTGTCTGGCTCCGTGGCAGTTCTGGAACCCCTGGGAGTTCCCTCAGATGTTGGAGCATGTGCACTGGTTGGTCTTGGGACATCTGAGAAATGGTCAGCAACAGTCTCCCGCCCATCTCCTGACTGAGAGGAGGAGTTGGAGCAGGGTGCCCAAGGTCAGTCAGCCTCAGCCTCAGGGTGCTCAAGGCTCCTCCAGCAGGGGAAATGGAGTTGACTGACTACCTGTACCCACCTCCTCATCCTCTTCACCTGATGAGGCAGTAGTGGGGCCTTCCCATGCGGTTTTCCAGGATGATGTGAAAGCTCACCGGGATCTACTGTAAAGGGTGGCAACAAACCTGGGGCTAGAGGCCGAGAAGTTGTCAGAACCCTCTAACATCCTATTTGACATTTTGAGCATGGCCCTCCCTTCTAAGGTGGCCTTACCTATCCCCAAGGGAGTGCTAAAGCTAATCAAGGCCTTGTGGCAAACTCCCTCCTCCCTGCCCCCCGTCTCCTAGCGGTCAGAGAGGAAATATTATGTCCCGGCCAAGGGCTTTGAATATCTTTATACCCATCCCACCCTAAGCTCACTGGTTGTATCTGTGGCCAATGAGCACGACAGACAGGTGCAATCAAGTTCGACCCCTAGGAACAAAGAGGCTCGATCTCTTTGGCAGAAAAATTTGTTCAACTGCCAGCCTCCAATTGAGAGTGGCCAATCACCACGCTCTGCTTGGTCGCTACGACTATAACGTTTGGCACTCTATGGTCAAGTTTGTGGATTTGCTGCCAGAGGACTCCAAGCGGGAGTTCCTGGCTGTTCTTGATGAGGGCAAGACAGTGGCGAGGGCTGCCCTCCAAGCAGCCTCGGACACAGTGGACTCCGCAGCCAGGACCATGGCTTCGGCCATTTCCACGAGGAGCGTGTCTTGGCTGCAATCATCCATGCTGTCAGTGGAAGTTCAGCAGTTGATCCAGGACCTCCCCTTCAATGGCCTGGAACTGTTCTTGTACCAGATAGACAGCAGATTACATGGCCTGAAAGATTCTAGGGCTACTTTGCGCTCCCTGGGCCTTTACACACCAGCGCCAGCAAGAAAGTGGTTCAGACTGCAGCAGACCCAGATATTCAGGAGTCAGACCCAGTTGGAGCCCTTCCGCAAAAAGGGAAAGGGCTGTAAGCACTGACCAGGCCAACCACCGGCCTTCGCAGCTCACTTGAGCTCTACCCACCACCAGCTGGGTAACAAACAGGCATTTTGAGAGTGTGCTCGAGCGCGACCTCCCAGCCTGCATCCTGGATCCAACACTCCTTTTGTTTTCCAACCGTTTATTGCCCAACCGTTTATTGCTTGGACTTCAGAAACATCAGACCAGTGAGTGCTCAGCACTGTGGCAGGGGGGTATACCCTCCAACTCCTTTCTATCCCTCCCTCCCACCCCATTCCTCTCAGGGACCCTTCTCATGAGCATCTGCTCGCTCATGAGTTGCAAGGCCTCCTGCAGGTGGAAGCCATAGAGGAAGTTCCACAGCATTTGAGAGGGAAAGGGTTTTATTCCTGCTATTTTTTTTTTATTCCAAAGGCCAAGGGGGGGGGGGTCTACGCCCCATCCTCGACCTGCAGAACCTCTACAAATATCTCAAGAAGTTGAAGTTCCTCATGGTCTCCCTGGCCTCTATCATCCCCTCCCTGAATGCAGGAGACTGGTATGCCGCCCTTGATCTAATATTTCGATATATCTCATATTTTGATATTTCATGGCCACAGAAGGTTTCTGTGATTCATAGGAACACCTACTACCAGTTCACAGTGCTCCCGTTCAGCCTACCGACCGTGCCCAAAATGTTTACAAAGTGCATGGCAGTAGTCACAGCCTGCCTCAGATGTTGGGGTATCCAGATCTATCCATATCTCGATGACTGACTCATCAAGGGCTGCTCCAGAGAGCACGTCCAGTGCCGTATCACAATGCTGAGAGCCACCTGTCAAGCGCAGGGCCTGTTGATAAATGAACAAAAATCAACATTGGTCTCGGTGCAGAGGATAGAGTTTATTAGAGCGGTCCTCGACTCTACCCGAGCCAGAGCGTTCCTGCCAGAAGCCAGGTTCAGGGCAATGTCAGATCTGATTGCCCAAGTCACTGCCCACCGGCTCACCACAGCCCAGGTCTGTCTCAGGCTATTAGGGCACATGGCGGTATGCATTTACATTGTCCAGCACACAAGACTGCAGCTCAGACCCCTCCAGATGTGGCTGGCATCAGTCTAGTCCCCAGACAGACATCACCTGGACAAATTTCTCACGATCCCGCCGTGGGTACTCAACTCCATGCAGTGGCGGTCCCACCTGGATCCAGTGTTGGAAGGTGTTCCATTTGTGAATCCACGACTCAGTGTCTCTGGAGTCAGATGCGTCCAATCTTGGTTGGGGAGCGCACCTCGGTACACTCAGAACTCAGGGGCTATGCTCTTGAGAGGAGCTGTCGTTGCACATAAACGTCAGAGAGCTCAGAGCCATCTGCCTGACTTGCAAAGTGTTTCTTTATCATCTGTCTGGTCGTGTGGTGCAGGTGTTGACAGACAACATGGCCTTCATGTTCTATGTCAACAGACAGGGAGCAGCTCGATCATTGGCCCTTTGTCAGAAAGCCCTTCACCTGTGGGACTTCTGCATCCAGCACGCTACCAACCTGGAAGTCTCGCACCTCCCTGGCATCCGGAACACGCTGGTGGATCGCTTCAGCAGGTCCTTCTTCTCTCACCATGAGTGGTCCCTCCATTTGGAGGTCGTCAGGATGCTCTTCCAGAAGTGGGGAGCTCCCCAGTGGACCTATTTGCCACCAGACAGATCAGAAAATGTCACCAGTTCTGCTCTCTGCAGGGTCTCAACAGCAGCTCACTATCTGAAGATCAAGAGTGACAAGGCACGAGTCATTATGATCGACCCGGCATGGCCGCACCAGCATTGGTTTGGCGCACTCATGGACATAGCGGTGGCAGCCCCGTGGACGCTTCCCAGCTGCCCGGACCTGCTATCTCAGGATCACAGACAATTACTGCCCTTCGCCTGTGGGACTTCTGCATCCAGCATGCTATCAACCTGGAAGTCTCGCACCTTCCTGGCATCTGGAACATGCTGGCGGATCGCTTCAGCAGGTCCTTCTTCTCTCACCATGAGTGGTCCCGATAGTGACGGCTCATTCCACAAGAGCTCAGGCATCATCGGCTGCTTTCCTGACTCAGCTCCCAATCCAGGACATCTGCAGAGCCACAATGTGATCGTTGGTACATACCTTCACGACGCACTATTCCATCACCCAGCAGGCCAGAGATGATGCTGGCTTTGGTAGAGCTGTGTTGCAATCGACACGTCCATTAACTCCTACCCGCCTCCAGAGGTGGTACTTGGGAGTCACCTACAATGGAATGGACATGAGCAAGCATTTGAAGAAGAAAAAATGGTTACTCACCTTTTTTAACTGTTCTTCGAGATGTGTTACTAGTGTCCATTCCATGACCCACTCTCCTTCCCCTCTGTTGGAGTTCTGGCAAGAAGGAACTGAAGGGGGCGGGGCGATGGCATCCCTTATACCAGCACATATGCATGTAGAGGGCACCAGAGCCGGTCCACAATGGATACCACTGCTGGAAACACTTCCAGCACCGGTGCATGTGGCGAGCACACACACCTCCAATGGAATAGACATGAGCAACACATCTCGAAGAACAACAGTTACGAACGGTGAGTAACCTTTTTCTTTTTTCACAGTGACAATAAGAAACAAATCTAAACACCCCCAAAACAAACAGTTAATGAAATGGTCAATTTGTTGAAAAATGTATTGTGACATGTTGAGCCCAAAATCTGTAAAATGGAAAACTTGGTAAATATTAGCTTTTTAAAACAAGGGGGAAAAACATGTTGAAAAAATGTTCTGCTTAACCCCAGGAATCTACAATATTGCCCTGATATTACCAAACATGAAAGCTTGCTTCCTTTAGTTTTTGTAGAAATCCACTCACTTTAACTCTTTGCAGGATTGAGTTCAAAGGGTGATAGCACATCCTCAGCTTTCCTAAGAAGCTTAGCACTTTGCAAAATTTGTTTATCTAAGGGCACATGTACACCCTCAGCATTGAGCCTCCGAGCCTGACTCAATTGACTTGGGCTTTTACTGTGGACCTAAAAGAGCAATTTAGCTCTTCAAGCTCAGGCTGGAGTCCGGGCTCTGAAACCTGGTGATGGGGAAGGGTCTCAGAGCCCGGGGTCCAGCCTGAGACCCAACATCTACACTGCTATTTTTAGCCCACAGTTCAAGTCCTGCAATCCCGAGTCTGACTCTGAGACTTGCGGCTTTTGTAATTTTGTTTGTTTGTTTGTTTGTTTGTTTTTGCTGTGTAGACATACCCTAAGATCCCATTTAAAAAAATCCTTTCTATATCTTCTGTATTCATGGAGATATTTAAAACCCAGATATAGGAAGAATTTCTCTTCTTACTATTAAGTCTTATTTCTTGAACTTGTCACCTCAAGAAATAGAACTGACTTAACTTCTTAATGGATTGGCTCTTAAAGATAATCGACGTTATCTGACATAAGTATTTGAAATGGTAACACCTTACAAAGACAGCATAAGTAGCATTATTTTCTGTTTTAGTTCATTTTTATTGGAGCTAGCATTGCAATGAAAGGTCTGATATCCTACTTCCCACAGTATACAACTGGAATTATCAGAGTTCATAAGACTTAGAGAATGTTGATAATTAGTTTTGTTTTATTAGATAAACCTTTTGCAAAGTTAAAATACAATTGTGAAATATTAGAAGATAAATGTATTTAGGTGTCATGGTAAAAATAAGTTTAGTGCATATCTTCCTAGTCATCTATCTGTAAAGAAACACTCCTTAAAATTCATTATCTGTCTTTCACAAATTCTAGATCTTAAAGATGCAACATTTCAGAAGCAACTGGGAGATTTGCCCACCGTAATTCTGTATAAACAATATACTTTTGGGACTCAGTAAAATCCAACTAAAATCAATTATGCATTGTTTTCTTTATCAGCACTGTAAATTATGATGTTGCTAAAGACCTACTTTCCATGAATTATCTAGGTGTGATTTTCCCAACTGAATGAGTATATGAAAACAGAACATAGTTTTAGTTCATTGATACTTACGTTTTATGGCCGCACTTAGTTTTTGCAGATAGGTGTGTCAGCACCGATCCTGAAGACTTACATATTCTGCCCTTTGTATTGCATACTACTTTGTGGGCGAGGGGTGGAGATTTTGGTGCATTCACAGAGGACTAGGATTTTCAAATATGAAATGGGAAATTAATGTTTTCATCATACACATGAATTTTTTAATGTAAGACAATCGCTTGTAAGCCACATGTGGGAATGGACTTAGCATTATGCTATGTTTTGTACCTACAGTTTTGGAGAACTATAAAATTCCACCCATCCTGCATGGGAATTCCATTAAATAACATTGAGTTACTGTACAAAAGTCAAACCTTGCTTGGAATTTTAAGGTGTACCCTACCTTTAGGCTTGTTATGAAAAGTAAATTGTAATGGGCCATCTTCCCCACTGGCATTAGTGGGTGCAGCTCCATGACATCGCACTAGTTGTCCATTTGGACAGTGGATGTAATCATTTTGTGTTAAGGACAACAACCTCATATTCAACATGTACCTATAATCATCAATTATAACAGAACTTCGTAAATAAAATGAAAACCAATTAGTTCAATTTGGATTCACACATTAGAAGAAAATCAAATACAGCCAAATCCTTTACATACAACTCTCTTCCCCACCTTACATGTTCTGGGCCAAATTCAGCATACAGAAACAGCCCTGTCCGCTCCATGTCAAGTATACTAAAAGCTGGTCCAAAAACTGTGTGAATGTGGTAAAACGGTATAATTTGCACAGACCTTGCAGTCAGAAAGAAGAAAGTTGGGTCCCCATATTTTATTTACATCCATCTGCTATTTGCCTTTCCTTCCACACCCTTCCATCTACTGCCAAATTGCACCATTTTTATAGTTCCTTTTCACATTTTCTGACCAACTTGGACATAACATGTAACTTGCATCATCATTTATATCACCACTGAACTTGGCCAAGAGACTTCCATGGGAATTCCACCCAGTTACTCAAGGCTTATCCCAGTCTGACTTTAACCCTCTTTCTCTTCCTTCCCAAGATAGGGAACATTATATAAAAAAATAATTGCTTTGGGGACATAGTTGGAAGCTATTTAAATTAATCTATTGATTGTGATCTTGGCAGGGATTAGGACTCGAAGTGAGTAGATAGTCTTGGAAATTCTTTTAAATATTACTATCCTTGTTCATAAATATGCTGTCTATATTTCTATAATTATTTCTACAATTTCTAACTAATTCAGTTCAGTGGTAGGCACCATAGATCATGACCCTGATTCTGATCCTACATGCACTTGTATTACATTGGTGTAACTTAATTCCAATGATATTACTCTCGATTTACACTGGTGTAAAAAAGATTGGACTCAGACTTCCATATCTCCACCCTAAATAAGATTTTCTGCCTGCTCTTTCATCTTTTGAATGTCTTTGACTTTTTCTGAAGTAAAAGCATGTCTCACTGTTTCCTCACAACTCACTCCAAGAAAACACTAATTAAATAATCATAGAGATGAAGGGCTGGCATCTAGTTCAGCCCATTGTGCTGAGGCAGGACCCATGCCTGACAGGTGTTTGTCTAACCTGTTCTTAAAAACTTCCACTGATGGGGATTCCACAGCTGCCTTGTGAAGCCTATTCCAGTGCTTAGGTGACCTTATTGTGGAAAACTTTCTAATTATATCTAACCTAAATTTCCCCTGCTGCAGATTAAGTGGCACTTCAGTAATCAAGGAAATCAATTAATCACAATCCTCTCTATAACAAACCTTAACACATTTGAAGACTGTTATCAGGTCTCCACTCAATCTTTTCTCAGGACTAAACTTGCCCAATGTTTTTAACCTTTTATCTAACTCTTTTATCATTTTTGTAGCTCTATGCAGGGATCTCTCCAATTTGTCTACATCTTTTCTCAAGCTTGGTGCCCACAACTGGACACACTACTCAGGTGGGGCCTCACCAGTGCCAAGTAGAGTGGGACAATAACCTCCTGGTGTCTTACACAGGATACTCTGGTTAATGCACTCCAGAATGATAGTAGCCTTTTTTCAACTGCATCACATTGTTGACTCATTCACTTGATGATCCACTGTAAACCACAGATCCTTTTCAGAAATATGACTGCCTAGCCAATTATTCCCCAAGTCAGTTGCTTGATAACTGAAACATGTTAATGGGCGGGAATGAAAGTTGGTCAGTTCTAATTGCTCAGAGTACAGCACCACAGAGGGGAGCAATCAGGTGATACAGAGCTCTAAACATTTCCCACTAAATCCTCTCAATGTGGCAGAAATGATGGATCAAAAAAAAATGCAGTAACCAGTACAAGATGGAACCTGGACTGTAGGCCCCTACAAAGAAGTGTATTCTTCTAAAAGGTCTGAATGCCTGCCTCACTAGGACTTTATCAAAGTTTGGGGGATGTTATAATCCAGCAGTAATCTATACTTGGCAGGAAAGATTAGGACTGGGGGACTCCACTTTGTCTGTTTTTGACACTGTTAAAGCAGAGGTTGGGGTAGTTTGAACCTGCATGAAGTGAAGTGTCGATCAGCCATAGCCATGTGCCCTTAGCTACATACACCTCTACCCCGATATAACGTGACCCGATATAACATGAATTCGGATATAATGTGGTAAAGCAGTGCTCTGGGGAGGGGGCGGGGCTGCGCACTCTGGTGGATCAAAGCAAGTTCGATATAACGCGGTTTCACCTATAACGCGGTAAGATTTTTTGGCTCCTGAGGACAGCGTTATATCGAGGTAGAGGTGTACTTATTTAAATTTACCATACCTTATTTTCCATCTGCAAACTCCAGACTTCGTCCCTTGCCCTACACTTAGGTGTCTAGGTAGATTTCAGACTCTCAGGCTTCTGAATGCTTGTACTGTGCAACTTACATCCTCTCAGCATTTACACCCCCGGGGCCAGACCCTGGACATTACTGTGTGCCATTTGCACCATGCTGGTGGAACAAAGGTGTGACGTTATGAGTGTGATATAATATCTCATTGAAAGATGACAGGGCCAGAAAGAGTTAATTAACTCACAGACTGACCTGACCCATGGGTGAACCTTAAGGACTGGTTAGGAAGATATGTAAATGACTAGAGCTTTGAAATGCAAGTCTGCATTGTTAGAGATCTCAAGGGTAGATGTTTGCTCAGGTCTTGTAATATAAGCAAACAATTCTTGTCTATTGCTATAGCTTTAATTTAAAGATCAAAGAAGGAATATTAACATTTATGATGATACTTGAGTGAAATAGTATTATTGTCTATATGTCTCTTTGAAGGTTGTGGTAACCTGTATCTGAACTGTTTAATGGATAAATTACCCTGTGCTAATTGCCAGGATGTTTGGAAGGAGAATTAAGCCTATTGTTTTCTCAGGCCGAAAGGCTGCTGGAAATGTATAAGTACCTTGGGACACGATCCTTCTTCATCTCAGATCTGCTTTGGGTTTCAAGAGGGGGAAAACTTAAGCCACAAGGATTGAGATCCCCAGTCATTGACTGGAGCCACCCTGAATATGGACATTGGACTATAACCTATGAACTATATCTAAAAGGACTTTTGGCAACTACAAGCTCACCTCTGCTATGCATCTGAACCTCAAGAATTGAATTCATGTCTGTATGTATATTGATCTTTTAACCAACACTCTCTCTCTTTTCTTTTTAATAAATTTTAGTTTAGTTAATAAGAATTGACTGTAGCGTGTATTTTGGGTAAGATCTAACTTATAATTGAACCTGGATATGTGGCTGATCCTTTGGGATTGGAAGAACCTTTTCTTTCATATGATGAGATAAGATTTTCATTAATCATCATCATATCTGAGAGGTGTGTCTGGACGGAGGCCTGAGGCTGGGCACTTTAAAGGAACTGCGTTGTTTGGACTTCTGAGTAACCAGTGAGGTACTATAGAAGCTGTTTTGTGCTGGCTTGGTAAATCTAAGTATTGGAATAACCACCAGCTTTTGGGGTTTGTCTGCCCCGTTTTGTTCGCAGTTCACCCTGATTGAGTGACCTCAGCTGGCTCCCACGGGCAGCACCGTCACAAAATGGGATAACCCTTATATAGGTGAATCCCTTGAGTGGCATGAAACAAGCTCTACATCATCTGTTCCTGTGGAGAGCAGAGCAGCAAAGAGAGAGGAGGAGAGAGTTTGGCCAGAGCAGACTGCATACCAGCAATTGTAGGATGGGGGATCAACTTAAGGGAGACATTACTGCTTCCTCAAATTAGAGCAGCTTTACGCCTTTTGTAATTACTCTGGAGTCCAAACCAGTCTTGTCTGTCCTTAGGATGGGAGGTACCCACTCAGCCAGATCCAAAAATTAGGTCCTCAGACTGATTAGTTTACATGATATCTTTTTCAGTACCTAATGTAATTGCCTCAGTGTTTGATACTGAAGTGGTAGAAGTGTTGTTAGAGATGCGTATCTTGGGTTCTTAGTTCCTGAGTGAATGAACACCAATACTGAGCAATGCATTGTTACAGTCATGGGTAATTAGGTCTGGGGAGTTTCAGTATTTGCTAAAAAATGGAGATTGTGCACCTCTTCTAAAGAAGTCCATGTTTCCCTTGAATCATTAAATACCATAATGGGATGTTGTGTACGATTAAGGTACATCTGACGAAAGTTAGAATTTAACTAGTACTGAAACTTTTTAATGTTTGGTGCTTAATCCTCATTTACGTATGGTATACTCATAGCACACCAGAGAGAATGTCAGACATGAATCGCAGAGTTGCAGTGACAGAATAGGGAAAGTAAAAGGCCTTAAATTGGGACTTGGAGAGTAGTTTTCAGTTAGTCCTTCAAGAGAAGGTCAGTTCTCAATCTGGGAAAAACAGAATATATTTCTGAGAGATTCTATTCAAATAGACAGAAAGTGTTTGGAATATAAAGAGCCTGTATTTGTCCAGGATATTGCTGTTGACTTTTGATGAGAAATTTCCTCATTGATAGAACATGTTTTATAATTGTTTTTTGCACGTTTGGAGTAGTACGCATCTCTTCCTGCTGATTAGAGCCTTTTCCTCTCTAGTTATTTATCTTTAGCCTTTTTGATAAATTGGACTCTGCAGAGGAGCACTCATGGAGTTCTTATGTATTATTTGCATGCATTTTAAAAACAATATGGCATATTAAAAATTAATGGAAAAGTTAAATATGCACCAATCACTTGTACTAACAGGAATCTGCAAAATATATATTGGAGTCTGGTACATGTTTCATATTTTTAATTCATTGTGTATGCCAATTTGTTTTAAAATGCACAGTTATGCACTTAATTTTTGTATTAATTCAGTTTAATATATTTCAGACTTATTTCCCCATATAAGTTCAAGAGCAGTCAGTCTGTCTTTTCTATCTAGTTGTCCATCCATTCCTGCTCTCATTAACACTGATTTTATTATGGTGTATCTATTGCATTTTCTAGAGATTCTACTCATTTACATTGGTGCAGAATGAGAAGAGTCATCCAGAAAGATAACAAAGATGCAGACCCACATTTTTCACTGTAAAGCAAGCATTCATTGTAGAAAACTTGGTTTAGGAGTCTTCCTGTCATTCAGAACAGTCCAACATGATGTTACATCGTTTTGCTCTATTTAATGAAATGAATCTCCTTTGTCCAATTAGGTTTTTCTTTTTTTAGCATCCACAGGGTTAATATTTACAATTAATAATATACACTTCAGTTAATAGATACCATTAACAGACTTTGTAAGAATGAATCTTGCATTTAAATCTCTCTGGTCATACTAATAAATAATTTAGGACTAAATGAGTCTGAAGCCTTAAGCATTTGATTGCATTGTAGTCTTCTTTATACAACTCCATAGCTGTTTATGGTACTATACGAGGGATTCAGAGTCTAAGTTACTTAACACAGCAAGATCTTTATGGAGATCATAGGAAACAGGAGGAGGTGTAGAAGTGTGAGGGTTATACAGTAATGACACTTCATGAATTATGCTCATTGTTAGATTCTTGTCTTGTTAGTACCTTTTTCATTTATTAAATATTGGGGACAGTGTCTGGAATGAAGGCCAGGGGCGGAGGAGATCAGTGATGGAAAGTTAACCAAAAGATGTTTTGAACAGGATCTAAAAGAGGGGGCATATGTGGTACACAGGTTTGTAGTGTGGACTTGTATCCAAAGCAGTTTTGTTTCCGTTCTGGATATTTCCTCAAAAGGTGATCCAGGTTTTCTTCCTACATTTATTAGTTAGCCTTCCATGAGGGTTTTCCATGTAATGTCTAATAGATCAAAAAAAGACCTTAAACTTCACCCTGAAATAATTTTTTAGCCAGTGAAGTTCATGGAGACCAGATGAAGTGTGCTCCCTACAGAAAATACCAAGGTCCCCTGTCTTCATCCTTTACCAAGAGGAGGTAGGTCTGTGCCAAAAACATAACAGGTCAAGGAGACCTGAAGACTCTGGATAGCATGGAGCTGTCCCAAACCAATTTCCATCCCCGCTCCCAATCTTGACCAAACAAGAGACAACTCAATACAATGTTACAATCTGATGTTTTTTTGGAAGGATCTAATAACTGTTTCTTTTTAAGCAGCTGGGATCTTTCCCACCTGAAGAAAGCATTAGCAATCAACCCCAGCAATGGTCCCAGTATCTCCCTGTTTACCGTCACTAGCCAAGAGGGTCATGAATCATTAGGCCTACTTTCACACCAAAGCCCACAGTTCCAGTAGCACTTAAAGAATCGCACTGGACAAACTTGGAACGCTCTTTGCCTCTTTTGGGTATAAGACAGTGCAAACATGGAGGGCATGCAGAGATTTGGATTGATCCTTGTTGCAGCAGGGAGGATTATGGCTACATAATGATTTTGAAACAGTCTGTTTTTGGACCTCAAGTTCGTCAAACATCATGTACTTGTAGGAAGTCCATGCTCATTTCTTAAAGAAGAATTTTACCTGAATTTATTAACACCAGCAGCAGTATCTACAGAATACTGCTGCTTCTTGCATAGTAACACATACTGGTATTTTTATGTGATAGATTATATTATGCTTTTGCACCACAAATCATTTCCCCTGACCCCTTTCCCCCCTCCTTCCCCCCCCTTAATGCAGAATCATAGGACTGGAGGGGCCTCGAGAGATTATCTAATCCAGTGCCCTGCACTCATGGCAGGACTAAGTGTTATCTAGAATAAGACTTCTCCTGAGATTTTTCATCATATAGACTTGATGCCTTAAATAAGCTTCTTAGAAAAAACAAAGGATTCAAAGTTTATGATTGGAGGTAACTTCTTTCTTTTTGAAAAACTGATCAATCCCCACCTATTTACCAAGGCCGGCTCCAGCTTTTTTGCCACCCCAAGCGGCGAAGAAAACAAACAAAAAAAATGACTGGGCTGCCGCCGAAGCGGTAGAGACGGAGTGAAGGACCTGCCGCCGAAATGCCACCGAAGACAGAGCGCTTGAGCTTCTGCCAAACTGCCGCCGAAAACACAGACGTGCCGCCCCTTTCTATTGGCCGCCCCAGGCACCTGCTTCCTTCGCTGGTGCCTGGAGCCAGCCCTGCCATTTACCATGATTGGTTAAATGTGGAACTAAAAGGAAAAAATGAAAATAGATAGGAGAAATAATTGGATTGGATATAATTCTCTTTTGTCACAGCTGGCATTTCTCTGGGTCTTTGAGCTACCAAAATTTCAATGACTGTGGATCATAATTAGCACAATTCTGATGTATTAATTCCATTATAAGTCAGTTGCCGTTGTATTACAGTTAATCAGTGTCTTGTTATACTGTTCATTGTGAGGGCCCGGTCTTCAGATGGCGAAAATTGATACAGCTTTACTAGCTTCATGAAACTATTCCCTTTTACACCAGGGAAGGATATATCCGTGTCACAGGGTACTCTCTTACCACAGGTAGCGCTGCCTCCTGGCTGTTCGGAGAATTAGCTCTCTTTCAGGTCCAACACCTCCACCTCTCCCACCTTTGTCCTCTTTCTCGCTCTGCAGCCCCTCTCTCGCTCCAGGAGCTACAGCTTCCACTGTGTAACTTAGCCCCCCGGTCAGGCCATGGTGTGGTTTCTCTTTCTGCGGTAGAGAGTCTCACTGGACCCTCTGTCCAGGCAATGCAACTCCATCACTGTCTAGTAGGAAGGAACCCAGACCCACCCACTACTCCAGGTTCCTGCCTAGAGATCCTACAACACACAGCCAAGGGCTGCTTAGTCCCCATCCTTGCTGCTGTCTCCTGGGCTGCTTCCTACTCCACATCCCACAGGTTCTCTTCTCCACCCTGCTCTCTTCAGGGTATACCCTGCCCTCAGGGGCAGGCTCCTAGGGGTTCTACTCTTTCCAGAGGTTCCCTCCTTCCAGTGCTTAATTTGTGCCAGGGCTGAGCGCTGGCACTCTGGGCTTGGCAATCCATAGCCACAGCACCTCTAGGCTTGCCACATCAATTATGAAAGTAAAAAAATTGCTTGAGCTCTGCACCACTTTCATTACAAATTAAGCACTGCCTCCATCCCTTTATAATACACAGAGGGTAGGTGCAAACTTTCTCACTGTCCCCGTTCCTGTTGCCAGCTTCCTGGCTTTATATTAGCCCAGCCCACACCTGCTTAGCTGAGCTTCATCCTCCAGTCAGGGGTTGCTTCTCCAACCTAAACCCTTCAAGTGTGGCCTATCACACTAATTGGCTCTTACTCGCCTTCCGTAATCCTTTCCAGGCTGGTGTGGGGTGAATACCCCATCACCCATGATGTCCTTTTTGTTTTTTTCAAAAAGTCAAATAGTTACATGTAATAAAAAAATGATCCAAAGCCAATCACAGTCAGGAATTAGCATCCTAAATAAAATAATGTGCTTTTACATGTTTGCATTTATTTGATACCTTGTTCACTCTATGTCCTTTTCCTTTTGTGATTCCCTTTTCTTTATAGTGTGTTTTCAGTGTCTCCTGCCTTTATTTCTTTACTTCATTATTTTTTCTTTTCACTTTTCACTTTGATATTTCTTTCTTCATGTTACTTCCCATGTCTCTTCAAATACCAGTTCCGCTTTCTATTGTACGTTTCACATATATTTTTCTGCATTTGTTTTTCTTTAGATTTTCTATAATTTTTGTGTGTTATTTCCTTCTGTTGTAATTATATGACTCAGTTGACTTGAATTCTGTCAGACTGTGAGATGATGTGAATTAATAGGTCATCTTTGCAAAATTTCTAACTCATGATAAAAAGTGTGTTTTTAATTAAATCATGTACAGTGATGTATTCAGCACATCTTCATGAGTGTGCATAACATACATGTAAATGTTTCAGAGCCATTGTTAACCTAAAAAAACACATAAGATGTCTCCTAGCAAAATATGGCATTTTTTCTCTACATGTAAAAATTCGAGTAACATTTTAGCCTTTATCTTCAAAAGGGTACAGAGGATTGCGTGTTTGGGAAACCTCCTTGATAACTTCCAGAGACTGCACAGCCTTATTCTATTTTTACTCAATCTATTTCATGTTTGATGGATTCTCTAATTTTTTTCAGACTTTATTAGGAGACTCCCTTCTATTAAGTACATCCAAAAATGCTTAATAAAAAGACTTTAGAATTCATTTGGAAATGCAAGAGTTATAATGTCAGAGTTTAAAGGGAACCTTTTGGGAGTGAAAGCTGAGATTCTTGTACAGTATTTCTTTTGTACACAAAAAGCTTTGAAAGAATCACCAGACTTGGTTCTTAAATACTTGTGACACCAGCAAACAGTGAGGTTTCCCATTTCAAAGTGGTTAAAAACTGCTGCATAGCTGTTTTTATTTAAAATGAAAAAATTCTATTATTGAGAACTTATTCTCAAGTGCTATCTTTACTGAAACCGCTCAGAAATGACTCTTCTGATGAGATTTTACTGAGAACAAGATGGCAGTACTTTTTAACTACATAATCCTCACAAGGGAATAATGAGGCCTATCTTTCTGCTCATGGCAGGAGTTCCTAAATACAAAAGATCACCTGCATAAATCATTATTGAAAAATAATCTTTCATCTTCAAGACATACTCACTTGTCAGCCAGACTTCTACACTTGGTTTCCATGACTGTTTTGAAGTGCATAATTCACCAGCTTTGTTTAAAATATATATATATATATATATAAGTAATGATGGGAACAGAGTGGTTCTCTGCTGCTCTTTGCTAGGCACTAAAATTCCTGGACTGAATAGAGACATTGGATTTATGGCTTATTACAAGAATCTGTAACCCACTATCCCTCCCTCCCTCAGCTTTTTCCTCTCCTTTCCCCTCTGTGACTGGAGAGATGGCCATTTCACCTTGAATGGTCCCCTGAAATATGTGTTAACTACTTATGCTAAACAATCGGTTCCACCTGCTATGTTTATTCTGCAACTAAACACTGGCGTCTGGCCTGTGCTAGCTGACTCAGGCTAAGGGGATGCTTAATTGCAATCAAGGTCGTCCTTACCCATATGCAAAGTATGCAGCTGTGTAGGGCACCAGGAAATTTGGGGCGCCAAATTGCCCCAAATTTCCTGGTGTGATACGCAGCTGCGTGCTGCTCCAGTGGCCAGCCCGATCCCCCAGCCGGCTGAGCCGCCCAGGAAATCTGCATGCTCCCCCTACCCCCGCTCCGCCTCTTCCCCATAGCCCCAAGCCTGCTCCTGCCCCCCTGCGGAGGCCTGGGGCCACACACACACACACCACGGGGGGGGGGGGGTGCGGGTGCTGCATAGGGCACCAAAATGACTAGGGACAGCCCTGATTGCAATGTAGACATTTGGGCTTGGGCTGGAACCTGAGCTCAGGAACCCTCCCCTCTCAGAGTACATTTCCTAGATCTGAAGAAGAGCTCTCTGTCACCTCAAAAGCTTGTTTCTCACCACTAAAAGTTGGTCCACTATAAGATATTACCTCACCCACCTTGTCTCTCTGCTTCTCTAGTACTCAAAGAAATGTTCTAAGCAGAATATTTGTGCATGTTTTATAAAAGACCAAAATACACTATTTCATGAAATATTTTAAGGGGTACTGTTTCTTGGGAATATTTTTGTTTAAAATGGGATCATGAGAGTATATAATAAAGTACCTAGCTCAGTATTTGTGTCTGCACTCACCTAATCTAAATACATAGTCACTGTATTTATGCATATAAACCTAAGAGTGCATGGGTGGCATGTGAACCGCCGGTTGTGGGAGGCTAGCCCCGAGTCCCTCCCCTTCTGCCCTCCCACCACCAGTGCCCAGAATCCCCCATGGCAGCTGCCTGCTTCCCGCCCCAGATCACCGGGCGGCGTGGCCCTAGCCCCCACAGCCTCAGCCCCAGAGTGGCAGGTGGGTGGTGTGGCCCCAGTCCCGGAGCACCTGTGGCCCCAGCTCCACCCCAGGCCATGGCATTGGGAAGAGCTGCAGAGAGCGGGAAGCAGGAGGGGGCCTGGGCCCTGGGGGTGGAATGTGGGTGGGGCCATGTCTGACTGTTTGGGGAGGCTCCCCCTCCCCCAGCCTATGATACCCACTGCCCATGTGAGAGTGCAATTACACGCAGACTTCAGGCTTCCTTTTAAAAAATGTGGCCCCTGCTGTTTGAATG
This sequence comes from Emys orbicularis, assembly GCF_028017835.1. Lineage (NCBI taxonomy): Eukaryota > Metazoa > Chordata > Testudines > Emydidae > Emys > Emys orbicularis. The sequence goes on along the minus strand of NC_088689.1, from coordinate 23,086,014 downwards.
TTGTGTCTGTATCTAACAACCTCAAGGTCTTTAAACTCTCCCAGTGCTCAAACTGAGTGCAGCCAGCCTCAGGACAGCACATTTTTAGAATAGGCCCAATGATTCTTGCACCTCTGACGGACTATATAGGCCAAAACCTCACTCCTGACTCAGTCTCCTCTAAGAGCTGAGGCCACAATCCGCTCTCTGGATCATCAGTCAGAGTTTATCCTGAATACAACAGTATAAATAAATCCCCAATTTCAGCATGTTTGGAGATTTCCTTCATCTGTTACCTAGGGGCTTGTCTACAGTTACGGCGTTGCAGCATCAATGCAGCTATGGCGCTGTAGTGCTTAGTGAAGATTCTACCTATGCAGTTGGGAGAGTATCTCCCATTGCCATAGGTACTCCATCCCCCCACCCTCAAGAGGCGGTAACTATGTCGATGGGAGAAGCTCTCCCATCGTCATAGCACTGTCTACACCGGGGATTAGGTCACTATAACTGCATTGCTCAGGGGTGTGAATATTTCAAACCCCTGAGTGATGTAGTTTACTGACATAAGTTTGTAGTGTAGACCAGGGCTAAGATGTCAACATACATTCGAAAGGATCTCTACACTATATTTAATCATGTTCCTGATACACAATTTCCTGTGGCAAGCCCAGGCCAGTGAGTAACCTGCACTCTAACTGTCTAAAGTGCCTTGAGGAAACTCACGTATAGAGAGAAGTGCCAGATCTGCAGGGGCTATAGACCGCCCACTCAAAAAGACATTTTTCTGAAGGCCTTGCTCATGGAGGCAGCCCTCCGACTGGCCTCAGAGCTGAGTTGCTCCGAATCAGCGCTGAGCACTTTGGCTTACATGCGAAGCGCTCCAACGGCACCATGCTCTTCCCAGCACTGTTCTCCCTCCCTGGTGCCAAGGAAGAAGCATAAGAAACAACGAGCCAAGAGAGGGCACTCTCCGGTGCTGAAGAGGGACAAGTGGGGAATGACTAGTGCAGTGAAATCCATGCTGAGCCACTCATCCTCCCCAGAGCCACTGTTGGCTCTGGTGACTCCGCCAAGAGCACCGAGGAGAGGACCTACCTCCGACTCCCAGGAGTGGTCATGGGACCTCATGCCTGCAGCCCCCTTCAACTCCAGAGGCTTTTCTGGTGACAAAGGATCTGATGTCCCTCCCAATCCCACCAGTCCCCAAGGCTCCCTTCCTGCTAGGGCTACCTAAATACAATTAAATTAGCAATTTTTAGTATGGTTTTTATTTGCATGTAATATTTGAATGACACGCTTTTTTATATTTTTATATATTTTTTCGTGTTTGTTGTAAAAACTGAGTCACCTTTGTTTTTGACAACAGGTGATTAGTTAGATTGTGCCACTTAAGGCCAAGGGTAACAGAGAAATTAACCGGGGTGGCAGTTATAGTGCTTTGTGGTTTTTTTATTTTTGGTAAATAGTATTTGTGATTACTAATATATAATATATGGACATTATATTTACATTTATTTACTGGGGGTTGGCTAATACCTGCATTTTTTAAAAAATATTGTTTTTTAGGATGTAACACATACATATTGTTTGTTGTACAAAACGTGTTAATTTTTTTAGTTTTTTTATATATATGTTTTTAATGATGTGTTTTTGCTGCATGCTTTTGTGGTGATAGGTAGGGACAAGCACAGCCATTTTTTAGGGCTTTACTTTCAACACCCTTGGGTGTTTAATAATTTTTTTTTTAAGTCCACTGACTCAGACCCTGGGGTAGCCAAAAGGATTTTATGGTTAATTTTGGGAGCGGGCTTATTTTTTATATTTTTGTTTTTATAGATTGTTGGTGAGCAATTTTAATAATAATTTTATTTAATCACAAATTAGGCTTAACATGCTGGAACATACTGCATTTATTTATGTTTGTTGGTGTTAAGCAAGGACCTTTTTTGTTGTTTTAAAAGATGTGTTAATACCCGAATATTTTTACCCAAAACATTTTGTGTTTAAGTGATGCTAAACCAAGAATTTGCATTTTAGTACATTTTATAGTTAAGGCAGTTTTATTTTTTAATTTTATTTGTATTAAGTTTATAGTAGTATTTCCTTGCTTGTGAATGAGACTATTTTGCAGTTGTGATAAGGAACTTAATTTATTTTTAAATATTTTTAGGTTTATAGTATTTATAATTTTACTTTAAAACCAATTTTTTTATTTGGTGTTTATTATATTTTGTTTTGTTTGGCTATTGGAGTGTTGATGTGTTTTTATTTAGGCCGTTATAATAGGAGGGGAGTAGGGTGAACATTTGGGTTTTAATTTGGACATGCTTAATTGAGTTTAATTTATACTAATTTTTATTTTTATTAATAGTGGATGTAATAAAAATTGTATTGGATTATTTTGAGTTATAAACAATTTTTAATTTTAATTGGGTTATTTTTTTAATGCATAGTTTTTGGTTTAGGTTTTGGTGCATGTGTTTGGGAACCATAGGTTTAATTTATTACGGGGTATTGGATAGTACCCTACAATAATTGTTAGTATTGTTTTTGTTTTTATAGGTTTATTTTATTGATATGGTAATTGTGGGTAACTGGAACTTTAGGTGGTATTTTTATAGGGACTTTTTATTTTTATTTTTATTTTTTAGTGGTTTGGTATTTTTGTGTTTATAAGGTGAATTTAAAGGTTGGTTATTTTGTTTTTGTTTTTGTTTGTTTGTTTTTAGGCATATACATTGGTATTTTTTAAGGGTTTTAAGATTTGGCTACTGTTTTTTTTTTTATACCATTTTATGAGGATTACCGGATTATGGGTCGGAATTTATGATTGGTTGGCGGGGAGTGAATAATTTTTTAAATATTGGCTTATAAGGAGGGCTGCATTTTTTTTATGATTGCTTTAATTATTTGGCACTAAAAGTTTTTAGAAGCAGGTAAAGCTAGATTTTACACCAATGTTTTATTTTTTGTGCATTAAAATTGTGGTGGTTAAGCAGCGCTTTGTGCATAGGTTTTGCGATTTTTTTAACATTATTATTTATGTAAACAATTTAATTTGTGAAATATGTACTTATTTTGGTTTTTTTAATATGGTATATTAATGGGCAAAGCTGGTTTATTATGGAGTAAGGGCCTATTTATTTTGATTTTAGTGAGTTATTTTTATTTTTTTATTTTACAGTATATGATTTTTTTTTATTTTTTTTTTATAGGGCTGCCTTTGTGGGCCTTTGTTTTTGAATTTTGTTGTTAATGTGTTTGATGGCCTGATTAACCCTATATTGGAGGGTGGTTTTATTTTTTTTGTAATTGTTTGAGCCATTGAAAAGAATTATGCTGGGTAATATTAGAGCCTTTTTTAAAAAATTTGTATTAGGTAATTAGGATTAATTATTAGGTACATTGGATGTTCAAACGGAATTTGAAAGGGTTGAATTTTTGTTTTTAGTTTAGTATTGCTGCGGATGGCAGCCAAAATTAGAGGCAGTTTATTTGGCCAGGTTTTTTGTGTGATTTATTATTTTTGGAGTGCTTTTTTATTAGTGCGGTTATGCGCTCTACTTAGCCTGAGGACTGAGGCCGGTATGGTATATGGAGCTTTAGTTTAATTTTTAAGGCTTGTATTATTGTGGTAAAGATTTTTTTTATAAAGGCTTTTTTATTGTTAGAATTTATTATTTTGGCAGTGCCATATTTACATACTACCTTATTAAAGAACTTTTTGGTTACTACCCCGGTGCTATTATATTTAGTAGGAAATGCTTCCACCCATTTTGAAAAGGGATTAATTACACTGGTCTACAATTTTTGAGAAGTCGTCTGCTTCAGAGATAAAATGTGCTATTTATTATGTATTTTGATGTGCTGAATTCAAATATGACAATTAAAACAACTGATTGGCTACTGTTTCTAAGATATTTAAGTTTTTACATTTTATGTCTATGTATATTATGTAGATAGTAGAGTTTTAATCATAAATTGTAAACCTAGGTCTTTTCATGTGTTTATGGTTGCTTTACATGATAATATTTCACCTGTCCTGTTTATGTAACACTTTAAAAATCAGCAAAAGGGTTATATAAACAAAATTTATTATGAAACAAAAGGCAAAAAACTATTATGTACATAGTTTAGTCCTATTCAGTGTCTACTCGGTGCTTCTTGGCTTGTCTCTTGTATTCATTAAATGGAGCATCTCTTGTCACCGTCCAGCAATAGTCTGCAAGCATTGATGGGCTCCATTTGCCGATAGCGTTTCTCCATTGTTGCAATGTCCTGGTGAAATCGCTCGCCGTGCTCGTCGCTCACTGCTCCGCAGTTGGGTGGAAAAAAATCTAGATGAGAGTGCAAAAAATGTATCTTTAGTGACATGTTGCAACCAAGGCTTTTGTATGCCTTGAGGTGGTTTTCCACCAACAACCTGTAGTTGTCTGCCTTGTTGTTTCCGAGAAAATTTATTGCCACTAACTGGAAGGCTTTCCATGCCGTCTTTTCCTTGCCACGCAGTGCATGGTCATCTCGAAGAAGTTCACGAATCTGAGGACCAACAAAGACACCTTCCTTTATCTTAGCTTCACTTAACCTTGGAAATTTTCCACGGAGGTACTTGAAAGCTGCTTGTGTTTTGTCAATGGCCTTGACAAAGTTCTTCATCAGACCCAGCTTGATGTGTAAGGGTGGTAACAAAATCTTCCTTGATTCAACAAGTGGTGGATGCTGGACACTTTTCCTCCCAGGCTCCAATGACTGTCGGAGTGGCCAATCTTTCTTGATGTAGTGGGAATCTCTTGCACGACTATCCCATTTGCAGAGAAAACAGCAGTACTTTGTGTATCCAGTCTGCAGACCAAGCAAGAGAGCAACAACTTTCAAATCGCCACAAAGCTGCCACTGATGTTGGTCATAGTTTATGCACCTCAAAAGTTGTTTCATGTTGTCATAGGTTTCCTTCATATGGACTGCATGACCAACTGGAATTGATGGCAAAACATTGCCATTATGCAGTAAAACAGCTTTAAGACTCGTCTTCGATGACTCAATGAACAGTCTCCACTCATCTTGATCGTGAACGATGTTGAGGGCTGCCATCACACCATCGATGTTGTTGCAGGCTACAAGATCACCTTCCATGAAGAAGAATGGGACAAGATCCTTTTGACGGTCACGGAACATGGAAACCCTAACATCACCTGCCAGGAGATTCCACTGCTGTAGTCTGGAGCCCAACAGCTCTGCCTTACTCTTGGGTAGTTCCAAATCCCTGACAAGGTCATTCAGTTCACCTTGTGTTATGAGGTGTGGTTCAGAGGAGGAGGATGGGAGAACATGTGGGTCCTGTGACATTGATGGTTCAGGACCAGAAGTTTCATCCTCTTCCTCTTCCTCGTCTGACTCAAGTGAGAATGATTCTGGTGCATCAGGAAGCGGCAGTCCTTCTCCGTGGGGTACTGGGCATATAGCTGATGGAATGTTTGGATAATGCACAGTCCACTTTTTCTTCTTTGACACACCTTTCCCAACTGGAGGCACCATGCAGAAGTAACAATTGCTGGTATGATCTGTCGGCTCTCTCCAAATCATTGGCACTGCAAAAGGCATAGATTTCCTTTTCCTGTTCAACCACTGGCGAAGATTTGTTGCACAAGTGTTGCAGCATATGTGTGGGGCCCACCTCTTGTCCTGATCTCCAATTTTGCAGCCAAAAGAAAGGTGATAGGCTTTCTTAACCATAGTGGTTATACTGCGCTTTTGTGATACAAAAGTCACTTCACCACAAACATAGCAGAAGTTATCTGCACTGTTCACACAAGTACGAGGCATCTCTGCTCACTTTGGCTAAACAGAAATGTGTCCCTTTGCAAAATCAAACACTGACAAATAAGAGAGCACGACACTGTATGATTTCTAGAGCTGATATAGGGCAATTTGTTCAGCAGAGTGATGTAAGCTTCGTTATGATTGCGTCATCCATGACTTCTAGGAATAACATGATGCAATTCCTATCATGTATGACGCAATACCAACTTCAGATTGCATCATTCATTGTTTTGCCTAAAAAGCAAGTACTGTCCAAACCCAGTCATAGATTTATTCATAGATCCAGTCAAAGATGTATTTTAGTCATTTCTGGTTTAAATTGAGATCCCTTCCCTTTATAACTCACTTATCCTCCGCCATTCCCAAGTCAAGGGTCGTATATACTGACCCAATAGCATATCTTGAAAACTAGAGCCAATCAACAATTTTAAGCATCATTTTCGTTCTCAGTGACCCAGAATTAGTAAAGTTTGACTACATTTATTTCAGAAGCATTTTGGCTGTAGAGCAGTGTTATTACCAATACATATTGGATTTTTTTTATTTTTTGGCAATTTATTAATAAAATTAATTTGAACCCTGTGCTACGTCCCAAGCCTTTGTTGGTGCATTACGGGTCGCCAGTGTGGAGGACGAGCCTTTCGCACCCATGTTTTAACATTATTTTTTATATGCTTTTATTTTGCTACTTGCTTTAGCTTTTGTAAAGTTATTTTATTTTTTTATGCATAAATTGATGGGCTACATTAAGTAACTTCTGTTTTTTTATTTTTTTGGAATTTGGTTTCTTGTATATATAGTTGTTTGTAGGGTTCCATTGCTGAAGCTGATCATCATGTTCAGGAAATTCATGCTAATGTGGGAGTGTTCCAGAGAGAGTTTAATGGATGAATGGTAGTTGTTGAAGTTGTGGTGGAAATCTGAGGGAGTTTAAGTCGTCTGTCCAGAGGATGAAAATATCATCAATGGATCTCAGGTATATCATTTAATTACTACTTATGCTAAATGATCTTGTGTTTAGCTATTCCTTTCTTCTGTTTTTTTGTTCAATAATCCTGCATCAGAACTGGTGCAAATTTTGGAACCCTGGTTGTTCATAGATAGGAAGTAGTAGGATGGGCTAGATTAGTATATTCATCAAGATTCATCTCCACAAGCAGCATCGAGTATTTGCATTGGGTTTGTTATTGGTATATCACCCAGCAGAGAAGCTGCAGTTTAAACACAGCTGCAGCGCTCTCATTTTAGTAGAGAGCTGTGATAAAAGGTTTTCAGGATCAGGAAGGTTTTTTTTATATTGTTAGGGTAGTTTATATGTTGGGACTGCAAACCTTGTTATCATTAATAATGTCTTTTATATTATAGTATACATCTTATTTCATGTTCAAAATTAAATTAGCAGCCATCAGCACATCATAACTCCACAAGCATAAAGGATGGGCAAAAAAAAATAAAAATAGAAAACTATTTGTGTGGGAAATGGTAGTTTTCAAATAAAAACATGTGCTTAACTATCAGTTTCTATCACACCAGTTGGTCTTTGCTTTGAAAGATCTATTTAATTATCTTCTTTGTTTAAACCCTGCAGGGTGTAAATTCAAGCATATTTTAGGGAAGAATGCTCACAGAAAATCAAAACCTTTCTGGCAAGAACCCCGTTCTGCTTTTATTTTTAATAGACAGTGGTGCTGTTTTCAGCACTATAGCTAAGGATCTGTGTCACTGTTCCCAGTAAAACATCCATCTTCAGGGTTTATAGAGTGACTGTGAAAAATTTGCCCTACAGCAATGTCATGCACGTGTTGTTTGGATTGAAAACTCCTTGGTGCATGTTCTCTATGGTGTACAGCACACTGTTGGCAGTCCACGAATAATAAAACTAACAGAATACAACATTTTAATGAGTTAGTATTCATTTTTCAGTACATTGAAAACACTCAAAGGTAAAGAGACGTTAAAGGTAATTACAGCATAAGAAACTGAGACACAATACAATCACACTAATTGTACTGAATATATATTGTACAAAAGGGATATTAATACAATGCATCCACAAACACACATAAAGGATCCAATCAGGCAAAGACCCTAGTTGACGTTAGTTTCACTCTTGTGCCTGAGTAAGGCAAGATCAGGCTCAAAAGTACATTCAAATACTGCACTTCTTGTCTGTCATCATAAGTCCCGCTAATCGTTACAAATACATGCAAACAGTACTTTGTCTTTGAGTAGGGATTTTTTAATGTCTTTGGATTCAGTCTGCAAAACAATTATAGAACTCTGTATTACAGTTAAAAAGGATATGTGATGGGAATACATCCAGGTTCCAAGAAACCCCCAGACAGTTTTACCAGAGTTGTCTAGCTAGGGCCAAAACCTACAAAACAATTGTCCTGGCAGTCTTTGGGAGAGCAAACAAGGCCAACAAGAGTTAAATGGCTGGAGGCCGATTCAGTAGAGGCTCATTAAACTAGAAGACCCTGTTCTGAGGACCGTTCTGAGGACAGTTGGTGGTGATCCTGGTTTTAATCTAAGGGGAAGAGTGCAAGTGCGCTGACCTGACTGTTTGCAACCTGCACAGAAGGAACAAAGTAAAACCCAGCAAAGGGCAGAACTTTGTGGCTTGTGTATTCTGTGAGCCACTAGGAAGCCCACCCAGGGTCATATTGTGTTAATTTATCATTCTCTCAACTTGGTCATAAATCCCAGTATTTCCTAAAACAGTGGTCCTTGCCTGCTGAAAAATCATTTACTACTCAAGTACTATCTGTGTCCATATTTTTTTCCTGTTAATAGGGAAGTTTTTCTCCTATATATTTGAAATGATTTTGAACAGGTATAAATTCCACTACTACTCTTATATGGGACAAATATCAGAGGGGTAGCCGTGTTAGTCTGTATCCACAAAAACAACGAGGAGTCCAGTGGCACCTTAAAGACTAACAGATTTATTTGGGCATAAGCTTTCATGGGTAAAAAACCCCACTTCTTTATAACCAAATAAATCTGTTAGTCTTTAACGTGCCACCGGACTCCTCATTATTTTTATATGGGATACAGTTAAATATATTTTTTACCAGGACTAAAACTGATTGGATATGTGTTTTGATGTTTTTTGCCATAACTTATTCCATTAGTTCCCCCTCCCCCCCATATTCACCCAGCTCATGTAACTAGGGCAAGAGGTATGTAGTTGGGAGTGGAAGTGAATAATTCATCAATATAGTCGTAATATAACTTCTCTGGTGAATTTCATGAATACTTTCAAATTAAATATTCAGTTTTTTGGGTCAATATTCAGTTCTAGATAGACTTTTCAAATGTATAAACACAATTATATTTTCAGCCACTGGCAGGCATCAGGAAAGGATTATTTTTCCCTCAATGTATTATGGGGTTATTTTTAATCTCCTTCCGCTGAAGAATCAGGATGGCCAGGACTGGAGATGGGACACTAGGCAAGTTGGGCTAGGGCTCTGAGGTGGCACTGAGCATATTATCTCTCTCTCTCTCAGGTGTTTGACTGGCTGGGTCTTGCTCATATGCTCAGGGTTTAACTGATTTGCCATATGTGGGGTAAGGAAGGAATTTTCCTCTAGGTCAGATTGGCAGTGACTGTTGGGACTTTCGCCTTTCTCTTCAGCGTGTGAGTGCAGGTCATGTGCCAGGATTATCTGATTATATCTCACTTAATCATTTCCTTGCCATTGCAGGGGCTTCAAACATTAGTGAACCTCGGAACTCCCCATTCTCTCCCTCTGGCATGTAATAGTCTAGTCTCCTGTGGGTGTCATTTACTTTTGTCTCATTTCCATTGCTGCATTTAGTGTGCAAGTGCTCGGGGGTGTTGGTGGTCTGTGATATACAGGATATGATCTAATGGTCCTTTCTGGCCTTAAACTCCTGACTCTAACTAGTCATGAGCATGTACTCACAATTACTTGATGTGACTGTGACAAAAGGAAATGGAACGTATAGTCTGCTGGACAGTCAATAAATCAGGCTAATACATTTCTTTCTCCCTTAATCAGACAAATCTGGAGTCTACTTACATAGACAAGTCTAATATGAAAGGACAGAAAAAGACTTAAATCCCCCAATATTTTTTAGGCCTGATTGTCTCCTATTAGGGCTCCTCCATAAAACTCCCCTTTCTGGAGGGAAGTCACATGTTCAGCATAGTAGGAGAGAATTTCTTTGAAGCACAGAGGGTTGTCCTGATCCATTGAGGGGAGAAGTGGCCAGACTCTGGGAGAAGTGGCCAGACTCTAGCAGAAATGGAATTACAATGATTCTATATGAGAAAGTTGACCCAAAATGAGAAAAGATAGGAAGAAAACCATATTCTGGCATTTTCTTTCTTAAATGTCTTGGAATAAGAGACAAGACAAAAAAGTAGAATAGTGCTGGGAGAGGGAATTGTTCAAATATGAGCTCATTCTAAGATTAAGTTCTGATGAAATGTGAATGATTTTCCCACTAAATTCAAGTCCTCTAAAGGAACAGAACTGCTGGCTACTGCTAAAGGTACTGAATGCAACAGACCCCTAGAAAGGGCCACCAGATTGGAACAGACTGTTGGGGCATTGAGAATTAATGGGGATGTTAGTGACCAGCTTCTAGTCAAAGGATCTATAGAACTTTAATCTTTCTTTTTTTCCTCTGTGAACTCATTCTAGTATTTGGTTACTTTGTTTTTTTTTACTTGTAAGAAAGCAAAATCTTAACCTAGGCTAATGTCACCTATGCTAATCTCAGTGGAAAGGAATGAGTAATTGGCACATTAATGTAAATTCTTTGGAAGAGGGGAAAAACACTTACTTTGCGTTTTAACATTTCAAAAGTCATCCTTGTTGTTTCTCAATCTGATACTCAGTTGTTTTTTCCTAATTCTATATTTGCTGTTCTTTTTGGAGATCAAGTTAAAAAGGGAAGAGGTTATCATATAATTTTAGAAATGCAGAGATGGAAGGGACCTCAAGAGGTCATCTAGTCCAGCCCCCTACACCTGAGGCAGAACCAATTATTATTATTTTGTTTATAATGGAGATATCCTATCTCCTAGAACTGGAAGGGCCCTTGAAAGGTCATTGAGTCCAGCCCCCTGCTTTCACTAGCAGGACCAAGTACTGATTTTGCCCTAGATCCTTAAGTGGCCCCCTCAAGGATTGAACTCACAACCCTAGGTTTAGCAGGCCAATGCTCAAACCACTGAGTTATCCCTCCCCCCTTATAGCTAGACCATCCCAGAGCAATGTACAAAACATTCAATTTGCGAACGCCTGAAGGATGAAGGGATAATCCTTAGCAGCCCGCATGGATTTACTAAGAACAAATCATGCTAATCCATCTTGATTTCCTTCTTTGACTGCGTAACTGGTTTGGTGGATAGGGGGAATGCAGTTGACATAATATATCTGAACTTCAGCAAGGCTTTTTACACAGCCCCTATGACATTCTCACTTAATACAGACCAGAATAGAAGCCTTGTTTTGCAACTGCATCACATTGTTGACTTATATTCATGGTGTGATCCACTGTTTTTCCCAGATCCTTTTCAGCAGTATTACTGCCTAACCAGTTATTCCCCATTTTGTATTTGTGCATTTGACTTTTCCATAAGAGTGGTTCTTTGAACTTGTCTTTGTTCAATTTCACCTGTTGATTACAATTTCTCCAATCTATCAAGGTAATTTTGAACTCTAATCCTGTCCTCCAAAGCACTTGTAATCCCTCCCATCTTGGTGTCATCTGCAAATTTTATAATTGTACACCCTCCTCCATTATCCAAGTCATTCATGAAAATATTGCGGAGTACTGGATGCAGGACAGGTCCCTGTGGGACCCCACTTGATACTCTCCTCTCTCCCCCCAACCCCCCGTTAGACAGTGAACCATTGATAACTGCTCTTTGAATCAGTCTTTCAACCAGATATGCAACCACTTTATAATAATTTCATTCAGATCACATTCTCTAGTTTGCTGATTAGAATACCATTGTGGGATGTTATCAGAAGCCTTACCAAAATCAAGATAAATCAGGTCTATAGCTACCCCATATCCACTAGGCCAGTAACCCTGAGAAAGAAGGAAATGAGGCTGGTTTGGTATAAATTGTTATTGATAAATCCATGTTGGCTATTACTTATCATCTTATTATTCTCTAGGTGTTTATAAATTGATTAATAATTTGTCCCAGTATCTTTCCAGCTATCTAAATTAGTCTGACTGGTCTATAATTTCCTGAATCCTTTTTGTTCCTCTTTTTAAAGATAGGAATTGTTTGTCCTTCTCCAGTCTTCTGGGGTGTCATCCAGCCACCAGGAGTTCTTGAAGATAATCGCTAACAGTTCTGAGATATCCTCTAGTGAATTTCACCAGAATACATTTAACTAAATCGTTTTTAACCTGTTATTTCCCTATTTTGGCTTGTTACTTTCCCTTTGTTGTTAGTATTGATTGTATTAAGCATCCAGTCACAACTGACTATTTTAGAGAAGACTGAACCAAATTAATCATTAAAAAACTCAGCCTTTTTCCCTGCTAAGTAGTGGACCTACACTTTCCTTTGACTTTTTCCTAATGTATTTATAGTTATAAATTGCCTTTTATATCCTTTGCTAGCTATAACTGATTTTGTGCCTTAGTCTTCCTGATCCTTTTGTTTCCACATGCTTGTGCTGTTCTCTTGTACTCATCCTTAACATTTGTCCATGTTTCCACTTTTTATAGGTTTCCTTTTTGATTTTCAGGTCATTATAGAGTTCCTGAATCATCCATATTGGCCTCTTATTGTTATTCTAATTCCTTCTTATTGGGATAGTTTGCAGTTTTACCTTTAATATTGTTTCTTTGAGAAATTGCCAGCTCTCCTGAACTCCTTTTTCCCTTAGATATTTCTTCCCAGGGGATCTTACCTGCCAGTTCTCTAAGTTTGTTGGAAGCTTCTTGTGAAATCCATCATCCTTATTCTGCTGCTCTCAATCCTAGCTTTCCTTGGAATCATGAAGTCATCATTTCATGATCACTTGGACCCAAGTTGCCTTGGGTTCACAACTAATTCATCCCCGATTGTCAGAATCAAGTCTAAAATATCTGCCACTTTGGTTACTTCCTTCACCATCTGAAACAAGAACTTGTTCCCAGCACATTCCAAGAATTTATTGGACATCTTGTGTGTTTGCCATATTTTTCCCAACAGATGTCTGGGTAGTTAAATTCTGCCATCACTACCAAGTCTTATGTTTTGGATATGTATTTGTTCTAGCTTGTGAACTAGAATCCAAATTTACAGCTCCAGAGATTTAATTTTAACTAATCTTTAAGTATCTGGAATTATATCTAGCTAGCTATCTAGGTCTGGTATTCCTTCCTCTCATGGGGTCCAATACAATGCCCATCGAAGTCAGATGCCTCAATTAATGAAAGCATCTATATTCAGGACAGCAGAAACTAATTATGCCCCCCAATTTGGGAAAACAATTAAGCACTTGCTTGTTTAGAAAGCACTTCAGTGCATGTTTAACTGTATATGCATAAGTCCTGTTGAATTTAAAGCAAGGTTTAAGTAAGGGATATGGTTATTCATGTATTTAAGTGCTTTTCAGAATCAGGCCCATAATTCGTTTCTAGGTACTTACATTAAGATTTGTTTGGTGTCTGAACTGACCTGTGACTGTTGCTTCAGATTTATAGAATTTAGAAATGGAAAATCTCTACTAGATTATCCATTCAGTTTCCTTAAATACATGTTTAACTTAACTGTCTACGTCCATACAACACAGCACCCAGCATTTCCCTGTGAGACATCCTAATGAATCCCATTGTCAGGAAGTTTGTCCTGATATGCAGCCTAAATGTTCCTTTTCTTCATTAAATCCAGTTACTCCACAGGGGAGGAATAGCTCAGTGGTTTGAACATTGGCCTGCTAAACCCAGGGTTGTGAGTTCAATCCTTGAGGGGACCACTTAGGGGTTTGGGGCAAAAATCAGTACTTGGTCCTGCTAGTGAAGGTAGGGGGCTGAACTCAATGACTTTTCAAGGTCCCTTCCAGTTCTAGGAGATAGGATATCTCCATTAATTTATTTATTTTATTTTATTTACTCCTCATCACATCCCTTGCTATCCTAAATAACTCAGCTTCTATAACTGAACCTAATTACTGATGAATAAATTAGCTTTCAACGATGGTATGTGAAGATTCATAAATATGTACCAAAGTTCTGAGGAATACAAATGAGGACACTTGTGCAGTTACACGGGGTTTTTCAAGGCGTATATGGGGCCAGTAGGTAGGTTTGCAAAGAGTCACGGGTTCTGGTCTTTTCAGTATGCTGGTGAGTTCCATCTCTAGTGCATTCTCATCCAATTCACTAAACACTGTCAAACGCAATAACCACCCACACACCTAACTGAGAAATATAATTTGAACACTGGATGTAGGAAGTACCTTGACTACTGGTATAGGCTGTGCTGTGGGGGGGAACATAAGCAAAAAAAGCTATGAGGTGAAGCTAAGCCACACAGAGCTACCGCTAAAAAGGCAGAGATTCCTTGATGAGAACAACATTGGAAGTTGTTCAAACTGCTCCTAGCAAAGGCTTAATACCATAATTGATGAGCATTCTCAGCAGAGAAAAATAATCCTCAGAAATGTGAAAAATAAAGCTCCCAGTAAGAAAGCAGGGACACTTCACTGGCACTGGCACAAAGCAGCTGAGCTGGTGCTCACTTCCAGTCTCCAATACTGATGCCAACATTCTTCAACCCTTCTGCCTTTAATGGCATGGATAGGGCAGGCTCAGCAGTACCTTGGGAGCTGTAGGTATATGGCATATACATTTGCACTGCCTAGAAATGTTTTACATTGACAACTTGAAACTTCCGTGGCCATCTTTTAATTAGAGCCTATTATTAGTTATGGATTATAAGGCTAGACAGTACCACTGTGATCTAGCCTGGCCTCATGCATAACACAGACCATAGTACTTAATTCCTTTTTGAACTGGAGCATCCAATCTTGATTTAAAAATCTCAATCATGGAGAATATACCACAACCATTGGTAAATTGTTCCAATGGTTAACTACCCCTTTGTTAAAAAATGTGCACCTCATTTCTAGTCTGAATCTATCTAGCTTCAGCTTCCAGCCATTGGATCTTGTTATACATTACTGTGCTAGATTGAAGAGACAATTATCAAATTTTTGTTGGGTGCTTATCAAGCTGTCATCAAATCATCCCATAAACCTCTTTGTAAAAATAAACAGATTGATCTCCTGCCTTGTCTTACTATAAGGCAGTGGTTTTCAACCTGTGGTCTGCAGACTGTCTAAGATTTCCAACAGGCTTTGCACCTCCAATTGAAACTTTTTAGGGGTCCACAAATGCAAAAAGATTGAGTACCACTGCTATAAAGCCTGTCTTGCAATCCTTAGTCATTCGTCTCTTCTCTGAACCCTCTCACTTGTAAATCAATACTTAGGTGCACTCACATATAAAATTGGAACTACCTAAGGGCCCAATCCTGAAATATGAGTAACATTACTCACACAAGTAATTCCATTGAAATAATTGGGACTATTTACATTTGTAAAGTTACTCCTGTGTGTAAGTGTGCTACATTAGGAACTAAAACAGCATCGTAGACTTTTTTTTTAAATGCATCCATTAGCTGAAATATTGTTCACAAAATTTTGTCTAGTCCCTTGATTTTCTACCACCATACATTGCATTACTGAAATTTTATGTTACTTGAGATGAAACATCCTATAAATTTAAGGCATGACATTTTCTTCATGAACAGTTTTTGAAATAACTGACAACAGACCATCTCATTTACTTTAATACCATGAGGATTTTAATAGTTGTATACGACACTGAAAACATACACTATACTATTGCTATCAGGAATGGACTTGATGCAGAGATGTACTAAGAATCTGTGCTGAACACTTGCATGATTTTTTTTTTTTTTTTGAGAGAGAGAAATTCCACCTATTATGTTTACTCGCAACTCTTCTACTGTCCTGTTCTAAACGAGAATAATGGAAAGGGCCCAATTGGTAATTACTTAATTAGTATTCCTTTATAGGGAGCCCTGGGTGTGCTCAGCTGGCCACCAGTGTGCGGCTGGTGGAACTAAGGAGAATTCAGCTATGCCTCCAGAAAGACTCTCCAACCATCCCTGTTCCCTATAGAAAGTGTGGTGGTTTGACCACTCCACAGGCAGAGTATCCCTGATTACTGCTGCTTGGACCTAACAGCCCTCAGAGCATGGCTCTGGCTTTAAGTCACAATAAAGACCCTGACATCCAGGCACTTTTTAAAGGCATGAAAATGTTTGTTAAATCTATTTGCAAAGCTCATATCAACTTCAATAGGAATTTCGCATGAGAAATAATAGCAAATTATGGCCCACAAACGGAGGCACCCAAAATTACAATTTACATTTGAAAATCTTGAGTGTGATGTGTGGTTTGTGGGGAACCATCAGCAGATGTTCAAGGCCTGGCCTTGCTCCGTAGGTATTTCCAAAATACTACATCTGTTCCCTCTGGTAGTCTGTGTTAAGTTTCAAGTTCAGCAATAGAATAAATTCTCTAATACTATTATTCCATATAAATTGGTTGCTTATCTTTTCAAGAAGTTTAAAGATTTGTGTTTGCTGAAATCTAAACAAAAACCAAAGTGATCCATATGACTTTTTTGCTTGGATTTTAAGTCTAATCAAAAGAGGATTTCCCAAAATAGAAAGAGTGAATGGATGTGAGAACTGACAAGTTTTATTTTAGAAAAAGAAAGCTACTTCAACTAGAAAGGAAGCAACCTCAGGGCAATCTCAACAGAGAAATTTCAATGTATCTTGTTCTGTGTACTCTCTCTCTAACATGACAGAAATGACCTAAGAAGGGGCATGGAGAGGTGCTTCAACTTATTGTATTTTTAAATAATTAATAATGCCTTTATATAGGGCTGTGTTCAAGAAACGGCAAACTGCCTTTTATCTTTTATCAGTGAAAGGGTAACTTAAGTTTTGAGATCAGATAAATCTGGGTCAATGGTTGGATTTTCCTCTGTTTTTTCTGACACTTGTATAAATCAGAAATATGTTTGGAATGATGTACAAAACAATCACAAATTATCCAAAAATGAAGATGCTTTTGAGAATAAAGTTTGGGTTTTTTTGATTGGTGAAACCAAAAGACCTACCAGTCCATTCCGTTGCTCTCCAACATTTGCAGTCTGCTTCTCTGGCTGTGATTTGAGTTATGATATCTTCCTAAAATGTCTTTAAATCCCTCCATGCTACTTGCCGTGGTCATTTGACTCTATCAAGCTGCACTGAAGCTTTATGCCACATATCGATAACCTTGGTGAAAGATTTCTCAGGGATGTCCTAGCTATTTATTACTTTCTTCTTATATTCAAACTGTGACAACATATTGTTCTTCTTCCTTGCAGTGGGATTAAGTCTTGCTTTGATATTTGTATGAGCGCCTTAGATACTTGTGACCTAATTGTAGTCTACTTGTCCATCAGATTTCAGTAATAATGAACATGTTTTAGCTCCTGAAGTTTATCCTCATAAGTGTTAACCTTGTTAACCCTCTTCCCTCATCATCTGAAGGTCTCTTTATAAACAAGGCTACTTATAGTTATGAACAGCTTAACTACTTTTCAGTCTTCCTCATGTTCAGCAATCTTATCTTAAAAAGATGTTTCCCAGGGAAAAGGATGATAAAGATTTTTAATATTTACACAGTGAATTGTTAAGATCCATCTGGCCCCATCAAGTCACAAAGTCTAATAGAAGGGCCTTCAGGCATAGAGAGGGGGAGGTCAATGAAGAAGAAATAATTTCCCTAAGGAATGAGGGAGAGTTGAAAAAGTCTGAGCGTGAGGTGGGGGAGGCAGTGGAATTATTTTAATGATCTGTCAGCCATCCTTCTTTGTGATTGCATTGTGATGCTCTTCTTCTGCTGAGCACTAAAACCAAATTCCATCCTGCATCACTGTTGCAAAAATATATATATATATATTTTCCTCTTTTTAAAGTTGTGTAAAAATGATGTGCAATGGCTTTAGTACTAGCACCTCTTTTGTAAGAGTATGATGTTAACAGTAATGTCAAAACTAGAGTTGGTTAGAAAACAAAACTGCAAAAATGTTTCTCCCTGCTTTTTAAAAATGTACAACTTCTTAAGTTGCAGTCTTCTACTTTCAGACCACAGACTCCTTTTACCTACCGTAACTCTTAATATGAGCGCCTGAGACTCCCTGCAGAAGTGTGGGTTTCAACAGTCAAATATATCTGGATGTTTTTCAAAGTTTAAGGAATGGCAAGTTAATTAGCAAATAGCTATGCAGTTTCATTTTGAGCTCGCGTTCCTTACAATCTGCCACACCAGTCCATCACACAAAGACGTACCATGCAGACATTGAAGATAGAGGCAGAATATGAGTTAGCCTAAAACAGCACCCTCTATGCCACACTTTGCCCTCTGTAATACCCATGGAACCCCATTGAAATCGCAGATGGTTGAATCGGGCCCCGTAAGATTTTCAGTGGGATGTGGTAACTAATGGCTTCCGACATCAAAAGAGAGCAGAAAGCCACTGACTTGGCCATTCAGAAAGGTTGCTCAACTTAAGATTCTTTAAAAACAAAAACCAACCCACAACCAGTGACCACTTTCCTTTAACTCGTGGCTTCCAGATATTTCAGTGATTTCATGGGTGATATTGCTGCTACAAAATACAGAAAGAAGGAACTAATATCACTAATATCACTTACCACTATGTATATGTCTACATTGCATGCTTCTTTTGGTGGCGTGGAGTCCTCCATAGCATAGGTATAAATAGAGACTAGTGTAAAGACACATCTGGAGAGTGTGGATTATATGCTAATACATACCCTACATGGCTTTCTACTCGCCCAAGCTGTGCCTCCCCATTTACACTGCAGGCTGCTGGATCCCCTCCCCCCCAACTCTCTGTAGGGAAAGACTCTGGCAGGGGGGAAAATCTCTGCCAGCTCCCCACTGCTGGAGCCCTTCCCCCCCCTCAGGGAAAGACTTGGGTAGAAGGCAGCTGCCGAAGCCTTTTCCTGCTGCCTCCCCCACTGCCAGAGACTGTCACTGACATGCGTAGCTACACACCGCAATGTGGACGCAGCCTGGGTTTCACTGCTTGTGTAGCTACATGTACCCTACCCACCACTGGCAGTCGCATGTAGTGTAGATATAGCCTGTGATTAGCTTTAGAGTTTTACTCATTATGTGCACTTTTAGCTATCTGCTTGTGCTAATGCACAAGTTGTTGAAACTTTCTTCCCAATCACCTACTATGAGATATTCAGACAGAAATAGGATTTAAGTAAAGGATTTATTCACTGACCATTGAAAAAAATACAGTAGAAAAATTTGAAAGCGACTCTGTCACAGATTTAACTTTGGTATAACAACATCCAAAGGTTTGCATGCTGGTCCCATGTTTGTGTGAAATATGTTGTGAGGATTGGTTTGTCTGAAAATATAAAATAATTTTGTTTTAAACTGCAGTGTCCCAGGACACTTTTTCTAAGGAATCATTTCTTAGTCTTCACTGAAGTATAAGAGAGCTTACATCCAGAATCAGCTAGGATTTGCATGAGTCACTTGCCCTTTTGCTTCAGGGCAGGAGGTGCCAATTTATTGAGAGGATTCTGTTGATTAGTCTGGATCCAGGAAACCAAAGAAAAGATAGCTAAAAACTGATGGTGGTGGGGAGGGAATACTACATAATTAGTACAGCAATGAGTAAATTATATTTATTTGTCTGATAATTTATGGTTATTACATGATAGTTTCTCTTCATTCAGCCATTGCTTTTGGAAAGAATCTATTAGTTTAACATGCTGTTTCAATTATTCTATAACTGAGTCTGCAGAAATAGCAGACATTTTAGAACATGAAAATCACATCTCCCATCAGTCAACTAGGTACTTAAGCCAAACGAAAGGACCTAGAAGAGTGTTTTTTTAATTTTACTGCAGAGTTTTCACGCTAAATCACAGAAAAAATAATTTGGACTCTCCTCATGGGATTTTTTTTTTAAAAGAAGCTGGTGGATTTCATGCTTTCCCAGTCTTTCCCAGGGAAATAGAACACTTGTCAATTATTGATGAGATGTGGAATAAGGGAATTTGTATTCTCCAAGTAAACCAATAGAGCATTGGCATATGGGGATAATTTTCCAAAATGAATTTTTGCTAATTTTGATGTGAGTAAGCTCTTTATTGCTGTTCATTCTAAAAGAAATAGTTAATAGTTTATAGAGGGAAAAATGATAGAGGGAAACTTTGATGTTAGATTCAGGAGCCAAAACTCCTTTAGGAGGGGATTCTCCCATGGGTCACAGGCCAGTGTGAGGGTCTCCTCATCACTTAAGTCTTACAGTGGTGATGAACAGGAGAGCCACCGGCAAAAGTGTCTCTGCACTAGCCCTCTCTACACTATACAACAGTGTAGAGAGCAGTGATTGAGTGTGCCAGGGCATGACATCCAAATTAATACACCTCACAGAGAGGGAAACTGGTTTTACTACTTGGGGCATTCCATGATTGGGAAGTAGTGGTAGGATTTGCCCCTAATTGAATGAAACTAAGAGTGTTCTGCAGTTTATTTGAATGACACATGTTTAAGTCATAAATTATAAAGGCAGAAGGGACCATTGTGATCATTTAGTCTGCCCTCCTATATAAGGCTTCCCAGAATTAATTCCTGTTTGAACTAGACTATGAGGGCCAAACACATATAGCAGGGTCTCAGCTGGAGTACAGATGCCAAGCACTGTCTGACAGCCAAGTGCTTCTTGAGTCTGGCCCTGGAGAATGGGGGAAGCAGGAGGGGTTTTCCTATACCAACTTCTCTCTCTTGCCCCAGTCATTCCATCATTGCGGTGCTGATGAAGTTTTGATTTGGGATTCGGTTCATCTAGTTTAGGAAGCTGAGGCTCTTCTGGATCACAAGGAGTGTGAGAAGAATACTCCCATCCCCATTTTGCAGATGAGGAACTGAGCCAGAAAGAGGAAAAGACTTGCAAAAATGCCCAGTCATTTTGGATGCTTTGTATTTTGGGGGGGGGGGGGTTGTTTGAGTGCCCACCTTACAACACCTTTAAGGGTCCTGATTGTCATAGGGCAGATGGTAAGCACCCTCTGCAAATCAAGTTATTTTATGGTATTTCAATTTGAGCACCCACATATCTTTAGCTATTTCTGAAAATCTTGGTCTAAAATGACTTGCACAAAGTCACACAGGAAGTTTGAGTGCTAAGAATTTAACATTGATCGCCTGTGCCCCACTCTAGTGCCTCAATCACAAAAACTTAATCTGTGATCTGAAAAATGGTTGATGGGAATATCTCCGTCCCAGAATGCTTTTCCCTTTTGGAGAAGAGGGGCTTGCATAGAAGGAAATATTGGGCCGGATCCTAAGGTGCCATGCAACCACTCTGCACCACCCACTGATGAAAACTGGCTGTGGAGCTGGCATAACAGCGGCAGGAGTGTTACCCCAGTACAGGGGAAGCTACTGACGCCATTCAGCCAGCATAGCAGCACCTACACCACCACCTTCCTTGCTACCAACGTAGGTGGCTCGACCAGAGCAAAGGGGGTATGGGTGGATTCCTAATCCACTGATCAGCAATTAGAGCATGTAGCAGGCTGTCATCTATGAACACATCCCCGCATGGTATGGCGTGCTACCAGAGCCACCCTACCTCAATTTCTTTCCTGAGTCTTCACTACCAACTCTCACAGCTTTCAACACATTCAATTACCAGCTTTCAGTTGCTGAAGTGACTTAGTCCTCCAGTAGAGTTATGTACAAGTCCTAACCTTCCAGGGCATTAGAGTCTGAAAAAACACACACATTTCAAGGGCTCTACTCAGTTTCTCCCACTCTTTAATAAAGCACTGACTCTTACAGCTGTTCTTGAGCCCACCCCCAATCTTCTCCCCTAACCCAGGGGTTTCTGTGAAAAGCTGGCTGAGTTCTTCCACTCATTTAAACTCTTCATGACTTTTTATGAGCACAGGTGTCCTCAGCCTATTACCTGATTTAGTCACCAGACCATTCAGCATCTCCTCCACCTGGGGGAAGGCTTGCTAGGTTTGTCACAGATACAGCTGGGTCCAGGGCCCTCTTAAAGTGGCCAGCTCACCCTGTGACAGAGATTTTGACAGCCACCATAAGGCTGTTCTGATTTTTGTCTGGGGTCTAGACCAGCAGCAACACAGGCTCAGGTTTGGGGGAGTGTAAAAGTGAGCGGTATCCCACCTTTTGCATCTTCTCTATCCTGAGTTTCACCAAGTACAGATGGACCTAAAATCTGTTCCTAAATTTAGTCATCATTTGAACAAATAAATAGGGACAGCCTGTTAATTTTTATCACTCATTTTCACTTATGTCTCAAAGGCCAAATTCTACCTCCTTTGCATTTATACAACTTTAACTTGGGTTGCACAGGCATCTCCTGGGGCAGAATTTGGCCTAGGAAAAGCAGAATCCTGAATGTTCTGTCTAGGACAGACAGCTCCATTTATGTGGATTCTTTTGAGAAAAAAGATCAAACAAGAAGAAAATGTATTAGCTTTTTCATTTCTCCTGAGCTTTCTTGAGTCTCCTTTGAGAGAGATAGGAGCTCTCCCAAAGATGCCACACAATATGAGAAAATGAGCCTCCAGCTTGAGAAACAATGACAGTGCACTCCCACTGGAAAGCTTCAGATGTGAAAGTTGCTAGGGGACACATATAGTCTAGGCATTTGAAAACAACAAGGGTCTTCCTCTCTTTGCTCTCTTTAGTATTTTGCATTGTGATATTTACATAGTGATGTTTATATAGCTGTCACAGGCTGTCACGTGCTATACAAACTCCATGCAATAAACTCAATATTTTTTCAGAGGTTCCCAGGCTACTGACTTACTCTTGTAAAAGACAAGCAATTGTGCTACTCCATGTTTTCTTGGCTTCTCTTTGCTTTCTGAATACAAAGAAGAGGAGCAAGCAGCAGTGTATCTGTGAAGCAACACAGTGGACTCTACTGCAAAACAAGCTGTATTCATTAATATGTATTCCATGGTGATTTTGTATTTCATAAGCTTCTTTTTTATTTCTTCTCAAGCCCTCAGGAGATGGCAGATGTTTCCAAGTATCACATCATGAGCAATGTCTCCCTTTACTGTGAAGATTTCTTCTCACTTCAAAGGATTAGGAGAGGAAGACCTTAGTAGTTGTTTGTCAGATGCTTAGGTCAGATCTGTCCACTAGCCAAATGCAGCCAACACACCTGAAATTTCTGCAGTGGCAGAATAATCTAGAGCTTTTGCCCTTTCAAAAGTCTAAACTACTCATTAAAGCAGGCTACATATAAGTTTAGACCCCTTACATTTTAGAGGACACAGCTGATATACAGTAAAGAATTAGAAGCAGGACAGTTGCAGAACATCTCTGGTTATACATTATATAAATTTATATGTTTATTTTTAAAGCAAATGGTACAAAATATTTTGATAAATCAGATCCACGCATTTGTTTTCTAAAAAAATAATTTCTATCATGTAATATCTCTAACTAGAGAAACATAACATATCAATACAAATTTTTTCCTGGCTGAATCTCGCCTACATTTGCAGTAAAACACCATAATATTTTCCCATATCTGAAAGGAAGAAAAGGAAATAGGGACACTAAAAACCTGTTGTTTTTTTCCCTACTATTAAGTTGTTATATGTTGGTATTCAGACTCTCAGATCTGATCTGTGACTTTTTTTTCCCCCTGTTGGTTGCATTATTTTCATTTGTAATAGAAATTGCTCTCTTCTATATACTGCATAAGTGCATGGCAAAAACTTTGTGTAGACAGCTTTTTTGATAAATTACAAGAATTAGTAGCAATAAACCCTACTTGGGGTAAAACAACTGATCTTAAAATTATCTAAATGCAGAAAAATATCTACCACCAGAGGGCACTAACAACTTAATGAACAAAAGCTGATGGGCAATTGGCACCATATACTGTAATATGTTTTTAATACTCTTCCTGGGCAGTGACTTGTGTCAAGACACTTACATTCTCTGTCATGAAGGCAAAAGCCTGCTGAGTAAAATTCAGAACCGTTAGTCACTTAATTTTACAGGATTCTTACATGCTTTGCTGGAGTATTGTACCTCAAAGGAAAAAGAGGTAGGCCTAAGGCTTATTCATTCATCCATGATGGATGAGCATACAGAAGAGTGCATATTTTTCCATGGTATACTCAATTGCTGTCTTAAGAATGCCTTGTGAAATGGGAATAAATACTAGAATAATGTAGGCAATGCTTTACCTATTGGGTATTATTAGCGCTAAGTTACTGACTACCTAATAATAATCAAGACTGGAGGCTAGTTAACTTATAGAGATGCTTTGTTTACCTGCACTAGCAATCAGTGAAGGTAAAGCAGTGGTATAAGTAGTTCAGGAGATTTAAATAATATAGAAGAAGACCAGTGAACAAGTGTTAATTGTACAGTTCAGGTAAAAACCAGATCTTGTTCACCTGGGCTTAAAATGCAACAAATGATTTTTTTTTTTAAAGGACAGCAAACATGAGCAGTTTCATAAAGTGCTATTTGTTGTATTCTATTGTGGAGTTTAAGAATAGCCTCTGATTAGGGGTCTCTTGTACGTGGAACGTCAAGTCTCTGCCAAACATTCTACCCTTTTGACATTTAAAATACTTCACTGCAAGACTATCAGAGGTTTAAAAGGACATGGTCAAGTTGTAGGGCCCTAGTATTCATTTACTTTACTTTAAAAATTCTTATTCTTTTCAAGAATTTTCAGGAGAGGGGGATTCTGTCTTTTTAACTGAGCTTTCTTTCTTTGAAAAGAAAAGAGTCAGAATATAATATAACAATACAATTTATTTTTATATAATGTTCTTCACATAAAGTATTTAGAAATGTTTTACAGAATCAGGCTGCTTATCTTTCAGACCTGGATAAAGTAACTTGTACAAGCAGAAAGAGATGGGAAACAGTTGTATAAAGAAGGAAGAGAGAGAGAGTTTACTTTTAAGAGATGGATTGTGCCTCATAGGCACTTCTGCATGTTGGCTATGGTGCAGAAAAGGATTGCCCCAGCAGGTGCTCCAGGGGGCATGTATCTGGCATGCAGGTGGAGGAACATAGCAGCTGTGCCAACCATAAGAAAGTGGAATATGTGCTCCTGACCAAGGTGTGTCATAGCCCTACCTCCTCCTTTGCCCTGCTGTATCCCATGAGGTGAATAGTGGCACTAGCTTCATGCAGTTCTTGCACGCAGGGGAACCCAACGACTGTAATTTGGCCTTGCTCACAGTCAAAAATGGGGTAAACTCCTTGTTTACAGCTACATTAGATTAAGATGCAACCTAGCCTTAAAACTATAGAGATGCAATTATTTCTGGAGGAAAGCTACAGAGACAGGAGAATAGAAGTAGGTATTGCTGGAGGAAGGGAAATATGAGGGAAATTTAGTATTGGACGTAGGCTAAACTGAACAGGGTAGTTTTAAGGTGAGACATAGAATCATAGAAGATTAGGGCTGGAAGAGACCTCAGGAGGTCATCTAGTCCAACTTCCTGCTCAAAGCAGGACCAACCCCAGCTAAATCATCCCAGCCAGGGTTTGTCAAGCCAGGTCTTAAAAATCTCTAAGGATGGACATTCCACCAACTCCCTAGGTACCCATTCCAGTGCTTCGCCACCCTCCTAGTGAAATAGTTTTTCCTAATATCCAACCTAGACCTCCCCCACTGCAACTTGAAACCATTACTCCTTGTTGTGTCATCTGCCACCACTGAGAACAGCCGAGCTCCATCCTCTTTGGAACCCTCCTTCAGCTAGTTGAAGGCTGCTATCAAATCCCTCCTCACTCTTCTCTTCTGCAGACTAAACAAGCCCAGTTCCCTCAGCTGCTTCTCGTAAGTCATGTGCCCCAGCCCCCTAATCATTTTTGTTGCCCTCCGCTGGACTCTCTCCAATTTGTCCACATCCTTTCTGTCGTAGGGAGCCCAATACTCCAGATGTGGCCTTAGCAGTGCCAAGGAGAGGGGAATAATCACTTCCCTCAATCTGCTGGCAATGCTCCTACTAATGCAGCCCAATATGCCGTTAGCCTTCTTGGCAACAAGGGCACATGAAGAGAGGAAGTGACTCAGTGGATCGGCATATATGCCTGTATGATCCAACTGAATTATTGAACACCACTAGTCCCAAATCTATTTCTAGGTCTAGTTTATTTAGCTAAAGCCTTTTTTTTTCTGAGATGAATATTCCAATGTTTCCGAAACTCACATTATAGTACTTTAAAAATCACAGTTCAAATAGCTGCCATTCCCATCATTTATTGTATAGTCCATAGCTTTTCACACATTGTGCATATGAGGAATAGTTGAAAATATAAACTATGTACTGTAAATGAAATTAAAACAGGACAGCTGCAATGGATTTCGCAGCTGGCATGAGAAGCTGCCATGGCACCCTTGAGAGAAGGTGAGGCACCTGAGTAATGCTATAGATCATTTGGCACTGGTTTTGTTTGCAGTTTCACAGAGGTTTTTACATTTGTATGTATGTAAGTTGGGTACATTGTTGCTGTGGATCTCCCACATGTGAGTAAGAAATTGAATTCTTACGCAGATGTGTGCCAACAGTACATAAGTATGAGGTTCAGTTAGCATGCAATTATGTGTGAGATTCAATTATGAGCTTTTGAAGGCAGCTTTTTCATTATGAAAAATACTTATATAATTTTTGCAGGATACACATTGCACCTTTCTCTCCTTGTTTAAACTAAAAGAAAAAGTACCGCCAGGACAAAAATTCCACTTGCCTTTGCCTCCCTCCACATGGATTCTTTTGTAAATGCAGAGTGGTGTGCAAGAAAATTCCTGAAGCAGCAGGTTCATCATTTTCCTCTCTGTCCCCATGGCATACTCTCTTGAAAGAACACACAGTCATTCTATCATTTCATATCACCCCTGACGCTTTCAAATCACACTTCACTCTGTGCATTTCAGAAAAACACATTCCACACTTGTTTTGACAGCAATTTATTTCCTTCCCTCTTTCAACAAACAGTCAATATCAAAAATTACAGCCCACAACAGATGCAAAAGTCAGTCACACGGAGATCACACATTGTCATGGATTGGCAGACTTTGTCCTATCACCCCAGAAGTCCTGGAATGACTTAATAGCACAGTGTTTCAGCCTGGTTTTCAGCCTCCATACAAGTTTTGGGAAGACTTTCAGAAAGTAGCTTTATGAGGTGATAGTTTAACTTTGCCAGCTCCAGTGAGGCTAAGATTGAGTCAAATGGTCTCCAACGCTAGAGACTAGTTAATCAATTGATGGAGTCCCCCATTAGCTGACTGGAGCCAAGATTCAAACTGGGATACTTGTCATTGACTGAAAACAGCATTATCTGGTGAGCTGAAAATCCTGAACTTTGAAGTGATCAAAATCCAGATTCAGTTCATAATTTTGCAAATGGTCATTGTCTCTACAAGTATTGACATTCTTCTGCCTCCTCTTATTGATCTGCAAGAAAATGTTTCCTCAAATAGATATGTAGGTGAGCTGCAAAATTCTGACCAGATTTAGATTCAAATTCCTCCAAAGTATGATCGAGTTTGGGCAAGGTTCCAGTTTGGGCCATCTCTATCAAATCCTACAAATCACTTCCTCTTTAGAGTAATAAAATAATCTTTCTTCTCCCAAGCTTTATTTCTTTTCCCTTTGTAAAGTATTGGTCATACAAACTTTCCTATATAGAAATATAATGTTACTTTGTTAAATCAAGTCTACTATCTTGATTAAACAGAGTTGTTGAGATTCATAAAAATTTTAGATGGTTCCATAATGGAAAAATGACAAAAGTTTTAAAAAGAGGCTTGGAAGGATTAGATTTTTATTGTTGGTAAACATCGATTTCACCATACCCACACACAAACCAATGAAAAAATATTTCCACTGATGATAATAGAAATTTACAGATAGCTAAAATACAAAAAATGCTGCTTGAGAACTTTAAAGTTTGATTTAAGGATACTTTGTATATTTGGACATGGGATGTTGAGTATTCGTGTTTTAATGGTTAAGGTTTTAACTTCCTGAATCTCAGTCTCTGCTATCATTAAATAATTGTCTCAAAGACCCCCTTCTTTCCCAGGACTGTGAAAACTGAAATCAATATTGATGTTTATTTTTAGGAAATTTTTTCATCTGTCAAAACTATAAAAAAATAAAAATTGAATTCTGCCAAGCCTGTTTAAAAAGGACCTGACATAAGCTAGGCTGCTATGACTGGAATAATGCAACTCCAACTTCTTATTCTGTACAACAGTGTTGAAATTTGGAGGTATTTCCTTTTAGAAATTAGAACTCCCATAAGGACCTCTATTAGCTATGATACCCTTCTATAATAACTTTCATCCATACATTTCAGAGCACTTTATAAAGTATCATTAGACTCATTTTACAGATGGAAATCTAAGACACGGAGAAGTAAAGTGATTACTCCAAGATCAAGGGCAGCAGATGAAGCGATGGCAGGTCAGTTGGAAAGCCAGGAATAGAAACTAGGGGTGAAATCCTGGCTCCCCTGAAGTCAGTGGAAGCGTTGCCATTGACTTCAATGGGGCCAGTATTTCAATGCAGGTCTCCTGACTCTGTTCAGTGCCCTATCCACAAGACCATGCGGCTTTCCTTACATACAGCTGCCGTCCTAAATATATCAGAGTGGCTGTGAATCCATTCATTTTTTGCAGATGTCAGCATTCTGATGTCCCACATCAATTGCACTTCTAAGGATAAGACTCAGCGCTCAGATACTTTTTGAATAGTGTCTTCATATATGACCATTTGACAATCTCTTTTTTCATCTCTAACAATATTTTTTATAGTAGATGGAAACCTCTGTCAAAGGTTTAATGAGTCACACTGATCATAAGTACAATTCACTCTGAATTAAGGTTTTGAAATCTCATTCAACTGTTAGCAAAACCTTTTTTTTAGTTTCTTTGCTTCCTTTAAGGTGTTTTATGAATGAATTATTCCACCAAGACCATTCTTAATTTAAAAAAATAAGACCTTCTTCTAGCTGTTCAGTTTTTAAAATGTTCATAGTCACCCCCAACATGGTTCTTATTTTCATTTGTGTGGTTCTTAATTCAAAGTGTATTTTTGTTTTCATATATTAAAAATATAATTGGGAAGATGGATAAAGCTCTGGGTAAAGATTTGGGCCAACTTTGCTACTGGCATGAGTGGGTGAAACTCCATTATAATGAATCTGCCTACTGTTAGCATGAGGCCAATGCCATCAGAGCATGGAATGTTATTTTTCTCATCATTTATTTTTAATATTTTAAATAGCACCACAGGTGTGCATGCTGCTAAACTGGCAAATGCTTGTTCATTTGTCTCAGCTTCTGAAAATGTCCTCATCCAATGCTCAGAAAACATGTAAAATCTTTATAAAAATGCAGATAACAAAAAGGATCCAGTTTCCCAGAAACCAACACCCTGTTTGGTCTCCATAATTTAAAACGTAAGGGTGGATTTTCAGAAACACCCAGTCTTGGCTTGAACTCTTCTCCTACTGAAAACCTCACTCTCTTTCTCACCACCCTGGTTATCTACTTGTTGCTCAGCCTGCAAAAGCCTGGGACAACATACAGGTCTTGGAGTATGACCTAAAAGTGAGTTAGTTCAGGGTCTGGTAGCTAATGAGAGAAATTAATTCTACATTCCAAGACTTTTCACTGAAAACCACCTGCCTCCAGTCCCTCATAATTAAATCAGGGGGCTATTAATTCAGGTCCTCAGCTGTTCTCAGTTACTGAAGTATCCCACATGGAGAGATACAGGCTATGGAATAATCAAGACCCACATCCCTGACCCAACAGCTAAAGTTAAACTGAAAACACAACAAAAGGCAAACAGACACAGAAAGGTGAGAGAAAAAAATTGGGTGTTTAAGAGGCACATTTTCCCACGGACAAATAAAGTTGCATTACAGATTTTTTTCTCTAGTTACTCTATTAATTTTTATACATATTTGCATAAATATATAAATGAGTGAATCATCTTGAAGTGAAGGATTAGCATTGGTAGTCTTTGTGGAAGAATAAAATTTTAAGAAGAGATTTGAAGGAGAGGGTGATCTAGCCAGGGACTTCAGCTCATAGAGGACATGAGGCAACTAAACCACAACTCCCATGAGGCACCATGGCAGCATTTCCAAATCAAAATATTTAGTTTTTCAGCCAAAATATTTTGGCTGAAGGCATCAGAGTGTTTGTTTGTTTGTTTGACAAAAAAGCAGATACTTCTTCATGAAAAATTCATTTAGTTGGAAACTCAATTTTCCATGCAAAAATAGTTTAGAAAGAATTTTTTTGACCAGCTTTAGTTGCAAGTCTTCATAAATCCTACTTAAACTCTTACATCCCACTTAAGCCTTACTTTAAATGGTACACAGTCCTCTTGCTGGCCTTCTGCATATGGGTGAATTTCACTGTCAGAACACTGGAATCCAGTCAGGAGGTTGGGTTGAGTACTGCACTTCTCTTGAAGCGCTAGACGTTCACAGAAGGTTAAAAAGATTTCAAGGAAATAAATCCTAGTTAAAATGGGGAATTGAAAGGAAATTAGATATTCTATAATCAGAATTTCAGATTAACCAGTAACACTGAAACTTTTAAACAGGTACATAGTCCAAATGCTGCTTGCCTTAATGTCAATGGTAATCTCAGTAGAGTACATGTGGGAGTTGACCCTTGAGCTAAAGAAGCTCATTTCAGTTATAGTAAACTACCACATTGTGTGTGTGTGTGTGTGTGTGTGCGTGTGTGTGTGTGTGAGAGAGAGAGAGAGAGAGAGAGAGAGAGAGAGAGTAATATTTGAGGCTTGTTTGTTTTTTTGTGGGGGGAGGAGGGTTGTGGTGATGGAGTAAGGAGGTAGGTGGGGTGAAGTATTAGTATTGTTCTGGATAATCAGTAAGATGTCCGTATGGTTTGAAAACTTAACCCATTGATCCTGCTTCTTCTCTTGTGCCATCATTGTTTACACCAGTGCAATGTGAGTGCAACATAAGACGTCACCGAACCAGAATGATTTTACAGCCATTTTACCCTCCCTTTGTCCAGGTGGAAATGACTACACAAAGTACCAGGCAATGGAGAATTAGGCACAGAGTCTTTATTTCTGTATTTAATTGTGAAGGATTACAGGACCATGAAGTATTTGAATACTTAGTTTTGAGAGAAGAATAAAAAGATGAAATAGTGAAAGATTGTATCCTAGTTTGCTTTCCATCTGGTAAAACACTTCTAAATAAACTAACTGACTAAACTGTACTCCCCATAATAAGCACAAGCTCTTGATCTAAAAACATCAGCCAGCTTTTAAAAATCCAGTTAATTATTAAACAACTCATGAACATTTTGGCTGCATGACTGGCTTTTGTGCATTAATCTGATTAACCGTATTTCCTTTTTGAGTTTATTTAGATAACCTGAGCTTCTCTTCTTCTGAAGGAAAATAAATTACTTTCATTTTTTTCCAGGACAAGGGAGACAGTAGGTCCATTTTCTGTAAGATATACTTTTAAGAGACACTATGCAGAAATGAGACTGCTCTAAAAATCTTAAGAAAAGTGGAGTAAGTGGATTGTGGCTAAAGGCCATTTTTGGCACTTGAAGGTCGCATGCAGAGATCGTTCTCAGAGAGTATGACGGAAGTGATGTAGGCAGAGGTAATTACTTTGCTCATTCTATAGAAGAAAATTAGATGTATAATCATAGTCTTTCCAATTAAAACATAAGCATGTTATAGTTAAGTAGAAATACTGATTGCAGTTATATGTACATCCCACCTTTCTAATGCAGCTTCAAGTAAATAGGACAAAACTGTCAATACTAAACACATGCGTATTTAAGGGCTTCTGTTTTATAAGTCAGATCACTTCTTGATTTTGTTTTTTGTTTTTAGTTTGTTGCATTTCACTTCTTAAAAAGAGATAGCAAATATTTATCCCATTGCTGCTTGATCATTTTGATTGTGGATTCTTTACAACAGTACTGAAAAGCTGTAATGTTAGTATGTGTGGTGTTGTATATTTTCCCTGACAGTGTGTAGCTTAATTTGGAAATGCATGTAATTAAGTGTGTGAATTTTTCATAATGAGCTTTTATGATTCCTTCCAGAGCATGGAAAATACATTTCGAAAGTGAAAATGATTTATATCACAGATCTTCTTGTGAACACTATTCTCCCAGGGCTGTTTACACATGTGCAGCATTTCTCTGGGAGTGAAGTGCTCACTGCTGCTATCATAGGCCTCTCTTCTGCCCGGTATATATGAGCTCTGCTAGATGGTTCCCCTTAGCTAGCACTATTTTGGTGGTGGGGTCATATAGCTGTGCTGTAGATAAAGAATGAATTTTGTATCAAAATGAAATCTGTGCACAATAATATCTATAATAACAAGCCACTTGGGATCCAGGACAGTAGAAAACAGTTTGGCATTTGAAACATACCAATGATAATGACCAGCACATGCTTAACCTTCCCTTTTATTTTTCCTAGTACAAATATAAGCTCCAATTCTGCCTGCATTGAAGTCAATGGGTCTCCCTGCACGTGCACAGATCTGTCTGAGTGGATCCAGTTGCAGGACTGGAGCCTTACTACTGTACAGTATTTCAAATATTTGATTTTTGAAATGGGGGAGATTTTCAAAGGCTCTAAGGAGAGTGATGTCAATGGAAGTTAGGTGCCTAACTGTATGCCAGTGGGAGTCAGGTGCTGTTGTGTAGCGTATAGGGTAGTAAAGCACTTCTCAGGTTTAATTTGTAGCATGTTGTATGGTTAGTGATAGTAATTTTGAGAGTAATGCATTGGTAACTTTTTTGTCCTTTACATTAATTCAGGGTATGTTGACACTGCGGCTGTGATGATGATTCCCAGCATGGGTAGACAGACACGTGCTAACTAAGTTCGAGCACTAAAAATAGCAAAATAGCAGTGTGGCTACTGCAGCGCAGGCTAGCCACCTAAGTATGTACCCAGTCAGGCAAGGTTGTACTCCATCATCTAGCACCAACCGCTATCCATACCACCACAGCAGCACTCCTGTTCTTAGCACACTAACTCAGGCAGCTGTAGTGTAGACATACCCTAAAGGGAGAGTTGAATATACTGTATAGGAACAGGGTAGTATCCCTTTAAATAGTTGAGTCTGCTAGCAGTGCTCACTGTGTTCTGTGTTTAGCTCACTGCTAGAATCCAACCAGAGCAGCAGTGTTGTTTATATTCAATCATTAGTTATTTGAACCCCAGCATGCCAATGTGGTTCCTTAATATTATGTTTGTGTAAAGAATAAAAGGCATAATAGGCAATTAACTCCCCCTTGTGCCTTTTTAAATATCCCCCTATATTCTTAATAATTTGATATAGAGCTAATCAAGGTATCAGCTATAATCTAGATTTTAGAAAACAATGTACAATTTTTCACAAATTGCCAATATTCCTCTACAAACTCTTGTTCTGTATGTTGCTCTGCCGTGTTCTTATTGTTTTGTCTGTTTGACCACTCAGTCCAGCACTTAATATTTAACAACTCTAATTATCTTCAAGATGCACCTTTTCCTTTTAGCATGATAAAAGGGATCTGTAGTGAAGGATTTTAAGTTGATAGGTGTGCACTAGCTGTAAGTTTTGTGTACTATATCGAGTAGTAGTTGTTTGTAGTACAACAGCATCATTCAGAAATAAGAATCTGATAGATCATTAAAAATGCAAAGCCATTAGACAGCATCTATGCCTGGCTTACAATACTGAGCATCTCAAACCACACAATGAACTCCAGGTGATATTATTTAGGGTGTGGAGATACAAATGTCTAAGGGACTGATATGAAATTCAATGGGACTTCAGCGCCTAATTCACTTTAGTGGTTTTGACAGTTTTAATTTGAGTCTATAGAAAATGGGAGTCTTACCTCTGTCAGGACTGCAGAATTGTACCTATTGTAGCATCACAACTTGCTTAATCATCTTATTATATATCAGATGATTATCAGTACATACTGAACGCTGTTGAAAAGATGTCATTCTTGGGCCCGATGCTGACCAATAGCAGGATTTGGTCCTATGTGTAGCATCTCTTCATTTTGGAACTCAGTACATTAGTCATACGGGGCCAGTACATTGTAATTTAAAAATAACACTTGCTATTACGCTTGCTTATATTGAGAAAAAAGACCTATTTTCTGAGCCTTTAGTTTAATGGTCCAAACTAATGGCTTAATATCCAGGCTTCCCGGCATCCTCATTCTCCTTAAGCAGGATGTTAAACCTGAATATCTAATGGGAACATATGCAGTGGTGTTGTAGCTATGGACATTAGAGACAAGAGAGAGACAAGCTTTCTCTCTCACCAACAGAAGTTGGTCCAGTAAGAGATATTACCTCATCCACCTTGTCTCTCTAATGAGAACATAGTCCCACAGTTTCCCGTGGTTCCATTTATCAAAATTTCTGTCTTGTCAGTGATAATATGATATGGTCATTTTAAATGCTTCTAAACACTGCTCTTCCTTTTAATTGCTCATTGATCCTAATACCTAACTCTCTACCTGCTTCAGTGAAGTATATGTTACTGTGAATCTATATTACATATTTTTGACTGTTATCCCAAAGGAATTTTATAGCCCTTATGCTGTTTAATCGATTAATAGTTTTATTCTATCTCTTTATTCCTTTACAGCTACAAATGGTTACCCAACATATTTTACCTAATCTGTCTCTGCTATTATAAAGTACTTAATGATGTTCAGACAGTATCCCTAGTCTTATAATTTTGCATGTAGGGGCCTAGTGCATGAATGAGAATGAAGACAGTGAGTATGA
This sequence comes from Emys orbicularis, assembly GCF_028017835.1. Lineage (NCBI taxonomy): Eukaryota > Metazoa > Chordata > Testudines > Emydidae > Emys > Emys orbicularis. The sequence goes on along the minus strand of NC_088689.1, from coordinate 23,051,219 downwards.
CATTATGATTCCTAAGTAGATGCTGAAATGCTGTATTTTGCTGCTTTAGGTCTTCTTTCTTGATCCCTGCGTGGATTCAAAATTTTTATCTGCATCTGATTCACGATCCGCAAACACGATCTGCAGATATCTGCTTCCATATTTGCGGATATCCGCAGATTTGCAGAGCTCTACATGTTTCTGCATGTGCTAAACTTTAAGCATGCAAGCAGGGCCGGCTCTAGGCACCAGCGTTCCAAGCATGTGCTTGGGGCAGCACTTCTCAAGGGGCGGCATTCCGGCCCTTTGGGGGTGGCTCTTTTCAGGGGGCGGCACTCCTTTTTTTTTTTTTTTTGCTTGGGGCGGCAAAAAACCCGGAGCTGGCCCTGCATGCAAGTAATACCAACTGATTTCAATGGGACTTCTCTCATGCTTAAAGTTAAGCATGTGCTAAAATACCTTGCTGAACTGAGGACTAAGTAAGTAGGGAGGGAATTATATTAATTTGAATATCCTTTAATTTATTCCTCCCATTATTTTATTTCTCATTCAAGTGAGATTTACTTTAAATGATACAGTGATCCAAGGGAATACATTTCCCCAGTTAGTATAGATACATAGGAATTGTCATTCCATACCAGTGGAGCACCTAGGCCAGCACCCTTTCTGATAGTGTGTGTACCAGATGCTTCTAGAATCCCTGGAGTACACAACTATGGAGTATCTTGCCCACAAGGAAAGTTTTTCCTGATTTCCTCCCTCAATTAGTGCTTAGTAGCCTGAGGATTTATATCTTTTCTAAAATCTTTTTTCCTATCTAATGCTCTTGTTATCCTTATAAACATCTAATCATTTAAAAAAAAAACACCACAAAGCTCTTAGCTCCAAGATGATATCCTGTGGCAATGAGTGCCACTGTTTTTAAAAATGTGTTTATAATTCGATCTTAATCATCATTTCAACCCATTCCCAACACTTAGAGTTTTGGCTAACTCAGAGGTAGGAGAAGAAAAAAAAGCAGAAACAGGTGCAAGAGCTGAACATTAAAACCAAAAATATTAACCTAATTTTCAAACTGTTAAACATAGGAATTGGGTTCTGTCTTAGAGAAGAGTTGGGTGAAGTCTAATCTGTTCTTATTTCCTCAACCGGTTACCCATCTACCCACAAAATCCAACTTCAAATGTTTTTAGAGGTTTAAAAAAACCTACATGCAGTATATGAATTACATTGTAAAATATATTATGACATAAGCACATCTTTGGCTGTGAGCTAATAATAGTATAATGCAACCCAGCAGTGAATGAAATTAAATTTTTAAAAAGAGGTTGGTTGCAAGACTGCGACTCCACAGACAATTGGAGATGGGCCTGAACTACAATAATGGTTCCAAATGCCCCCCAAATTTTGGGCATTTGGGATCTAGAAGCCAAATGTGTGACTTAGATCCATCTCTACAGAGGCTACTTTTATTACTGTGTTCAAATAGAAAAATCCTTTTCTGATCCTTGTTTAAGTTAGTCATGGTGCAGGACTTAGCCCAGCTGCTAAATGTGTTTCCTAGAGTATGGCATACTAATGTCCCAATCCTGTAACTGATAGTGTGTTGAGCAGACTGCAGGTCCTGCGGGGAGCCGCCCTGAACTCAGTGGGCTCCTGTGCACGCTCAGCAGTAATCTCATCATCCATCAACTAAAGGGTTGAGATCTAACCTGTTGCATCACACAAAATGGTAATGTAAGCACGGATAGCACACTTTGAATCTGCGTGTCTCCAAAGTGGGGTGTGATGCCCATGGCATCACAAACCTGAACAGAAAGTGGGATTATTCTCTGCCTATCAGTTGGGAAATGTGGCTTGAATTTTGAACAAGTACCATATGTCCTGAAGGGGTGATGCATGTTTACCCCTAGGGTCATTGCTCTCTTGTATCTCTAAAGCTACCACTGCCAGTGCCTTATGTAATCAGCATTGATTTCTACAATATGTTCTTTAATCATTGATTCCCCCCTCCCCATAACTACCCACTGTTGTAGTCCAATTTCCAGCTACATTTGTGATGTTTTATTCTTTCAGCCTACAGGGTCTTTGGTGCTCCTCATGTTATTTAATCTGATTAATGGGTTCAAGCATCACATTTATATTATCTTGTCTAACTCCTGCTTTTCTTCTATCAATTGAGTAACTTAAAGTAAGGTAGCCTAACATACAATAATTTATCCCTCTCCACATTATTTCCTTCTGTCATTTGTTATTCCTGCTCCTCTTTGCATCTTATTTTCTTTTAAGGATTAAGTGGATATCCAAATGTTTTAAAAACTACTTAAACAAGATGTCAGCAGCATATTTCATATATACATTCCTAATAGCAGTGAACCAATTCTTCCTTTATTTGTGTCTCAGTAACCCCATGTGAACAAATGCAGTTGCTCCATAATGCACACTTAGGCCAACTACGTGTCTTATAGTAAACATGACAGAGAATTTGAGTCTTGTCAATGAAGAGTATAAAAGCTTTTTTTAGAAGCATTTGTATCAAACCTTCTTAGTGTAAACTGGACACACAAAAGCATAAACTGGGACTTGGATGACAATGGTTAAATCATAACTTTAAATGGTGTCTTATGATGGTAAAATATATATTGGAGATGTCAAATCAGGGTGCATGCTGTAACGGCTGTATGTTTCATTTTCTCTTTATTTAAATATGCCATGTATAATTTTATATTAATGCACAATCATAAATACAAAAAAGTTTTAAATGTTGGTGCTTTATTTCATTGTTAAATTACAATGAAACTAAAATGGATTTAATATTCACATCCAGCTTTATACTAAATAAAGTTGTCATGATTAATGTTACTACAAGAAATACAAAATTAATTTTTAATTAAATTGCTCTTGCAAGATCTAGTAAGCTAAATGTCTCTAACCAGACCTGGCAGCCCTTTCTAGTTCAATACGCCAACTAAAAGTTCACCCGATTTATAGTCAAACGGCTCCTTTATATTTAATATAGATTACACCAGCCATTCATTTTTCAGTAATACAGAACAGAGCATTCTCCCTGTTCAGATGCAGGGGTAGATTTTTTTTTTAAGCCCTTCTTGGTATCGCATCCCCTTTTCTTCATCACCACTTACAACACTCTGGGACCAATTCTTAGATTCCATCGATCTGTGCTTGGTGCAGGACCTGAGGAAGAGGAGGAGTAAAGGTAGTTTTATGTCCTCTTACCTTTCCATTCACTCAATTCTGGGATTGGCTGAGGGCCAGCTGGGCTCCCTCCACATTTTAGAGCAGTTTACAGTGGTTCTAAATTGCATTTGCCTGGCAACAACCCTAACAGGTCATTCTGGCAGCTGGGGGATAGTTGGATTGTAGCTGCATTCCAGCCATAGACTGTAACTTCTTTGAGGCAGGGACCATCTTTTCATTATGTGTGTACAGCACCTAGCACAATGATGTCCTGCCTTCTAGGGGCAAACACAATATAAATAATAATTAAGGCAATAATATGCTGGGGATTAGGAGGTAGAGTTGGTACAGAGCCAGTACATCTGGCTCAATGGACACCTGTGGTTCCCCCACATCAGGACAATCCTCATTTGGCTATTTAAACCAGCTTTACAGCCCCTGGAACATACAGAATGGCACAAGGGGGTCATTGCAGACTTGAGACTAAGGTAATCTCTTTTTTATTTAATCTCTTTTGTTTTTACTACATTGTGTTTATAATTTACATAAGATATAATGTATTATCCACCTTTTATGTTTGTGTAGCCTGTGCTTAATGCATTTGTTTTCTGTTTTTTTTTAACTGTTGTAACTCTTCCTTTATTTTTTTAGGATCCAAACACTTTTTTTCCTGGCCACTTTTGCCTTTTAATGTTTAGTGAATGTCATTGGACCAATGGTGTTTTACTTAAAAAGTGACACCCATTGACTTTTCTGGGCCTGTTCTGAATGGAGCTGAACATGATAGGGCTTACTTTGTTCAGTGATAACTTCATCTTATAAAGATTCTTTCTGAGCCAAAACATCTTTGTGTTGCAGTGTTAGAGACACATGAGACTACAAATCACATAGGGTACAAGCTAAATGCAGATCTATACTATAGCTGTGCATAGCATTTGTAACAGCACTTGAAATCAGACAAAACTGTCATGAGCTGTTTTTTTTGTTTATGAACCTGAAACTCAGCCCAGTTTGCAATGTCCTATTTTATTACCACAGAATATTCTGAGGCATTTGTTTATCATTTAAGGAATCTTTTTTCACCACCAAAAGTCAAGTCATCCCACACATGAACCTACTAAAAATATTTCTAAAAGGAGAAAAGTGCAGTCTTTAGGCAGGTCCTGATTTACACCAAATATAGATTAGGATTAATGTACAGTCCCTCATCCTGCACCACAATATTGCTGATTACTTCTTATCCTGTTTTATCATGCAGTTGTTCACTGGCCCTCAGATTAACATGGTCAAACCATTCTGAAAGTGGCAGCTAAGTATGCAGACGTATGCCCTATGCACCTGCCCCACAATGGCAACTCTGTCTTTACATCTCTGATTTTGTTCTGCGTTCCTCTTCTGTCATGAGAGCTATTAATTTTCTAAGTTTTAATTATAGAACTATCACCAGTTGTTAACTTTAATAACTATTCCTTGCTCTTGAGGTAGGCAAAATACATGACCCTCTTCCCCCACTCAGACTGACTGGAGAAGGCAGTGCACATTTACTGCAAAGACTGAACAACATATATAAAGTGGAGGGGGAGAGGAAGGGGAAGAATCCAGCTTTTTTGACCCTTGCTTCCTGGAATTTCTTAGTGCTGAGGAGTGTTGTTAAGGCTGCTAAGTTGTTAATGCTGCTAGTGCTGCCTTTCTTGGATCTCTGGTGTTAGCTGAGTGAGCAGAGAGTTCCGCATGCTGATTCAACAGACCTCAATATTATTTATAAAGACAGACCACAGGCTTGGTTTGGCAGTAAAGGTGTTTGTCCAGGTTTATTGTTGACAAAGCATGGTACTAGTGCCTTATAGCAGGGGTTCTCAACCTTTTTCTTTCTGAGGCCCCCACCAACATGCTATAAAAATTCCACAGCCCACCTGTGCCACAATAACTGGTTTTCTGCTTATAAAAGCCAGGGTCAGTGTTAGGGGGTAGGAAGCAGGGCAATTGCCTGGGGCCCATGTCATGGGGTCCCAGGGAAGCTACATTGCTCAGGCTTCGGCTTCAGCCCCGGGTGGTGGGACTCAGAGCCCCAGGCTTCAGTCCCATGTGATGGGCCTTCGGCTTTCTGCCCTGGGCCCCAGCAAGTCCAACACTGGCCCTGCTTCATGGTCCCCTTGAAATCTGCTCGTGGCCTGCCAGGGGGCCCCGGACCCCTGGTTGAAAACCACTGCCCTAGACCAGGACAAAGATGCCCCTCCTATGACTTCTCCTTTGTATTTTAGGACATTGATACCAACAAGTTAGGTATTTTGCTCCAGATGTTGTTAGTTACCACCCTAATCCTCATACCTGCTAGTTCAAACAAAACATCCTTATCCATTATCCTGTCATGCCCTCCTTATCTTTGTGAGGGGTTGGTGTGTTCTTGTACCATCTCTTAGGAATGCATTTATGTAGGTACTTGAGAGATCTGTGTGTTTTTGCACCATCCTCTCTGGTCAGGAATGTGCTTACCTGGTTAGCTGACACCCAGTGTGTTCTGTTCTGCCAAGGCCAGGCCTACTCTGGTTCACAGCCGTTGGTTCACACTGCTAGTTAAGCCTTGGCCTCCAGCAAGGCCTATATTACTTACTTTTCATCTACAATAATATACATTGCAGTTCACTGCAGCAAGTCTTTGACTCGGTGACCGTTTCTATTTCATAATAAAGTCAGAAATCCAGCAACATTTAAAGCAATTTACAAAATAAAATTCATGAATAATGAAAAACTTGGGGTCTGGTTTGCTGCTGATAGAATCGCCATTACTTTCAACATGCTAAGGGCTAATTTATACCATTATGCACAGTCCATACATAGAGATGAAGCGGAAACTGGGCCATCCCTAGAGTAGCCCCAGAAGGGGCTGAGGCATCTTTGCCACTCTTCTTCCCCTTTGCTTTGGGGGTGGCTAGCCCACACAAGCAGCAAATTACAACCCACCCCGTGATGGTGGGTATGCATGGTTTGGTGCACTGGAGCCAAGACTCCTCCCAATCCAAACCCCCCTCATCCAGTCCTAAAATACATATGACCAGTGCACCTGATCTAAGATGCTTACTCCTCCTTATTCCTCTACACAGACATGTCGTCTAAGTTAATGACCTGCAGCGGGACTGGGATCCCACAGGTCCTGCAGGACCTGCTGCCATAATAGCGGGAGTGGATAAAATATACTTTGTTGCAGGTGAGATTGGATGGGCAAAAAAAACCCTTAACAGATTGTGGTAATTTGCGGGAAAACACTAATTTTTTTTTTAAATAAAGGTTTTAATATTTAAATTTAAGCGAGGGACAGAAAAAGATCTGGTGTCTATTATAACAGGAGTTAAAGTATTTTTACATGATTTAAGCAAGATTTGTTTTATTCTTTTAGTAGTAAAAATTGTGTCTGAATTCCAGTTTTTATGTGTGTATATACAGTAACTCCTCACTTAACGTAGTTATGTTCCAGAAAAAGGTGACTTTAAGTGAAATGATGTTAAACGAATCCAATTTCCCCATAAGAATGAATGTAAATGGGTGGGTTAGGTTCCACGGAATTTTTTTTTTGCCATGCAGTACAGTACAGTACTATAGTTGGGAGGTGCCCCTGCCTTACTCCACACAGGCACAGCCCACTGGCACTGGAGACAATGAGGCAGGCAAGGAGGCTGAAGGTGCTGTAGGCTTGGAGAAGCACGTTGCGCAGCAGCAGCAGCAGCTTCCCCTACTCTGCAATCACCAGGGGTGGGGGGCTCGACTCTCGGCCTGCCCACGCCACCCCTTCACCCAAGCCTCCACCCTTAACCCACCTCTTCTTCCCCCCTCCTCCCCCTTTACTCCACACGCTGCATCCTCGCTCCTCCCCCCTCCCTCCTGCCCGTGGCAATCAGCTGGCTTGTGGCGTTCAGGAGGGAGGGGGGAGGAGCGAGGACTCGGCGCACAGGCTCCCCCCTCCCTCCCCTGCTTCCTGCCCGCGGTAGTCAGCTGGTTTGCAGCGTTCGGGAGGCAAAGGGAGGGAGGGGGAGCCTGCGCACCGAGTCCTCGCTCCTCCCCCCTCCCTCCTGAACGCCACAAGCCAGCTGATTGCCGCGGGCAGGAGGCGGGGGGAGGAGGGGGAAGGCGCTGATCCGCGGGGTCTGCCGGTGGGTGGGAGGTGCTGTGGGGGGGGGGGCGCAGGGGAGATGATAGGGGGGCTGCCAGTTGTGGACAAAGCAGGCAGCCAAACGACATTATAGTGAAGCATTGCACAACTTTAAATGGAGCATGTTCTCTAATTGAGCTGGGACGTAAGATCGAAACAATGTTAAGCGAGAGGACGTTAAGTGGGGAGTTACTGAATATAAATATTTATTATATTTTGTATATATAACATTTTATCTATAACAGCCTTTTTTTTTTTTTTAGTAATCTGGGGGAATCTGTCTCTCTTGCAGGATTTGTGGGATCTAAGGTTTTTGCAGGTGGGTGTGGGATAACAATGAGGGAGTGGGTATTGGGGGACAGGATGGGAGCAGGATTAAAAAGATGGTGTCATGCAGGGCTCTAGTTTAAGTCAAAATATGGTGTCATGAGTGTATATTTACAACAGAATAAACCACTTTCCCCACATTTAAACTTATTAGTTTAGTATAAAAATGTGGTATTTATTCTATACTAGTGTTTTATTAAACAAATTGTTGCAGGTTTGACTTTTTTAAACATGGAATTTGAAATAAATCCTCTTACACGTAAGAAATTTGCGTAGGTGCAGTCTGTCATATACAGGGGCTAGCAGAAGTCATAGGCACCACGTAAGTGCCATTTTGAGAGTTTATGTAAGACTAAAATGGAGTCTAGGACATGTACTGGCCTACTGCATAGGGGTGAGTTTCATTCCATCTGTTGAAAACATGCATATTCTTATGTTATAACTTCTTGTTTTAGATGTTGGATTTTTTTAATTGAGATGCACACTTTCAGTTACTGTACAATACGCTACATAACTTTAATGATTAAATTTGGGGGTGTAATTATTTGAACAGTGCTCTTTTCATGATCTGTATTTAACGTGATGTGACTCAGTGAGCTGGTATCACAAGTTATGGGATTTGGAGACTTTCACCTCTACAGGTCAGAGGTTTATCTGTTTCTATACACCACCACTTATTATCCTTTGATAATTACTTGGTTTATGCACAAGCAATACAGTTTCTACTGGGTAGGTGTCCACACCACTAAAATTATCAGAGTAATTTGCACCCTTATTAGCAAAAAGGCTAAAGACTGAATGGGGTGATGATGACAGCTGAACTCTGACATCCTTCATAAAGTTAAGTGAATTAGGTTAAAACATTTTGGCAGGGCAATTTGCATCATTAAATCCAATTGTTACTTGTTCTGTGAATTGACTTGACTTTAATCTCTAAGGCTGCGCAATTTGGTACATTTCACGAGCACTAAATTCAATTTTAAAATCAAGAAGAAATCACATTAATTCAGAGCAAGCTAACGTAAGTGGGAGAAGTTGTATTTGAATGTCTGTATCCAGTGTTTTCCCCAAGGATCAAAAATAGAACAAGATACTAATGATATCAGCGCTTTTTGAGGGGAGGGCGGGGGGCAAAGAAGCAATAGTCCTCTGCTAATTCCATCTGTACAGCTCTCTCTCACACTGCAACAGAGCTGTCCTTTGTTCACTGAAGGCAGAACACACTCACTGTTCATATTAGGCTTAATAATCTACTGTAAATTCTTTTAGAAAAGGGTAAACATTGTGATGGGATCTAAATCAGGCAAATAGTTTTACAAAGCTTTTCAGGCAAAACACCTATCAGGATTACAAAAAAAGTTTTCAATTACAAGAAGACAAAAAAGCTGTTAATATAATAATTATTTTCACTGAATTCACTTAAGAGTTAGTGATAGATAAGCAAGAGTGATGTTCCTTTTATAAAAAAAAATTGATAAGTAGCTTGAATGTTTACAACTGATCTTCTCTGGAGAATAAAATCCCCACGTGTTTTATTCAAAATGCCAAGGGCATCAAAGGTATAGAAAGATTTGTTTCCTTAAGAGGAAAGTGCACACTAGTAAACATGGAACTGGTTCTCATTTTACAGTCATCATACACTATGATGTTCATACTTCTGCTATCTGACAAGGACCCATTATTTACATGCTGCATGGGGATTTCATTCATGCATAAGTCTCATCAGGTAAGGAAGAATTTTGTCATGTCCTCTGCCTGGATATATTTGATCTCTCTGTCTATATAGTCTAGGGAGGTGGCATGTTGGCGCAAGGCATTCGTATTGTGACTATTTTAAATAAACTGAATAATTGTTCTCAACCTGATTTATTTTTACCTGATGCAACACCAAACTAACTATGATGGATGGAGACCATGGTATATTGGCTCAATGTAAAGAGGGCATTTGTTTGAATTATTTTAATAAGGGCTCTTGTTTCATGAAGAAGGCAGGAACATGAATTCACTCAGCTGAGTGGTCAATGAAATGCTCAGAAGTAAAAAATAACATATCATCCCCTCAAAAGAAACTAAATTACCCAGTCATGAATTCATGGTAATCTGTTTTTATTGCTACTTAATGGCTTGTTGGATCTGTGCAGCCCTCTGCAGATAAACTCAGAAATGCTACCTACGTTGGAACATCTTTCATAGCTGTAAATGGTGATCTTATTGTAAAACATATTAAGAATTCGCAGACACGAATTTCTGGCATTCTATACCTGTGGTTCCTTGTCTTTTTGAAGAATTCATTTTTAAAATATTTAAATTCGTATCAGATACTGCATATCCCATTTCATTACAAGCAAGGAAGAACAGATTAATTCCATATGTGTTAAAACAGTCAGTGGAGCTCATTTATCATAGAATCATAGGACTGGAAGGGACCTCAAGAGGTCATCTAGTCCAGTCCCCTGCACTCATGGCAGGACTAAGTATTATCTAGACCATCCCTGACAAGTGTTTGTCAAAGCTGCTCTTAAAAAGTTCCAATGATGGAGAATCCACAACCGCCTTAGGCAATTTATTCCAGTGCTTAACCACCCTGACAGTTAGGAAGTTTTTCCTAATGTCCAACTTAAACCTCCCTTGCTGCAATTTAAGCCCATTGCTTCTAATCCTGTCCTCAGTGGTTAAGAACAATTTTTCTCTCTCCTCCTTGTAACAACCTTTTATGTACTTGAAAACTGTTATTATGTCCCCTCTCAGTCTTCTCTTTTCCAGACTAAACAAACCCCATTTTTTCAATCTTCCTTCATAGGTCATGTTTTCTAGACCTTTAATCATTTTTGTTGCTCTTCTCTGGACTTTCTCCAATTTGTCCCGATCTTTCCTGAAATGTGTCGCCCAGAACTGGACACAATACTCCGGTATCAGAGGGGTAGCCGTGTTAGTTTGTGTCCACAAAATCAACGAGGAGTCCGGTGGCACCTTAAAGACTAACAGGTTTATTTGGGCATAAGCTTTCATGGGTAAAAAGTCCACTTCTTCAGATGCATGGAGTGAAAATTACAGATACAGGCATAAATATATATTGGCACATGAAGAGAAGGGAGTTACCTTACAAGTGGAGAACCAATGTTGAAGGCCAATTTAGGGTGGGTGTAGTCCACTCCCAATAATTGATGAGGAGGTGTCAATACCAAGAAAGGGAAAATTGCTTTTGTAGTGAGCCAGCCACTCCAAAGCCACTAGAAAAGCAATTTTCCCTTTCTTGGTATTGGCACCTCCTCATCAATTATTGGGAGTGGATTACATCCACCATGACTAAATTGCCCTTCAAAATGTGCCAATATATATTTATGCCTGTATCTGTAATTTTTACTTCATGCATCTGAAAAAGTAAGTTTTTTACCTACGAAAGCTTATGCCAAATAAATCTGTTAGTCTTTAAGGTGCCACTGGACTCCTCACAATACTCCAGCTGAGGATAATCAGTGCGGACTAGAGTGGAAGAATTAATTCTCACATCTTGCTTACAACACTCCCGCTAATACATCCCAGAATGATGTTCGCTTTTTTTGCACCAGTGTTACACTCTTGACTCCTATTTAGCTTGTTGTCCACTATGACCCCCGTATCTCTTTCCGCAGTACTCCTTCCTAGGCAGTCATTTCTCATTTTGTATGAGTGCAACTGATTGTTCCTTCCTAAGTGGAGTACTTTTCATTTGTCCTACCAATGAAATACACCTGGTAACCCTGCTGTTCTTTTACAGTTAGCATTAAGGATTCAGTTTAGAAGAAATTTAGGAGTAGAGTGACTTTGGTCTTCTGCAGATGCAGGAGTAGGAGTTAGTACAATGAGTCTACCCTATCACCTATATCTCTGTACACTGTGCAGCCACTAGGTAGCTAAGGAGCGTAGTCATTGCACTAGCATCATTGGTAACAGCAGCTTCCCAAAGAAAAAAGGTCAGAGGAAAGGCTGATCCATGTTCCTATCCCCTTCTATACCTTACTTGGAGCTTGGTGAGCACAGAGATGAATGCATGCTATACCCAGCAAAGGACAGCTATCTCCTGCTGACAGCACGGGCCTGCTGGGCTCCAAGAGGAATGCTGGTGGAGTCCTTCTCCTGGGGCTGCCACTACAGTGTCACCTCCTTGATAGCCTTCTGGCCCAGGGCTGTGTCTTAAAGGCACAATCTGTCCCCTAGTGTAGGAAGTTGAAGAAATTCATAGATTGATTTATATAGCTGGCTGTTATTTGGTATTAAGACTTGGCTGGTTTCTTCAGAGAATAGAGAGAAAAGGACTCGCCCTGGAAACCCAAGCCATGAGCTGCTACCTAATTAGAGATGGATAAAATATTGTATTTTTACTTGTTGCAATGTTGTGAAATATTTTGTGGGTTTTGTGGGTTTTTCCCCCCTCGGAAATCCTAAACAAACCAAATGTAGAGGTCAGAGGCTGCCTAGATGTGCACAAAACAGCTGGGGAAGGAGGATCTCCCTTATAATCTTTAGTCCAATGGTTAGAGCACTAACCAGGATGTGGGAGACCACTGGTTCAAGTCCCCGCTCTGCTGGAGGAGAAGGAATTTGAACAGGGATCTGCCATTTCTCAGGTGAGTGCTCTACACATTAGGCTACAGAGTCAATGGAGGGGTGGAAGTTCCCTGCGAATGGGAGGACAGAGGGGGAATGAGGGGAGGCTCAGTGGAAGGGGGAGTAGAGCTGGCTGCAAAAAAGAGTATGGGGGATTTCTATCTGCTCCTGGGCCCATGCCAGCCCCTCTGGTTCCCACACCCTGCTCCTCTGTCATATCCTGGTTGCTGCTGTGGCTGCTTCAGACCCTCTGGGTCCTGTTCTCACCTCTGCTTCCTCTAGGGGTATATGAGTTTTCATATTTCCATTGTGGTTCTGCTAGTCTCTCCCCCACCCATTTGGCTGCTGCTGGAGTCATTCTCACTTTTTCTCTGGCCCAATTAATATTTAATCTGTCAACTATTTAATTAAAGTGGAACAATTTCAATAGGAGAGATGGAGGGAGACCCACATCGGGCTATTCAAGAGCCCAATGGTTAGGGCACTCACCTGAGAGGAGACAGATACCTATTCAGATCCCTTCTGCTCCTCAGGCAGAGGGGGGACTTGAATGAGTGGACTCCCACATTTCACATGAGGAGTGTTCTAACCACTGGGCTAAAGGTTATAAGGAAGCTTCTCCTTCTCCTCTCCCCCCACTCCCCCAGCTGTTTTGTGTGGAGTTAGTTAGCCTCTGAGCATGCTTACCTGATTGGGCCCCACAGGTGACTTATGTGGAAGAGGCCTATCTTCCCCTGATTCTTGGTTCATTAGCAGAGATAGGCACCTCCCTGCAGCCAGGACTGAGGGCATGTCAACACTACAAGTGCTACAGTGGCACAACTGCAGTGCTGCTGCTATGCCACTGTGGTGTAGACACTCATACAGCAACAGTTTTTCTTTTGCTCTAGTAAATCCATCACCTTGAGAGGTGGTATCTATGTCATCAGAAGAATTCTTCTGTCTATCTAGCTGTGTCTACAATGGAGGTTAGTTTGACCTAACTACGTTGCACAGGGCATGATATTTCAGTTCCGAGCAACGTAGCTAGGTCAACCTAAGTTTTAGATGTTGCCCTGGCTTTAGGTGTATATTTCTCAGAGACAGGCAGGGCTTAGTACAAACCATTCTCATCCAGGTCTCCCATTGGCTAGTTTAAGTAGCTCACCATCTAGTGTGCTTACTTGTGGATCGCATTCTAAGGCACCTTCTTTCCTCATTCATTGTATAGGGAGCCTAGGTGCCTATCTCAGGCTTTGTGGATTGCAGAGTTTTTCCTATGATTTTTTTAGTGCCTAAAAGTTAGGCAGTGTGATGCTGAGCATCCTAATACCTAAATCACTTTGTGGATCTGAGCCTTAGGCCCCAGACCTGCAATTAGATATACTTGTGTGGATGCCCCGCGCTCGTGTGGATCTCCTTCCAAATTAATTATGCCACTGCTGTCACCAATATGAGACCCAGTCTACACTACAAAGTTTTGCTGGCTTAGCTATGTAGGTTAGAGGTGTGAAAAGGTATGATTCCCTGACAAATGCAGTATGCCCCCAAAAGCCACTCATGAAGAGATCAATTTATTATGCCAGTAAAGCTGCACTTTTGCTGGTATAGCTTATTTTGCTCAGCAGGAGTGGGAAATAAACTATGCTGCCAAAAGCACAATTTGGCTGGTATAAGCAGAGTCCACACTAGAAGTGCTTTGCTTATATATACTGGTCTAGCTATACTGGAAAAGTGGTCCTAGTAGATTTGGCCTCAGGGTGTTAGCCAGAACTGAGACTATGTAACTTACAGCAGATGCAAGTAAAATTCTAATACTTAAAAAATATTTATAGAGGATGTCCATCTGTTTGACATTCTTGATCTGCTGATTATATAGAATAGCATTGGTTTAGTCATCTATTACTGCTGACTGTTATTGCAGTTGAGTACTCTCTATCACCCTGTCGAGGAACATGTTTTGGCCTGGTCCCCCTTTAAGGCAGCAGAGAATAGCCGGATGGGATCAAAATCCTCTACCCTTGGGCAACTCATCTCAGCATAAAGGCCTGGAGTTGGCTTTTCTACATATATGGGTTTGGGCTTGTTTTGAGTAAGTTCATTGTGGAAAAACCATATTGTGCTACTTCACTGTCTTACCTCAGCTGTCTTAGCTGACCTCAGCTGCTATAAAGGCTCACAGGGAGAAGGTTGGTCTTCTAGATAGTGAAGATCCATCTTCAAAACACTTTGTTAAAAAAAGTGAATAAAGCATGATTTTAAAAGCTCCCCCATTTAAAAATTGAGTAATTTAGATATTCTGTGTATACATCGCTGTTTTTGTAACATGTGTTCAGTGTAGTCCTTAATGTGTCCTCCAGAAGATCTAGATTCCATAATGGCCATCAAGGACTAGTCTGTCCTCCTGAAGCAGTCAGGTATAGTCACAACCAGGAATCAATTATCTGCAGTTGAGTTAGAGAGTATTTTGTCTCCAGAATCAGGATTACATTTATACAGTATCCAAAGTTGTCATCTAAGTTCTTTGCATTATTCCCCATAAGTTCTACAATTGCTAAAAAGTTAAATATAAACAAGTGAAATATTAATTTATGATTTTTTTCTGAGATGAAATGTTTAATCAAGAAATCACTTTCATGTATTTACCTAGTGAAGTAAAATATGACCCAGTCAGTTACAAGTATAAGTATTTTCATATTTATTATGAATTATTTTCTGTCATAATTGTAACTCTTACCAGTGAGAAATGTCATTATTTGGCAATATGTGAGTAAGCTGAGGAGAACAGAACCCACAGAAACCCATAAAGTGAAAGGTTAACTGTCTTCAGAGGGAACCAGCCAGAAAACTCTGTGGTGCTGGGCATCTATATACAAATCTGGATGGATGGATGAATGAATAGTGCCTGCCCTTCCCCAGAGAAGCTATAATGGGAGGATCCTTTCCACCAAGGTTCATTATGTCAAATATATAAACAGGAAGAGGAAATGCCTTGGGGCTTGCCAAGGAAGGTGGACGTGCTCTGTCTCTTTACTCCTAGTTTGGGGAGATCCCAGACCAAGCCCTAACCACAAAGCAACGATAACCTGAGAAACTGACCAACTTATTCATAATAGGGGGACTGCATTTTTTGCCAGACAATTTAAGTTACGGATGTTTATTTCATCTTTATTTTGGTTTCTCCTGGCTGAAGCAAGGCTGCCTACATTATACACTGGACTCTCCCCTTTGGGCCAAGCTGAGGAAAGCCTTGGCCTGACTGTGGAAGTTGTCCAGGGCAAAGGGGCTCCCGGTTTAAATCCAGCTAGTATGCTAAAAATAGAATGTAGCTGCAGCTACCTGCCCCATGCCCTCACACATTATCTGAGATCCTAGGCACGTATATGCTATTTTTAGCACACTAGCTCAATGAGAGTTAGTGCAAGTATGTCTCCTCGAGCTGGGAATAACTTGAAGTGTAGACTCACCCAAAGAGACAATGGGTGAAATTCTGGCTCCACTGCAGTTAGAGAGTTTTGCCATTGACATCAATAGGGCCAGGATTTCACCCAATGTTTTGTTTTTCCTTTTTGTTGTGTCCCTCCCTTTTGTTGGCACATAACACTGTAGCTTTAGGCTGCCCGTGTAGAGGGAGCTTTAGAACCTCAGTTCCCTGATGAGCTAGTGCAATGTTCCATGATATCCTTCCAATCAATAGTTTCTTTATGATGGAATTATGGCTCAGGTCAATGAGTGTCTATATGTGGAAGAATCTGATGAAGTGCATGGCATTTTTAATTTCATCCGAGACAAAATGTTGCTGGAAAACCATTGTAAAAAGCTCCACCAACTTACTTACAGCTTTCCATTTTGTACTGGGGCCCAGAGACTTTGGTAATGGGTTCATTTTTAAGTAAACTCTTCCAGACTGGGACCGTCCCTTTGTTATGTATTTATACAGTGCTTTGCACAATGGGAGGGGGGGATGCTAGGAAATACCATAATAAAATAATATAAGAGATTTTTTTAAAGTAAGGAGTTTGCAGAATATATCTAATAATCTAGAGTTGTAGATTTGTAAAGACATAACTGGCCTAATTTTGTGCAAATCAGTGCAGAATTTGTCACTGCAGCTTCATTATAAATGAAGTTATTTCATTACAGAATGATTTCTGGAATTGTTTTCTCTATGTAGGAAGTTTTGTTTCCTACTCAAATGTGTATCTTGTCTCTTTCATTACCGAGGACATTCATTATATCTATTATATAGTATATGCTCAATTATAAGTCGCATTTAAAAAAAAATCTTTTGCGGAGTTCATATAATTGCTAGAGACTCTCTTACAAAGGCCTTTTAAAATTATTTGGATCCAGGGGTTTTGGTCTGAAAAATACAGCATCTTGCTTTGCAAGTGGATAAAATCTTAGTTCAGAAAACTTTACAGTAATGTGAAATAAAACTGCTCCTTTGAAATCAGACAAGAACTTGAAGTTAAGTGATATTCATGGAGCAGTGGAGCTACCCTGCAAGCAAGCAGATGAAATATAAAATATCAAATGGTGTGAAGGGGCTTACTAGGACAGTGTAAGGCCACCGATGAGACTTCTGCATTCCAAATTCTCTTTCTTGATCTTTGGAAATAACAAGCTTGAAAATTGAACTACTCAGTTTGAAAATGTTTTGGAAGTGTAATAAGTTAGCTTAATAGCAGTGCCTTTTCAAGAGATGATCAGTACCTGAACTCTAAACAAAAAGTCCTGCTCATCTACCAGACTTCTTAACAACATCAACAAGGTGGTCAATAACACGCAGTCTTCTGGATTCTGGATTCACAACTGTTGCAAGAAATATTCTTCAAGGGACATAGAAAGTGTGGCCAGGAAACTTCAGATAAAAACCTAATGTACAAAACTAAAAAAAAAATACAATAACAATGGATTTGGGGGAAAGTAACTGGTTTTCCAGACAAAGCAAAGCTAAAATGTGTTTCATCTACACTTTCCGACAAGATAGAGAGCACAAGGTTTGTACAAGACTACTTAACTGTAGGAATGTCCATCTGTTTATTTAGGGGAAATTATTACATAGTAATAAAATCTTTTAAGATAATATGGCGATGGATGTCATGGAAATGCCAAAAATAGATTTATACATTAAACTACATGTTTTATTTATTAATCTGATTTTTCAATTTAGAAAAGAAGCCATACATATGCCCTTACAATGTGCGTTACTGACTATTATAATGTTCTTAATACAGAAAAGGCTGATGCATAAGGGTCTGATCTTGCAATGGGACTACTTGTTCAAGTAAGAATTACTTGCTAGAGTAAGTGATACTACCATCAGGACTTTTACATTATAAATTTATTTATAAGACGACCAACTCTAAATTACACAAGCTTGTAATAGTATCAATTTAAGAGTCTGTTGAAAGTAATTTATTTTCTTAGCCTTTAAAATGTTAGGGGGGGAATCTGAAGTTAGTTTTTTTTATATGTTTCTATTGTTTAATTTATGCATATGTATTACACCTGAATAGTCTTTATATATACTGAATGTTTCAAACAATATAACTCATCTCATGTTCGGGAGAGATTATTCTCTTTTATAAAAGAGAACTGCTATGTGAAAATAACAAGGATAAGAAAGTTTTAAAGATTAAAATGTCAGGGAGATAAACACATTACTTTGAAACATATTTGTATTCTTCAGCTAGTTCAAACACGCAGGCAATTTATCTTTCAAAAAGTAAACATGCATGAAATCTGATCAGCTTTTTATTGTACATGGAATAAATTATGCAAGACATTGTAATAGACTCCCATATAGCTCATTTACACATCTTTTGATAAATGTAATATGCAGCTTCCCAGTACTTTGTGAGACATTAACCTTCTTGCATATTGATGCTGCTGTTCTGAAATCTGACGGGCAGTCAAAGACCTTTCTTTCACCCTTTGGAAGAAAGCAAGTCTCCTACCCAGGAAGGACTTGCTCAGCATTCTACAAATGTAGCTTCTTCAGAGTCTAGTGTCTTATGTGAATTCTTATCTAAATATTAAGATTTAAGGAGATCAAATAATTGCAATTATAGTAACACAGCGAAGTGTTATTTACAATATTGCAATTATCCAATGTGGAAGATGGGCAATTAGAATACAGCCAATTGGTGATGGATGGGAAGATACTGATTATTCACCAGTAATTAACAGGAACCATTTAATAGTTCTTTTGGTGTTGCAAGATAATACAGTTCATTCAGATCTGATCAAGAGAATGGTCAAGAGCTTCAAGAGTGACTAGTGATTTCAGATGGCTCAATTTTTGGATGCCCATTTGAGACACCTTAAATAAGCCTGACATTTGAGAAAGTGATAAGCCCAATCTCAGAAAATCAGTCCCCTTCAAGTGTCTCAAGTTAGGCACTCAAAAACTGAAACAGCCAAAATCAGTAGTCACTCTTGAAGATCTTGGCAAAAGTGATTGTTACATATGTGTCCTGCAAGAGTGCATGTAACCATAGGTTGTTTCTTTTAAAACCCTTGGTTTGATATATTAGAGGAACTATGAAGCTGTGCAGCTGTGTCTAGAGAACGTTGAGAAATGGTTATAGAAAGATTGCTGATAAATGACAGTGAGTTTCTACATTGTGTGTGATGGTCTGATGGTGGAAATAAGTTTGCAAAAGTTCTTTTTTCCTGCAAAGAAAAAAGACAGCACAGGGAACTGCATCAGAGAGAAGTTATAGGTTTTTTTATTTTGGTAAGTTCAAAATCCTTACTAGAGAAATACTAAGAAAAAAGGGCAAGAAATCGTATTTTAAGGCCAAGAGGCAGCTTGGCTGGCTTCTCAGCCAGGGAGGGACTAAACTTGTTACTATAGTACCAAAAAGATGCAGTAGTAAACATAGCAGTATTTGTCCTTCCTTATTTCTGTACTGAATAGGAGGGTTGATGCAAGCAAAGCTAGACCTCTCTGCAAAGCAACTTGACTAGGCATTCCAGCAGGAATGTTCAATGTTTGGTGTGCAGCCTTCTTTGCTGATTCATGTGCCATGCTAGCTTTGACTGAGTGGTAAGAAGATGCTATATAATGTGTCCAGAACTAGTGTAGGCTAGCCAAAGGCGGCTTCTTTTTGGGGGAAGAGTGGGAGCTTCCATTGTGCCCTGTCAGCATTGCAATAAAGGCAAAACATATTAATTCCTTGTGGAGTTCAAATGATCACCCCAGAGCTCACACAGTATCCCACAGGCCATTAAAGCACATAAACTGAATGTCACACTAGAGATGGTATGGCCGTATTAGCTGCAGACCTCTGTGACTGCAGGTTGAACCACCCCTGCTGAGGTGTACTGTACAAAGGAACAAGAATAGCCACACAACCCGTTAATGCTCAGTCTGACCCTGGGGATAAGACTGGAGATAGAATCACTTCTATGGTTGATTCTACAATCCAGTTTATATATTCTAATTTGCCAACAGTGAAGGATGAGTAACAGATCAAGGACAGATGTAAAATTAGAAATGGAAATGGATGGCATAGATGATGAGACTCCTAGTCACTTCAACCCTTAACATGTTTTGAATAGAGTTTAAGACTGCAGGTTTATGGATGCAATGGCAGTGGGAATTCATTGAACTACATAATTCTTCTGGTAATAAGACAACCAGAGTGAGGACTGACAGTCAAGCAAGAGAAGAAAGGACTCTTTTATGGTGATGGAAGAGGAGGAGGTTCAATCACAATATTTTACTTTATTGAAAAACTTGGAAATATTGATGAGATACCAGAAACCTTTGCCCACAGTAGAAATTATTTAAAATGACCAAAAATTCATCTGCTCTTACTCTGTATTATGGTAGCTTCTGGAGGCGCAAATTGAAATTAGTGTCTCATTATGTAATCATGCTGAGCCACATATCTGCTTGTGACTGTCCAGAGGTAAGTGACCTGGCAAACATATGGCTTCAGACCCAGGGACAAACATTGATCTCCCCCCCCATCACTTGAGGAAGTATAAAAGGCCATCCAAAAGTTATGGAATGGATCTGCTGCAGGACCTCATGGTTTTCCGCCAGAGTTGCTCAAAGGTGCCTTCAACTAATGAGCATCGGCCTGCATCAACTGTTCTTAAATGTGTGAGCATGAGGCAAAATACCAGCAGAATGGAAAGATAGCATCATAGTGTCCTTGTGTTACATGCCAATCTCATAGTTACTGGTCCTTGGAAAGGTCTTTGCTCACATTCTGCTTGGTAGTATTCAGCTGCTCCTTAACAGACCTTGAGTTCCACAGGAATCAGGTTTCATTTTTCGGTGGTACATAATGGATGTTATCCTTACCCTTCAGCTTCTGGCTGAGCTGCACCAAGAATTTAACTGCCCGCTTCATGTGGTGTATATCAATTTTGATTTGTTTGACTGGTCTTCACTTTGGCTCACACTGAAAGGAGTTGGTATCCCAGATCTTCTGCTAAATCTGGTAGGTGATCTTCACACTGGTACCGGTGCAAGTGTGTGTGTTGATTCCTGGTATATCATTTTGTCGTGTTTCTATGCAACCACAGGTGGGCAGCAGGGATGTATTCTAGCCTTGGCTCTATTCAGTGAAGCTATTGCTTGGCTATCCACTTGCCACTACGCATGTCGGAATCAAGGTTGGTCAAGAAGTGTTTGCTGACCAAGACTACGCTGATGACAATGCCTTGCTTGTGGAGAAGTCAGAGAATTGCTGCCATGCCCTTTGAGGTTCCCAAGATTCCACCCACACTGTGGGATTGAATGTCTTGTGACCGAAGACCAAGAAGAAGACCAGAACCTCAGAGCTGGACCCCCAAAAATACCAATGCAGGTGGGGTCAAGTACAATGCAGAGTGTTGACAGGTTGTCAACCTAGGCTGCAAGCAGAGTTCAAATGGTTGTGGCAAACCAGACATTCTTTGATAAATAGGTCTCACCACTTCCTGCATAAAGTTCATGTCTTGTTTATGGACACAAAAACATTTTCACTCAGACAAAGCTCAGGATCTGCCAAACCTGTGTATTACCTGTATTGCTATACGGTTCAGAACCTGGATTCTCTTTCAAGCAGACTTGGAGCGGCTAGATGCATTCTATATGAACAGTTAGTGCTAAATCTTGAGCAAAAAATGGTTCTACATTATAATCTTGCAGATACTGGCCTTCCTTCAGTTGCTCATTATATTCAAAAGCAGCACTGCACGCTCTTCAGTCAGATCACCAGGATGAATAAAACACCCCAGCACACCATGCACTCAGATGGTTCACTGATGCCCAAAGGGTACCTGACCTGACCCTTCCTGCCCAAGAGATTCATAGATTTGCAGGATTGAGCCAAATCTATGAATATGGGAACTTCACTACACGATGCCTGGTGTAACACCATCAACCGTAGTCATTCTGGCTGGTGCAATGGTCCTCAGTAAACTATCCATATTTGATGATGATGACTGGGCTAGGCAATGTATACACATAGTAAGAGAGAATCCCTGCCCCCAGAGAGCTTACAGTCTAAATAACAAATACTTTAGATTTGAAGGTCTGCGCATTTCTCTATAATTTGTGAAAGAGAGAGCACCATCTTACCTGCCACCACTCTGGTATACTTTGCACCTGGCTACCTTCTGCAAGGTGGCTGGCCTCTTCAAGGGGAGACGGGTCCCAGACCAACCTGTGAGACGCCTAGCTCCCTTGCCCAGGTGGAGAGAATGAGTAATGTCATGTGACATATGAGTCATGTAGATAAGTCAGGCCTCTGGGGATAGATAAGAGAGGCCTGTGGAGACTATAGACAGAGAATGCCTTGTGTCCTTTTGAAAAGGAGACTCCAGATAAGAAGTTTTGGGAGTTGCTCCTAGATAGGGAGAAGGTTGGCGTGATCAGTCCCACACACAGACTATTCTTAGCTCCTAAGGACCTGGACAGGAGAGTGCAGAGAGGTAGTACCAGCAGCGGGGCTGGAGAGTAGGAACATGTGAGCTGAATGAAAAGCCTCAGCCAGGGAGTTGGTTTTTTAAAGTTAAAAAACAGCCCCCAAGAAGAGGTGTTCTAAAAGGCCACATGAAAGCTTTTATGAGTTACTGAGGAGCCCAAGAAGGGAAACTGGGGCAGCAGCAAGGGTAAACCTCATCCAGGCAAGTGGCTCAGTGCCTCTATGCCCAAACTGGAATAGAAAGAATTCAGCACATATGCTTGCTGAAACGTCTTGGAAGCTACTGCCCACATAAAATTCTTGTTCTCACTTCTCAGGCATACCTGATGGTCAGTGATTCTGTGACAGACATCATCTGCTCCAGAGCATTGGATTAATGATGAAAGGTTGTTCTCTCACTCCCCTCACATTGCAGTACAATTGTAGTTAGTGGACTGTATGCCCAGTGTGCAGGCTAATAGCAGTATTGTCAAACTAAACATTCAAAACATGAGACTTTTTAAAAAATGGAATTTTATTTGCCTTCTGATTTTTGAACATGTAGGGTAGATTTAGTTGACATTTTTGGGCTTTTCTCCAAACTCGGAGGCTGAGGAACATACTTTCACTTTTAAAAAATGATCCATAATCCTTTACCTCTAGGAGCTAGGGTTTTAAGAAAAACATATAAACTGTTGAGATGCGGCAACACTGTTTAATAGCGCCGAAAGATTGCAGCCAGTGGGATTAATTTCTGGTGTCTGTCAATCTCTGTCAGAGAAATTTTTAAAGAATTTTATTGTCCATGGGAGAAGTTGGGCCAAGAAGGGATCTGAGAGTAAAGAACAATTAAACAGACTTGCTATTTTTCTGGAATCTTTGTGCCAAATTTTAGACTAATTAGCAAAATCATCCTACTAAACCCTTGACTTGGTAAGATATTTGAAAACTAAATATTTTCACTTAAATTTACAGTTTATTTGATAGGTTTAGAATTTGTGTGACAGGGAAAAATTGCTCATTAGTGAAATTATTTGCTGGCTGCTGGGATGGAAAAGTGTCTCTGTTTCCCTACCTTGGGCATGAAGTGTCAGCTGCTGAGCCCACTGTCTGTCTTAGGTACTTATACGGTCCTGGTTATCAAAGTATCTGAGACCTTCATAATCTGTCTAGAGTGTTTATCCTTGCAACACTCCTGTGAGTTAGGGAAGTGCTATTAGTCCATTTTAAAGATGGGGAACTGAGGCACAGAAAGACTCAGGCTCAGAGTTTTAAATGTATTTCAGTGGGAGTTAGGTGCTTTTTAACATCCCACTAACCACCTGTCTGCATCTTTAGGCACCAAGTGACTTGTCCAGGGAAACTGGCAGAACATGGAGCTGAATCCATAGAGTCCCATGGTAGTGCCCTAAGCACTGGACCATCCTTATTCTCCAGAGCGCACTACTCTGAAATCTCCCACTAGCCAAAGGCTACTAGTTTTAACTAAATCAAGTTTCAAATAATCTCAAACAAAATCGACATAGTGACATCAAAAAGAAAAATCGTAACTGGCAGAGCTCTCATAGGCTCTGCAGGTTGTTCTGGGTCATCAGTTCAATCTGAATTACAGGAACTTATTGCCTCCTCCACTGTAGCTATTACTGTAACACTGATCATCAAAATGTCTTGAAGAACACGAATGTCAGCAATGGCTGTCAGGATGTGAAAATCAGTCGTGCAGATAGAGAAACCATGTCGGTTGTCTTCACCCACAACATTAACATTGTAAATGTGGTATCATAGCAAATGTATTCCTTAAGCTATTTTAGTGGGGTTTTTTGTTTTGTTTTTTGTTTGTTTTTCAAAAAGCCCATCAAATCAGTATGAACAACTTCATATTTAAGAAAAAAGGAAGTCTGATCATGTACTTGCATAGCTCTGTAAATCTGTGGCCTACTTAATTAGGAATTATTCAGTACTACAGAAACTGAGTAAACTAAACTAAAGCAGAATGGGCTGTCAGTTTTCCACAACTTTTAAAGGTGTCTCTAAATTTAGCCCTTGCTTCCAGCAGACTAAAATTGTCAGCATGTATTGATTTATTAAAAGAATAGAATAGAATAAAATTTTATAGCTTCTTCCATGAAAAATGTAAGTCAGTACACTTTGTAGAGTTAACCAGTAGCACTCTAGAGTTTAACAAATCAAGAGGAGTTAGAAGATATAGGCAAGGAAGAAAGGGTCATTTACAACAGCAGGTTCTGGGGAGGAGCAGATCATCCCCAAGATGTGAAGAAGAGACAGGAACACAGGCCCTTATTTCCTCTGCACAGTATGTTGGGATTGGCTGGATATGCAGCGGGACTGAAAGGATGGTACATTGTGCATGTTCCCACCACACAATAGGGAGCAACTGAGCACCAGTGGATAGTGCTTAAATGGCACAGTTTGGTTCTCAGAACCGTATTGAGAAAGCTCTCCTTCCCCCAAAGAGGCTCTTGTCTTAGATTTTTAGCTGGAGGAAGCTGAGTTGAAGTTTCTGTTTTTAGTTCTCTTGTGATTTTAATAGTCCATTTTTGAGACTGGTAAGTGTACTGAAATAAATAAGAAATTGTCATTACTGTGCCTTGGTCTAGGATAACTCTCAGAATATAACTGTGACCGAATGCTTCCCTGTATTCACAGCCTACACACCATTGTAATAATCTTTATAGAAAATATGCCTTGTGATGTATCATTTGAAAAAGAATAAGCTGCTGGTCAATATCTTGGTTAAAGGTGTGTAGCAACATTATATGTAAAGTTATGAACATAAGCTGAAATTGACTGAAATGTGTTGCCCAGATAAGTCTGCGGAGGGGGTAAACATGTTTCTCAAAGACAAAGGACAAGCTGATGCTTCTAGCTGTGTGTCATCAAAGTTGATCGGCAATTACCAGTCAGGTGGCCATTCTTTGGCATCTGGGGGGGGGGGGGCAGGAACAGGTCAATCTGCATTTTAACAAACAAAAACAGAGAACCTCTTTCACCATGAGACTTTGTCTCCATCCTCACAGCAGGAAGGAACTTTATCTAGGGGTAGCCCTCAGGAAAATGCATTTCACAGGGTGACTGGACTCTAAAAGTGAGGGGCAAAATACCTCAGGTTCTCTTTCTTTCTCTCCCTCTTCTTTCTTTCTCTTTCACCTAAGATGAGGGGTTCTGACCTGAGAATTTGGTCAGCCCTATTTCTAGGAATGGATGGTAAGGATTTTACCTTGAACCAAGTCTGTCTTTTTAAGTTTTAGTTACTAGAGTGCATTTCATATTTATTTGTTTTGTAACCATTTCTGACTTTAATACCTTAGATTTTACGTGAGTGCAAGTATATCCCTTTGTAGTTATACATTTATCTTATTTTTTAATCAAAACTAATCCACTGTTGTGTTTAAACTGAACTGTTTGGTATCAGAGGGGTAGCCATGTTAGTCTGGATCTGTAAAAAGCAACAGAGAGTCCTGTGGCACCTTTAAGACTAACAGATGTATTGGAGCATTAGCTTTCGTGGGTGAATACCCACTTCGTCAGACGAATGTGAACTGTTTGGGTAACTCCAGTTGAAGTGGCAAACTGTTGGATACTGACCTCTTACAGGGGCAACTGGCCTATAATATCTCAGCTGTCCAGGAGAGGGCTGGACAGTGCAGAACACAAGCTTTTGGGGGAAATTTTGAGACTTGGGAGTGTGTTGGGGTCACCCTGCGAGTGGCATCCAAGGCTTGTGGAAGCTGGAGTGTGACTGGAGTGTTGCTGGCAGGCTGCAGCTATACACAGACAATCCGGGTGGGACCTGCATGCTTTTTGGTTGTTTATGAGGGGCCCAAGTTGGGAGCTACAGCAGCAAAACATTGCGAGGCACCCAAGATTGCAGGATAGGTGGGGATGCAACTCCTCATTAGTCTGGATTGCATCCCAGAATGTGCTAACCTGCAGTCCAAACTTTGATTATGATAATGTCATTATGTTAGTTACATCGTGATTTATGTACACAAAAATTAGCACTTGATAGTATACCCTACCGTCTCACCCATTCCTACAGTTCTTCCACTTACAAAACTCGCATTGATTTCATTTTGGTTATGCACACTGCATATGCTATCAAGTAGATGGTCTCAAGTTAAAATTTCCTCTTGGAAATTGACCTGCATAGATCAGGAGGTAGTAGTAGTAAAGACTTATGCAGACGATGTGCTATTGAATGGGACAAAAAGATTTCATGGGGAAAGGGTAAAATCAAAGACCAAGACCTGCATTCACTAGTCCTGCCATTCTCTCTCCTTTAAAAATCTTAAAACTACTTAAACTGTAGTTTTTGATGTACCAAACAATCTGAAAATCATTCACATAGCTCCCAAGCAATCATGCACTTGAAGAATGTGGACCAGCATTTTAATCTGACCTTTATGAACCTTCAGAAACCAAGAAAATCACACAGAAGAGTTTTAGTCTGTCTCTTCAGTCAGCACTTTCTGAAAAGAACAAAATCAACACAATGTAGAATCTACATGGGGTTTTGGATGAATAGGTTATAAAAAAACCCTACAAACTGTTCAGATATGGTCAAAGGAAAAAAAGGGCTCAAATAGCAAATTCACCAGTTTCCATAGGAGAATGCTCTTCATGTCCTTATATTTACTTGGTGACTGCAGTATTGACTAGGAATGCAGAAATTTCAGGTTGAGATCTGTGTATTCAGTATGCAAAGGTGCAGGATATTCCTGATAATAACATTTACCACTTATGTAGAACTTCATTTTTCCAAAGTTCTATACAAAACAAGTTTCATAGCAGTCACCAGGAGAAGAGGGAACTGAGTATTATTGTCACTTTTTGGGTGGAAAGGCTGAGACACTCAGAAGTGAAGTGGTTTGCCAAGACCCACACAGTGAGTCAGGGGCAGCTCTCAGGTTACACTTGGGTTTTCTTGGCACCTGGTGCCACTGTGCAATCTGCTAGATTGCACTGCCTCTTGAGAGATGCTCCATGATCCTTGCTGAGCACTGGAAATTAGAATCCAGCCCTTAGAGTTGTGCCAAAAATGACATATTTGTAGAAAATTCTGATTTCATATAATTTAGAACTGGAAGGGACCTCAAGATGTCATCTAGTCTATCCCTCACCTCCCTGTATGAGGGAGAATTAAGTATACCTAGATGAGCTTATTTTTCACACGTGTATGTGAAATATTGTATAAAACCACCCTATATGCTAGAATACAGCCTCTCACATTGAAAACTCAGTACTGCAAAAAATGCTTATAAAGTAATCTGTGCCACAAATAATCTCAAAGCACTTTACAGACTTTTTGTCATCATCATACTGGCCCAGTACCAAAAAGTAGTCCTCTCCAAAATCGAATAGAGTAGTCCTTCTTCACCAGCAAACAGCAACTTTTAGGGGGGAGTTTTAATGTAGCTAAACATCTCCATTAATGATCTGGATGATGGGATGGATTGCACCCTCAGCAAGTTCGTGGATGATACTAAGATGGGGGGAGAGGTAGATATGCTGGAGGGTAGGGATAGGGTCCAGAGGGACCTAGACAAATTGGAGGATTGGGCCAAAAGAAAT
This sequence comes from Emys orbicularis, assembly GCF_028017835.1. Taxonomy (NCBI): domain Eukaryota; kingdom Metazoa; phylum Chordata; order Testudines; family Emydidae; genus Emys; species Emys orbicularis. The sequence continues at coordinate 23,023,499 of NC_088689.1, read as the reverse complement.
CTGATGAGGTTCAACAAGGACAAGTGCAGAGTCCTGCACTTAGGACAGAAGATGCCCATGCACTGCTACAGGCTGGGGACTGACTGGTTAAGTGGCAGTTCTGCAGAAAAGGACCTGGGGATTACAGTGGACAAGAACTGGATAGGAGTCAACAGTGTGCCTTTGTTGCCAAGAAGGCTAATGGCATATTGGGCTGCATTATTAGGAGCATTGCCAGCAGATCGAGGGAAGTGATTATTCCCCTCTATTCGGCACTGGTGAGGCCACATCTGGAGTACTGCATCCAGTTTTGGGGCCCCCACTACAGAAAGGATTTGAATAAATTGGAGAGAGTCCAGCGGAGGGCAACGAAACTGATTAGGGAGTTGAGACACATGACTTATGAGGAGAGGCTGAGGGAACTTAGTTTATTTAGTCTGCAAAAGAGAAGAGTGAGGGGGGATTTGATAGCAGCCTTCAACTACCTGAAGGAGGGTTCCAAAGAGAATGGCGCTCGGCTGTTCTCAGTGGTGGCAGATGACAGAACAAGGAGCAATGGTTTCAAGTTGCAGTGGGGGAGGTCTAGGTTGGATATTAGGAAAAACTATTTCATTAGGAGGGTGGCGAAGCACTGGAATGGGTTACCTAGGGAGGTGGTGGAATCTCCATCCTTAGAGGTTTTTAAGGCCCGGTTTGAAAAGCCCTGGCTGGGATGATTTAGTTGGGGTTGGTTCTGCTTTGAGCAGGAGGTTGGACTAGATGACCTCCTGAGGTCTCTTCCATCCCTAATCTTCTATGATTCTAATTGTATACATCTGGGACCAAAGAATGTAGGCCATACTTATATGATGGGAACGTCATCTTGGGAAAATGTGTTTGTGGTGGATAATCAGCTGAACATGAGCTCCCAATTCAATGTTGTGGCCAAAAGGGCTAATGCAATCCTGGGATGCATAAACAGGGGGATCTTGAGTGGGAATAGAGAGGTTATTTTACCTCTAGATTTGGCACTGGCGTGACCAATACTCTGTCTATTTGTGCTGTTCACAATTTAAGAAGGATGTTGAGAAATTGAAGTGGGTTCATAGAGGAGCCACAAGAAGATTAAAGGATTAGAAAATATGCCATATGATCATAGATTCAAGGAGCTATTTAGGTAACAAAGAGAAGGTTAATGGGTGACTTGATTACAGTCTATAAGTACTTATGGGGGAACAGTTTAATAATGGACTCTTCAATCTAGCAGAGAAAGGTATAACATGATCCAGTGGCTGGCAGTTGAAACTAGACAAATTAAGAATGGAAATAAGGCCTATCTTTTAACAGTGAGAACAATTAACCATTGGAACGATTTACCAAGAATCATGATGGTTTCTCAATCACTGGCCATTTTTAAAATTAACATTCAATGTTTTTCTAAAAGATATGCTCTAGGGATTCTTTGGGGGAAATTCTAAGATTCACCTTTTTCATTAGCTGACATTTATTTTCCCCGCTCCAGTATTTGACTAGGGACAGTCTGAATTATGTTGATATAACAGTTGAGATCTGCAGATGATAATTATATGCACAATCTAGATGCATCAGTATAGTAATTGTGAAGTATTTAAAGGGGGGCTTAGGAAATACACAACATTAGATAAAAGTCATAGCTAGGGTTAAGATTCTGACCCAGGTATTTTTAGTAAAAGTCAGGGACAGGTCACGGCAATAAACAAAAATGCATGGAAGTCTGTGACCTGTCCCTGACTTTTACTAAAAATATCCTTGGGGTGGAGAGGACTTACAGTCAGAGTGCTGCCAGGGGCTGAACTTCAGCAGCTGCTCCAGCCCCACGGCTGCTGCACCTGCTGTGGGGCTGACCCAACCCCAGATGCTGCTCCAGGAGCCCGGGGACTGTGGCTCCAGCAGTCAGCCCTCTGGCCAGCTGCTCCGGTGGCCCCGGGGCTGAACTCCAGGGACAACAGCTGCTCCGGTGGCCCCCGAAGAAATCCCAGAGGTCCCAGAAAGTCCCAGAATCTGTGACATCCACGACAGAATCTTATCCTTAGTCATAGTGGTCTAGTGAATGAATGCATTCTGCATACTTCCATGCTGTGCTCAAAGTCATGGCAACCGTATTAGATTTAGATATATTTCAGACTGCTCAGAAACACAACTGAGGAAAAGAAGGCAGTGGCAGGAAACAATTCCTCTGTAAAGAGGTTGTTGCATCATACAAAGAGCATTTTGGAGTGCCTACCACTCAGCTGAACATTATGAATTAGTTTCTATGGAAAAGAGTGCAATTGCAATGAGACACCCACTAACACAAAAGAACAATTGTGAGTAGCCACAGATCCTACCTGCAAAACACAACCACATTGATTTCTAATTTTTTAAAACAAAATAGTTGAAAATTGGTACCACATTTATTAACTTGGTTAGACCCAGCCCAATGTTTCTCCATCTACTGTTGAAGATGTTGCAAAGTCCTGAAGTAGTATACAGAATGCAGCTCCCTGCTCTGCTGTAGGTGTTGGTGACGTTATCACATTTGTAGGGGAAGTATAGACCTCTAAAGTCATATCAAAAGTTTTTTACTACCCTTTTAAATTCCTAGGTCCAGATTCTCTGCTGGCCTAACTCTACAGAAGTCAGTGGTGTTAGGCCAACAGGGAAGTTAAGCATGAGTACAGCCATGCTGGGTGAAATTCAGCCCACTGTATAGGTCCCATACAAGAGCCTATGCAGTAAAATCCTATTTAAATGGCTTACATGATCCATAGGGTGTCTACATCAAGGTGAATTTTGTTCATAAGAGATGTCAAACAGTTGTTAGTTTATTGTTATAAAAGCACTCATCTATAACAAATTAGTATTCTGTGTCAATTTGGGGTAGGTTCAGAGATGTCCGTGCACAACTAAGCCAATTCATCTCAGTCTAGTGCAACATTTTTTAAGGCAAAATAAAAATGAGGCTCATTTGGATTATGGAACCAGAGCATTTTTATTCATATCCAAACAAGGGAATAATCTACCATTTAAAATCAGAGAAGGGATGTTATCTCTGTAATAAAAGGCAATTGAGAATCTAAATGAAAAATCTAATGCTTTTTCATGCTGATTTATTTTTGATTAGAAAAAGTTAAACCAGCTGTAAACATGAATTGATGAAGCATGAAAAGAAAATCACTGTAGAGTGATAAATTTCTGTTTCATGGTATAGGTTCAGACTTGCATTAACTAAAATAAGTTGATCCATAAGCTTCTCCAATACTTAATTACTGCTGCAGAAGAAAATGTAAGAGATCAATTGTCAACATGATATGTTGGCATAGATCAGTTTGGTCTAGGTTAACCACTGTTAAGGCCCTGGGCTGGGACCCAGTAGTGTAGGGTGGGCCCGGGTCTCCCTACCCCCCGCCACCAACCCCAACCCTGGGGTGGCGGCCTACTCACTCTAGGCCAGAAGGCCTGTGCCTCGTTTGTGGCTTGCCCCAACCAGAACGCTGCAAGCCCCTAGACCAGGGATCGGCAACCTTTGGCACATGGCCCATCAGGGAAATCTGCTGGCGGGCCGGGACAGTTTGTTTACCTGCAGCATCCACAGGTTCAGCCAATAGCTGCTCCCACTGGCTGCGGTTCGCCGTTCCAGGCCAATGGGTGTTGTGGGAAGTGGGGCGAACTGAGGGATGTGCTGGCCGCCGCTTCCCACAGCCCCCATTGGCCTGGAACGGCGAACTGCGGCCAGTGGGAGCTGCAATCGGCCAAACCTGTGGACGCTGCAGATAAACAAACCGTCCCAGCCCGCCAGCGGATTTCCCTGACGGGCCGCATGCCAAAGGTTGCCTATCCCTGCCCTAGACTGTGTTTGCTGCCTGCCTTAGCCAAGAGGCTAGGCTAAAGACTGCTTAAATGCTTACTGCTCTACGTCACCCAGAGGGTTAGAGCCCAGACTGTAGTTACTGCCTGTCTTAGCCTGAAGGCTCAGGCTAAAGATTGCCTGTTGCTCTACCCCGCCCAAGGAGCCAGAGCCTGGTGTGGTAGGCAGTTGAGACACAATTTAAGCTCCCGCAAAGCTCTGTCTTGCTGAGGGAGAGGGGTAACACAGTGGTTCCCAGTTCTGGGCACCCTGAGGAGAGCCTCACAACAACCAACAGTCCACTGGTCACAGTGGTCATAGCTAGGAGCAGACAATGTTGATAGAAATTGACTTCTTTTCCAGGATAAGAGAGTGTATTGTTGATAGGGTGGGGCTTACCATGTTGCAGTTTACCTGTAGGAAATTTACTTGGGAATATAGTTGGTGGGGCAAGAAAAGTCACTTCCTCTCATCTGGTAGTGTCCTGGGGCACTTTCTCAATATATTTAATGTACTTACATTTTTAGTGATAATATTTTTTTAAAAATCAGATGCAGTGGCTAGAATATTTTGTATTTCATGTTTGTGCAACACAACTCACTCTGATTTCACAGTGGGAGGAAAACAGGCAATTTATATTTGGTGCATGTCTCTAGATGTACATCAAGTGCTAATCTCAAATGTAAGTTACTTCTATAGTTGATATGAACTTACTTACATATATCACACACCATATACAACAGGAAAAGGGTGAAACAGTTGCCCTGTAATGACCTATTTAAGATTACCCTTGGTTCATTAACTTACTGTATATATTGATGGTGACAATGGGCCTGAAAATTCTTGGATCAAAACACTCTGTGTGTGTGTGTGTGTGTGTGTGTGTGTGTGTGTGTGTGTGTGTGTGTGTGTGTGTGTGTGTGTGAATTCCAAATGTTGATCCAGAATTTAAATCTGCAGGTTGACAATAACTTTAAAGTAGATAAAATGCAAAGCCTCAGTCTGAACCCATGCATCCTTGTATGTTACAATTCTGGATCTGAATTTCATTTAATCTGAACAAAATATATAGACTTGAATGTCTTGCATGCAAGAGGTTCTCACGTTATGATCAGAGGATTGTTGGTTGTCCAAAAAGAGATGGCTGGTAACACAGTGTTGGTTTTTCTTTCTTGCAGCTTCCAAATTACAGCTAAAAGTACGCTACATTCCTAATTACTTTTTCAGGTGAGCAATTGCTACAGTTACCACAGATAGTCAATGGGCGGGCAAGTAGTTACCTCCTTCAGAATACGAGGGTAAATTGTTTTATGAGACAATTTCTCAAATAAGATGTGGTCCTGTTTGTTTTTTTCAAATCCAATAAAAAAAAGTTTGAGAAACCCAATCCCAGAACATCTGTCAGGCATATTATACACTAATACAGGCCTGCACAACTCGTAAAGCGGCGAGGGCCATATTACTCCAAAGAAAACAGCTGAGGGCCGAAACCCCCCGAGCACCGCCAACCGCCCACCCCAGCGCCACCCAGCCCCCCCGAAACACAACACTCCCCCCCCCCCCCCCAGCGCCACCCACCCCACGGAAACAATCCCCCCAGAGCTGCCGAAACACACACACCCCAGCGCCACCTGCCCCGCGGAAACAAATCCTCCTTCCCCAGCGCCGCCCCACTGAAACAGCAGTATTGAACCTCGGTAATTTGTTATAACGGGCCCCTAAGGTAGTATAATTAAGGTAAAAGAAAAATGTCTTTTTGCTAGAAGTAGAATAAGATCTTTCCCCCACTTTGTAATCAATGGCCCTGTTGAATGAATGAGGTACGAATGAGGAAGGCGTGGAAGGCAGGCACCTCCAGACAGCTGCAACCCTTGGAGAGGGCAGGGCCGGCTCTAGGATTTTTGCCGCCCCAAGCAAAAAAAATGTTGGCCGCCCCCCCTTTTTTTTGTGCCCCTCTGGCCCCGCCCCTGCCCCAACTCCAGCCCTTCCAAACCCCTTCCCCAAATCCCCACCCCCGCCTCCTCCCCCGGTGTGCCGCATTTCCCCCCCCCATTGCTTCCTGCGGGCCTCCCGCCATAGCTCACCTCCGCTCCACCTGCTCCCCCGGGGCGTGCCGCCACTCTGCTTCTCCCCCCTCCCTCTCAGGCGAGGGAGGGCGGAGAAGCGGAGCAGCGGCACATTCAGGGGAGCAGGCGGAGCGGAGGTGAGCTAGGGTGGGGGGGGCGCAGGAAGTAATGGGGGGGGGTAGAGGAACCGCTCCCCGCTCCAGCTCACCTCCGCCACCTCCCCCGAGCGCCCCGCCGCTCGGCTTCTCCTCCCTCCCAGCCTTGCTGCACGAAACACCTGTTTCGCGCATGGAAAGCCTGGGAGGGAGGGGGGAGAAGCGGAGCGGCAGCGGCGTGCTCAGGGGAGCAGGTGGAGGCAAGCTGGGGCGGCGGGGCACTTTTTCCCCATGCCCCGGAGTCGGCGCCTATGATGGCTGATGCCAGAATGCCACCCCTAGAAATGTGCCGCCCCAAGAACCTGCTTGTTTTGCTGGTGCCTGGAGCCGGCGCTGGGAGAGGGGATGGGAGCTAGACCAGATCAGTAGAACAGGTCAGCCACCGATTCGCTGCTCGCCTCCTCAGCCCCCCTCCCCCAGCTCGCCTCCTCAGCCCCCCTCCCCCGGCTCGCCTACTCACCCCCCGCCACTGCCCGCCCGCTCGCTGCCTCCTCAGCCCCCCACCCCTCCCGGCTCGCCTACTCACCCCCCGCCACTGCCCGCTCGCTCGCCTCCACAGCCTCCCACCCCTCAGGCTCACCTGCCCCCCCGCCACTGCCCGCCCGCTCGCCTCCTCAGCCCCCCACCCGCCTGGCTCGCCTACTCACTCCCCGCCACTGCCCGCCCACTCACCTACTCAGCCCCCCTCCCTCACCCACCGCTTGCCTACTCACCCCCCCACGGGCCGCACAGTGAGCCCACCTACTCAACCCCCGCGGGCCGCACAGTGAGCCCACGAGGGCCGCATGTTGTGCAGGCCTGCACTAATACAATTGTCTGATGCCACAAGAGATGATACATTGTCATCTACATGACCTTTCTTCTAGATGAGCTGCCAGCCCTTCCATGACTTCCCCAAAGCAGTTTGGTTTCACTTACAATGACAGTGAGAAAGTCTGAAGATTGTTTTAGGAGTTTTGGCCCCATTCTAGCACCGACTGGCCGAATGGCGATGGAGTGCTGTGTGGCTATAGCAGGGCTCAATCTCTCCTCATGCATGGTTTGTAAATGTCTGGGGGAAAGAACACAGCCTGGAGTGGGCTTCAGATCTCTCCAGTTCAATTGTATTGCTCAAAACACTGTTCCATTTTATATTCCCAACCAGCTAACCCTAGCTTTTTTTTTTAAAGGAATTCTTTGAAGATGTTCTTAATTAAGTAGAAAACAAAATTTCATACAATTCATATAGACACACAGCTAAGCAAATGTCCTGTGGTTTCAGACACCTGCTGGTGTTAAACTTCTTGAAAGGAATGGTTACAGAATCACTAAATAGAATTTGTCCTTAGAAATTAAATGGAAAGATCTGATCAAACTAGATAATATACAGATCCTCATAAAAATGTATTAATTAAATATTACTGAATTGATGCAAATGGCATAAGGGAATTCAGTCTGATAAAGGGTATCTTACTACGTGTTTGTACAGCCGTAGCACAAGAGAACAATTCATGGTTGGGGCCCTCTAGGTGCTATTGTAATACAAATATGGTAATAAACAGAAGTCCGGTAACCACTGGGGGATGTCTAAGTCAATAGTTCACTCTGACAATTTGCCTGCAGCCACCACCCACAGTGAACTAGATTCTAAATTAAACAGAACATCTTCTAAACAGCTGATAATTACATCAAGAAAAATGGGAATAACACGGCCCCACCTCTCCAACGCTGTTGTCTTCAGTATTATATATGTACACACCATTACTAACTTCATTATACACTGTAGAAAAATACCAGAGACTTAAAATACGTTTTTCTCTCCTCTATACCATATCATAATCTTCATCAGAGGGTATTTAAGTGTGTAGGTTGATCATGGCTTGTTATGTAGTCTTTGCTGTTCCTTTGAACATCCATATCCCAGCTTTGTTTTCTGTTAGAATTAGCTCAGGGGGAAAAGAAGAAATATTATGAGTATGATTCCACAGCTAACTGCCTCTTTGGAGTCCTTAATCAAGCAAAATTCCTTTCCTTAGTCCGAAAATGCTAAAATGCTCTAGGATACTGTTTTTGCTTGTTTTTATACTGGTATTAATGATTTTAAGATTTTATAGATCAGTGCAGATTGTTCTCATCTCAAAAAGATCATTGTCTATGGAGAAGAAATGAAAGTCTTTCTTATATAGGTAAAGAAAACTGTTTTCAGGCTATAGGAATATTCGGTGGAGCATTTATTTACCACTTCTCTTACTAACTAGTAATAAATAATGATACATTATCTTTGAAGTACAATCTAGCCACAAATATAAAAATACAGTGCAATGTTAAGGACAAGATGTGAGGCAGATTTGAATTTCTAAATAAAAACAAAAGCTTTCAGAATAAAAACCACTGAAAGGAAAAGAAATGCAAAAGAAAGCTTGTTGATCGCCCAGTACTGTATTTGACTTTTGGGATTATGAGAAGATTGCTAATTAGGCCAGGTTTATACCAGCCATATTGCAGTGTGCCATATAGAATGATTAATGGGATACACAGCACATTTTTTCATGCATTATGCATTTTAAATATAGATAAACCCCCTTTTTTATAAATCATGTTTAAAATAATAATGGTACCACTAATGTGGTGTCATTAAATTGCAACCCCACAAGTGAGTGTCAATGTAAATTGTTTGCAAATCAAGTTTTATTTCTTTGATGAGATCAGTTGTGTGTGTGTGTGGGCCAAACTGTCTAATGTGTATTCACATATTGCTATTAGGTTAATGGAATGTTTCAGTTCAGAGACTGCAGCAATAATAAATACAGAAAGAATACTGTAGAGCAGGAAAGTAGGATTTATTAAAAAAGCAGTCCCAGTTTCATTTCCAATTCTCCTAAGTAACAGATTGGTGGCCTAGCTCAGAAAAGGAATTTCTCTTTCATGCATAAAAATTATACCTATGATCAACTGGGGCCTAGGATCAAAGTTGGTATTTAAGATGAGACTCTTGTACCCCACTCTCAGCTGAGAAAGTTTCTTCTTCTTCGAGTGCTTGCTCATGTTGATTCCAAGTAGGTGTGTGTGCTCTGTGTGCACAGTCATCGGAAGGTTTTCCCCTAGCAGTACCTGTTGGGTCGACAGTGGAGCTCCCTGGAGTCGTGCCTTCATGGCGGTGTATATAGGTCCCTGCCAACCTGCTGCCTCTTCATGTACTTCTTACACTAGTGACAATCGTTGTAGCTGCTCTCTTCTCTTGCTACTGCAAGCGATTCCCTAGTGGACTTTCCCTTGTTGCATCTGTAAATAGTTAATTTAGGATTAGTTAGATTTTAATTAGCTTATAGTTAGTTAAGACAAGTTTCAGTTGGGGGTTCCCCGCACCACCACGTTCTTCCATTCCCGTGGTCCGGGGTATGCCTTGGTCTCAGAGGTTCAAACCGTGCGGGTCCTGTCTGAAGCCTATGCCAAAGAGACAGCCACACGACTCCTGTTTGAAGTGTTTGGGGGAAGCCCATCAGACTGATAAGTATAAAATCTGCAGAGGCTTCCGTCCAAGAACTAAGAAGGAGAGGGACTTTAGGCTAAAATTGTTCCTCATGGAGTCAGCCCTTGGTCTCCAGCCGGTACAGGTGGGGTCCAACCCCAAGCCCAGCACTTCAGTGCAGAGCACGCCGGCTTCAGTAAGAGGCTGAGAAAGGACTCAGGCTCCAGAGACCCTTGGCACCACCTCTCCCCAGCACAGAAGGCCTCCTCCAGTGTGAGTGCCCAGTACTACACCCATTCGCTGGTGCTGCACAAGAAGAAGACCAACAGAGGTCACTCTCTCAATAGAGCAGTGGAGCGAGGAGGCACTAGCGGGGTGCGTCCCGTGCCAGGATACCCTGCTCCAGCTCCAACTCAGCCAGCACCGTCGACTCCGGCCTCACAGGGGCGTCTGTCGAGACCAGTTCTTGTGGAATTCCCAGTGCAGGAGAGTCAGGTGGAGGAGTTGGACCTTCCCTCCACTCCAGACACCTTTGACATGGCCAGGGACCTTATAGCTATGACAGCGCACTCCCCTGCACCAGCTCCGGCACCGCAAAGAAGCACCATGCCTTCCAAGGGCAAGCCTACTATGATGAGGCACTGTTTGCCCTTGCCTCGGCACTGCCCTCCGGCACCGTTTCACTCTGCACCACCTTGGTCACCGAGGTTGGAATCTTAGTTGGACTAGGAAGTGGAGTCCTATGTGCCTAGGCAGAGCCGGCACCACTCTTGACATTACTCTTGGCACTGCTCGAGAAAGGAGGAAGGACAGCCATTGCCTATGATGCTGGGGCCACCGCAGTGCAGGCGCCAGCTCAGTGGCCTACCACCAAGCCATGGGGCCAGGGTCCAGATCGTTATCAGGTGTATTGGAAGGACAGGACCCTCCATCATCATCTGTAGCCTGGGAACCTCCACAAGGCCACGAGATGGGCACCCAGGCCAGCACAGAGGCCGCAGCAGGAACTGGCACTGAGGCTGGCATGGATCTATCCCACTTCTACCATGCCTGGTCACAAATCACCTCAGACCAATGGGTCTTGAACACGGTAGAATTGGGATATTCTCTCCAATTCTGTTCTCTCCTGCCTTCCCACCCCCCTTCCCTGTCTCTCTTCAGGGACCTTTCTCACGAGCAACTCCTTGTGCAGTAGGTGCAAACGCTCCTTGAACTCGGAGCAGTGGAGGAGGTCCCTCCGGAAATCAGGGGCAGAGGGTTCTAGTCCCAGAATTTTCTCAGACTGAGGCCAAGGGTGGGCTCAGGCCTGTTTTAGACCTGCGAAACCTCAACAGATTTTTAAAGAAGATGAAGTTCTGCATGGTCTCCCTGGCTCCCATTATTCCCTCCCTGGATCTGGGGCGCTAGTACTCCACCCTCGACTTGAATGATGTGTACTTTCATCTGTCTATAGTCCTGCCCCACAGGTGGTTTCTCCGCTTTGTGGTCAACAACATCCACTATCAGTTTATGGTTCTTCCCTTCAGCCTCATGGAAGCCCCTCGGGTGTTCACCATGTGCATGTCAGTCGTAGCCACCTTCCTGAGGAGGCAGCAGGTGGAGGTATTCCCGTACCTAGATGACTGGTTAATCAAGGGCCACTCCAGGGCGCAAGTGGAGGACCACAAGAGCCTAGTTCAATTGACATTCGACAGTCTCAGCTTAATACTGAATGTGACAATGTCGACTCTAGCCCCCACTCAGAGGATAGAATTCATCAGAGCTCTCCTAGACTCCAGTCAAGCCAGAGCATTCCTTCTGGAATGCATTTTCTGGCCATGGGTGCCATCATAGAGGACTTAAGACAATACTCCACTACTATAGTGCGAAATTGCCTGAAGTTGCTTGGCCATATGGCCACTTGTACATATGTAGTACAGCATGCCAGGCTGTGGCTCTGTCCCCTTCAAGATTGGCTGGCCTCGGTATACAGGCCAAACCGAGACCAACTAGACAAGATAGTCACACTTATTCCTCCAGTTATAGAGTCCTTTCTGTGGTGGCTCGACCCGTAAGCAGTCTGCATGGGAGTCCCCTTCTCCAGGCCCCAACCCTCACTGTCTCTAATCACTGACGTGTCAGCGATGGGATGGTGGGGTGCACCTAAGCAGACTCAGGACTCAAGGTCTCTGGTCCCAGGCAGAACTTTCTCTGCACATCAACATCAGGGAGCTGAGAGCGATTCGCCTTGCTTGCCTGATGTTTCAAGCCCATCTGGAGGGCAGATGTTTATTGGTATTGACCGACAACACAACAGCGATATAAACAATATATATATTCTATATAAACAAACAGGGTGGTGCTCACTCCTCTCCCCTGGTCTGGGAAGCCCTCAAGCTGTGGGACTTCTGCATTGTCTATACATCTAGAGGCATCATACCTTCCAGGATCTCAGAACGAGCTGGCTGATCATCTCAGCAGGTCCTTTCACAACCATGAATGGTCTTTCCGCCCGGATGTTGTGATCAACCTCTTCCAAAGGGGGGGATTTCCCAGATAGACTTGTTCGCAACATGGAACAACAGGAAGTGTCACCAGTTCTGTTCCTTCCTGAATCACCGCCAGGGTTCGCTCGCAGATGCCTGTCTCCTCCCTTGGAAGGGGCACATGGTGTATGCATTCCCGCCCTTCCTGCTCGTACACAAGGTCCTGCTGAAGGTCAGAAGAGAGGGAGCATCAATAATCTTAATAGCACCAGAGTGGCCACATCAACACCATGCTTTTTGACCTTTCGGTGGACATGCCTATAACCCTGCCCCTGGTCCCGGACTTGATCACTCAAGACCACGGCTGCCTCCAGCACCCCAATCTGGAGTCTCACCACCTCACAGCATGGAAGCTCCATGGCTAAGCCCTTCAGAGCTCTCATGCTCAAACTCAGTTAGGGAGGTTCTCCTTGGCAGCAGGAAACCATCCACCAGGGCCACTTTTTTGGCTAAGTGGAAGAGATTCTCGATTTGATCATTACAAAAGGTCACTCAGCCTTTACAGACATCGATTCCCCTTATCCTGGACTATCTATTACACCTGAAACAGCAAGGCTTGTTGGTGTCATCAATAAAGCTGGCCACCATCTCAGCTTTCCATCCCGGGTCAGCCAGCCAGTCAGTTTTCGCTATCCCCATGGTTGGCCGATTCCTCAAAGGACTAGATAGACTGTACCCTCAAGTAAGACAGCCAATACCCCCATGGGATCTCAACCTGGTGCTCTCAAGACTGATGGGCCCTCTCTTTGAGCCCCTAGCAACATGCTCTCTCCTCTACTTTCCTGGAAAGTAACATTTTTGGTGGCTATAATTTCAGCCAGGAGGGTGTCTGAGCTTGAGGCCTTGACTTCTAAGCCCCCCCATACCGTTTTTTATGAGGAGAAGATACATTTGCGGCCACACCTGGCTTTTCTCCCAAAGGTAGTTTCATAATTCCATGCGAACCAGGACATATTACTTTCAGTGTTCTGCCCTAAGCTGCGCACTAGCAACTGGGAATGAATGCTCCACTCCCTGGATGTCAGACGAGCATTGGCTTTTTATATTGAACGAACAAAGCCATTTTGGAAATTGACTCAACTCTTCGTTTCAATTGCGGAATGAATGAAGGGACTCCCCATGTCGTCCCAAAGAATCTCCTCCTGGATCATGGCCTGTATTAGGACATGCTATGACCTGGCAAATTTACCTGTCTCCGTGCTGACAGCACTCTCCACAAGGGCGCAGGCATCCTTGGCGGCATTTCTGGCACAAGTCCCCATCCAAGACATCTACAGGGCAGCAACATGGGTATCAATTCATACGTTTACATCACACTACGCCATTACACAGCAGGCCAGGGATGATGCAGCATTTGGCAGAGCGGTGCTGCAGTCGGCGACCCGCTGTACTCCTCCTTCTCCTAGGAGATGCTTGGAAATCACCTACTTGGAATCAACATGAGCAAACACTCAAAGAAGAAAAAATGGTTATCTACCTTTTCGTAACTTTTGTTCCTTGAGATGTGTTGCTCATGTCCATTCCAAGACCTGCCCTTCTGTCAGAGTACCCTGGCAAGAAGGAATTGAAGAGGCGATGGGTCGGCAGGGACCTATATATGCCGCAATGAAGGTGTGACTCCAGGGGGCTCCACAGCCAACTCGACGGGTGCCGCTAGGGGAAAAAACTTCCTACGACTGTGCACACGATGCGCACACACCTACTTGGAATGGACATGAGCAACACATCTCAAAGAACAACAGTTATGAGAAGCTAGGTAACCGTATTTTGTACAACCTTTCCTTTACTGAAAATGAGTGTTCATTTCTAGGTACCGGTGGATACTTTGATATCTGATTTACACAATAGACTGTGGTGCAGATATAAACTAGTTGTTAACATGATGAGTCTAGCAATATAAATTACAAAGTTACATTTCAGGAAATGGTGTCCATTTTATAGGATTAGCTATATAAAATTGACAATGTTGTTGGTTTAAACATTTACAATAGGCCTGGATTAGACTTCACTGATGTTAAGGAAGGCATCTTGTTATGTAAGCATCACCGTTACCAACTGGAAGTGATCTGTCTTCCTAACTTCTCTCCTATTACCCCATCATTTTTTGGGATATATGCCTCTAATAAATGTGAAAAAAGATACATCAAATAAAAATGACAAAATCACTCTATCCCCTGCCCAACACCATTGAACTAGAATTTTGGTAGGCTAAGAGTTCCGTCAGTTACATTTGGTCTTGTTTTGATAGATTTAGTTCAGCATGTTGGGAATGAGAAGACTGGGGCAGGAGAAGGGGCATGGTGGTAGCAAATTTAGAAGGCTTTTAAAAATAATATACAGAGATTGTTACAAGTTCTGAAGAGTCATGTGTGCTGAAAACAACATGTTTCTATAGTGCCCACAATAGTAGTGGGCACTATATTGCTATGGCAATACAGACTATAATTAAAATGAATACAAAAATATAGTTCTATGTTGTGTACATATAAAAGTGTCTAAAGGATAGTTTGGGGAGGAGAATTGGAAATAGAAGAAGTGAATGGAGAGATGAAAGAGAAAGAGAAGGTAAAATGGGAAAGGAATTAATTATAATATGATGGTACTGGACACTGCGCAAGAGTATGGTGCTGTCAAAGGTGAGCTACTGCACACTACTAGTCAAAGTTGCTGATAAATAGCATGTGCAAATCTGAGAAGTGGATCTTTTGGACAGTGGAGCTGCTGGAATGTCCCTAACTTAGCATTTTTGATTATTTTTTTCACAAATTCAATTCTCAAAAACAAAAATACCTGGACAATTTTGTTGAAAAAATTCTGAGATTTTTGACTGGTTATAGAGCTGGTTGAAATTTTTTTGAAAATTGGATTTTTTTGACAAAATTTTAAAAAAATGTGGAAATATTTAAAAAAATGCAAAATGTTTTTTCGTTTGTTTTTGTTTTTTATTGACCAGCTCCAATACTGGTTTTCTTGCTTTCTGTGATATGATCAGTGATGGACTCTGATATCTGGAGTTCATAATATCCCTGAAGAGGAAGGACACGCAAAATAGTTATAAAAAGCTGTACATAGCAGCTTTGTTTTCTGTCATCATCATGCTCCTTGGAAGTGCCTGTGATACAATTCCACTGAGGTCAATACCATCTGAAGCCATTCCACTATCTTCAGGGAGTTACTTGGGATTTATCCACATATGTCCCATTGGCTTTGATTGGCTAAATTGATGGCACTCTTGAAAGTCCTGTGTCTCTTTCTCTCTCTTTTTCACAAAGAGCACTGGCAGTGACATTTTGGCAACTATCTGAGTGAAATTTCTAATAATAAAGGACTCCAGGCACTTTGAAGGACAGAATTAAAACTCAAAATGACCTTGACAAATTGGAGAACTGGTCTGAAATCAGCCAGATGAAATTCAATAAAGACAAGTTCAAAGTACTACACTTAGGAAGGAAAAATCAACTGCAGAAATACAAAATGAGGAATAACTGTGTAGGCAGTAGTACCACTGTAAAAGAATCTGGGGGTTATAGTGTGAGGGTTATAGTTCACATATTGAATGAGAGACAACAGTGTGATGCTGTTGCAAAAAAGGCTAATATCGTTCTGGGCTGTTTTAAGTGAAGTGTCATATGTAAGATATGGGAGGTTGTTGTCTTGTTCTACTCAGCCCTGTTGAGGCCTCAGCTGGAGTACGGTGTCCAGTTCTGGGTGCCACACTTTAGGAAAGATGTGGACAAACTGGAGAGAGTCCAGAGGAGAGCAACAAAATTACAAAAGGTTTAGAAAATCTGACCTATGAGAAAAGGTTAAAAAAAACCTGAGCCTGTTTAGTCTTGAGAAAAGAAGACCGAGGGGAGAACCTCAGGTCTTCAGATATGGTAAGTGCTGTTAGAAGTGGACAGCGACCAACTCCATGTTCACCGTGTCCAGTTGTCACAGAACCTAGCAAAGGCTCTCTGCTGCTATCAGGTAGGGCTGCTGTGAGGGGGATCCAAGCTCAGAATTCCAAAAGTCTGATGCAAAATATCTGAGGCTGAGGGCAGGAATGAACAATACCCAAATAATAATCTTGAAGGATGTCAGAAATTCTCTTAGTCACTGAATTCCAACTGCCATCTGAAGGGAAAGCTAAACCAAAGCCTAATGAATTCCCAAGAGTTCTTAGCAAACCAGGGTGAAGAGGGCATTCCATGCACAGAGTTGGGGTGAAAAAAAAAACCACTATGGACCAATTTCAGGTTTCCTCTTTTGTATATGTAAGAAATGAGTTGAATGGAAGGAGAACTGTGGGACACAGCTATCAACCAGCGGAGTTCTCATTGCACGTGCCTCCTGATGCCAGAGAGTAGGATCTGGGGTGTGGTGCTTTTTAATACATATGCTGCCTGACTCAGCTGTGCAGATTGCTCATATAGATTGGCTGCCTGTCTCCTTCACTTAGATAGTTTAATGGCAATATCAATAAACATATTCTAAAACCATTTTTTTTCATGCTAGAATGGCCTTTGAAGGTATCTAAATGATAGCTTATTAGTTGGTGCTGTTCACGGAACTTCCAGTTTCTCTTGTTTGTCTGGACATATATACCTGGCACCTTGTTTTTGTAGAATCTCCAATATAAACAACTTTGTGTCATCATCTTGGGTTGGGGTCTCATTAACAAAGGGGCTGGCTAGTAGCTGGAAATAGGACCGTCAAGGAAAACCCAGAGTTCTGTTCACTTGGAAGCAAATCCTGCCCTCTTCTTTGGTGCCTCAGAAGATCCCTTGTCAGTAGAACTGGTGCAGTTCTGCCCCCCAAACTAGAGCCAGAGATGTGTTACTGAGTGGATGATATGGCCATGTCTCCCACTGGAGGGAAGGAAAGAAGGGTCCAAGAAGTGCTGCTTCAGCCTTTGAGCTGAAATACCCTCTGCAGCTGCTTTGTTGCTGCTTTGTAGCCTGCTGGGAAGATTAGTTTTCCTCCCATTGCATCTGCCCAGGTACGTGAGTTGTGTGTGGAGGATTTGGGAGAGGTTTATGCCATTAGTTTCCCGTAGCAATAATAGGAGGTACATGTACAATTCCCTGTGTGTCATACTCTCAGCTCAGGTGAAAAAGAATTTTTCTTGCCGTCTTCTTGGTTTGTCTCAAACTAATCATGCAAGGACATTAAAATACCAAGAGAGGTGCTGCATAGTGTAAACAGTGTATCATGCAATAACGTACTGCATAAACATCATGCTTTCCTCAATAATTTATGCATCTGTTTAGCTTCTTGTTTCTTCTACTTTTGTTCCAAAGCCAGAGGTTAAGATTTTGGATGGTTGTGTTTCTCCCCTTGACTGTGTTTTTAGGAGGACGTTGTGTCTGTGGGGATGAGCTAAGAAATGGTACTCCATTTTATCATATATTTGTGTCTAGTAATTTGCTAATGGCCATCTACATGGCCCAAAATGTAGTCTAATACTAGTACTGGCTGATGCTAATGCTGATCAGTTTCAGCTTAATATTTGACAGCTAGAAAAGCAATTTTTCAGCTATCAAAGAATATTCAAGGGCTGTTATTGTATTGCCTTATTACTTCAAAACTGATGTAAATTTACTTCAAAATTAATGTTAGATGCAGCCCTCAAACTCTTGACAAGTTGCCCTTGCAGCCCCAAGTAGACAACTCTTTATGGGAAGAGTGAGGGACCATAGTGAGCATGTAGGCTGACCTCCTGTATAGCAGAGGCCATAGAACTTGCATGAAAAAATTCCTAAAGCGTATCTTCTAGAAAAACATCCAATCGTGATTGAAAAATTGCCATTGATGGAGAATGCATTGAAACCCTTGGTTAATTACCCTCAGTGTTAAGGTTTATTTTTTGTATTATTTTGTATTCCTTATTCCTAGTTTCAATGTGTCTAGTTTCAACTTCCAGCCATTGGATCATGTTATACCTTTCTCTGTTAGCCTGAGGAGCCCACTATTAAGTATTTATTCCCATGTAGGTACTTAAAGGATGTAATCAAATCACCCCTTAACTTTCTTTTTGATAATTTAAATAGATTTTGCTCCTTGAGTCTACCACTGTGCGGCAAGTTTTCAAATCCTTTAATCATTCTCGTGGCTCTGAACCCTCTCCTATTTCTCAACAGCCTTCTTGAATTGTGGACATCAGAACTGGACAGCAGCAGTGGCACCAGTGCCAAATACAGAGGTAAAATAATCTCTCTATTCCTACTCAAGAGTCTCCTTTTTATGCATCCAAGTATTACCTTAGTCTTTTTAGTCACTGGGAGCTCATGCTGAGCTGATTTATCCACCCTGACCCCCAAATCTCTTTTGGAGTCACTGCTTCCCAAGATAATCCCCCCCCAACCTGTAAGTATGGCCTGCATTTTGTTCCTAGATGTATATATTCACCTTTAGCCATATAAAAACACATGGTTTGCTTGCATCCAGCTTACCAAGCGATCCAGATCATTCTGTGTCAGTGACCTCTTCTCTTCATTATTTATCACTCCCCCAATCTTTCTGTGATCTGCAAACTTATTGTGTTATGTTACGCAGAAATGACACTATATTTTCCATAGACTACAGTCCATAGTGGTGCACCAAAGAGAATAAGTATAAGGAAGAATTCTGATCATTTGGGGGCCTTTTTCTCATTTTTGTGAGCCAAAGCAGCACTGTAGGTATTGGATTTGCAGGATTGAGGGCAGTAGTTTTGAAGCTGAAATACATCTTCCTCTTCTAGACTATTCCCATGCACTGCATCATCAGTTACTCTTCCAAAGCAGTAAGTCATCCTTAGAGTATTTTTTTCAGAGTAGTGTTGTTTGGTTAGAATAGAGGTCTGGGAATTTGAACTCTTGGGATCTGTTCCCAGCTCTGCCATTAACCAAGTATCCCAATTACTATGTGGCTCAGTTTACCCTTCTGTAGAATTTCCAGACTCTGCCATGGCTTACCAAGGGCTATTGCAAGCATTAGTGTTCGTAAAGTGACTTGAAATCCTTGGATGAAAGGTACCATTTAATTTTAAACATAATTCTGATATCTGTGAGTGAAAAATACAATTCCCCTGGGCTCCCCTATCTGGTTTAATACTGCATAGATGTGAAGAATGCTCTGGAAAAAATATTTCTGGTGACTAAGCTTCAAAAGTAACTGATTCATTCATACAAAAAAAATTTCAGGCAATTACTGTACATGAGTCATTACCAAATCCTGCTGTTTGCTGCTTGATTGCTTGTCTTAGTGAAATGTTGTTAATACAGCAGTGGATGGAAAGAGTTGATAATGAGGTAATGTTTGTGTATTTTTGTGACACTTATGCCAAAATGATCATTTAGCATATTATTATTTTAAAATAAATAGTGTGTGGATTGAAACAACCATGGAACAAAATGATATGTTAACATGTGCTGATAGCTGATAATTATTCATCAGCTATTTGTATTTAATGCAGCAACAATTCTCCTCCTGGTACAAAAAGTAAAGCCCGCCAAGGGTAATATGATAGAAGCCACTGAACTGAATGGGCTCTTGGGTCAGCTGGAAAATGTTTTCCTCAGATGAAACTACAATATTAAAATATCCTTTCTATTACAAGGACTTGTATATGTTCCCATTTCAGGATGGTTAATGCCTAGTAGCAACAGTCCTGCTTAGCAATTCATATATCTGTAATAGTAATGAACAACTGTATAAAACCTTTGGTAATATGAAGGATCTATAGAATCATTTTTGTTATATTATTTAAAGTCTCTATGAAGGTTATAATGGGAGAAAAGTTCAAAAGCAGCAAGTAATGTTTAGCACACAGTCTCTCACACCTACATTTTTGACAGGCTTGAATCTTGGGTGTGCAAAAGTGATTTGCACATGCAAACTAGGGAAATACCTGACAAATCAAATTACTTGTGCAAACCCCAGCCGTGAATTTGCAGAAACATGCAATAAAGCACAAGTATGTAGAATTTTATGTGTCACTTGGAGCTCATTTTGAAAATGTGTCTCAGTGACGATGAATAGCTTTTTCAAATAAACAACTGTAAAGGATTGCATCTATTATGTAGATTGTGGCAGTGTTCAAATTCATAGGTGCTTTGCAAAAACTGAGGAAGACAGTCTCTGTCCCTTTTTAGATCATCTAAAAAAGACAGATGGGAAACAGTAGTTCACTGCTCATGTCAGAGGTGTTTAGGGCATAGTGGAAGCCTTTCCTACTTCTCAACTCATGCTGCCCACTCAGGCTTTGTCTTCACTACCCGCCGATCCGGCGGGTAGCAATCGGTTTTTCGGGGATCGACTTACCGCGTCTAGTCAAGACGCGGTAAAATCGATCCCTGATCGCTCTGCCGTCGACTCCGGAAATCCACCTCGGCAGGAGGCGGCAGCGGAGTCGGCGGCAGCGCGGCAGCGGTCGACTTTCCCGCGTCCTCACCGCTAGGTAAGCCGACCTAAAATACGCAACTTCAGCTACGGTATTCACGTAGCTGAAGTTGCGTATCTTAGGTCGGAACCCCGCTGCAGTGTAGACCTAGCCTCAGTCTCTGGGCTCCCAAGACTGGTTTCACCTCTGGTAGAGGGGAGGGGAGTCGAGTCCTGGTATCCCCCTGTACCCTTGCTGCTACTGCTACCTGGGAATCCACACCCCTCATCATAACGGCTGCTTTGACAGTTGCAAACTCATCTGCTAGTTTCCCGCGGGCAGCTCCACGCCCCCAGCCTCAGATTAAATAAAGTCTAAAATCAGGACTGAAAACCATCTGAGCCCAGATTAAGTGAAGTGGTTTTAATATTCCTCTAAAAGATTTCTCTCATTGGCAGTGAACTGTGGAATCTATCTTCCAAGCCTGGAAATCTCAAAATTCTTAAGGACCAGCCTTTCAAATGCAATGAGTTAGAACTGGCTCCATTTCTTTCTTCTGATGTCCCAGGTTCAGTTTTCCCTGTGCCTGACAAAGTCCAGCTGAACATGGCTATATTTCCTACTCCTAGCTGAGGCAATAAATAGGCTCAGATTGGGGGAGTCACTGGGTTCTCACCAAACTCCATGTAGAGGAGTTCTGTTTTCTTTCTTACATGATTCCATTAATGGATCACATTATTTCAGGGCCACCCAGAGGGGGGGGGGCAATTTGCCCCAGGCCCCCATGAGAGTTTTTCGGAGGCCCTGGAGCAGGGTCCTTCACTCGCTCTGCGGGCCCCGGAAAACTCTTGTGGGGCCCTGGCCCCCGGAGTTTCTTCCACTCTGGGGTCCGCCGCTGAAGTGCCCTGAAGACCTGTGGTGGGGGGTCCTTCTGCCCCAGACCTGCCGCCAAACTGCTGGGTCTTCAGCAGCAGGGGCCCCCTGCCGCCAAAGACCCCAGGCCCCCTGAATCCTCTGGGTGGCCCTGCATTATTTGCCCTTCACCCAAGACATTCTCATCTTTCCCAGTCTCTTCCAGATACAGGACAAGGAAAGGCAGCTTTTAGAATCATAGAATATCAGGGTTGGAAGGGACCTCAGGAGATCATCTAGTCCAACCCCCTGCTCAAAGCAGGCCCAATCCCCAGACAGATTTTTGCCCTAAATGGCCCCTGCAAGGATTGAACTCACAACCCTGGGTTTAGCAGGCCAATGCTCAAACCATTGAGCTATCTGTCCCCCCTTTTGCCAGGCCCATGCTTTTAATGATAGCTCTTGAGTGGGTGTGGGGTTGCTATTGTAACAGAATCAGCCCCAGGGTTTTTAAGCTGTATTCTCAGCCCATGCTGGGCCAGAGAATGAGAGTGAGCGTAGGATTGGGCACAAAGGGGCATAGCCTCAGCTGGTTTAAAATGTCATAACTCAGTTGAACTTAATAGAATTATGATTATTGAATCAGCTGAGTCTCTGCCCTGAAATTGGTGCACTTCCCCGGGAGCACATAGCTCTGTGTCACAGCCAGCAGGATGATCTGTTAACTGTTTTTCAGCTATTTTAATTATAATTATAATGAAACAAATTCTGACATGCAGAATGGCTAATCATGCAAAAGTACCAATGAGAGAAAACTAATGGGTTAGGGCTGATATTCTTGAAAAAGTTACATTAGCGTAGCCTCACATCTCAGGGATGCAAAAAATTCACATGCTGGGAGACATAGTTAAACTGACCTAACCACCCATGTAGACAGTGCTATGTTGACAGAAGAAATCTCTCAACCTAGCTACCACCTCTCGGGGAGGTGAATTACCTACTACAGAGATGGGAGAGGTTCTCCCATCGATCTAAATGTCTACACCGGGGGTCGGCAACCTCTGGCCAGTGGGAGCCGTGATCGGCCGAACCTGCCGCGTTGGCAGGTAAATAAACTGGCCCGCCCCGCCAGGGTGCTTACCCTGGCGAGCCGCGTGCCAGAGGTTGCCAACCCCTGGTCTACACTGAAGCACTACAGTGATACAGCTGTAGTGTTTAAGTGTAGACATAGTGTGACGGGTTGGATCACAGAAACCCCCTTGGGAACTGCCAACTGATGTGCCAAGACTACTTCTGCCCCTGCTTTCCCTGCCAGCCTGGGAATCCAGCACCCTATCTTGTTGAGCCAGACATGCCAGTCTGCTCCAACATAGACCCAGGGTCTGAATCACGTGCCCCAAAGCTGCAGACTTAACCTGAAAGCAACTTACAGAAGTGTTCCTGTCTTTAACGCCCAACTCCCAATGGGATCGAAACCCCAAATAAATCAGTTTTATTTAAAGCTTATACAGGGTAAACTCATAAATTGTTCGCTCTCTATAGAGAGATATGCACAGCTGTTTGCCACCCCCCCCCCCCAGGTACTAATACATACTCTGGGTTAATGAATAAGTAAAAAGTGATTTTATTAAACACAGAAAGTAGGATTTAAGTGGTTCCAAGTAGTAATAGACAGAACAATGTGAATTACCAAGTAAACTAAAATAAAACATGCAAATCTAAGTCTAATATAGTAATAACACTGAATACAGATAAAATCTCACCCTCAGAGATGCTTCAATAAGTTTCTTTCACAGACTGTATGCCTTCCTAGTCTGGGCACAATCCTTTCCTGGTACAGCCCTTGTTTCAGCTCAGGTGGTAGCTAGGGGATTTCTTATGATGGCTCCACTCTTCGTTCAGTTCCACCCACTTATATATCTTTTGCATAAGGCAGGAATCCTTTGTCCCTCTGGATTCCCACCCCTCCTTCTCAATGGAAAAACACCAGGTTAAAGATGGATTCCAGTTCAGGTGACATGATCACATGTCACTGTAAGACCCCAAGCAATTCCTCCCAGCCTGACTCACAGGAAGGCCTGCCTGCAAACGGAGCTATCCAAAGTCAATTGTCCTGGTTAATGGGAGCCATCAAGATTCCAAGCCACCATTAATGGCCCACACTTTTCATAATTACAGTAGGCCTTCAGAGTTATATTTTATATTTCTAGTTTCAGATACAAGAGTGATACATTAATACAAATAGGATGACCACACTCAGTAGATTATAAGCTTTGTAATGATACCTTACAAGAGATCTTTTGCATGAAGCATATTCCAGTTACATTATATTCATACTCATTAGCATATTTTCATAAACTCATATAGAGTGCAACATCACACATAGCCTTACAGATGTAGATTTATATACAGCATCTTCAACTACCATGATAAATAGTTCACTATATTAGCAGAAAATTCAAAGACTTCATTTTTTAAATGATGGATTGTTTGGGGGAAATCTTCATTTCAGACACAAAACAGATTTAAAACCAATTATTATTATTATAATCACCAGTAAGACGATAAATAAGCAGACAGATAGAAACTCCATCCAATAGAAATTTTGAGAGGAAGGCAGCAACTCAACCCACAACCAGCAGGTGCCAAAACCCACCGGCTTTTACTAAGCCTCTACTAAGTACATTTTGAAAAGGGATAAAATACTGTATTATCCTGAATGGCCATTTTCAATATAATAAAAATACTGTGCGTTTTCATATTGCTACGCAAGAGTCTCAAAGAGCTGTACATATATTAAGGTCCATGTCTAGCAGGGAAGTGGTGTTCTCATGCTACATAGGGGAGAAATGAATCAAAGAGAAGTTAGGCAGCTTGCTCTGCATCACAGAGTATATATCCATGGCATATCCAACCACTGAATCCACATCCCCTGACTCCTAGCTCTATGCTTTAGCCCTAAGCCTCTCCTTCACCTCCGTAACAGTTGAAAAGTCCAGCCAGAACTATTTGAGTTGCAGATGCTTTGCCTTTATCTTCATTTGTAAAGTAAGTCTTATTAAAGGTCTTCCAAGAGGATTCTGGTTATTGCCTTATCTACAGAAAGGAATAACTAGTTCTGAGATGTTAAGTCTTCACAGGAAAGCTAGGTTAGCAGAACTGTCAAGTCAATTAAATAGAGCTGCAATTAAATATTGAACTGTATCAGAAGTGACTGAAAAACACTTGGTCTGACTCATGGGAACTCTGACCTTCTTCTCTGGAATGCTAGTCTTGCAAGATAATCTGGTTGGGGTCAACACACCAGACTTTTCTGACTAGTTTTGCATGTGTAACTCCCTCCTTTGAAATGCATTTGCCCCCTCTCTCCTCCTCAGTTGCTTCCTTTGGGGCATGACTACTCTCTTTAGTCTCTTTAGTAGTAGGTCTCTTTAGGTCATGACTAGTCTTTTTAGTAGTAGGTCAGCCAAGCATTTAATTGTACTTCAAGAACTCCAAGTGGGTGAGCACTGCATTAAAATTAAACAAAATAAACAAACAAAAAACCATATATGTTAACCAAAAATCAGCATTACTTAGGGCACAGGCTAGTGTAGAAGAGGAGACTTAGGAAGTTCTCACAAAATCTGTTGTGATTGCTAATAGGAATACTCACAACTTTTGAATTACCAGAACTATTAGATTCATATATATTTTAAATTGTTTACATGCTACATCAAAAATGCAGAATAATTACTCAGTGGTAGTAAAACCACCTCTAAACAATAGATATAAGCTGTTAATAGTCAGAGAGAAGCTACTTTACAAACATTAATTTAAAGTGAAGGTGCATATGTCACAGATCTAAGCAGTTACTAAACACGAAAGGTATTTTTGCCCTATCCTTGCAGACGGCAACAAACTAGTTCAGCCTTTTTTGCAATTCCAAGGACAGTTATGCTTTCACATAAGAAGAATCAAGGTTACAGGTCTTCTGTTGAAGTGGTTGTCAACTCAACCCAGTTTCTTTAATTGCCAGTGCAGTCTAACAGTGCAGCCTGCAGCAGTTGCACCACTACAGCTCTGTTTATTGATCCTTGTGATTCAGTGTTTTTGCTCACAGGTATAAGTCAGCACGTTTCACAGATCAGCACCATGGTTCATGATCAATCATTATTTCTCCCTCCTGATCCATTTTAATTGTGATATCAAAGATGGAGTAATCCTTACTTAGGTTAGAAGATATATTTAAAGCCAGGGCAAAATTATATTATAAAAGCAGCAAGACTCTGATATGCAGATCTAAAGGAAAATCTAAACCTAAGATCTGACCTGAAATTAAGCGGCCAGAGATGCTGAGCTTAGTTTAAGCTTTTACAGCAAGCAATTCAGTAAATACTTCACCTTTCACTTAGAAGCATTTGAAATCTGGAAGGCAACTGTCTTTCCAGGACAATGGAACTCTAGGAAAATTATTAAGCGTAGACTCAGACTCTTTGTTTTGACATTCAGGAGTGACCCAGTGTGCTGATGGATTCTGGAATATGTAAGTGTAGATCTGATTTGAACTTTAGCTTTTTTATTTTTAAAGCCCTTCTAGTATTCAACAGAATTGAAGATTAAAGACAAAACTGTGATACATCTTTTGAGAGACATAACAGGAACTGGATATGGTAAAGACCAATGTAGTCATCTTGTCAAAATGCCTGCTACTATAGGCATTGCCCTACAGCAGTGTTTCCCAAACTTGGGACGCCGCTTGTGTAGGGAAAGCCCCTGGCAGGCCGGGCCAGTCTGTTTACCTGCCGCGTCCGCAGGTCCGGCCGATCGCGGCTCCCACTGGTCGTGGTTCACCGCTCCAGGCCAATGGGGGCTGCAGGAAGCGGCGGCCAGTATGTCCCCCAGCTCGCGCCACTTCCAGCAGCTCCCATTGGCCTGGAGCAGTGAACCGCGGCCAGTGGGAGCTGCGATCGGCCGGACCTGCGGACGCGGCAGGTAATCAAACCGGCCCGGCCCACCAGGGGCTTTCCCTACACAAGCGGCGCCCCAAGTTTGGGAAACACTGCCCTACAGTATGTTTTCTAGAGCTTTGTCCAGTCTAGCTTTAAATATTCAAGGCCATGGAGCTTCCATGGCTTGCCATGGGAGACTACTCCACAGCCCACGAGGTCTTGCTCTCAAATATTCCCTAGAAGAGGCTTGGAAATCTCTGAGTATCCTTTCATGAAGATGGACAGAAACACACACACTCTTGTCAGAGAAGTGAGATTTGTGCCCCCTAAAGAAAAGAATCTAACCCCAAATTTGACAAATATCCTGGGAAACTCATGGATGCCCTATGCCTCAACACCAGCCCTAGCTCCCTGGCAGCAAATTTCCTAGTGCCTCCCCTCCCCCTTAAAGGGAGGCCCACAGAAAATATAATACAGTCCTAGGCAAGACTGTCTTTCCTGACTAATTTCCATGTGTCTGGAAGTAATTTCCTTGTGGCTAGAAATGGGGCAATGTGTGACTCTCCCTCCCTCACACCTCACTGCCCCGTCTTCAACCTCATCCACAGAACTGATCCCAGACCTCACAGGGAGGCCTTCGCAGCGGTTGTGTATAGTACTGCTGAGCCCCCTTTCCGTGCAGAGGGAGGGGGAAGAGATTCATAGGTGGGGATGGTCTGCTTCATGCCTGGATCTAAGGACAACAATCTGACCCTTGATTAGGCTATTAAAGATGTCCCATCTTAATCCTCTCACTTCTACTACATCTAATACCTGAGCAAGTCAAAACATCCAAATAGCCTTTTGGTTTGGCAGACACTGATTTTTTTCCATATGTTTTTGTGAAGCAGAGGCTCACATGACTCTATTTCATTAACTTCTTTGTTTTCTCAAGAGCTGTTTCCTTCTCAACTGCCAATTTTTCAGGAATGGATAATTCTGCATTTAACTGAAATTGCAACACCCACCTCTGGCTATACAAAGAAGCATTACCATACACAAATCAGGTAATATATCTAACTACCCAACTGGCATGCACAAATGGGCACTAATGCAAAATCCAGACACACAAATTTAATGAGTTTGAGCCCGGGAATCAGTGGCAGAGTGTCTTCATTAAGATGGGGGTGAGGGAGAGTGGAAATGGAGCAGAGGGAATTAAAAAAAATGAGGAAGAAAGTGTTAGCACATAAAGCTGGAGAGGCAGAGAATAACAGAAGGGAAGCAAAATGCAGATTCAGTGGAATGGGAACACACATCAGGTGTTTGGACAGCATACAGGCAATATTAGATGATCTTGTGGCAGGCCAACAGGAAAATGAGATCATGCTGCAGACAGATGGAACCTAATGGGCAAGGTTAGAGGCCTTGAAAAATTAAGATGTACAAAAAAGATAGGAGATTAGAGGTGGGGTTGACATTGAACTGCAGAGACAATGAAGATGAGTGAATAGAAAAGCAGGATGAGGAAGAGGAGATGGATGTTTACTCTCTAAAGAAAATTATTCTGATTTGATAGATAACTTTTTAATAGCCAAAATCCTTTGAGACTTTCCTACCTGTAGAGGGAGCCCAAACCCTAACACTGGATGAATGTGGGGAAATTTTGGGACTGACATAACCTGCATTGTCCAATCCCAACTCTATAAGATGGAGCCAGGCCAGGACCAGACACCTTTCACTTTGAGAAAGTTCAGATTCTGCTTTACTAATAACTCATTTAGGTCTGCTCCAAGCCCCCAGAAATAAACAGATCTGGTATCCAGGATCCATATTCTGATCCCTGTCTTGTACTTCAGGACTGTCTCTGCTCCTCACCTTAAAAGAGAGGGGATAGCCACATCCTATATATTTTAGAAGTCATTGGGTTTGACAACTTCTGGATGACTGAGCTGTTCTCTTACTCCCACTCCCACTTTCTGTGTGGAATGAGCTACAGGGCTCAATTCACTCTTTATCTCCTGAAGTTTTCTGCTCTCTTTCTCCCACGTTGGAGGGGACAATTTATATGCCTCTCTTCCTCATTTCCCCCCACCATACAATCCTATTCACCCCCCCAATCTGTGCCTATTGTTATATCTGTCTGTCTCCTGCATGTTATTTGTCCGTCCTTCCTCCCATTTGTGCCCCCTGTCTTCCTTTACTTTGCCTATCTCATATTTGTCCCCCATTTCCTTTTCTAAGTCTCCCTTTCTTTGTGTTCTTTCTGTTTTGGCCCCCTTGTGTGTGCCTTTGCCCTTTCTGTGTCTCCTTCCTTCCTTCCCTTCACTACAGCATACGAAAAAGGGAGATGATGCTTTCATGGCCCTGAGCAGCAGTGCGGTTAAGGCTGAGAGCTGAATGCTCCTCTGGTACCTGCTTGAGCCTTTGCTAGTTGATGTCTAAGTGCCCAGAGCAGCTGAGGTGGCAGGAACACTGATGCAGGATGCTTTGCTTCAATCTGCACAGCACCCTCTAGTGGCAGGGAAATATACTTACTTGCTGTGACAGCTGCCTGGAATTGGACTGGGACTGAAGAGATTCAGGAGTGTATTTGAAAACTCTGGGCAGTCCAGGCTAAAATGAAACAGCTGGCAAGAATGTTCTATAATTGCATGGACGCAGGTGTGTTTTGTTTTAATGAAGGCTAGCCTCTCAGCACTTGCCTGTGGAGAGGCAAGTTTGTAAAAACACAAACAAGCACAACCCCTACCTCCACATACACAAATATCCATGAATCAATCTATCAAAAGCATTTGAATAATAAATAACTAGGAGTAAATAGCGATCTACTTAGAGAATGTCTGGAAGCAGAAAGAGGTTGAATTAATTAAGAAAATTATTTGCTGTGACTTATTCATGCAGCAATACATGCTCTATGGGAATTCCTATGCAGTATTACTGGAAAAGGAGGGCTAGAGAACATAATGCGATGCATCATGAAGGAGGACTATTCCTGTGTGATGGTGGGAAGATTATTTGGGCATAGCTGAAAAAATTTGGAGTAACAGCTATTAAAGAAGCAAAATTTCCTAATGGCTATTTAGGAAAATAACTGATTTTATTAAGACGAAGAGATTATTTAATGAAACTGCACAAGCAGGCTAGAGAGGGAAATTTCTAGTTTCTTCTGGTTCCATAAAAGCTCCATCTACTAAAACTACTGTATCTGTCTGTTAAAGCAATATATCATCAGAAGAAACTCATCATGGATCATCAAACCCTGTAGACTTGATACTATTGCCTAGCTGCTGGTGGAAGCTGTGGTTCTAGCTTTATGCAAATTACAGTTTTTATGGGTGTTACATAGATGGTATCTCCTGGGGCATATATAAATGATTAAATATAAGAGTGATCCTGAGTCCATGTTTGGAGGGACACGAATCTTCCACGGTTAATTTGGCACAACATGAATCAAAAATGTTACTGTCTGAAAGGCATCCATTGCAAATACACTTCAACTTCTCAGGGTAAGTTTCCTGTTATAATAATCTCTGTGACCTAACTACAGTACTTTAATTGTCAACAAATCCTGTTATAATTAAGCTCCTTATAACAATAGTCAGTACTCAGAATGTTGGGCCCCGGAGGATACTGGTGTAACAGAGTGCAAAGTATCTTCTTCTTCGAGTGATTGCTCCTGTGTATTCCACAGTAGGTGTGCGTGCTCGCCACGTGCACCGGTGCCGGAAGTTTTTCCCTTAGCAGTACCCGTACTGGGGGAGCACCGCTGCGACCCCTGGAGTGGCGCCTGTATATCGCGCTATAAGGGGAGCTACGGGCTCCCCCCACCCTCAGTTCCTTCTTGCCACCAGTGAAGGTAGTCGGAACTTTTGTGCTCCAGCTCTGCTGCAGCCCTTCTTCTCGACCTTAGTGGTACCGTGGTAGATTGTTCTTCAGTGGACAGAGCGGGCTCGGGGCATGCCCCGTGCCTCAGGCTTCAAGTCGCGCGACTCCTGTCGCCATTCTATGCCCAGGAGCGACCCCCACGCTGAGTGCCTTCACTGCCTGGGTGAGACTCACATCAGCGACCGTTGCAAGATCTGCAGGTCGTTCAAGCCAAGAACCAAGATGGAGAGAGACTTCAGACTTTGAGCTCTCCTGATGGAGTCGGCGCTGACTCCGACGCCGGTGTGCAGATTGGACTCGGCACCGGCCGCCGTGTTGTCAGTACGTAGCGAGGCCCCTTCGACCAGTTGGCGCCGCTCTCCTGACAAAAAGCAAGGGAAGAGCTCGGCCTCGCAACGCCGCCGCAATAAGGACAAGGGGGAGGCTGGTCCTGCGCTGGGCAGCTCTCGATCTCCCCCGGGCTCTGACTTGTGTGGAGCGGAGCAGCCCAGTACCGTCGACCCAGGCATCCCCACAGGTACAGATGCTGTCGACGCCGGAGGCGGTGCAGTCTGCGAAGGACATTATGTTCCTGCCCATTCCGAGCTCACAATCGGGTACGGGCCCTATGTCACGGGGCAAACCCCCTTTGGGTGCCCACCAGACCTCTCCGAGCAGCCACAGTTCCCGCTCTGAAGATCGCTTCCCGCACTGCTCGGCGTGCAGCGGCCGCTCTTCGGACAGCTCCCGGCCACCCTCGATGCCGGCCAGACTGTCCGGGCCGCCGTCGGGACGGGAGTCATGGGGACCCTCCACGCCGCCTGCCAGTGAGCAAAGGCACCGAGAGAGGCACCAGGAACGCTCACCAGCTAGACATGGGTACCAGAGCCGCTCTCGACGGGACAGATGTCGCCGCTCCCGTTCCAGCTCCCGCTCATCTCGGCGACACGCCAGAGGCTCCCCTCGGGGTACCTCGGCGTCAGGGCACCGAGCGTTGCGTCGCCATCACGCGTACCGAAGCAGTTCGTCGTGTGGATACCATTCATCGTCGTCGAGATCCCGGTCCCGAGGGAGATGACGCCACAGATGCGGCTCCTACTGCTCCCGCGGCACCGAGCGTTCTTCGGCGACCTTGGCCTTGGCACACGTCCACCCACCCTCGGCAAGCGCAGCTCCGCTGGGGCACATATTGCCATCCTGTGCTCAGCCGAACCAATGGCAAGGGACTCCGTGGCAAGGACAGTGGTGCCAGTGGGCACCTTGGCCATCGGTGCCAGCCCAAGCGGAGTCCCGTTCGGTCGCTGGAGCGTCCCGGGCTCCATTGGTCTCCTCTGGCCGCCCACAGGACAAGTCGGCGGGTCACGAGTCGGCGGACCCGCGCCAGGACTCTGACCTCGGTCTCGATGCCCCAGCACCAACCGAGGCACCCGGCTCCGTACGGGCCCTCTCTCCGGTATCGGACGACACCATAGCGGTGCCTCCACCATTGGTCCCACAGGAGGACTTCAAGGCGCACCAGGATCTGCTAAAGCGGGTGGCTTCCAACCTCCAGCTGCAGGCCGAGGAGATGGAGGGTCCGTCTGATTCCCTCTTTAACGTCCTGTCTCCCTCGGCACTGGGCCGCATGTCCCTGCCTCTGCACCAGGGTATTGCCAACATTTCAAACTCCTTGTGGCAAACTCCTGCCTCCTTGGGCCCTATCCCGAAAAAGGCCGAGAGGAAATACTTTGTGCCGGCAAAGGACCATGAATACCTGTATTCACACCCGGCACCCAACTTCCTCATTGTGGAATCGGTAAACCACAGAGAGCGTCAGGGCCAGCCCGTGCCCACCCCGCAAAACAAAGACGCCAGGAGACTGTACTCCTTTGGCCGAAAATTTTATTCGTCGGCTAGCTTCCAGCTTCGCGTAGCCAACCACCAGGCCCTACTGAGCAGGTACGACTTCAACCTGTGGGAGTCCCTGCCTAAATTTGAGCCCCTCCTCCCGGATCAGGACAGGAAGGACTTCAAGGCACTGGTGGAAGAGGGGTTGGCGACGGCAAAAGCGGCTCTGCAAGCGGCGTCCGATGTGGCGGACACGGCGGCCCGCTCAATGGCTTCCGCAATCACCATGCGCAGGGTGTAGTGGCTCTTGTTGTCCGGTCTGTTGACGGAAGCGCAATCACTGATGCAGGACCTCCCATTCGATGGCAAGGCGCTCTTTGCGGACCAGACGGACGTCAGGCTGCATGGGATGAAAGATTCCCGCACCACCTTGCAGACCTTGGGCCTCTATGTCCCTCCGGCTAAGGATAAGGCCAAATCGCTTCCGACGGCTCAGCCTGTGAGGAGCAGATATAAGCCCCCTTACAAAAGGCCCAGAGACCAGAAGCGTCGGTCTCAGAGGCAGTCCCGCTCTGCCCCGCAGCCTGGTCCCTCTAAGGGCAAGAGGCAGGGGAAGAGGCGGTTTTGACTATCTGCAGGGGGACACCGGGCCGGTTGCCAGGGAGACCCCCCGATTAATAAAGTTTGTGTTCTGCAACCGATTGTTTGCCTTCCTCAGGGCGTGGTCCCGCATAACTTTGGACCAATGGGTCCTCAGTACCATCTCCAAGGGTTACGTGTTGCAGTTCACCTCTCTCCCGCCAAATCACCCGCCATCCACGATGGCCCCGGGAGACCCGGATCATGTCCGCCTCCTGCGCCAGGAGGTGGACCGGTTGCTCCACCTAGGTGTGGTGGAAAGGGTACCGGCTCAGTTCCAGGGCAAAGGGTTCTACTCCCGATACTTCCTGATCCCAAAGGCGAAAGGGGGTCTCAGGCCTATTCTGGACCTGCGCGACCTGAACAGGTTCCTAACCCGTTCCAAGTTCCGCATGGTGTCCCTGGCCTCTATTATCCCCTCCCTGCACCCGGGGGACTGGTTCGCGGCCCTGGATCTCCAGGACGCGTACTTTCATGTCCATATTTTCGAGGGGCACAGACGCTTCCTCCATCTGTGGATGTACCACTACCAATTCACGGTCCTCCCTTTTGGCCTATCCACGGCTCCCAGGGTTTTCACAAAATGTATGTCTGTGGTGGCAGCGCTACCTCAGGTGGGAGGGTGTACAAATCTTTCCTTACCTGGACGACTGGCTCCTCAAGGGGGAGTCCCGTTTCGAGGTGGAGTCCCATGTAGGGCTGCTCCTCTTGACATGTGTGGATCTAGGCCTGGTCGTGAATGAGACCAAATCGACATTAGTGCCCATTCAGTGCATAGAGTTCATTGGGGCCCTGCTGGACTCCTCCAAGGCCACAGCCTCTCCCCCTGGACAGGTTTGAGACCCCAAGGGATCTCATCACCTCGGTCACAGCCTTCCTGGTGACCACGGCAAGGGCGTGTCTTCGGATTCTGGGACACATGGCAGCGTGCACTTACATGGTCCGCCATGCCAGGCTCTGTATGAGGCCCCTCCAGATATGGCTGGCCTCCCAGTTCTCCCAAGCTCAGGATGGTTTGGACAAGGTTCTCATGGTCCCATCCCCGATACTGGCATCCCTCCTATGGTGGTCCTGCCTGAGCAATATGTTGCAAGGGGTTCCCTTCAGGGAGACCAACCCATCCATAGACCTGATGTCCGATGCTTCGGACCTCGGCTGGGGAGCCCACACGGGGGACGTGCAAACCCAGGGAACTTGGTCGGCCCCAGACTTGCCCCTTCACATAAATGTCAAGGAGATCAGGGCAGTTCAGTTGGCGTGCGTGGCTTTCCTCACGCACCTCCGTGGCAAGGTGGTCAGAGTCCTCACGGACAACACCGCTGCCATGTATTATATCAACAGGCAAGGCGGGACTCGCTCCCTAGCCCTCTGCTGGGAAGCCCTGAACCTATGGGAGTTCTGTATAGCCCACGATATCTCCCTGCCGGCGGCTCACCTCCCAGGCATCCGCAATACGCAAGCGGACCGCCTCAGCAGGGTCTTCTCCCCCCAGTACGAGTGGTCACTCCACTCGGAGGTCACGCATCGGCTCTTCCGAGAGTGGGGAGCTCCCCAGATCAACCTGTTTGCAACCCGTCAGAACCAGCGTTGCCCCCGGTTCTGCTCCAGGGGAGGGGTGGGGGAAGGCGTGATCTCCGACGCGTTCCTCCTGAGCTGGTCAGACCAGCTCCTCTATGCCTTTCCCCCATTCCCCCTCATCACCAAGGTCCTTCAGAAGGTGAAAGCGGACGAAGCGAGGGCCCGCCAGCACTGGTATGGGCCCCTCCAATCCGCCCGGACCTCCTCTCCCAGGACGGGGGGTGCCTCCTTCACCCCAATCTGGCAGCGCTTCACCTGACAGCATGGCTGCTCCGTGGCTGAATGAGGAGGAGAATCAGTGTTCAGAGCAGGTAAGGCGAGTCCTCCTGGAAAGCAGGAAACCGTCCACGCGTCGGACATACGTGGCGAAGTGGTCCAGGTTCACCAGGTGGGCGAGTGAGTGGGGAGTGTCCCCCTCTGCCGCACCTCTCCAGTTTATCCTGGACTACCTCCTATCCCTCAGGGCCCAGGGACTGGCACCTGCCTCAGTCAGGGTGCACCTGGCGGCCATATCGGCCTTTCACCCGCCAGTGCAAGGCCACTCAATCTTCTTCCACTCGATGACCTCCCATTTCCTGAAGGGCCTTGACCGTTCGTTTCCGTATGCTAGTCCCTCCGTGCCGCAATGGGACCTCAACCTGGTCTTGTCCCGTCTCACGGGACCCCCCTTTGAACCACTGGCCACGTGTTCCTGGTCGCACCTCTCGTGGAAGGTGGCCTTCCTAGTGGCGATCATGTCGTCCCGACGTGTTTCGGAGCTCAGGGCCTTAACCTCAGAACCTCCCTATATGGTTTTCCATAAGGATAAAGTCCAGCTCTGCCCACACCCGACGTTCCTCCCGAAGGTGGTCTCCGCCTTCCATATGGAGCAGAGCATCTTCCTCCCAGTGCTCCGTCCTAAGCCCCACTCCTCTAATGAGGAATGCCGCCTCCACACACTCGATGTGCGTAGGGCGTTGGCTTTTTATCTGGATCGGACTAAGCCATTCCGGAAATCCTCCCAACTCTTTATTGCCTTGGCCAAACGGGCTAAGGGGCAACCCATCTCCACCCAGCGGCTTTCCCGCTGGATCACCTCGTGCATACGCACGTGTTATGATTTGGCAGGGATTCCCCCGCCACCGATTGTCAGGGCACACTATACGAGGGCTCAGGCCTCATCAGCTGCCTACGTCGCCCATGTCCCCATCCAGGACATTTGTAGGGTGGCCACGTGGGCCTCAGTTCACACTTTTACTTCGCATTACACGATCGTCTCCCAGTCTAGGGATGACGCCGGGTTCGGCAGGGCGGTACTTCGTCCCGAACCATCATGAACTCCTACCCACCTCCAACAGATATTGCTTGGAGTCACCTACTGTGGAATACACAGGAGCAATCACTCGAAGAAGAAAGGACAGTTACCTGTTCCGTAACTGGCGTTCTTCAAGATGTGTTGCTCCTGTCTATTCCACACCCCGCCCTCCTTCCCCTCTGTCGGAGTTGTCTGGCAAGAAGGAACCGAGGTTGGGGGGAGCCCGTAGCTCCCCTTATAGCGCGATAGACAGGCGCCACTCCAGGGGTCGCAGCGGTGCTCCCCCAGTACGGGTACTGCTAAGGGAAAAACTTTCGGCACCAGTGCACGTGGTGAGCACGCACACCTACTGTGGAATACACAGGAGCAACACATCTCGAAGAACGCCAGTTACGGAACAGGTAGTTGTCCTTTCCTGTTAAAAGTCAACAGCAATTTATGATCAGGTCAGAAGGAATTCATGATTTAAAAATCTCTGGTGGTACTTGAATAGCAGAAAAAGAAACAAATGTGGAAGACTGATGCTTCAAATGGAATGTTAGCAGTTGTATTGGTTGCGCAGTTTTGTATCCCCAACCACACACTATAGTTGACCTTTACACATTTCCTGGCACATAGGCAGTGATGTATTAAAGACTCTGTTGGAATTGCAAGCTGTCACTTCAACAGTGTGTGTTTGCGGGAGGAGAGAAGGGAAGGTCCTGGTCCTGCTTGCAGGCTAGGAGACTCTGTAGTGAATTGTGTGATCAGCAGTTAGTCTGGACTCTGGAAAGAATCAGCCTAAAGATGCCTTAGGGAGCAGCCTGCTTTGTCTCTTTCTGTTTTTGATTACTGTGTATTATTGTTTTGGAATCTAAGAATAAAGTAGAGTTTCTCTGTAACCTTCCAGCATGATTTTTATTTAACTTTTCTCTGTATACGCTGTGGACATAACATAGACCCCACATAAGAATCTACAAATATAATTATTTGATTAAAAATTAACTCCTGAAGGGCCTTGTCGTACAATTTCTCACATCAGAGTTCAATGCTTCCAATGGAATTACTTCTGGTAGAAAGCTCATGCTCAGTAGTAAGTGTTTTTAGGATCAGGCATAAAGATAAGTGCCTTCTTTATAAATGCAATAAGAGGTTTTATTTTACTAATATGATCTAAAAAGATTCTCGTTTGCTTGTTGCTGGAGTTACTTTGTGTTTTTCTCAGCCAGTATGAGTAGATAGGTGACTTCTGGATATTGCCTCTTTGTACTTTCCCCCCCCATCACAAGCATATCCTTGAAATAATTTAGTGAAGTTACCTACCCTGTGCCAAGAACGTAGAAAGCATAGTCAAAATTTTGTTTCACATAATAAATAATCAGATCTGTTGTTATGCAGAGTTGTTGGAAAATTTTGGTGGTGAGAGCTAATTGGTTTTATCAATACACACTGCATCCACAATAATACTTAACTTTCTGTGTCTCCTCTAGGTACGTATGGCCTCCATCAGAGAGTATTTGAGCACTTCCCAAAGTTGTTAAAAATAGAAGGACAAATAGCCATCTCTCCCATCTTTCCAGCCTGTGGGCAAAGCAGCCTGATTATTTTGCAGTTTTTGTGTGTAGGTGTGTTGTCGGTCTGTCATGTGTGAGATTGACAAATTTATTGGGGGAAAGCTAAGTCAAAGAGATGGGTTTTGCATTAAATGATTAATGTGATGAGGTCATTGGTCATTCTTATCTGTTCTGGTACTGAGTTCCGTTGTCATCGTGCGGTTCCTGTCAGCGTTCTGTCTCCTGTGCTCACAAGCCTCTCTGGAGTCTGTAGAACTCGTATAAAGAAAAAGGCAGCACAAGTTAGCTGGTAAGATAAAACGCTCCTTTAAAGATGTGGTTCATGTTTATTGCATAATGACGAGAAAAAAGTACAGTAATTAATATTAACAACTGAAAGAAGATTATAGCAAAAATCCCCTATTACCAGTTTCTCTAATCCACCTATAATAGTGTACCAAGCTATCACTGAAGCACTTAAACCTTAAAAAGCTTTAGTAAGAACCAGAAGGCAATTGTCTGCTCCAGTATCTCAGAGGAGTGAATGTGGACATAATCCAACTACTGTCTCTTACTCTTTCCTTCTAATATTTCTTCCATCCCTTGGACAGCTTGACAATCTTATAATTTTGGCTTCCAAAACATGATAGTTTGGCTATCTACTAAGGCTCATGAAATCCACTGTATAGTTTTTGTGGGAGCTCTTATAAGGAGACAGCTGAGTGTAAGGGCCTTCTTACCATTGAGGCCAATGGGAGTTTTGCTCCAATGGGAACAGAATCAGGCACAAATTAAGCAGCTGTGTATTTTTTTCGGGCAAAAAGCATATTCTCTTTTTTGTTTTTAGTTATAGATTTATATTAGATATACATGTATATCTATCAATATACAAATGCATGCATGAATATAATATACTGGGGGTAGATCATCAATGAGTCTATGACAGTTTACATCAGCAGATGATTTGCACCTCTATATTAGAGCATATTTTCAATATTCTAAAATGGTGATAAGTAACAATAGTTTGGTTGTATTTTTATGTAATTCCTCTGCAGTTTGTCTTCAAAAAAATTGAATGATGTAGATCTGATTCCCACTAGTTTGCATTACTTTTTCTGAATATCGGAGACGGTGAAGCTCTAGTAAACTAATTAATTTTATTCAATTTTGACATACTGCTTAAATCAGCTTAGAAATGCCACAGCTGAATAAACCCATCTAAAAGTTTATGATTGCTTCCTTTTGAAGGACCTGGTCACATGCCAACAGCAACTGAAACAGCACACTGAAAAGAACCACTTAATTAAATAACTGTTATAAAAGCTGGCAATGGTAAAATGTGTAACATTCCTGATGATATTTTTAAAAATGATAAAATGAAGGGGTTTTTCACTTATATATTTTAAGGAGCATGGTTGTGATTAAATAGTTAAGGTTGTAAAACAGATTCTATTCTAGCCCAGACTTGAGCACACCTTTAACTTTTGCAAAAATATCTGTTCATCCTTAATATTTACATACTCTAGGTCCTAATTTTGCAAACAGTTAAGGATTGCACATATGTGTAAACTTAATCGTGTTTATCTGTTTGCAAGATTAGGGCCTTAGTCATGTTCCAATAGAAATTTGTTTTGACAGTGGGAGTGGGACATTTCAGGTTAATTAAGAAGGATGTTTTCAGATTGCTTGTGTTTAGAAAAACTGAAGGGACTCAATTCTCCTCTCACTTTCTTTGGTGTAAATCAAGAGTAACACCATTGAACATAATGGAATTACACTGGGACAAAAGTAATGTGAGAGGGGAATCAGGCCTCAAGTTTTTAACTTTTTGATGACTGGTCTAGGGTTGGTGTGTGTGTGTGTGTGTGTGAGTGTGTGTGTGTGTGTGTGTGTGTGTCCCAGCACAACTCATGAAGAGATTGGTCAAAAGACTTCAAACATATTTTACACATTTATTCTCAAAGTAAACCAGTGTCTATGTCTAATTTTACTTTTTTTTTTTGGAGTTCCTTTTTCATTTATTGCTTTCTTAATTTTTCACCAATATTTTAAATTCTAGTCAGTGTTTGTGTAGAGCATTAATTCTGTGTTTATTCCTGCTGAATTTGCAAGGCCCACAAGTGCAGTCTGTGGGCTTTCTGATCTCTGTGCTGACTACTGTAGAGTTTAATGACTGCTGTGGACAAAGATGCAGCCATTAGAAGGTACAGAGCTCCTAAATTCTGTATTCAGCACTATGATGTTATTAATCTCCAGTGCAGTGCAACAAAGCTTATAAACTTTGTAATATAACCACCAGTCTTCTAAGCTTAAGTATGACCACTCCTGAGCCGTGTGTTAATATTTCATAGTATAAATAAACATATACATCCACCTTTGTACACAATTTTCTGACCTGTGCTCTGTATAGTTCAGCCACACCCAAGGAACTTCTTCTAACTTTCCTACATCCTCCTTAAGTCTGCCTCGCTACGCTTAACCACATATCCCCATCTACCATAAACCACCTCTATCCCACAGAAAAAATGTGCTTGTTACTGCGCCTACTACTTAGTGACTAGAGACCCTTCCACTCCTTATTCTCCTATTATGGGCAGCAGCTCACATCTTACACTTGCACACTGTCACTGCTACCACTTATCATCCCACTTTGAGATGAGTGCCTAGTGTACCCCATTCACACTCCCCATTATTGTTCAGGCAAGAAATTCACTTCTATCACATCTAATTTTCTTACATGGGACAAAATTTTGCTCTTGATTACACCTACTGAAATTATAATATGTATTGGGTGATTGGGCTGCTTGATCTAACCTCTAATTTCTTTGACTTTGAAAAATATAGAGAGACATCCTCCACCCACGCCCCATGCAGACATCTAAATTAGCCATATAGGAGTGGGAATAGCATTTGCATTATCATCTAAATCACGGTTTTGTTTTCCTAAATCTTAGCACATAATCTTGTCAGCCAACCTAATTGACCTGTTTTAGGTTTTAATTTACCTCAGACCTCTCATTCATTTGAACTCCCTGGGAAGCTACATCCTGCCTAGCATCATTTGCAATATCAGACAGATCTTTATCTCCTAGTTGCATTCCCCCCTTTGAATTATTTGAAGAGATCAGTGATTTCTCAGCTGACCAGGCAAAAGGGATATGCATTTTTAGTGAAGGTTAGTTTTCATAAGTTTGTATCAGGGTAATAATGTAATTAGTAGAGTTGGGAAATAGGATCATGGCCAAAGGGAACTGTGAAACTTCATACAGTGAATGATGGAGTTACTCCTTGTAGACAATTGTTCTTGGTCATATAGGTTGTCATGCCTGTACATTTCACTTAACATAAAGCACAGTATCAGCAGGGGTGAAAGTAACTTAAAGGACTTACCAGTATGCCGGAGTCCTGAGCAGGGGGCGTGGCCTCAACTGGAAGAGGTGTGGCCTCAACCAGAAGAGGCGGGGCCTTTAAATACCCGGGCCTTTTAAATCGCTGATGGAGCCCTGCTGCCGCTACCCTGCAGCTCTGACAGCGGAGCCCTGCCGCCACTACCCCAGGGCTCCAGCAGCCGGGCTCAGGCAGCAATTTAAAGGGCTGGGGCTCTGGCTGCTGCAGGGAGCCCTGGGCCCTTTAAATCGCCAGCCTGGGGAAGCCGGTCCGATCCAGCATGGCATACTGGCTCTTGTCGGTATGCCATACCGGACTGGACTGGCTTACTTTCACCTCTGAGTATCAGCAAATGACAAAGCAATCTAAGTATTCACCAAAGAGATGCATAGTATTTTACAAGGCAAGCAAAGACAGGATGAAATACTGGTCCCATTAAAGTCTGTGGGAATTTTGCCATCGGCATCAATGTGGTCAAGATTTCTTCCAGAGTCTTGAAGAGTTTACAATCCAAACAGACTGGGGGAAATGCAACAGAGAAAGATAAATGGAACAGTGGTTCTCAACCTGCGGCCCGTTGGCCGCTTGCTGCCCAATCAGCATAGAGCTGCAGCCCATGTGACATCCTCAAGGCCATACAGGTAGTATTGGATGCAGCCCACAACGGTAAACCAGTTGAGAACCACAAAGTAACGTTATGGGGTTGCTCAGGCACATCATGTTAGCTTACTGGTTTTTTCCCCCAGTTTTAAATGTATTAGAAGCTCTAACGATTAACTAAGAACAGGAAGAACTGAAAATACTGAGGTAATGTTATTTAGTTATCAAAGACAATTGAAAATTTTAAAAGGCATCTATGGTACTTTCCTCTTGCTCTGTCTTGCTTGCTGCCATATAGTTATTTTTTCAGAAGTAATGGCAGACTTTCACAGGCTGAGGAGTTGTGTGTTGGTGTGTGTATGAATATCTGTTTCTGAATGAATGAACTAGATTTATTGATCAGTGCTGTGGAGAGGCCAGTTTCCTTAGAATCAACTGGGAAATTTTACAAACATTTTAAGACCTGATCTCAAATTCACCAGTTTAATGCCATTGATGTCAGTTACTCTTGACTTATATTGATATGTGAGAACTGAATCCAGCCCTAAAAACGTGGCATCACATTTCAGTGATCTACTCTATTAGCACACATTCATTTTCTGAGTTCCAATTTCTAAAATGTAACTAGGGATGACCACCTTGTGATCTGGGTGCTTAGTCTATAAACTAAATCACAATAATTCAAAAAGATGGTCCATAAACAGTAGCCTTATAAAAAAGATAGGGATGGTCGGGTAGAGGAAGATGGGCTTTTCACCGTTCCTAGAAGGCATACTGGGAAGACCAGGGGCCTAGCAGTGAGTTCCAAACCTGAGGGTCTCTCACAGAGGATGTCCTGTTGTCTCATTCTTGACTGTGGCGCTACGTCATGGGGAATGTCTTTCTCTCTCTCTCTCTCTCTCTCTCTCTCTCTCTCTCTCTCTCTCTCTCTCTCTCTCTCTCTCTCTCTCATTGTTTACCCTGCAATATACAGTAGATGTATTGGTTACACAGCATTTCAGCAGGGACATCCAAAATAGCCAACTCTGGTTTAGAGTGGAATTACACCAAAGGTGTATTTGAGTATGGATTTTAAATGGAAAAACTGCACGTTTCAGCATCAAATTATACACTATCCTTGTTACGCAGTGACAAGGAGATGACCTAGTACTCCAGAGCTAATTGGTTTTATTGAACAGTGTAAGAACATTACCAAAAGACAGCTTGCTAATGCTACTACTTGTGGTTCTCTGAAGTTCCTGGGACAGATTATTATTATTCTTTGTATTGCAGAAGCTTTGTTGTGCTAGGTACTGTACAAACACATAATAAGATGGTGCCTGCCCCAAATAATTTACAATCTAAGTAAATGCTGAGACAACAGGTGACTACAACCATATGACAAGGAGAGAACAAGGTAGCAATGAGACTATGATGATTAGTGTTTAACACTGTGCAGGAGTTCAGACTAGATGATCACGATTGTCCCTTCTGAGCTTAAAGTCTATGAGTGGGATAAGCAACAGTCACAGGATACTAGTTGCCTAACCATTGTCAAATGTTTTTTAGGAGTCATGGCAGAGGTGAGTTTTAAGGAAGGATTTGAAAGAAGAAAATTAGGTGGCT
Source organism: Emys orbicularis (assembly GCF_028017835.1). Lineage (NCBI taxonomy): Eukaryota > Metazoa > Chordata > Testudines > Emydidae > Emys > Emys orbicularis. Next base: position 22,981,047 of record NC_088689.1, on the reverse strand, counting down.
TTGCCTAATGCTCCATGCAGCCATAATGGCTGGCCTGGGAAGGTCAACAAGGCCAACAACAAAGGTGCTTGTTGGAAAATATGGCAGTGAAGGCTGGCACTCTTGGCAGACTGGATGGAGGAATAAACACTTCAGTAGCATACGAGAGATGATAGAAAAGGTGGAAATAGGCCATGAAGGGCCTTTAAATGAAGACCAGTAGTTTGTTTGATGCTGCAGAAAAGGGGGAGCCAATGGAGAAGTGATGTGGATGAAGTGAGGAGCTAGAAAAACAATCATTGTAGCAGCAAGGATATAAATGGGGCAGGAAGAGATTTCTCAAGGTCAGAGAGGAGGAGGTTGCGGTAGCCAAGACACAAGATGATGAGGGCCTGGCGAGCAATTTAGCTGTGTAGATGTAGAGGAAAGATCAGATCTATCTTAGAGGAGATATGCAGGGAGAAGCAGCAAGATAAAGACATGGACTAAATTCTATGGAGCTACACCAAATTATGCCAATTTGATTATATGGCCCCTCTCTTCACAAACTCTGCTCTTGGTGCTACTGCGAAGCAGTGGTCTTTGGCAAGCAATATATTAGACAAGCTCATTTATTGAAGAGATTGTATATTTATATCCATTCCCATAATTTTCATTTGCATGTTTAAAATTTTTTTATGGTAACGTTCCTTGGTTGACATGTTTCCACTGTAATGCAAATTAGAAAATTTAAGTTGAGGGTAAACAAATATTGTTTGTTAATAAACACAGGGATGCTGCAAAGATCAACCTGTGTCCCATGTCCAGAGGTTGTGGTATTTATGCGGTGCTGTCAGCTACCGTATATATATTTTATTTAAGTGCTATGAGCACAATTAAAAACAAATATTTACTAGGCAATGAAATAGCTCACGTTAAATTGTAAGGGCTTCAGGAGAGAACTAATTTAATAAATACAGGCCATTTCAAGTGCATTGTCAGTTTAGACAATAAATATTGACTCGACGTATTTTTCTGTTTATTATGGGAACTAAAATGAGGCAAAAAGCAAATGCTTCTCCTTTGTACAAATTGCTCTTGAACACAATCATTAAGCAGTAGGCGTGTCTGTTTATACAAAATAGTTATTCTGTTTAGCTTGATCTCTATGTCACAGATTCCTGGTAATACAGAAAATGATTAATAAATACCCTTTTCTGCTAAATTAAGGTGAAGAATTTACAGAGTGCATCTATTTTTAATTCCTCAAAATTAGGAAGGATACAATTCTTTGTAAGTTTTAAATACCCTTTGCACCAGGGCCCTGCCTGAATAAAGAGATTCCCTATTAACATAATTTATTGTAACTTTGATGAACCTTCCAGGGTGATTTTGTGTCTTTTTAGGTCCCAGTCCTGCAATTGAAACAAATGGGACTTTCCATGACCATAGGGATCTGTATTAGTGAATCTGGTTGCAAACCTTTAATATCAAATGCTGCGTTATAACAATGACATTCATGCTGCAATATACTTAAGGTTATATCATTTTTTCCAGTGAAACCTTTCTGTCAGCCAAGATGATTAGTAATTGTATTAAGATAGCATCTAGGAACCTCAAACAAGGATCAGCGCCCCATAGTACCAGCTAGGTGCTGTAGATACATGTAGCAGAGAGACAGTCCCTGTCCCAGAGCCCTCAAAATCTAAATGACAGACCAGATGCAATAAGTGGGTGAAACGAACAAAGAAGATTTAGAGTGAAATCCTGTCCTCAATTAAGTCAACGGCAAAATGCCGATTGATTTCAGTGGGGCCAGGATTTCACCGGTATTATACAAGATCTAGGGGAACATCATTGGTAGTCAAAACTGAAATAAACTAATCTGCCAATTTTTAAATTACAAGAATATGAAAGAAAGATATTTTGTAATTTCAGATTTTTTTGCATTCCTTTAAAAATGGGGAAAAAGCCAAGAAATTTGGGAGAAAACATCTAAATGAAGTTTAAAAAAGTAGTTTTCATGGAGAATCAGAGAGAACATTGTGGGACAATAGCTGTTAAATTGTTGAGGGCAAATAGCATTTGGATCAACTCCCTTTCCCTGTGTGCAAGCTTTCCACTGATGTTTTACTGTAACATTGTTGCTGGTGACTTTTCAGCAATAGAAATGCCAAATTGTAAAGCCAGAACAATTACTAAAATTTTGGTTCAACTGATGACAACTTGAGAAACTGCACCATCTTTTAGATACTTATAGGAAGTGGAAATTTGAGCCCCACTCCTACAAACAGCAAGTCGGGATCCATGCAGAGATCATCTGAAATCAAAGAGGTTTGATATGGATGCAGGGGTCTGTGCTAGTAAAGTCAGTTACCAGACTGTGGCCTAAATGAGTGTGGCTTAGAAAGTGCTGGGTCCTCTCATCTCCCATTAACTTCCATTGTAACTGAAAATGCTCAGCACCTTGTAAAATCTTCTCCTAATAAGGAAAGATAGAAGGTTAATTATACTGTAAGTGAATATTTAGTTGCTTTATTTAATGCATAGAAAAAATAAGCCAGTGTACTATACCCTTAGCCCATTTATCTGTACTGCTGCAACTATCTGTGTCTGTCTTTGCAACCTACCTTAAGGTTATTTTTTTCTCATTGTACTGATTTATACAATGCATGAATTATATGTATCAAACAATGGAGCAGAAATAAGACAAATGCAAAAAAAACTAAACAAAGGGTTTTATTGTATTAATGTGTAGGCAAAGCTACTTGCTTAATGGATCTTTTGAAAGTACCTATAAACATATTACACAGAAAAACACGTGTTAAAAGAACATTATTAAGTCTGTAAAATCAAGCACTCAAAAGTTAAGAAATGCCAGCATTAAGGTTGCTTCTGCAGATGGAATCTTCAGGGACTTTAGCTGCTAATCTGCAGCAAGTTTCTACTGGCCACATGTGAACTGACTTTTTCAAAGGCTTATGACTTGGCTAAAGTTTGGCTGACTTTTACCAGGGAGAGCAAAAGGCACATACCTGGCACAACAGCGACCCCATGCCAAATTTCAAGTACTTGCTCCAGAGCATGGGGGCACTAGAGCTTCTGAAGGAAATAGTTTCCAGAATTTTTAAACTTGGGCAAAATGATGGTTCTTTTGCTAAACTCATTCTTAGAAACAGCTGAGCCAGTTTGGGTGAAATTTCCCCCCCCAAAATTCAACCTAAGGCAGCCACGTGACATGGAAAACTTCAGCTCAAAGGCTTAAAGTTTGGCAAAGTTATAAGCAATTGAAAACAGAGTCTTATAATAGGAATTATCATACCAGTCCCCAAGGTGATGCTACTAAACCCATCTATCATCTATCCAAAAGAGGCTTTGCACTCTAGGGGGTAAATAACTTGTTGCTGCAAAAATTATGTATCAATATATGTAAGTGTAGGCACAGCCAGTGAGCCTGTTGGGGGATACAGCCCCTTTAAGCATGGGGGTTAGTGGGAACTGTAGTCTCCAGAATAGGCACAGGTTGATAGCAATGAGCTGACAGAGTCATGTGTCTGCCTGTTGGAAACTCTATAAAGGAATGCTGTTGACTCGGTCTTGTGAAGTTGAGTGTTCAGGTAAGACCCTGAAGGAAGCCCCTCGATGGGGACCAGGTAGGACACCCTGGAAGGGTGTGTCCTCTCCTTTTCTAGCTTGGAAAAAGATGGAAATACCTCTGCTGGCTAGAATCAAGTATTCTGAGTTTCTTTGCTCTTGCTTTGAATCCTTTTGTAGTAAACCAGATCTGAGCAAAGAGCCTTGGACTGAACTACAGTTTGGGCTTTATTTTATCTTCCTTGGGTGGTGTATCTGCCCCCAGCTTACAAAATAATGTATCAAAATGTGCCCCCTAAATGTGCAAAATGTTTAGGCAAGACACAAACCAACAAAAGCTTGGAAGTTCAATTAAATGCTGCCATTCTAGGCTTAAGACGTGCTCCTGAGTTAATGGCTCGAGTTAAGGAATCAGCATTATCTTTGAATTTTCTAGCTTTTGTCATTTGTTTCACAGCTTGACATTTTAAAAATACTTTGTTTTTTTCTGGTATTTTAAAAATACAAATGGGAAACAATGTCACAGTAGAATGCATAACCCCATTGTAAATCAAGGCTTTGCACTGCTACTGATCTACAAAGCCTTAAAGGGATACGCCTATACTATCTCACTACCACAACTCATCACAGTATCTATAAACAGCTAGTTTGTGATACTGAAGCTCCCTTAGTCAAGGACCTGAGGGAACTGTTGGTAGGTTCTTCTCAGCAATGAGTCCATGGCTTTGTCAAAGAACCAGAGAAGTAAAGGGGAAAAAACAGGCCACACACTGAAAGACAGCTAGCAATGATGGGTAAACCAGAGGGTAGGATGGAGAATTGATTGATTGACTTGCTGTCTACATCTCACTGATTTTCTGCAATTGAACTACAGCAACTAGATACTATAGTGATAGCTACTTTGAAGATGCCAGTAGACATTCGGTCCCGGATCTCCTTACTCCCAATCCTGTTTTGTAGTCAAATTATCACCCTTTCTCTCCATAAATACAAAATATATTTTCTCTAGGTACTATTATATAAAATATATATTTAACTATGAAAAATCTGAAACATGTACAAACCGTTTCAAATTCTATGCTATAATTTAATATGTTCTAGATATACTGTATATACTCATTCATAAGCCAAATTTTTTTAGTAAAAAAGAGAAGCACCAGAGAAGGGGGGCAGCTTATGAAAGGGTATAGAGAGGGAGAGGTGGAACACAGCCCCTCCCCCCAACAGAGGGAGCAAAGAGAGGCAGCACAACCAGAAGGGAAGAGGTGGGGCCAGAGTCTCTCCGCTTCTGGTCACGCTTCTCTCCCCCGAGCCTCCGAAGCAGCTGCAGCTCCGGGGCTGGCAGGCTGCAGCTGTGCCGTTCGGCCCTGCCCCCCCAGAGCAGGCTGTGGTCACGCCGCCAGAGCACGCTGTGGCCATGCCGCCCGGCCCAGCCCGCTGGAACATGCTGCGGCCGCGCTGCCCGGTCTGGCCCACCAGAGCAGGTTGCGGCGGCGCTGCCCAGCCTGCTGGAGCAGCTCCAGCCAGGTCAGAGACATCCTCCCCTGGTCTTCCCAGATAAGGTGGGAAGGGATAGGATGGGGAGAGTGTGGGGGTCCCGGGCTAGGGGTGGGGTCATGTGGGGGTTGGTCACAGGGGTTACTCCCCTAACTCCCAGCTTCTCCTCCCCCAAAAATTTCCCCACCAGTTGGTGTCCCGGCCCGTCAGGGTAAGCAGCTGGTGCGCCGGGACACTTTGTTTACTTAGGTTTACCTCCGTGCCTGCAGACGCTCAAGGTAAAAAAACCATCTCGGCCCACCAGCGGCTTATCCTGATGGCCCGGGAGCCAAAGTTTGCTGACCCCTGAATTATAGGGTCGGCTTATGAACGGGTTATACATTTTTTTCCATTTTTACTTATCCATCTTGGGGGAGTCGGCTTATAAACGAATCGGCTTATGATTGAGTATATACGGTACTCTAGAAGTAAATATATATATATATGGGTTACAATTTTAATATGGTAAAACTGAAGTATGTGGATTTTGGTGATTGATACATTTGTACAAATATAATTTATGAACTATACAGTATAAAACTACATATCTTTGCTTTGCACTGAATACTGTCTCTTTGATCTTAGCGAAATCCTTGGTGGGGGTAGCATTTTTGTGACCCTTTCAGTATAGAATTATAGAATTGTAGGACTGGAAGGGACCCCGAGAGGTCATCCAGTCCAGTCCCCTGCACTCATGGTAGGGGATCTAGATCATGCCTGATAGATGTTTCTCTAACCTACTTTTAAAAATCTCCAATCATGGAGATTCCACAACTTCCTAGGCAACTTATTCCAGTGCTTAACCACCCTGACAGTTAAGACGTTTTTCCTAATGTATAACCTAAATTGTCTTGCTGAAATTTAAGCCCATTGCTTCTTGTCCTATCCTCAGAGATAAAGAAGAACAATTTTTCTCCCTCCTCCTTGTAACAACCTTTTATGTACTTGAAAACTGTTATCATGTCACCCCTCAGTCTTCTCTTCTCCAGACTAAACAAATCCAATTTTTTTCAATCTTTCCTCATAGGTCATGTTTTCTAGACCTTTAATCATTTTTGTTCCTCTTCTCTGGACTTTTTACAGTTTGTCCACATCTTTCCTGAAATGTGGCACCCAGAACTGGAAACAACACTCCAGTTGAGGCCTAATCAACACGCAGTAGAGCAGAAGAATTACTTCTCGTGTCTTGCTTACAACACTCCTGCTGATATATCCCAGAATGATGTTTGCTTTTTTTGCAACAGTGTTACACTGTTCACTCATATTTAGCTTGTGATGCACTATGACCCCCAGACCCCTTTCTGCAGTACTTCTTCCTAGGCAGTCATTTCCCATTTTGTATGTGTGCAATTGATTGTTCCTTCCTAAATGGAGTACTTTGCATTTGTCCTTATTGAATTTCATCCTATTTACTTCAGACCATTTTTCCAGTTTGTCCAGATCATTTTGAATTTTAATCCTATCCTCCAAAGCACTTCCAACCCCTCCCAGCTTGATATTGTCCGCAAACTTTATAAGTGTACTCTGTGCCATTTTCTAAATCACTGATGAAGATATTGAACAGAACCGGACCCATAACTGATCACTGTGAGACCCCATGCCCTTCCAGCATGACTGTGAACTACTGATAACTACTCTCTGGGTATGGTTTTCCAACCATTTATGCACCCACCTTACAGTAGCTCCATGTAGGTCACATTTCTCTTGTTTATTACAAGGTCATCTGAGATAGTATCAAAAGCCTCACTAAAGTCAAGATATACCAAATCTACTCCTTCCTACCTATCCAGAAGGCTTGTTACCCTGTTGAAGAAAGCTATTAGGTTGGTTTGATGTGATTTGTTCTTGACAAATTAATGCTGACTGTTACTTATCACCTTATTATCTTCTAGGTGTTTGCAAATTGATTGCTTAATTATTTACTCCATTATCTTTCCGGGTTCTGAAGTTAAGCTGACTGGTCTGTAATTCCTCGGATTGTCCTTATTTCCTTTTTTATAGACAGGCACTATATTTGCCCATTTCCAATCCTCTGGAATCACTCCCATCTTCCATGACTTTTTGAAGATAATTGCTAATGGCTCAGATACCTCCTCAGTCAGCTCCTTGAGTATTCTAGGATGTATTCCATCAAGCCCTGGTGCCTTGAAGACATCTAATTTATCTAAGTAATTTTTAATTTGTTCTTTCCCTATTTTAGCCGCTGATCCAACCTCATTTTCACTAGCATTCACTATGTTAGATGTCCAATTGCTGCTAACCTTTTGGGGGAAACTAGAACAAAAAAGTCATTTAGCACTTCTGCCATTTACACATTTTATGTTATTGTTCCCCCGCCCCCTTGAATAATGGGCCTACTCTGTCCTTGGTCTTCCTCTTGCTTCCAGTGTAATTATAGAATATTTTCTTGCAGGGCCACCCAGAGGATTCAGGGGGCCTGGGGCAAAGCAATTTCGGGGGCCCCTTCCATAAAAAAAAGTTGCAATACTATAGAATACTATATTCTCGGGGGGGCCCTGCGGGGCCCGGGGCCTGGGGCAAATTGCCCCACTTGCCCCCCCCCTCTGGGCGGCCATGTTTTCTTGTTACCCTTTGTGTCTCTAGCTAGTTGAATCTCATTTTGTGACTTGGCCTTTTGAATTTTGTCCCTACATACTTGTGTTATTTGTGTATATTCATCCTTTGAAATTTGACCTAGTTTCCACTTTTTGTAGGATTCCTTTTTGAGTTTCAGACCATTGAAGATCTCCTGGCTAAGCCAGGGTGGTCTCTTGCCATACTGCCTATCTTTCCTACACAGTGGGATAGTTTGCTCTTGTGCCCTTAATAATGTCTCTTTGAGAAACTGCCAACTCTCTTGAAACGTTTCCCCCCCTAGACTTGCTTTCCATGAGATCTTACCTACAAACTCCTTTAGTTTGCTAATATGAGTTCTGATAGGAAGGAAAACATTTGTGAGTATACCATAGGTTAATCCTGTGTCATCCTGTTTGTTTAAAATCTTGTAGAGAAGGTACCAGTCTGAATAAATAATGTAGTGACAATAATACAATAGTTGCAATGTAAAGAATTAGCTATTGAACTGTCAACAGCACTAGTGGCAGTAAAAGATGACGTCCTCAGAGCAATGGGTATAGGGGCCATATCATAATGCGAATGCTACTCAACATCTCTGCAGCTTTCAAACACAATAAAGCAGAAGCTGCTGCTGACCCACATATTATATAGGTGAAGTAGACGGATTACATTGCAATTTCCCTAATCAGTCTCTTGAACAGGACCCAGAGAGCAGTGATAGGAACTTCTCTTGTTTACTGGAATGATTGACAAACATCAATGTTAGTATTATTTTATCACTGACATTTTAGATGAAAACGAAATTGTCAAAATGGAATAAATGACCTCCAAAATATCACTTTTTGAAAGCTGATATTTTTCTTTGCAGTTTTTTTCACTCATTTACATTAAGAACTGGAAGATTTTGAAAACAAGTGTTATCTAACAGACCAAGAGATCATTAGAGAAACATGTGCAAGCATTATGCCTCTAGATCTGTTCTTAACTTTGCTCAAGAAGGCACTCAGAAACAAAGAACACCAGCTTAAATATTAAAGTCAAGAAAATGAAACATTCATGTGCTGCAGCCAGATATTGTTGCTGTAGCTGAATGTACCAGCGCCTGCCTGAATAAGGTTGGAAATGCACTGACAATGTATATGTTGTCAATAAAGCCTGCATTTAGAGACACAAATACTAACTAATCAGACTAAATAAATCAGCAGACCCAGGTTTTATCTTCACAGATAACCCTCATTAATCCAGTGAGCTTTTTTTGAAGACAAAAGAAGAAATGAATCGCTTCATTTGTGTTGCTTGAATGGAATGCTAATGATGGGAGGTGAAAATCCATTAATTATTCATGCCTGTCGACTGAGAAGGCAGATCCTGGCTTTTCCTGTTACCATTGCAACAAGTGGCCGCTGGCCTAGTCAGAACAAGGCCATAAAACATTTCAACAGAAACAGACTAGAGATCACAAGTATGCCTTCTGGAGAAAGGAAACCCATGTTTCTGAACTGTACAGAACACATTCAGATGGATTTAAAAGCTAAACCTTATTCAAAATGGACCCAGGAAACCAAGCCTTTTTTGTCTCAAATTTACTTTACCATAAACAACTCCTCTTTGGAGAAAGAATGTTGCTTTGGTAAGTTTGTACAAGTTGAGCTTTTCCAAATTAGTTGGAAACTGTTGTATATTTCATGGCAAATGTAATGTGCAATGTTTTTCTGTGTCTTGCGAAGGAATGTTGAATAGCTTTCCTTGTTTTTATTTTAAAATAGATTTTAAAAAGCATAAAAATGATAATACTGATGACTCACAATTCTGCACATTGTTTTAACCCTAGAAAAGATGTAACAGTAATTGTCTTTAAAAGTTAAAATCAAAACTTCTAAAAATTGGTCTGCATTGTAAATTTCCCCTGACAGACAAATCCTAATAAGATTTAAACAAAAAATAAATCTTTGATCCAATATCTGGTTTCTTGCAAGCAAAAGAAAGACTCATGTAACACAGTATCAAACTGGAGAGGCCAAAAGAAATCAGAATAGTACTCCACAGAAGGTGTTTTGGTTCTCTGCTTTAAGTTGCATATTTATGTACACCTTGTATTGTTGCTGCTTTGTGCAGTAAAACACATTTTTGATTCATCTGGGAATAGAAATAGAGAACAGTGTAACATTCTTATAGATTACATAAACTATACTGATGTAGCATAAATTAGTTGAAAGCAAAGTTAGTAATGAATTTTATTTTTCTAAGTAAAGAAATGACAGATGCTGTGCATGTAAAACACGTAACAGTGGGGAAGCAGTGTTTGGCGTCTGTTTCCATTACCGTAAGGAAGAAAAGCATCTGAAAGTTTTTATTTGTTAGTCAACACCACTACAACTGTAACATTTTCCATAGTCTTAATTGAGCAATGAAAAAAATCTCAGTATTTAAAATAGTATTTACGTTATTCCAATAGAACTCACAAGTCAACTCACTAAGTAGAATTTTTCATAATAAAAAGAATTGGAAATAATCAGTGTCTAAGATGAGAGGCCAAAATGTTATTAACTTTGTCTTGTGAAAATATTGATTGTTTTGGTGCATATTCTGCTTTTGATGTACTTTGCCATACCTGTCAAAATGAAGAAAATAATCTTCTTATTTCATGTCCAGAAGAATCATATTTATAAGAGTTGAAAAGAGCAGATATCTGCATGTATTAAGGCAATGTACTAAGGCAATTTGCTAGGTAAATTGTATGCAAAAAGTGATGAAAATAAGGATATGTAGACAGACAGAGCTACACAAATATGGGGTATGATCTTGCAACTCCTACTCATAGGAGTGTTCACATAAGTTGACTAATTGTCTTCAACAGAGTTACTCACATCAGTAAGAATTGTAGCAGAGGGCCTATGTTTTACCAGAAAATAACTGACTGTCTTATGTGGCTGTTGTGCAAGGTAATTTGAGCAGCAGGGTTTTTTAATTATGTGTTTAAATGCCTTAAAGTGTTATGATTAAATTAGAGTTTACAGAATGTCTTTTTTTTTAAAGTACAAAAAAGAAAAATGGAACAATATATTAGATGTGTCAGTAACAAGGTACAAGAAGCACATGATTTATTGTAGCGATGTGCTACCAGTGGAACAGCACTACTCACCTTAATTTATTTTATTTGTAAAAGAGATTAATTTTCAGTACATGAAGCATGCAAACTTTGCCTTGCTTTACACTGGTGTGGGTGCATCATTTAGCATAGAGAACACCATGACACCATCTCAAGCTACTTTAAGCACTGGGCTATAACACAGGTAGAATTGGTGTCTCTCCCCAATGAAATATAATGACTCCATGCCTGCCAAAGACTTCATAGTTATTAGTGGAAATGGAACTCAGGAACTTCTGTGCCAGAAACACAGGTTCCAATCACTTGGGCTAAACGAAAGAGTCTATTAGCTGTATTAGTACTAGGGCTTATATCAAATTGTGGACTGGAGCTGTTGGCCTGCATTAGTGATGATATGGAGCCACGTTGACCCATGGGAAGCTCAGGGAAAAGTGGTGCCTTCGGGGGTGCAGCCGCTCACTGATCTCTCCAGAGTCCCAGAGGTGTGGTAACACTGCACCATCCCTCTGAAACAAACTTGCTTCTTTGTCCATGAAACGATACAGAGAGGAGGCCTACAGCCTTCCCTTTGGGGTTGAATAAACCCCCCAGGGGTGCATGGTGACTAAGGGTATAGTTGCACTACAGCAGCACAACTGCAGCTTTGCTGCTATAGTGTAGACACCTGCTATAGCGATGGAAGAGGTTTTTCTCTCACTGTAGTAAATCTACTCACTCCAGAAGTGGTAGCTAGGTCAATGGAAGAATTCTTCTGTCAACCTAGCAGTGTCTACCCGAGAGCTGAGGCTGGCTTAGCTATGTCTCATGGGGTGTGACTTTTTCATACCCCTAAGCAATATAGCTAAGTCAACCTAAATTTTAGGTGTAGACTGGTGCTAAGATTGCTCTGTCTCAGACCTGGATGCGCAAAGAGACGCAAGTTTCCATATGCACTTGTAACCTATCCCATGGTGTACTGGTGCTTATATACACTGCAGGTAGGTAACTAGAGCAGATTTGATCACATACACTTGAGGAGGTGTGCCATTCCATCCAGCAGAGGGCTGGGGAACACATACACTCTCTGTGCACTAACCAGTAAACATTACAATGGGAGATTGTGAAAATTCATCATTGAGAAACTCTGTATGATGATAACAATAACAAACAGTCCTAGACACTCTTGGTACCCTCGACCTGTATGGTAGCAGTGATAATAGAGCTGTTGCTGCTGAAATGTAAACATGCCAATAGTTGCAGTGATAAAACATTAACATTGTGGAAACATTCTCCTGTGTACTTTAAAAGGACAAGAACAAAATGGAAGAGCAATACTATGAATATCATAAAACCATAGTGCTGGATGATAATGTATCATTTGCAGATGGTATGAAACACCGGTTGGCTTTTGTAATGGTGTTTGCATTAGATAGCAAACAACAGCTTGACTAATTCTCTAATTTTTGATCTGTTACATGAAAATAATTCTCTTGTTTGCTAAGTGCTGAGTTTTATTATATTATTTTTACCCATTCATGCTGATTTGTTGCATCCTTGTCTTCTAGCGTTCCTTATTTCTCTTTGCCTCAATTTGTTTAAAAATTTTAAAATAAAACAAAGGAATAGTTTTAAATTTTTGCAATAAATCAGTAAGGATAATGATGTGAGTAAAGAAGTTTACCAGGGGAATTTGATATCAAGTATTTCCTCAATTGCTATAGGGTTCAATCCTGCAGCTCTCCCACTGGAGGTCACCAGAATTATGTGTAGAACCCACAGCTCTGAGCCTGTAGGTTCATCCTATTGTTAGTTGAAATATAGAGATTTAATTCAGATCTTTGTTTAATGGTCTACTTCTGGTGATAGACAGGGTCAAGTATCCATGCTGATTTTATTAGCCATTTCAGTAGTCTTTGATATGACTGAACATGAGGTTTTATTTAAATGCCTATGGGACCAGGCAAAAGAAAATGAGGCTGCTCTAGAAAGTCTCTGCTCATTCAGAGACGTCCAGTGTCAGTTGCTCATCTTGCATCAAGAACTATGCTTGTGGAGATTTAATTGTGTATGATAGCCCAAAATACTCATAGTATACCTATAATTAGTATGCTGATGATGATTCTCACTTCAGCATATCCATTTTATGGAGGATTCTTTAGTCTCCTTTTACTCCCTGGCCAAGATAGGTACTTGAATGGGAGCTAGTTGCTTAGACTTTATTATAGGGCCGTCGATTAATCACAGTTAACTCACACGATTAACTCAAAAAATTAATCGTGATTAAACAAATTAATCACGATTAATTGCAGTTTTAATCGAACCGTTAAACAATAGAATACCAATTGAAATTTATTAAATATTTTTTGATGTTTTTCTATATTTTCAAATATATTGATTTCAGTTATAACACAGAATACAAAGTATACAGTGCTCACTTTATATTATTTTTATTACAATTATTTGCACTGTAAAAATGATAAAAGAAATAGTATTTTTCAGTTCACCTGATACAAGTACTATAGTGCAATCTCTTTATTGTGAAAGTGCAACTTACAAATGTAGATTTTTTTTTGTTACATAACTGCACTCCAAAACAAAACAATGTAAAACTTTAGCGCCTACAAGTCCACTCAGTCCTACTTCTTATTCAGCCAATCGCTAAGACAAACAAGTTTGCTTATATTTATGGGAGATAATGCTGCCGGCTTCTTATTTACAGTGTCACCTGAAAGTGAGAACAGGTGTTCGCATGGCACTTTTGTAGCTGGCATTGCAAGGTATTTATGTGCTAGATATGCTAAACATTTGTATGCTCCTTCATGCTTTGGCCACCATTCCAGAGGACATGTTTCCATGCTGATGATGCTACTTAAAAAATAATGCGTTAATTAAATTTTGACTGAACTCCTTGGGGGAGAATAGTATGTCTCCTGCTCTGTTTTACTCGAATTCAGCCATGTATTTCATATTATAGCGGTCTCGGATGATGACCCAGCACATGTTGTTCACTTTAAGAACATTTTCGTTGCAGATTTGACAAAACACAAAGCAGGTACCAATGTGAGATTTCTAAAGATAGCTACAACACTTGACCCAAGGTTTAAGAATCTGAAATGCCTTCCAAATTCTGAGAGGGATGAGGTGTGGAGCGTCCTTTCAGAAGTCTTAAAAGAGCAACACTTTGATGCAGAAACTGCAGAACCCAAGCCACAAAAAAAGAAAATCAACCTTTTGCTTGGCATCTGACTTTTTTGCTTGGCATCTGACGTTTTTGCTTGGCATGTGACGCAGATGATGAAAATGAATATGTGTTGGTCTGCACTGCTTTGGATCATTATTGAGCGGAACCAGTCATCAGCATGGACGCATGTCCTCTGGAATGATGGTTGAAGATGAAGGGACATATGAATCTTTAGCACATCTGGCACGTAATAATCTTGTGACGCTGGCTACAACAGCGCCATGTGAATGCCTGTGCTTACTTTCAGGTGACATTGTAAATAAGAAGTGGGCAGCATTATCTCCTGCACATGTAGACAAACTTTTTTGTCTGAGTGACTGGCTGAACAAGAAGTAGGACTGAGTGGACATGTAGGCTCTAAAGTTTTACATTGTTTTATTTTTGAATGCAGTTATTTTTTGTACATAATTCTACATTTGTAAGTTCAATTTTCATAATAAAGAGATTGTATTACGGTACTTGTATGAGGTGAATTGAAAAATACTATTTCTTTTGTTTTTTACAGCACAAATATTTGTAATAAAAATAAACATAATATGAGCACTGTGCACTTTGTATTCTGTGTTGTAATTGAAATCAATATATTTGAAAATGTAGAAAGCATCCAAAATATTTAAATAAATGGTATTCTATTATTGTTTAACAGTGTGATTAATCGTGATTATTTTTTAATCATGCGATTAATCACGATTAATTTTTTTAATCGCTTGACAGCTGTACTTTATTATAATATTATATAATAGTTATGTATAGTGCCATAGGTGAGTCTGATGGATTTCCTTGTTTTGGGCATGTAGCTGGGGCTATTAGTTCTGTTGTCAGGTAAAGGTAGGCAGGATTAGACTGACTTGCTGTTCATGATTGCCAACATTTATTGATTTGTTTTTATTCTCATGATGCACTCAGGAAATTGAGCACCTATAAGCACTATACACCTTTAAGCAAACAATTGGCATATGGTTTCTGACCTACTATATTGTTACTTATTAACCGAATGTAATATTTAAAATGTGCCCCAGAAAGCAGTCTGCACTGAAAATACATAGTAATAACTTACCGAAAACAGGACAAAAAGTACATGTTTTCTGAGTGCAAAAGAAATAAAAAATTAGGGAAACCACTGGCAAGGCAGCTCGCTTTCGCTTCCTACAGTCATAACTGAATCAGCACAATGCAACATGCACTATAGTATTTAATTTGGTATTTCGTGGACGGTATGGGGGTGTCTTTTTCATATACCTATTTCCATATGAAATCAAATGGTTAGCGTGAGGCAGAAGAAAGCAAGGAAAAACTAAGTGCCAGAGTGGATATATCAGACTGCTGATTGCTTCTCCAGTAGACTTAGGAGGGTTGCCGTAGTTTCTTTTATGAAACTCGTCCAGCCATAGAAATGCCTCCAGTTTCTGGCCTCCTGCAAACAATTTACATATGTAGATGTATGGAAATATTTAACACGTACAGCATAAGTTGGTGTGTGTGTGTGAGGCTTTTATGTTGAGGCTGATCCTATGAGGTGCTGAGCACCCCTGCTAGGTGCTGCATGTCCTAAGTTTGATGCAGCCATCATCTTATCCTCCTTCAGAGTCTGCCTTAAAACTCAACTCTGCCATTAGCACATACAGAAAACTGCCATCTGATTATAACTAGGCAGGTGGTGAGCTGAGATTACTGCTACTGACTGGTTAAGAGTTGAGCACACAACTCCTCTGTGCTAAACCCCTGTTGTTTTGGTACTCTGTCCTCTTCTGCTTGTTTGTCTCATCCATTTGTTATTTCTTGTTTGTCCTCTCAGCGGTGAGCTCTTTGGGGCAGGAACTGCAATTTACTGTAAATTTGTACAGGGCCTAGAACAATAAGCCCTGACCTGGCTTTGTCCTCTAACTACTACCACAGAAAGAATATTAAATAACGCATGCAATTCCCATGGGAGTCAACAGGAGTTGAAGATACTCAGCACCTATAGGCATGTGTGCACTAGGTGGTGATCGTAGCTCAGTGATCAGGGCCGGCTCTAGGATTTTTGCCGCTCAAAGCAAAAACAATTTTGGCCGCCCCCCCCCCCCCATTTTTTAATTACCCCACCCCCGGCCCCGCCTCAACTCCGCCCCTTCCCCAAATCCCCAGCCCTACCTCCTCCCCCCCAGGTTCTCAAGCCTAGGAGGGAGGGAGGGGGAGAAGCGGCGCCCATGCCGCGGCCACTCGGAGTCTCCCCCTCCCTCCCAGGCTCTCAAGCCTGGGAGGGAGGGCGAGTAGCGGCGCGCGAGCGGCAGCAGCAGCGGAGGTGAGCTAGGGTGGCCGGGGCACATTTTTAGGGGTGGCATTCTGGCGCTGGCCATGCCGCCCCTAAAAATGTGCCGCCCCAAGCACCAGCTTGTTTTGCTGGTGCCTAGAGCCGGCCCTGTCAGTGATCAAGGCATCAGGTTTGGATTATGTGAGATACTTCTTGGAGTCACAAGTTCAGACTCTGGCAGTATAAACAGCACTTCATCTCCCTCAGATAGATACGGTAAGTACTGTATTGTGCAGTTTGACAAGCTGGCCTATCAGATGAGACCATAAACACAGAGATGGGCTCCAAACAGAAAATGTAATCCGAACCAAAACATTCTCTTCAGCAACTTTCTGCTTACAAACCAGTCTGCCTGCAAGCAATGTTTTCTAACTATCCCACAGGACTTCTCCTATGAACAGAGGTTTGTCTTGTTCTCCTAAACTAATATCTCTCCCCCCCACCCTCGCTCCCCATGCTGAAATGGGCTGGTTACCTGTGTGGCTGCCTCCAGCCACCCGAAAGGGGGATGCACTTCAAAGGGGCTGTGTGTACACAGTTTGTAAAGCACTTTTAAGCCTTTGGGAGAAAAGGCAAGAGATATCTACATACTTAAAAATGTTATTTATTATCCTTCATTAAATTTACTGTAGATAGTGCCACATGTTATTCGCAGAGTAGTCATATTATCACTGTCTTATTTTCTCAGACTCAGATTTGGTGTACATACAGTTGTATTTTATTAGCTAAATAAAATGCCATTTTGTGCCAGGATGGGTAAAAACTGAAATAATATACCTAGAGAAATGATCTCATAGCATGGTGGGCTAAAGGTGCTCTAGTAATATAGGGAAGGGGCCATATAAACTTAATAGAGTTACTCTCATACTAATATGCTAGAACAAAAAAACAAAACAAAACCCTACAGTAAACTGGAGTTAAAGTTGAGAGTACATATAAGCAATTTAAGGATTAAAAAAACCACAAGAATGTTTTAATTATTCCAGCTACAAGCATTTCTACAACAGATAATTCAAAGTTAAGGTTAAATTTATTTAAACATATGGAAATGTACAGCTAGGGCACCCAAACAAACTTTACTCTACCCTGTAGAGACACTATGTAATAACTATATAAGTACAATAGTTCAGTGTTTGTTGATCCAGATTAGGTTAAACTGATTAGATTAGTTTATTATTTACTTATGGTACCATTACAGAAGAGAGGTAAGATCATCTGGATGTCATAACTTCAATTACTGAGATTATTAGGGACATAAAAAGCCTGGAGAAGTGCTAAATTTCTTACAGGATCCATTTAAAAATTCATTTAAAGTCAGAAACAGATTTACCTGTAAAATCTCAGAAAATTAATTCTCTACTCAAAGAGTAAGTCATGTAAATTTGGAGAGAAGACACTATATTCTTCATCCATAACAGAGAGGTTGAATCCTTGCTTCAAGGGCAAAACTCAACCTTAATATGGATTTATGACTGGTGCCTCTATAATTACATCATCTTATCAATACCATAGTCACACCTATACTAGCAACATGATACTACAAAGGAAGATTTCATCATCATCATCGCTCTTTCCTTCCCATATATCTTTCATAGACTCTAAGTTGTTGGGAGAGTCAATGTTGCGCTCCTTTTCATCTTCATGTGAAGGAGGACCCAGAAGCTCCCATATCCCCTGTTCTTTTGCTACACTCTATCCACTCTGCTTGGAATGATCCTGTGAGAGGTACTCTGTTCTCTGTGACTGAGATTCCAGAATTTGGCTGATTCTGGATTTATTGGCAAAGCTACAACATAGAAATTACTCAGTGCCACAAGAAACTCCTCTTCAATAAATGTGTGTGCATACAGGCAGATACGGTCTATGGAAAGAGTACTGTGAATGTCAAGCTTTTGGTGCCTTTGTGGAAGTGAAGAACTATTTTGCTGACTTATCCTGGCAGTTAGACTAGAGTAGGTCTCATTATCTCCAGCTCAGAGAGGTTAAAAAGGTAAGGAAGAGACCTCCAACTCACAGAGAGAAGTAGGTAAGAAAGAGCCAGAGTGATTAACAGGAATTCCTGCAGGGATAAACCCAGGGAATAACTAACCTGGGACAAAGTTCATGCTACAGTCTAGGTTGAGCTGTCTGTAAATACACTTCTGCCCCAGGGCTTTACTACTCAAGATTTGTCTCTAAGGAAAAGGAGTGAGTTTGGACAAAAGCTTATCATGTCTGTGCTGTGCTAGGAAAGGGTGGGAACCCTGTTGCAGGCAGATTGCAGTTGAGCTTGGCAGGTTATCAACCATTGCAAAATCATTAAGGTTTGATCCTGTATGTTTTCTACCTGTCTGGATTTTGAATGTGCTAGTTTGCCTGCTAGTCACATTGGGTTCTGCTTTATTATTGTTAATGCTTTTCTTTTCCTTTCTGCCCTCCTGTTAGCTATTCCCTTTTGGATTGCTTTGGAATTCAAAAGTAATATTTTCAGAGACATTTTATTTCTTTAATTTGTTGTTGTTGCTTGTTGTTCTGATGCTTGACATTTCCTAATCATGCACAACTCTCACTGGATTCAAGACTCTTTCTGCAGCGCTACAGATTTTAGACAGAATTTGCTTTAATCAGGGCCCCTGGAATTTTGTAATACTTCAGGCCAATTTCTATAGCAAATTTGAATATGTTCAGCAAAAACTTCTGCAGCAGTGATCAAATATAATTGCCTACAATTTCACACACACGCAGGATACTTGGTTGACTACAAAATTCCCGGAACCTCAGCTTTTCACAATTTCATCACCATGGAATCACTCACTTGCTAAGGAATTCAAGGCTTTTTAATACCTTGAATGTAAATTGTGGGATGAATTTTCAGTATGACACGGGCAATTAGCTATGCAACACTCCTATTACTGTTTATTAGAGTAAAGGGGTAGGAGGCTCAAAAAATAGTGATTTGCAAATCTCAAGAGGCTCAGAGGCCAAGTATGATATAGACAATCATCCAAATATTCTGAATCTTACCTCCACCTATGGATCATCAGCTGGAGTTGGAACAATGACAGAGTTTCACATGAAACCTCTGCCACCTACACTTCTATTTGTGATTAGAATCCTGAATTCAAGTGCTTCTTCCAAACCTACCATTGTTGTTAATAACACTTGGAACCTATAGCAGGGAAAAGATCTGGGGAAATCCAAACTGCTAACACTTATAATGATTAATAACAGTAGAAATGGAACAGAATCCAAAGCTCAGATGTGTAGTTGGTTGAGTTTTCATCAAATACGTTATTCAACAAATTTTACGCCTTTATTCATAGGAATAGAGGAATTTGCATACTGGGTCAGAACGGTGATCCACCTAATCCAGTGTTTTTTTGCTCAGGCAGTGACTATGGCCAAAAGCTCAAGCGGAAAGTGCAAGAAACCTCTTAGTAGACAATGAAGGGGGAGTTTCTTCCTATCTCTTCTAAGTTAGAGTCAGGCTTATGCCCTAAAGCATGAGGATTTATTTGTGTTCCTTTTCCTTATGTAACTGTGGATGTTCCCATTACCCATAGAAATGTCTAATCCATTTGTGAATCCTACTGTGCTCTTGGCCTCAATGATATCTTGGGGGAATGAGTTTGATAGGATAATGCTGCATTATGTAAAAAAATAGCATCTCCTTTTGTCAGTTTTAAATTTACTACCTTTCAGTTTCAGTGATTATCCTATTGTTATTGGATTATTAGAAGGGGTGAATAGGTGCACATGATTATCCTTCTCTCCTCAATTCATTGTTCTGTATAACCCTATCATGCCCCTTATTGATCCTCACCTCTCTAAAGTAAACAGGCCTACTCTTTACATTCTCTCTCCATATGGAAGTCTTTCCATGCTCCTAATAATTGTCCATCTCTGAACCATCTCTATTGAACTCCTTTTAGAGATAGAGTGTAAACATTTCAAAAGCACCTAGATGTTTTAGGCACTTGTGAAAATTTTACCCAGAGGACCAGGACTGGACACAGTATTTTCTGGCATTTTATCAGTTTATATATTGACATGATTACATTTTTAGCATTTTCCATCCCATTGTTTACGCACTCTAATATGTGGTTTGCTTTTTTTACTGTTGTTGCATACTGAGCAAAGCCTTCCCCTGAGCTATTCACATTGACACCTGATTATTTTTCATCATTCATTATCTGATTTTCTTTCTCCCCACATCTGACCAGCTCTACTCCAATGCCATCTCCAAATTATGGAGCAGTTTGGTTATGCAACCAGAGCCAAAATCAAAGATGGCTCATGTCTCTGTACTTGCTGAACCAAAAACCCTCGCTCTGAACACCTATAAACTTTGAGGAAGTTTCAGATCCAAATGTTGAGGCTTGGATCCATCTGTAATATTCAGGTTCCATTAATTGTTGGAAGTGTAACATTCATGGACAGTGTAAAAAAGTTTCTTTAAATAGAATGCATTTTGTAAGCAGTGCTTGTATATAGGAGAAAGTGGCACAGGGAAATCATAGAATATTAGGGTTGGAAGAGACTTAGGAGGTCATTTAGTCCAATCCCCTGCTCAAAGCAGGACCAACACCAACTAAATCATCCCAGCCAAGGCTTTGTCAAGCCGGGCCTTAAACACTTCTAAGGATGGAGATTCCACCACCTCCCTAGGTAACCATTCCAGTGCTTCACCACCCTCCTAGTGAAATGGTGTTTACTAATATCCAACCTAGACCTTCCCCACTGCAACTTGAGACCATTGCTTCTTGTTCTGTCATCTACCACCACTGAGAACAGCCAAGCTCCATCCTCTTTGGAACCCCCCTTCAGGTAGTTGAAGGCTGCTATCAAATTCTCCCTCACTCTTCTCTTCTGCAGACTAAATAACCCCAGTTCCCTCAGTACAGGAAGTTAAGAGAAGAGAAAAAAAGCTATATGTCTGTAAGAAACATCCTGGGTTCTCTCTTATGCTCAGTTAAAATAGAACAAAATGTAACTGTGGGCTGTTATAAC
Organism: Emys orbicularis; assembly: GCF_028017835.1. Taxonomy (NCBI): domain Eukaryota; kingdom Metazoa; phylum Chordata; order Testudines; family Emydidae; genus Emys; species Emys orbicularis. The sequence continues at coordinate 22,959,771 of NC_088689.1, read as the reverse complement.
TGAAGTCTCCTTTAGCAAGCTCAAACAGAGTGAAACTGCAAGGAAACAAATCCCAAAGCAAAATGGATGCTTGAGATCAGAGCTGGGGAATGGGATAGTTCTACTATTTCAAAGTACAGAACAAATTTTGGATTGAGAAGAAAATAATAAAACTGTGGCTTGGTAGATAGGTGTTGTCAAGACTTTGGGTGAAATACTGTCATCTTTGAAATCCGTGGCAAAATTTCCAGAGTCTTCATTGGGGCCAGGATTTCACCCTTGGTTGTCAAAGATACAAAAAACAAAACAAAAGCCTGAAACTATGTGTGTGTCCAGTAGGATAGACGTAAACTATGCATCATGGAAAGATCACTGCTAATAGCACCAAATTCATAATCAGGTCAGTTCTGCATGAGGCATCCAACTTTTCATTTGTTATATTTTTATTGATTATGCAGAAGTATTTAAGGGTTTATAAATTAACAGCAAACAGCACAGGAAACAGAGCTGGCATCCAATTTAAATTGTCAGCTGAAGTTCTTAGGCCCAGCTCTAAGCAGCATGTCACCACATCTCTGTACGTGGCCAGGGGAGACAAGCCAAACCAAAAGGAAATGTTAGAGAAGTCGTGAGTATAACTATAATGAATGGGGAACTACTTCTGTCAAAAGGCAGCATACTTGAAGTCAACAAAAAAACTTGCACCATAATTTTGAGGCTTTTAAAAGACTATTCCTCTTTAGTTTCCTAATCCTTGTTTGTTTTGTTTGTTGTTTTATGCTCCAGCATGAATCATAATGAATCATCACACTTCTGTTGGGGGCATGGTAGCTTTGGTTCATTTTTACTAAGCTATTCAGAATGTTGGAGTTAAAAACTGGGCTCTAGTTTGTGTGGATTGCTCATGTCATTATTTTCCCTTTGTTCACAGTCAATGAAGAACTTGAATTCCAGAGAGGTGAAAGATTCATAGCCATCCTGCTTGTTTATTTATCAGGGTTTCAACTGATTGTTGGGGGGGGGGGTGTCCCCTACTTCCTCCTCTCCATATTTTTCTCCTCTCCTCTTTTTCATAATTTTTTAGAGTCCAGAAATTGGGAATGAATAGAAAATGTTTAAGTTCTGGTTGCCCTTCATCCTTCCAAATTTCCCTTCTCCTGATTTTTATTTTTTTTTATCTTTTCACCGGCCTATTCTCCTTCCTCCATTCTTGTTTTTTTCCCCTCCCTTACACAGAAGAATTTCCTGTGTAATGTTACCAGCACTTGAGAGCCTAATGGCTGCCAAAAGTGAAAATTTAGTTGCTCTCCAATATCTCTTTGGTAGCCGATATAATTTTCAGAATAAATATTTTGTTGGGTACTAAAATAAGTAAAGAAAAAAAAAGTTCTTGTCCAAGTACCATTCTCTCCTCCTGCACCCTTCTTCTGTATACCTCTCACCTGACCATTTATAGTTTTTCTCCTTATTTGTATCTACTTACTGTTCTCCAAGTTTGTCTTTTTCCTCATCTCTATTTGTTTTTCCTCTGTGTCAGTCTGTCTTTCATTTCTACATCTACCCTCTGCTTTGTTTCCCCCTCACTCACTTTCTGATGACTGTCCTCTGTTTATTTCTCTTTTTTAGCTCTCTTTTTTGCTTCTTTTAAGTTTGTCTTTGAACCAGCTGGCAGCTGCAACAGAATTCTATTAGTGCTGGGCTTCTAAGAACAAGTGCTTTCCCATCAGTGCCACCTGCAGAGTGAAACTGACTAGGAATCTACTAACGCCAGGAGTACAGTGCTAATAGAGTTCTTCTAGTCTAGCTGCAGGAGCTGGAGGTCCCGTGGACTTAAAAAGGTAGCCCACTGACAGTCAAGGTCTGTACTGATCTGGCAGACAGTGGCTTTGTTCACCCTGCAAGCTTGTGATTTTGTCATTAGAAAAGAGTTGGGTAATATCAGAGTATTATTTGTCACATGTAAATGTTTGGGGAAATTTGATTTTATACTGTAGTTGGTGGGGTACAGGGATGGTATTCTTGGAAGGATATGCAGCATTCAGCTGTAGCAGGTTACTTTTACAAAGTAATTTGAAATATTTGACCTTACAGAGGGAGTCTCCTGTTTAGCACATACCACAAATACTTTCCCTATGTATGATTTACCAGAAAGGATGATAGTACAGTAGTTGGAGATAAACACCTGATATGAGATTGAATCCATTCCCCTGTAAGTACAAGAAAAGGTCCACCAAACAATGACCTATTGTATATTAAACAGATTGTCACCTGTTTTTGGTATTATTTTTTCGTAGACAAGGCAAGGAGCGGAAGGATGATCAATAGTTAGGGTGCTAGCTGGAGCATAAAAAGACCTGGATTCAGTTCCTTCCTCTATCATAGACTTCCTCTGTGTCCTTTGGCAAGTTACTTATGTTCTCTCTGCCTCTCTTCAACATCTGGAGAAAACAGAACTTCCCTACTTCACTGGGATGTTGTGAGAATAGCTCAGATACTATGGTGATCAGGGGTACATTAAATATTTTCAAGAGTAGGTACTTCAAGTTAGGCTCCTAAATCCATATTTACACACCTAAATATTTGGCCTGATTTTTAAAAGTGTTTAAGCAGCTGAACTGAAGTCAATGGGAGCGTCTGGTATTTATGCCTTTCTAGAGCACCCATTACTGTAGCATGTGGGTTCCCTACAAAATTGAAATATATTTGTTACTCTATAAAAGGCAGAAATTTCCTGTACTTCCCCAGTTATATCTGGTTTCTTATACCGATCAGATGGCAGATGATGTCCCCAAGAGTAGCAGTTACTTAGAAGATTTTTTTTTAAAAAGTCTAGAACCAAATCTGTGGAGAACTTGTAACCTAACATGCATTATACAGTAACTCCTCACTTAACGTTGTAGTTATGTTCCTGAAAAATGCAACTTTAAGTGAAACAATGTTAAACGAATCCAATTGTCCCAAAAGATTTAATGTAAATGCTGGGGGTTAGATTCCAAGGAAATTTTTTGGGGTCAGACAAAAGGCATTATACTGTATACTGTACAGTACAGTACTATACTGTGGTTGGGAAGTGCCCCTGGCTTACCCCACACAGGCACAGCCCGCTGCAGGCAAGGATGCTAGGAAGCACCTTTGTAGCAGCAGCGGCAGCTTCCCCAGAGAACAGGTTTGGATTTTGCCGGGAATGCTCCAGGCCCGCCTCTTCCTGTCCCCGCTCCACGCCAGGCCCACCTCTTCCCACCCCCACTCCACCTCCTCTCCAGAGCAAAGTCCTAAGCACCGCCAAACAGCTGTTTGGAGGCACTTAGGACTTTTTGGGAGGGAGGCGGAGGAGTGGAGATGCAGCGCTTCCCTGCTCCTGCCCCTCCCTCCCAGAAAGTCCTAAGCGCGAAGTGCTGGGAGGGAGGGAGAGGAGCAGGGAAGCCCCACGTCTCCACTCCTCCCCCTCCCTCCCGGAAAATCCTAAGCGCCGCTAAACAGCTGTTTGGCGGTGCTTAGGACTTTCTGGGAGGGAGGGAGAGGAGCAGAGACACGGCACTTCCCCGCTCCTGCCCCTCCCTCCCAGGAAGTCCCAAGTGCCACCAAACAGCTGTTTGGTGGTGGGGGAAGCACTGGGAGGGAGGGGGAGGAGGCGGAGAATCGGAACTTGGGCAATGCTCCCTTGTAAAGTTGCTGCTCTTCCACAGAATCTTAGAAGCAGGCAGCCAAACGACGTTATAAGGGAGCATTGCACAACTTTAAACGAGCATGTTCCCTAATTGAGCAGGGACGTAACATTGAAACAACGTTAAGTGGGACAACGTTAAATGAGGAGTTACTGTACATTTTCAAAATGACTCACATACCCTAAATGACTTATCCTGCAGGGCCTACCTAAGTCAAAAATTCCTGCTTGGCCTACAGCCACAATACCTTATGATATGATTCCTTCAGCTCTGGTAAGCTAAACACAGTCAAGCTGGATTCATATATGGATGGGGAGACCATCAAAATGCACTTGTTGGTGGGTGCTTCAGGACATGTTGCTGGTGTTTATTCCTCATAGTCATAACTGAGCCATTGCTCCAGCATTGTATTCAGGGTGCTTATTAATACTATAGGTGCTGTTTCTGGAGGACATATAAAACTAAGGTCATATAAAACTAATGTGCACATTTAAAGAATCTATGATCTTTTTATTCCCCCCTCCCAGTAAATAAGAGTGCTAATGCTGCTGTCCTTGCGAAAGATCCACTCAAGCCAATACAATTTGTTTTCTTGAATTCCCCCAGTGTTTTCAGTTTGGTGTAGTATTTGGCCACAAATTGTTGTGTAGGGTAGATTTGCAGCTGCCATGTTTGAGGCATTTGGTGGTGGATAATGTGATCCTTCTGTATAGTTTATATATCTGTTTGTTTCTAAAACACTGTGGAGATCTTTAGGATGAGAAATCAGATATAAATGAAAGATGACACCAATCCATGCACACATGATTTACATAGTGTAAGTTTAGCAAAGTATCATATAACATACACACTGTCAGAGTTTCCAAATATTCTCGCTGTACTATATATAAAAAAGTTCTTAGATTGTAGTTTCAGTTTGATAAATTAGTTTTCACTTCTCTTCCTAAAAGCACAATTAAACAGTATGTCTTAGTGTTTTTTCTACAATGTTATTTTCCCCAGGAAAGGTTCAGTCTTCATGCAGCCTATTTTTCTGCACTTTATCTCTGGGCAGACTGTTGTCAGGATATCTGCCATCCTGCAAACCTTCTTTTAAAACAGACCCCAAATCTCTTTGGGTTTGGCAAAGCACAATAGTATGACACAGTCAATGAAGCACAACATGATGTTGTGATGGACGGTGTTTGCTGGTGGCATTGCCTACTGGTTAAGAGGTTAGGCCTCTGTTTGCCATGACTCTAATCTTTCCCCTAGGCTATCATCACGCCCTGTAGTGGTCTGTCTTTCGATGGAAGATGACCATACCCTCCAGTCAGGTCACCAGTCAGTCTTATCTCCCCCCACTATGATTGGGTTCCAAGGAAGATATGGGGTCCATCTACTGACCCATGTGGGTGTCCAGTCCAAGCTAGGGGTTTCCAAGGGTCTTTACCTTTTCCCTTCCTTCCTGCAGGGAGGAAGAGTTTAGAATCAAGAGTTTTCATGTCCCTCTTAGTGAGAGGGGTTGGTAGGGAAGCCAGAGTCCTCCCACTCCACCAGGCTCTAGCCCAGAGCCCTCTAAGAGGTACCAATGTCTTGCATCCAGCCGTGTAGCTTCCTCCCTGGGCCACTTCATACCACACACTGTCTTTCCAAAGTCTTATAGTTTGCCTCACAGTAGTAAAGGAAAAGATAATAGTTCAGCCAACAATGGGCTCAGCAAGCAAGTTCTTGCTCTCTGGAAGAAGGTTTCTGCAGCACCCTTCCCCAGGAGTTCTTAGAGAAGGTCTCTCTCCCTGCCCTGTCAGGCCCCTTCTGCACTGCCTAGCTCCCTTTTAAGCATCACGTCAAGGTGCAGCTTCCTCTGCAGGTGTGGCTAGGCAAGGTCTCCTGTGGCCAGACTTGCTCCTTAACCCCTTCAGTTCCAGTGTGGGGTTTATATACTCTGTTACAGGTATAATCATTTTGCCATAAAGGCAACGACCCTAAACTTTACTTGCAGATTTCTTGCTCAGGGCTGGATTATTACTTTAAGCCACAACCTGAATTGGAGGAGAAGGAGCCACAGTGTAACCAGAATCTGAGGAGGAACTCCAGCTGACTCCTCCGGAATTCTTCTTGGGGCTCAGAAGAAAGCATGATACCGTAGAGAGTTCACCACCTTCTGCTGGCCCATCTGAGCTTGTTGGTGCAAAGGAGAGCAGGGTCAGAGGCCACAACTTTGCCCCTTTGCAATGATAGTAACGGCTGTCCCGGGAACTGTGATTCTAAGCGTGCCCTGCTCTTTGGAAGGTGTGGGAGAGAGGTGGAGGGTCCGCTTGATCTCTGACCAGACAGGAGAAAGGGGAGCCTACTTTGCTCTTAGCAGATAAGTCTCAATCCCAAATAACAGTGTTAGTGGTTTGATTTTTCCCAACATCTGAACTGTTGCCCCAAAACCACTTCCTTTATCTCCGTCCTCCCACTACCACTCCATATTGACAAGTAGTGGGTGTATCATGATAATGTAGTAGCGTATGCTTATAACATTTGTGGATGATACCACACTGGGAAGGGTTGCAGGCAACTTGGAGGACAGGATTAGAATTCAAAATGACCATGATAAATTGGAAAATTGGTTCGAAATCAACAAGATGAAATTCAATAAAGACAAGTACAAAGTACTTCACTTAAGAAGGAAAAGTCGAATGCACAGCTCAAACTGGGGAATAACTGGCTAGGTCATAGTGCTGCTGAAAAGGATCTGGGGATTATAGTGGATCACAAATTGAATATGAGTCAACAATGTGATGAGGTTGCAAAAATGCTAATATCATTCTGGGGTGTATTAACAAAAATATTGTATGTAAGACACAGGAGGTAATTGTTCTACTGTATTCATCACTGATGAGGCTTCCGCTGGAGTACTGTGTCCAATTCTGGTTGCCACATGTTAGGAAAGATGTAGACAAATTGGAGAGAGTCCAGAGGAAGGCAACAAAAATGATAAAAGTTTTAGAAAACCTGACCTATGAGGAAAGGTTAAAAAAACTGAGCAAGTTTATTCTTGAGAGAAGACAGCTGAGGGGGGGAACCTATTAACCGTCTTCAACTATGTTAAGGACCGTTATAAAGCGGACAGTGATCAGTTATTTTCCATGTCCACTGAAGGTAGAATAAGAAGTAATGGTCTTAATCTGCAGCAAAGGAGGTTTAGGTTAGAAACCTTCAAACTATAAAGGTATTTAAGCTCTGGAACAGGCTTCCCAGGGAGGTTGTGGAATCTCCATAATTGGAGATTGTCCAACCTTTTTTAAAAAACAGGGATGGCTTAGGTTTACTTGATCCTGCCCGGGTGTAGGGGACTGGATGTGATGGCTTCTCAAGGTTCCTTCCAGACCTACAATTTCTATGATTCGGTGAGCAGTGGAACTGGAGTCAAAGGGCCCATGCTCTCTGAAGGGACTGTTATGGACGACACACCAAGGGAACTGGTGGAGTTAGGAGTTAGGCTGGAAGCAACTCTGCCACATGGACAGAGCAGTCCACAGGGTTTAATAAAATTCCACTTGTTCAACTTAACCTGCATTCAGCTTCACTCTTCACTAATGAAACAATGGGTAGCACTGGCACAGGACAGTTCCTCTCCTGAATCTTAAAAAGCCAGTATGCTTTACTACATTTGTCAGTGTAGCTCTTTCTACTGTATGTCTATGAATGCAGAAATCTACTAATCTTCATGTGTGTTGCTTATTCTTTCTGTAACATAAAGTAACATAAAGCTAAAAATCAAAGCCTAAGCTTGTCAGTAACTAAAGGCAGAGAATCCTACAAACTCATCAAAGAGAACACTGCAGTATTTAATCTAGTCTATGAAGTTTCTACCACAGATGCCTCTGCCATGATTGGGGCACTGAAGGTCATTTGTGAACTCTGAATTGCTGGTTGTGTGACAGCAAAAAAAAAGAGGGCCGAAAGAAAGGTTAAATTAGAGAGGCAACTGGAAGTTATTCTTGTATGTAGAAGTACATTAGCTAAATTAATGACAGTAAACCTCCAATTAGCTGAATGCTGATGCTGATTTACAAATTTACAAGGTAAATACGTGCTTTTTCCAGCTAAAGAATTGAATAGGGAACTGTCTAGCCTTCACATTGTAATAAATGGATTTAAGTAATCACTTGCTATGTATCAGTGCATACTAATTTCATTTATATTATTCACACATTTTATATTTACAATAAATCTCTCCGGATTTCTGACCGCAGTACAGAAAACATAATTTATGACCACATTTTCTAAAATGTCATCCCATAAATATGAAGGCGGACAAAGGCATGGGAATAGATTCAGTATCCCTTCACTTTACAGTAAGCAGTTTACCATCTTATTTATAAAACAGGCAACTCCAGTAGGCTCAATGTACCTGCATTTAGCTGATACTAAAAGAAAGTGGAATTTCCAAGCCAGTATCTGTTTCATAATTAATATGAATGTATTGAATGCTCACATTATAGTAAGGAGAGACAAAAGAGGATAGCTATTATAAATTACATCAATTGTATCTTTTACAGTGTGTTGGAGAGTAAAATAACTAAAATATGAAGCTCTTAATTGGGCAGTGTAATTGGTATATAGCTATATTGAGACTGGATAGGATTTTCCTACAAGGTGTCTTTCAGGGGATAATGGGTGTAAACTGCTTGGCACTGTAGAGATTTCTAATAGGAACAAAGCTTTGTGGTTCCCTATACAGTAAATATTTGCATTGTAGTGCTTGCCTCTGAAGAGGAATTTATTAGTGGATACAGATTTTACATAGTATCATTGACAGCAGCTACTCAGTCAGTTAATTTATAAATCCTTAGTGGCATACTTCATGTTATGTTCTCATGCTTTCTCATTTTAGAACCCATAGCTCAAAGAAGATTTATACAATGGCCACAGTGTATATTACACCGAGAATGTGGTATTTTCTTAGCACCCACATATCTTCAGGCCACTGTCCTAGTAATAACAACGAGGAGTACGGTGGCACCTTAAAGACTAACAGATTTATTTGGGCATAAGCTTTCGTGAGTAAAAAACCCACTTCTTCAGATGCATGGAGTGAAAATTACAGATGCAGGCATTATGTAAGGTAACTCCCTTCTCTTCATGTGTCAGTATAATAATGCCTGCATCTGTAATTTTCCCTCCATGCATCTGAAGAAGTGGGTTTTTTTACCCACGAAAACTTATGCCCAAATAAATCTGTTAGTCTTTAAGGTGCCACCGGACTCCTTGTTGTTTTTGTGGATACAGATTCACACGGCTACCCCCTGATACTTGTCCTAGTAATGCTCTTTCATATCGATTCATTTAGCAAGGTATTGAGATATAAGGTGTATTACCAAAATCCATAGCTTTTCCTCCTAATAGGTTTCCCAACTAGGGTCCTTTTGAATCTTCTTTGAAAGGTCACCTGCAGGCTTGAAATACTTGGGCATCTAGATGCCCGCTAATATTGACTGTATATCTGAAATCAATGAACCAGCTCATTAGAAGAGAGTATAATCTAAACAAAATAAGCGGTTATATTTACCTTTCTCTGTAAAGAGAGAATCATGGCTATATGTTGTTGCAGCTATCAATGCATTTTGTACAGATAGATGTCCACAAAAATGGCTCATGGGTTGGACTAGACAGTGTAGGGAACTAATGTGCATAAAAACTTAGTTCATATAATGTATTAAAAGTATATAAAATAAATAGTTTAGTGAAAGTTTCTAGTAGAATTTATGCTGAATACTTTGCAGTTATCTATATAAGATAAGTAATATGGTGTCACTTTAACCGTGGTTGATCTGTACACTGCAATTAATACAATGTGATAGTATATTGGTTGGTTTGTGCACTTGAGCAAGCAAGAAGTCTGGGTCACTTTGCTCACCATATTGGCAACGTGTCGTTAGCTGCTGCACAATTGGTTGTGGGTATATTGCAAGGGATATAATATTAGTGGAGATTTATTTATGGCTAGAGGGTGAGCTTGACATCCTTTCACCAGTTCTGGCTAAAATATGGATTACTCAGTTCACAATTTTACAGGTATTCAGAAATATTTCTTAAGTTTTTATGATAGATTAATACATTAAATTGACTCAGGTGGAGATGAACTTTATTGCAAAAAATTAGTTGTTTCTCATATTTATGAGGATTCTTAAACCTTATTAACTACTCAAGTAGAGAGAGAGAGAGAAATATCTGCATTTCTGGTTAATGCTAATTTCATTTCACATTGACCTAAATATGAGTTTGATGAAATTTAATTAGCTTCTTTTAAACTTTGTGATGAAAATGTGTAAATTTAAACATGTTATATTGGTACAGTTTTTATCTGAGCTTGTGTTGCTATCAATGAAAATTGCTTTGTTTAGTTTTTGCCTTCAAAATCTGCTCCATTTCGCCTGCAAATTTTCGTCAACCTCAGGTCAAGCTATCTGTTAAGAAATGAAGTGCAGATTAGAGAGACTGGACCATATGGTATTATTTCCCTCTTAAGTTGTTTAGTGGGAAGGTGCAATAATGTAAACAAGACAAATCACTGCTGAGAAGATAATTTATTTAGATTTTGTTGTCTCTAATACAGAAATGTATGATGAAGGGAAATGCCCCTAACACTTTTAAAGATGCTGAAATATGGGAAGTACTTTTTGGAATTCAATGGCAAAATGTAATGGCTCTGTAAGTTCCACTTTCAAAGAGCTGTCAGACTGCTTTTTGTATTGAATAATATTTAAAGAGAAAGGAGCTAAATTTTACATTACCTTTTTGGTAAGAAAATTAGCATTTGTTTTCTGTAAGGTAATTAGTGTCTGCTATAATATCTACTCAGACAGCAGTATGTCATCTCTTTTGTAAGAGTTAAAGATGAAAAATTATGGCATCTTTTGCATATTTGATTCATGAAAAATAATTTGTCCCAGAGAAACTTCTTAATGTTCTTGGATAATTTTATCATCTGGTATTTGGCAACCATACATTTTAGAGCAGCCATTTCCTTCCTGTATTTTGATTCATTATTTTACTATTCCAGAAGTGTAATGGACCTTGTTTAGAAAAAAGAAATGTGTCCTTTATTTAAGATTTCTTTTACAATAGTTATTGCATCTTTTCAAATTTAATTATGTCTCAGTCCTTTCCAAATCACGTAAGTTAAAGGTCCCATCCTACCTCTCCCTGAGGCATCATTACAAAATGTTCCCAGATGGAGTCTACTGCTTAACTGATGATTTTAGAAGAGATTAGCCCCTATGTGATAGTCTTACTCATTGATGAGCTTGTATTTTATGTGTTTCAGTGCTGAATTTGTAGCTTCCAAATTATCCTCTACTGTAATATATAGGACACTTCATCATAAAATGGACTGAATTTTACAAACGACATGCCCTTTCTGCCAATCATTTGCATTTTAAATCATAATTATTTCTGGCTCACATTTCCATCAGATGAGTCTTTATTCATCCGCATTATTATATCAAATGAGCAGGTATTGTGTGGCTGGTAAAAAGGATGTAAGTAAAGAATGGAGTGAGTGCAAGTTGACATAGCAGAAGTGTAAATATTTCTTAGAGACTCACGCCTTTACTCAGGGAGTTAGGTGGCAACAGTAGGTTGGCTCCATTATATTTGGCCCTGGCTTGAACCATTATTCTGCTTTTCATGTGCAATGACCTTCATCATGTCTTTAAAATAAATGACTCAGCATTTTCCCCTCCCAAAAGGAAAAGTGTATTTTGAAGTCTTTAATTCATGAAGGTGTCGGAAGTCTAATCTTATCCCCCCGTTAAATCAGCTCTTTCAAGCACTGAAAAGGAGTGAATATCTAAAAAGGACCAAGTGACTACATTTGTGATTTCAGTGCCATACATGGTGGAAGTCGGGCTCAACGGGTAGTGATCAATGGCTCCGTGTCTAGTTGGCAGCCGGTATCAAGCGGAGTGCCCCAAGGGTCGGTCCTGGGGCCGGTTTTGTTCAATATCTTTATTAATGATCTGGAGGACAGTGTGGATTGCACCCTCAGCAAGTTTGCAGATGACACTAAACTGGGAGGAGTGGTAGATACGCTGGAGGGTAGGGATAGAATACAGAGGGACCTAGACAAATTAGAAGATTGGGCCAAAAGATATCTGATGAGGTTCAACAAGGACAAGTGCAGAGTCCTGCACTTAGGAAGGAAGAATCCCATGCATTGCTACAGACTAGGGACCGAGTGGCTAGGCAGCAGTTCTGCAGAAAAGGACCTAGGGGTTACAGTGGATGAGAAGCAGGATATGAGTCAAGAGTGTGCCCTTGTTGCCAAGAAGGCTAACGGCATTTTGGGCTGTGTAAGTAGGAACATTGCCAGCAGATCGAGGGACCTGATCATTCCCCTCTATTCGGCATTGGTGAGGCCTCATCTGGAGTACTGCGTCCAGTTTTATGCCTCAAACTACAAGAAGGATGTGGAAAAATTGGAAAGAGTCCAGTGGAGGGCAACAAAAATGATTAGGGGTCTGGAGCACATGACTTATGAGGAGAGGCTGAGGGAACTGGGCTTATTAATCTGCATACGAGAAGAATGAGGGGGGATTTGATCGCTGCTTTCAACTACCTGAAAGGGGGTTCCAAAGAGGATGGATCTAGACTGTTCTCAGTGGTAGCAGATGACAGAACAAGGAGTAATGGTCTCAAGTTGCAGTGGGGGAGGTTTAGGTTGGATATTGGAAAAACTTTTTCACTAGAAGGGTGGTGAAGCACTGGAATGGGTTATCTAGGGAGGTGGTGGAATCCCCTTCCTTAGAGGTTTTTAAGGTCAGGCTTGACGAAGCCCTGGCTGGAATGATTTAGTTGGGGATTAGGTCCTGCTTTGAGCTGGGGGTTGGACTAGATGACCACATGAGGTCCCTTCCAATCCTATGATTCTTTGAAGTCAGTAGTACACCTCTACCCCGATATAACGCGGTCCTCGGGAGCCAAAAAATCTTACCGCGTTATAGGTGAAACCGCGTTATAGCGGGTAGGGAAGGCTCCTTGTCCCCTGACTGCCCCCCGAGTCCCTCTGCCCCTTATCCAACCCCTCGGCCCCTGCCTGGCACCCTTAACACGTCGCTCAGAGCAGCGTGTCGGAGCCAGACATGCTGACATGGTGATCTGCCGGAGCACACAGCCCTGCCCCACAGAGCGCTGCTTTACCGCGTTATATCCGAATTCGTGTTATATCGGGTCGCATTATATCGGGGTAGAGGTGTATAAGGCCATTTATTTCCTCACACAAAGAAATGGCCTTAACCATAAAACACTCTAGGCTGGGTTATTGGAAGGTTGTTCATTGAGGGAAATTAATTTTATTATAACACTTCTTGATATTATGTAGATTTCTTTCCCTTCCACCCATCTTCTTTCTCTAACTCATCAGTACTTAGCCACACTGAGGCTACCATAGAGGCTTATGGTAGAGCGGCCAACACTCAAGCACCCCTTGTGGGCAGGGGTGGCTCTGCAGCACCCAGCCTCTTATATCCCAATTGAGTGATTGGTATATTATTGATTAACCTTTTAGAGCCCAGTGGTGACAGGGAGTTCAGCCATTAAGTCAGCTACAGTATTCTGATTATCATCAGAGTGAGAGACTCGATGAGCACATGAGAAACAACGTGAAGTAATTATACTTGTGTTTATTAATATGTTTATTTTCCAAATAGGTACTGCCAAGAATACTTATGGGTATGTCTTCACTGCTGTGAACCACCCACCACATGCCTGCAGCTAGCCTGAGTCAGCTGACTCGTGGGGCTCGGGCTGTGGGGCTCTGAATGTAGCTATTCAGGGTTGGGCTGGAGTCTGGGCTCTGAGACTGCATGACAGAGGAGGGTCTCAGAGCCTGGGCTATAGCCTGAACGTCTACACTGCAGTTTCTAGCCCCAAAGCCTGAGCCTAGTGAGCTCTGAGGCTATGTCTACACTATTTCTCCCGCTGACACAGCTACTGCCTATCATGGAAGCAGGAGTTATTAAGTCAATGAGAGAGCTCTTTCCTGTCGGCTTAGAGTGGCTTCACCAGAAGCGCTACAGTGGCATAGCTACATCAGTTCAGCTGTGCCACTGAAAATAATGTAGTGTAGACATAGCCTGAGACTCGGTGCCCAGCATTTTTTTTTATCTCAGTGTAGACGTACCCTATAACATAAGAGATGAGATATAGTAAAACATGCCCAGTACTTGTATATTCATCACTTATGTCTTCTGGTGGTAGAAATCCAGAATTGGTGGGGTGATCATCAGGTGTACATCAGTCTGGAATGTCCCAATGTATCTCAAATGGCACGCAGGCCAGGTGACAACTTTTATAATAAGTTATGCTGATTCCAGCCTTTGATACATGCTCATTCATCCCCTTTTCCTTATCTGAGTTTCTGTACCCTACTAATATTGGCGTTCCCATCTCCTGTAAGCTACTTAATCATTTATGTTTTACTTATCAGCATATATGTCAATTACTTGCAATGGCATTTCTGAGATTAAATATCTACATATTTGGCTTACACCCATTTCTTAGAATTGCCCAAATATCGAAAACCTGTACTTTGTGGTTGCTGACAGAACACGCATCAGCACTTTAGCCTACTTGTTCACCGCAGCATTTTATCTTGAGACACGGGGTCACTATAGATTAGCCCCTTATGTCAAACTAAATCCAGGCCTTCGTCTTGATCAGTTTGGCTAAGCTAAGTATCTTTCAGGCCTGAAGTCCTGTATTCCTCTACCTCCTACTCATGCAAAATGGCTAACATGATATAGTTAGCTACACTCTGTTTCCCCTCTTCAGAGCCCCTTAGCACTTCACACAGTTTTTCCAAATATAAAGCCCTTTGCTGGGCTAATTTATTACAAGAGTGCCATGCATGAAAATCATAACAAAAGTCCAAAAACCATAATCCAGAGTTCCCCAGCACAGTTCAAATATTATATCAGTCATCACACCAAATACAGTTCTGGGATCTCTCACAAGGCCTTGGCACTCCAGTATGGCTCTGGTGTCTCTCACCCCACCCCACCCCACCCCCAGCCATTGTAGCTGGGGTGCTTCTCTGTCCTGTTTTTCTTAACATGTATGGTTCTAGCTCTTGCTTGGAGACATCAGCAGGCTCACCGTTCCATCATTCCTGAGACTTCAGTCCTCTCTGGACCTCTGGTTTCAGCTCTCCATCTCAGAGAGCCAGCAGGAATCTCCCTCTGCTTCTCTCAGCCTTCAGCTCTCTCCAGTCTTTTCTAGCCATGGTTGTCTGTCCTGGGGAAGTTTGTAGGTGACCATCCCCCCCGCCCTCCCAAATGTCTCCCTGCCTTCAGCTTTCAGCAGTCTGATCTGGCTCCACAGCTCACTAGGGAATTCTCACCATTCTCTGAGGAGTGTCCCCTCTATGAAGCTCTGACCCCAGCCTCTGCTCTTCTTCTGAAGTCTCTCTGCTTCTCTTGGGGCTTTGGGTGCTGAACTCTCTGATCCCTCTGGTGTCTTTTGTTCTGGGTTTTGAACTCTCTTGCTTTTGGGCTGTCTCTCATTTACAACTCCCAGGGGCAGCTCTCATTACACCAGCCTCGGGTGCACCTGGACTGGAACAGGAGAGCTGGGCCCAATTTCATTTAAGGGAACAGTTACTTCATCCTCTTCCCCTCAGCATTCAGAGCTGGACTGAAAGCAATCCATGGCCCAAGGCCAGTGGTCCCCAAACTGTGGGACACGATCTCCTAGGGAGGCATGGAAGAACTTTAGGGGGGTGCAGCAGGGCCTAGGCCAGCCCCCACAGGGGATAGGCAGATAGCGCCACCCAGCCCTACTCTATCCCTGGCCCCAGCCCCCAGCTGCAGCTGCACCCCAGCTCCTCTCCTGGCCCCCGCTCCTGGCTGTGCCTCAGCCGCCGGCGCCAGCCCCTGCTCCTGGGCCTGCTCCCGGCCCATGGCCCCCAGCTTTCTCGGCCCCTGGCCCCCTCTCCCAGACCTGACTCCTGGCCATGGTTCGGCCCCCACTCCTGGCCTCCAGCCACAGTTCTGCTTCCGGCCCCCCACCCTGTCCATGGCTCCCTGGCCTCAGCTCCGGCCCCAGCCCCAGGCCCAGCTGCGACTCCACTCCCAGTCCAGGGGGCACGGACACTAGGGTTACCATTCGTCCGGATTCTGCCGGACATGTCCGGCTTTTTTGAGTTAAAAATAGCGGCCGGGGGAAATTTGTAAATGTCCGGATTTCCCCCCAATGCAGAGAGCGCGTGGCTGACAGGGCAGCCGGCCAGATCGTGCCACTCGCACGGGGCTTTGACAGCCAGAGCCCCTTCTCCACTTCCCCTTCCTCTCCCCTGCAACTTGAGACCACTCCCCTCCTCTCTCTCCCTCCCTCCCCCTCCCTGCATTCGCAGATCGCCGGCCGGCCGTTCGCCTCGGGCCCCCGGCAGTCTGGAGCTCCTCCCCCTGCTCCCCCCTCCCCTGCTGCCGAGCGCGCTGCTCTGCAGCACTCTGTTCTGAGCGGCAGGGTAAGGGGGCCAGGGGGTCGGAGAAGGGGCAGGGAGGTTCTGGAGGGGGCAGTCAAGAGACAGGGAGCAGGGTTGGATGGGTCGGGAGTTTGGGGGGGGCTGTCTGGGAGTTGGGGGTGTAAGGTTTTGGGCAGTCAGGGTACAGGTAGGGGATAGGGTCCTAGGGGGGCTGTCATAACTATAAAAGGAAGGGTAACAGCTCTCTGTGTACAGTACTAAAATCCCTCCTGGTCAGAGACTCCAAAATCCTTTTACCTGTAAAGGGTTAAGAAGCTCGGGTAACCTGGCTGACACCTGACCCAGAGGACCAATGAGGGGACAAGATACTTTCAAATCTTGGGGGGGGAAAGGCTTTTGTGTGTGTCCTTTGTTTAAGGGGTTGTTCGCTCTTGGGACTGAGAGGGACCAGACATCAATCCAGGTTCTCCCCATCTTTCTAAACAAGTTTCTCTTATTTCAAAATTGTAAGTAAAAGCCAGGCAAGGCGTCTTAGATTTACTTTGTTTTCTCAGCTTGTAAATGTACCTTTTACTAAAGTGCTTATCTTGTTTGCTATACTTTGAACCTAAGACAGAGGGGATTCCTCTGAGCTCTTTAAGTTTGATTACCCTGTAAAGTTATTTTCCATACTGATTTTACAGAGATGATTTTTACCTTTTTCTTTAATTAAAAGCCTTCTTTTTAAGAACCTGATTGATTTCTCCTTGTTTTAAGATCCAAAGGGGGTTTGGATCTGTATTCACCAGGAGTTGGTGAAAGGAAGGAGGGGGGAAGGGTCAATCTCTCCTTGTTTAAGATCCAAGCAGTTTGGATCTGTATTCACCAGGGAATTGGTGAAAGGTTTCTCAAGGCTTCCCAGGGAGGGAATCCATCGAGAATGGTGGCAGCGGGACCAGAGCTAAGCTGGTAGATAAGCTTAGCAGTTTTCATGCAGGCCCCTACATTTGTACCCTAAAGTTCAAAGTAGGGATACAGCCTTGACATGGTGGCACAGCGGTGGGATCGTTTTAAACCCAAAAGCCAGTAAGAGATTTTTTTTTCCTTCTAGCTGCTTGGAGAGCAGAGCTGAAGGTAGATGCATATCTTATCTCTCCTTGCCTGAAGGCAGAGGTGTTAAGTTTTTTTAACAAGGTCCTTTGTTAAGAGAAGGGTTCAATTAATGAGCAAACAACTGGTAAAGATAATTTACAAGCTGAATTGTGTTTTTTTTCTTTTTTACATCCTCGGAAGTAGCTAGTTAGAAACTCTCTGTTAACTCAGCAGCACTCAGCAGGAGCCTGAGCTAAGTACATCCCAGTTTCAGTCAACTGCAGAGGGGTGTGACCCAGCACAAGAAAACCAGGAAAATGACTACCAAAGAAGAAAAAGCTAAAGAGGAGGCCCACAAGAGAGCTATGGAGCTGAAAGAAAAAGAGATAGAGCTGAGAGACAGAGAAGAGAAAGCCAAAGAGGGGGCCCACAAGAGAGAGATGGAGCTGAGAGACAGAGAAGAGAAAGCCAAAGAGGAGGCCCACAAGAGAGAAATGGAGCTGGAAAAAGCCAAACAGGAGGCCCATGAAAGAGAAGAAAAAGCCAAACAGGAGGCCCATAAAAGAGAGATGGAGCTGAAAGAAAAAGAGATGGAACTGGAAGCAGCAAGGACTAGGCAGGGTGCATCAGACCATCCTAACAACTCCTCTCCAGGTACCACTTCCCATCCCAGGAAATTCCCCACCTACAAGGCAGGCGATGATACTGAGGCCTTCTTAGAAAATTTTGAAAGGGCCTGCCTTGGATACGACATCCCTCCAACCCAGTACATGGTAGAGCTGAGGCCGCAGCTCAGTGGACCCTTAGCAGAAGTGGCGGCTGAAATGCCTAAGGAACACATGAACAGTTATGAACTTTTTAAAAACAAGGCCAGACTCAGAATGGGGCTAACACCCGAGCATGCCCGTCGGCGGTTCAGAGCCCTAAGGTGGAAACCAGATGTGTCATTTACCCGGCATGCCTACCACATTGACAAAAATTGTGATGCCTGGGTATCAGGAGCAAATGTTAAATCTCTGGAAGATCTGCTTTCCCTAGTAAAAATGGAGCAGTTTTTAGAGGGTGTTCCTGAGGAAATAGAAAGGTACATCCTAGATGGGAAGCCCAAAACTGTAACCGAGGCGGGGGAGATTGGAGCCAAATGGGTGGAGGTGACAGAAAAGAAAAAAGCTAGTAGCAGTTGGAGCGAATATCAGAAGGGGCAAGCCGAAACAAAACCTTATCACCGGGGACAACCCAAGACCCCACCCACATCCCAAGGGAAACCCCAGACGCCTTCTCACCCCACCACACCAGTCTCCAGCAACCAACATCGCCCCGGTGATACCTTAGCAGGGCGATGTTTTAAATGTAATGAACTGGGGCACATAAAGGCTCACTGCCCCAAGAACCCCAACCGATTACAGTTCATTACACCCCAATCACACCAAAGAACCCCAGACCCAGATGCCTCTCTCATACCCTCGGAGCGAAGGGAAACCTTGAGAGTGGGCGGAAAGAAGGTTATCGCTTGGAGGGACACTGGGGCACAAGTGTCAACTATCCACCAATCCCTAGTGGACCCCAAACTCATCAACCCTGAGGCTACAGTGACAATTCAACCCTTCGTGTCACAGTCTGTAACCTTGCCTACAGCCCAGTTGCATGTCCAGTACAAGGGCTGGTCAGGAATGTGGACTTTTGCAGTCTATGACAATTATCCCATTCCCATGCTGTTGGGGGAAGACTTGGCCAACCATGTGAAGCTAGCCAAGAGGGTGGGAATAGTCACCCGCAGCCAGGCTAAGCAAGCTTTCACCCCCATCCCTGTTCCTAAGCCATTCACCAGGGCCCCGTCTGTGTTACCGGAGACCCAAAACCAGGTGGTGGAACCGGATCCCCTGCCAACGACTGCAACAGCCGTAGTGGATCCAATCCCAGAGACCCAGCCAAAGCCAGTCCCAGAACCGGAACTGGCAACGCAACCAGCACCAGAACCATTGCCAGCACTGAGTCCAGCGCTTGCAACCCCGTCTACAACTCCAATGCCAGAGGGCACCAGCGAGCCTAAACTGGCGGAAGCAGCAGATAACCCTACCCAAGAGGCTCAGCCAAAGCCTGAAATACCACATAGTGCACCAGCGGACAGCGGTTCACAGTCAATGGAAAAAGCCCCAGCACCTGCATCGCTTCCAGAGGGACCAAGCCCCAGTCCACAGTCCAAGGAGGAACTGATGTCTCCAGCATCAAGGGAACAGTTCCAGGCCGAGCAGGAAGCAGATGACAGCCTTCAGAAAGCTTGGGCGGCGGCACGGAGCACCCCACCGCCTCTCAGCTCTTCTAACCGATCCCGGTTTGTTGTAGAAAAAGGACTTTTATACAAGGAGACTCTTTCTGGTGGGCACCAGGAAGACTGGCATCCTCAAAGACAGCTGGTAGTTCCCACTAAGTATCGGGTAAAACTCTTGAGCTTAGCCCATGATCATCCCAGTGGCCATTCTGGGGTGAACAGAACCAAAGACCGGTTGGGGAAGTCCTTCCACTGGGAGGGAATGGGCAAGGACGTTGCTAATTATGTCCGGTCTTGTGAGGTGTGCCAACGAGTGGGAAAGCCCCAAGACCAGGTTAAAGCCCCTCTCCAGCCACTACCCATAATTGAGGTCCCATTTCAGCGAGTAGCTGTGGATATTCTGGGTCCTTTCCCAAAGAAGACACCCAGAGGAAAGCAGTACGTACTGACTTTCATGGATTTTGCTACCCGATGGCCGGAAGCTGTACCCTTAAGCAACACCAAGGCTAAAAGTGTGGGCCAGGCATTAGCAGACATTTTTGCCAGGGTAGGGTGGCCCTCCGACATACTTACAGATTCGGGAACTAATTTCCTGGCAGGGAACATGAAAAACCTGTGGAAAGCTCATGGGGTGAATCACTTGGTTGCCACCCCTCATCACCATCAAACCAATGGTCTGGTGGAGAGGTTTAATGGAACTTTGGGGGCCATGATACGTAAATTCGTAAATGAACACTCCAATGATTGGGACCTAGTGTTGCAGCAGTTGCTTTTTGCCTACAGGGCTGTACCACATCCCAGTTTAGGGTTTTCACCATTTGAACTTGTGTATGGCCGCGAGGTTAAGGGGCCATTACAGTTGGTGAAGCAGCAATGGGAGGGGTTTACGCCTTCTCCAGGAACTAACATTCTAGACTTTGTAAGCAACCTACAAAACACCCTCCGACACTCTTTAGCCCTTGCTAAAGAAAACCTAAAGGATGCTCAGGAAGAGCAAAAGGCCTGGTATGATAAACATTCCAGAGAACGGTCCTTCAAAGTAGGAGACCAAGTCATGGTCTTAAAGGCGCTCCAGGCCCATAAAATGGAAGCGTCGTGGGAAGGACCATTCACGGTCCAGGAGCGCCTAGGAGCTGTTAACTATCTCATAGCCTCCCCCACCTCCAACATAAAGCCTAAGGTATACCATGTTAATTCTCTTAAGCCCTTTTATTCTAGAGAATTAAACGTTTGCCAGTTTACAGCCCAGGAAACTGATGACGCGGAGTGGCCTGCAGGTGTCTACTATGAAGGAAAAAGGAATGGTGGCGTGGAAGAGGTGAACCTCTCCACGACCCTGGGACGTCTGCAGCGGCAGCAGATAAAGGAGCTGTGCACAAGCTTTGCACCGATTTTCTCAGCCACTCCAGGACGGACCGAACGGGCATACCACTCCATTGACACAGGTAATGCTCACCCAATTAGAACCCCACCCTACCGGGAGTCACCTCATGCCCAAGCGGCTATACAAAGGGAGATCCAGGACATGCTACAGATGGGTATAATCCGCCCCTCTACCAGTGCATGGGCATCTCCAGTGGTTCTAGTTCCCAAACCAGATGGGGAAATACGCTTTTGCGTGGACTACCGTAAGCTAAATGCTGTAACTCGTCCTGACAACTATCCAATGCCACGCACAGATGAGCTATTGGAAAAATTGGGACATGCCCAATTCATCTCTACTTTAGACTTAACCAAGGGGTACTGGCAAGTACCCTTAGATGAACCCGCTAAGGAAAGGTCCGCCTTCGTCACCCAGGCAGGGGTGTATGAATTCAATGTACTCCCTTTCGGGTTGCGAAATGCACCCGCCACCTTCCAAAGACTTGTAGATGGTCTCTTAGCGGGATTGGGAGAATCTGCCGTTGCCTATCTCGATGATGTGGCCATTTTTTCTGATTCATGGACAGAACACCTGGAGCACCTGAAAAAAGTCTTCGAGCGCATCCGGCAGGCAGGACTAACTGTTAAGGCTAAAAAGTGTCAAATAGGCCAAAACAGAGTGACATACCTGGGGCACCAGGTGGGTCAAGGAACTATAAATCCCCTACAGGCCAAAGTGGATGCTATCCAAAAGTGGCCGGTTCCAAAGTCAAAGAAACAGGTCCAATCCTTCTTAGGCTTGGCCGGATATTATAGGCGATTTGTACCACACTACAGCCAAATCGCCGCCCCGCTGACAGACCTAACCAGAAAGAAACAGCCAAATGCAGTTCAGTGGACTGATAAGTGTCAAAAGGCCTTTAACCAGCTTAAGGCAACACTCATGTCTGACCCTGTGCTAAGGGCCCCAGACTTTGACAAACCGTTCCTAGTAACCACAGATGCTTCCGAGCGAGGCGTGGGAGCAGTTTTAATGCAGGAAGGACCAGATCAAGAATTCCATCCTGTCGTGTTTCTCAGCAAGAAACTGTCTGAGAGGGAAAGCCACTGGTCAATCAGCGAAAAGGAATGCTACGCCATTGTGTACGCGCTGGAAAAGCTACGCCCATATGTTTGGGGACGGCGCTTCCAACTACAAACAGACCATGCTGCGCTACAGTGGCTTCATACCGCCAAGGGAAATAACAAAAAACTTCTTCGGTGGAGTTTAGCTCTCCAAGATTTTGATTTTGAAATACAACACATTTCGGGAGCTTCTAACAAAGTGGCTGATGCACTCTCCCGGGAAAGTTTCCCAGAGTTAACTGGTTAACAATTGTTTTTGGAATGAAACATATTGTTAGTTTTTATATAATCAGTAGTATGTCTAAAGGTACGTGTGTCTTATTAACTCTGTTTTCTCCTAGAGCTCCAGGAAAGAAATCACAGCCAGTGTGGAACCAAACGTCCAACACTATCTGTGATTTGGGGGGCGTGTCATAACTATAAAAGGAAGGGTAACAGCTCTCTGTGTACAGTACTAAAATCCCTCCTGGTCAGAGACTCCAAAATCCTTTTACCTGTAAAGGGTTAAGAAGCTCGGGTAACCTGGCTGACACCTGACCCAGAGGACCAATGAGGGGACAAGATACTTTCAAATCTTGGGGGGGGAAAGGCTTTTGTGTGTGTCCTTTGTTTAAGGGGTTGTTCGCTCTTGGGACTGAGAGGGACCAGACATCAATCCAGGTTCTCCCCATCTTTCTAAACAAGTTTCTCTTATTTCAAAATTGTAAGTAAAAGCCAGGCAAGGCGTCTTAGATTTACTTTGTTTTCTCAGCTTGTAAATGTACCTTTTACTAAAGTGCTTATCTTGTTTGCTATACTTTGAACCTAAGACAGAGGGGATTCCTCTGAGCTCTTTAAGTTTGATTACCCTGTAAAGTTATTTTCCATACTGATTTTACAGAGATGATTTTTACCTTTTTCTTTAATTAAAAGCCTTCTTTTTAAGAACCTGATTGATTTCTCCTTGTTTTAAGATCCAAAGGGGGTTTGGATCTGTATTCACCAGGAGTTGGTGAAAGGAAGGAGGGGGGAAGGGTCAATCTCTCCTTGTTTAAGATCCAAGCAGTTTGGATCTGTATTCACCAGGGAATTGGTGAAAGGTTTCTCAAGGCTTCCCAGGGAGGGAATCCATCGAGAATGGTGGCAGCGGGACCAGAGCTAAGCTGGTAGATAAGCTTAGCAGTTTTCATGCAGGCCCCTACATTTGTACCCTAAAGTTCAAAGTAGGGATACAGCCTTGACAGGGGCAGTTAGGGTGGAGGGATCTCAGGAGGGGGCAGTTAGGGGACAAGGAACAGGGAGGCTTAGGTAGGGGTTGGGGTTCTGGAGGGCAGTTAGGAGCAGGGGTCCCAGGAGGGGGCAGTCAGGGGACAGGGAGCAGAGGGGTTTAGATGGGTCGGGAGTTCTGGGGGGGGCTGTCAGGGGGTGGGGAGTGGTTGGATGGGGCGTGGGAGTCCCTGGTATCTGTCTGGGGGTGGGGGTGTGGATAAGGGTTGGGGCAGTCAGGGGACAGGTAGGAGGTAGGGTCCTAGGGGGCCAGTTAGGATGGGGGGAAGGTCTCAGGAGGGGGCAGTCAGGGGACAAGGAGCAGGGAGGCTTAGGTAGGGGGTGGAGTCCTGGGGGGCAGTTAGGGGCAGGGGTCCCAGGAGGGGGCAGTCAGGGGAGAAGGAGTGGGGGGGGAGGGTTGGGGGTTCTGAGGTGGGCGGGAAGTGGGAGGGAGTGGAAGGGGTAGGGGCGGGGCTAGGGCAGGATGGGGGCGGGGCTAGGGCGGGGCTCCTCCCGTCCTCATTTTTGATTGTTGAAATATGGTAACCCTAGCGGACACGTTCCATTGCTCGTAAGGGGGGGGGTGAGAGAAAAAAAGTTTGGGCACGACTGCCCTAGTCACACGGTGACATGCTTAGCTCACAATTGCTGTGCCTCCAGAGTCCCACCCCTGCACTGCGGCTCTGCCTCTGTGCCATCTTCCACAGGGTCCCATCCTCCAGATAGGGTATGTGTACATTGCACATTCCTTACGGCAGTGTAGAGTACATACACTGCATGTCCGTCCCAGCATGGGTACAAACAGCAGTGTAGATAGTGAGACACAGCTTAGGTGAGTGAAGACATGCCAGAACTATTGGGTATGTGCCGTACACAGCTCTCTATATGCCCAGGCATGATCTACACTGCTATTTTTTATCAGCGCAGTGTCCTGCTGCTTGAATCTTTCCCAGCTGCAGGGAAAGGCTCTGCTGGGGGGAGGCACCAGGGAAAGGCTCCGAAACTTTCCCTACCACATGTAGTAACACCATAGTGTGGCTGCAGCCTGCTTTTCACTGCAGTGTGTAGCTACGTGTAGCCTACTCACAGCTGCCAGTGGTGTGCAGTGGAGACATACCCATAGAGTGGTAATGTTATGGCAAGGGGAGCCTTCTCCCTTCCAAGAGAGATGGGAGCAGAAGCATGGGATCCCTTTCTTTCTCCAAGAGTGGCAGCAGGGGTCCCTTCTCCTCTCCAACCCCCAACAGATGAAGAAAGGTGGGCTCTCAGTATTTACTCCAGTAGCCAAGGTGAAGCTGGGTGGGTGGGCTGGATCCATTGCACTTGTCTTTTCTTGTGACACAAACAGTCCTCAGCTTGGGATGGTATTGGTAAGATCCTCCAGAGAAGTGGGTCTTGGAGTTACCACTCCACTGAGATACCTGGGGCAGTGCAGACATCTAAGGGCTGTTTTTTTCCAGCTGTCTGTAGGCTCAGGCAGATGATACTGTATCGGTTACACTCAGGTCACATTTTCAAGATCTTCTCCCTAGCCAGAGGGCAGGAACTTACTTTTTCTTTTAAATGAAAGCTTAAATTCTGAAGTAATCATCTGGCTCTAGGAACTTGGGCTGTAAGCATTAGCCTCTAGTGTTTCTACTGAGGCTGTTGATTAATCGCAGTTAACTCACATGATTAATTCAAAAAAATTAATCATGATTAATTGCACTGTTAAACAATAGAATACCAATTGAAATATATTAAATATTTTTGGATGCTTTTCTACATTTTCAAATATATTGATTTCTATTGCAACATAGAATACAAAGTGTACAGTGCTCACTTTATATTATTATTTTTGATTACAAATATTTGCATTGTAAAAATGATAAACAAAAGAAATAGTATTTTTCAATTAATCTCATACAAGTACCGTAGTGCAATCTCTTTATCGTGAAAGTGCAATTTACAAATGTAGATTTTTTTTTGTTATATAACTGCACTCAAAAACAAAACAATGTAAAACTTTAGCGCCTACAAGTCCACTCAGTCCTACTTCTTGTTCAGCCAATCACTAAGACAAACAAGTTTGTTTACATTTATGGGAGATAATGCTGCCTGCTTCTTATTTACAATGTCACCTGAAAGTGAGAACAGGCTTTCGCATGGCACTTTTGTAGCCAGCGCTGCAAGGTATCTACGTGCCAGTTATGCTAAACATGCGTATGCCCCTTCATGCTTTGGCCACCATTCCAGAGGACATGCTTCCGTGCTGATGATCTTGTTAAAAAAATGTGTTAATTAAATTTGTGACTGAACTCCTTGGGGGAGAATTGTATGTCTCCTGTTCTGTTTTACCCAGATTCTGCCATCTATTTCATGTTATAGCAGTCTCAGATGATGACCCAGCACATGTTCATTTTAAGAATATTTTCACAGCGGATTTGACAAAATGCAAAGAAGGTACCAATATGAGATTTATAAAGATTGCTACAGCACTCGACCCAAGGTTTAAGAATCTGAAGTGCCTTCCAAAATCTGAGCGGGATGAGGTGTGGAGCATGCTTTCAAAAGTCTTAAAAGATCAACACTCCAATGCAGAAACTACAGAACCCGAACCACCAAAAAAGAAAATCAGCCTTCGGCTGGTGGCATCTGACTCAGATGATGAAAATGAATGTGCGTCGGTCTGCTGTACTTTGAATCATTATCAAACAGAACCCGTCATCAGCATGGACGCATGTCCTCTGGAATGGTGGTGGAAACATGAAGGGGCATACGCATGTTTAGCATATCTCTTTAGCATATCTGGCACGTAAATATCTTGCTACACCGGCTACAACAGTGCCATGCGAACGCCTGTTCTCACTTTCAGGTGACATTGTAAACAAGAAGTGAGCAGCATTATCTCCTGCAAATTGTAACCAAACTTGTTTGTCTGAGCGATTTGCTGAACAAGAAATAGTACTGAGTGGACTGGTAGGCTCTAAAGTTTTACATTGTTTTATTTTTGAATGCAGGGTTTTTTTTGTACATGATTCTACATTTGTAAGTTCAACTTTCATGATAAAGAGATTGCACTACAGTACCTGTATTAGGTGAATTGAAAAATACTATTTCTTTTGTTTTTTACAGTGCAAATATTTGCAATAGAAATAAATATAAAGTGAAGACTGTACACTTTGTATTCTGTGTTGTAATTGAAATCAATATATTTGAAAATGTAGAAAATATCCAAAAATATTTAAATAAATGGTATTCTATTATTGTTTAACAGCACGATTAATCACGATTAATTTTTTAATCGCTTGACAGCCCTAGTTTCTACTTTAATCCAGCCCTGTCAGTATGATACAAGTAATACCCATTAATTTCAAAAGGGCCCCAGAAATATGGTAGAACAATTCAGAAGGAAGAATGGCCTAGTAGGTAGAGCACTGGACTGGCACTCAGGAGACCTGGACTGTATTCCCCACTCTGCCACTGGCCTATTGGGTGATAAGTCACTTCTTCTTTCTGTGTCTCAGTCTCCACATCTGTAAAATGGGGATAATGATGCTGACCTCATTTGTAAAGTACGTTCAGCTCTACAGCTGAGAAGCGCTCTATGAGAGCTAGTTATTATTATTTTATGATATTGGGTCTTATCCTCAGCTGCTGAAATCAATGTAGCTCCACTGAAGTTAATACAGCTATACTGATTTACCCTAGCTGAGGATCAGGGCCATTACCTTTAAAAGAAATGGCATAACTAAAGAAGGCAACTCTCTTTGAAATAAACTGATAGTCTGAAAATCTCTGTAAAGCTCCTAAACCCACACCCATGTCCACCATGTCTAAAAAGCCTGCACGTATTCCCAAGGCACAGACACACCTGGTCCTCAGTCACCTATTTAAAAATTTCATAGGTGCATAGATTGTCCATATACACCAAATGAGGTGGATTAGACTGTATTTAGGTGCCTATTCAGCTTTAAAAATATCGGTCAAGTGTCAATATCAAACTTACTATCGCAAATGCAGTAATGTGATACTGAATAAATGTGGTAACAAGTTACAGATCTATATTGTTCCTCCAAAGACGCATTTATGCACTTGTGTGTCAAAAAATTAAACCTTTAAAATCAAAGTGCTTAAGAATGGTTTGACCTTATACGATAGACGTATAATACCCAATTTTAAAATTGTCCAAATACTTATTTACATTAATTTACATTTTTACTTATTTCACAGGTGTTTTAAAAGAAGACTTTAAAAAAAAAAAAATCTGATCCATAAAAACCCTATATTTTGATCTGTTAAAAGAGGTGGTAACCTCCAGAAACCAAGCAATTCCATTATGGCTAAGATACAGCACTTAATTCACCCAGTAATGTCTACTATTATAGTTGTCTTTGAACAGTGTGTGACCTTACATAACATCAGTATGTGCTGTAAAGACTGGGAACAACAGAACGTATAAAGAATTGTGCAAGAGAGTAAGCTCTGAATTTTCTTGTACTTGTGGGTTTCTCAGACCCTTGACATTATTTGAACTTAGTCTTTGTGATTAATTGAAGTTAAAGTAATGGATGAACCTCAGGTTTATCCATTAAAGATTATTTTAATTAGTAAAATTCTAATTTACAATAAATTCTACCACGGTAAAAGTCAGCACTATATCCTCAGCTCTTCTAGGTATTGCAACAATTTGTAATGAATCAGTGTCTACATATGTACTGACACCATCCTCGCCAGCCAAACTGCAGATTTGTGGCACGGAGAAAAGAAAACAAGAAGTTTGAGCTCTAAAAGAAAAAAAACAGGCCTCTACATGTCCCTTTGACCTTGGTTTGTTGTCACTTGATGTATTTTATCTTCTTTATGGGCTGGCCATCAGAGAGTGCTCTGATCCCATCCTTATAACTGATCCTGTTGTTCTCCATTTTTTTCTGCTGTATGGAAGGTCTGCCAGATTATCCACAGATAAGCTTTTTGACTGTGTGGAAAACATGTCAGCTATGCAAACTAATGGAAAGAACAGCAGATCTTTCCAGGTTTTTGAAATTATGAAAAATAATTGTATTATTGTGCAGCAGCATAGGTTGATACATACATGACACACACAAAATGTAATGAATACATTCTACATGGGTTCTGTTTGTTACAGATTTTCAGTGTTGTGCTCAATTAATACTGTCATTGCAAAATTATTTATGTAGCTTTGTCTTTCAAATATACTTCACTCTCATTAGAAGACTCTCCATTTTAGAACTTTCTCTTCCTCTGATATAATGTTACTGAACTGCAGCAAAGCCCATCAATCATTCAGGCTTTTATAATATCTCAAACAAAATGCTGTTAGCCCAAGGATGGTGTTTAGTTTTCTAAATAACCTGACATGCTGTGTAAAAGCACTTGCAGTTAGTCCCAATTGATCTGAAGCTCTGTGCACCGCCTGTAGGTCTGTGGGGACAAATCCAAGATGTAGTCACTAGAGCTGATCAAAAGACAGAATACTATCCTGTGCGAAATTCTGATATTTTGACATTTATTTTCTTCCTAAATTGGGACAAGAAGTCAAAATATTGAAATTTTTCACAAAACAAAAAGTTCAGAAGAATTTTTATTTGGAAATATTGCAATGCTTTGTATTGACATTTTGGATCAAAACAAAATGTTTCAACCTTCCCCATTTGAAATGGTTCATTTCAAGTTGACATTCATTTCTGCATCTGCTTGATCTCCCATGGTGCATGTCTCCCATGAGGCAACCTGCAGCTCAGCCACAAGGAGAGAAGGTGATACATCATGGGTGCAGAACGCAGAATGGGGACATCAGGGACCCAGAACTATAGCTCCCATGAGAAGCACAACAGCTCAAGTAGAGGTAGAGATTAATGCCAAGACAAACCAAAGTGTTTCAGTCAGATTTTCCTGACAGAAAATCACACCAAAATCAAATTTTAGATGTCGAAAAGGGACTTAAGTAGGATTCAGTAGTGCATAAACCTTGTGCTGGCTCTCTGAACTTGGATGAGTTTTTCCCACAGTGCAAAATTCAAAGGTCTTGACTTCACACACATTAATAATTTTTTTGAAAAATGGTAGACAGAAAGAACCCCTTTTCTCTCCTCTTTTCTCTTTTTTATCTTTAAATACTTCAGAGAGGTTTCATATAAGGGAGCATTTCAATCAGCTATCCCTTTGGCTCATATGGGCCTGAAAATCTTCACCTTGTGATCATAGAAACTATTCATGTTCTAAAATTATTCCAGCCTAAGGCTCAGCTTAACTGCTGCAGAAGTCACTCCCTCACCAATACCTGAGAGCCTGATTCTCCAGCATATCTGCTAATGATTACAATCCCATGTAAGCATTATACTCAGCAGTAAGTATTTCCAAGACTGGGTCATCAGCCTACAATACTTGTACTCCTGGTCAATCCTTTAAATACTGTATATTGGCCTATAAGACTTTCCATGGTTCTTAATCAGTGAGTTTGCCACTAGTTATCATTTCAGAAAACCACCATAATGACTTAAGAAGTTTCCTAAGCAGAATCAGCAGAGTATACCTGCTTTAACTAGTTGTCATAAAGTTATGTTATGACTTGAGATGCTCAGCTAAATTGTGGTCCCATTGAAGCTAGTGGCAAACTGTCATTGAATTGAATGGAATTTGTGTGGAAGTTGGGATTGACAGAATACAAATTGCTTTTCAATTTGTGATACACTTGGGCTCTGTGAGTGGTTAGTCCTTGATTCTCCATAGAGAGAACGAGTGAAACTTCCAAGCTTTGATTAATACATGTACTTAAAATAGGAGCCAGTGGGCTAACTGTACAATGGCCACCCTTAAAAACTTTCTGGTTTTGCTTTCTTAGACAAATAGATATGGTTACCTTAGCACTTACAGGCTTAACAGTATCTAAACTGTGCATTAGTTACTATAGGAAATACTTAAAATAATGCAACATGAGGTAAAAAAATTTCGTTCTCCAATGCATTGTAAAGAATAGCTGGCAAGTTTTTAAGGGTGACCACTATAGTAATCACTTAATAAGCGATTGTACACATGACATGTATTCAGCATAATTAATCAAAACAAAGGTAAAACAATACTGAGGGCAAACTACTAGAGAGACACTGTTGAGTCAAACTTAAGCACCTAACTCACCTTTGTGCTTTGAAAATCCTCCCTTAAAATTTTACAAGACAAAATTTTACATTTGTAACATCAATACAAATATTTCCATGATTTTTAAAGTCCTAATGGACACAGATATTTAAAAAAGTATGCATTGCAGTGTTTTCAGCCTATGCATTATAATATTTTTATTACATGAGAACATAAAGGGCGAAGAATAAGCTGACAAGAAAAAATGTGCCCAAGCAGAAAGAAATGCAAAAAGCCAACAGAGAAAGCATAGTGTAAATGGTAAATTAGATTTGTAAAATTCTTTGTTTGAATAGTGCATCAGTAATAAGGGAAAAAATCATCTTTTTTTAAATACACAGTGACAAATTCTCTGCTAGCATAACTCTACTGGTTTCAGTGCACTTATGCCAGCAGAGAATATGGCCTGTGATGTTTAACCCAACAGTCACTCTTTAAAAGCCCAGTCATGAAAATACTTATGCATGGCAATAACTTTGGGCCTACAGTTGTGAGTAAAGTTATTTGCATATGTAAATGTTTGCAGTATTGGCCTTAAATCCATATGTTTTAATGCTCATGAGAAGTTGTCACATTGCAGAATAGGGAAAGTCCTTTAGGAGATAAAAAATATAATCTCTTTTTTTTTGCTGCTTTTTTTTTGCTGTTGAATGTGGCAATTTGGGGTCTGAGGTTTTAGGTTTGCATGAAATTTTGGTTTGTTGCTAAGCAACTAGCTTCTTGAAAATGCTAGAGTCATTGCCTAGTATGAACTATCCTGCTTAGATAGAGGTAACAGATAGAACGGCTAACAATTGAGAACTTTTACTTACTTTAATTCTGGTAACAGCTCCAAAATCAAATATAATTCGGTGGCAACTCAGTGTCATTCTTTGTGATTTTCTCTGCTACTTGTGATTTTTTTAAATTAAATTCTACAGGGGTTATTTAACTACTAGTATTTTCTAAAAGAATAGAAAGTTAAAGAATTGGGGCCTTAACATTTAAGCCATAATATCAAGCTTTTCTACACTCTCTACCACTTTTAAATTTAAAGCTTCAGTGATAAAAAAAACAACCCAATTACGAGCTATCTCTTGTTGAAACTAGAGATAAGCACAAAATCCGCTTACATTCTGTTTTATTTTTATATGATTGCATTTTGTTTTAATGTTGGAAATCATCTGTGTTTCCTAACCTGGTTGCAGTGGAGTTGGAAAAATAGATTCCCAAGACCAGACACATCAGTTGCATGTTACATAGGTCTGTGAGTTACTGAGTGGGAGAAGCATAGTGGCTTTAAGCCCCTTGGCTCAGAAGAGAGTGTGGTGGGTAGGATGTTTCATTCAGAAGGGTTGAGGTTAGCATGCGCCATTCTTCTAGTTCCCCACACTGTTGCTGTAGGCTGGGTACAGCTCAACGATGGAAGGAAGAGGGTATATGGATGATAATGGGGGAACTGGAACTGAAGAAAAAAGTAAGAGTGTAGTTTTGGAGTGCTCCCACTTTATTTCAGCTCTCTGACAGCCGCAGTCAGAAATGGATGTGTGTGACATAATCACCTTTTATCCCAACCCTACAATTCAAGCACTGAGGAAAAATAACAATGCCGAATGAACTGACAATATAACACCATCCAGACTGAACCTCCCACCTCTGCATATCTCTCAGCTATTTTACCTTTTTGACCTAAACAAGCCTCTGCCGCATGCCTATCTAGCTTTCATGATTGTAAATGAAGCATGTCAGAAAAGCTGCCTGAGGAAGCTGTGATGGACAATGTTATTTGAGCTAAAGACATCTTTTCCATACCATTTAAAATCTTGCCGTAATATCTTCTTTTCATCCCTCCGTTGGAATCACTGTCCTGCATTATACTCAGAGAGTAGATGGGCCTCAGCAGGTGAGGAGAGTTCGTCACTACAGGGAGCTGAGAAGATCTGTTAGCATAACCCAGTACTGCAAAGGGTAGCACATGCTTGGGTTCCTCCCTACACAAATAGAAATTTTTTAAAAAGGGACTACCTTGTTAAAATAATTCTGGATGGCTGATAAGCTGCGGGTAATTCCATAAAGAAGGCACTTTATTTTGTTAAGTAGGGATACAAATAATAGCAATGTAGAATGAAAGCAGACTTCAAGATATAGGTCCTATGCCAATGGCATCTTGCTAGCCCCCTGATGAGAGCCTTGCTTCTAATGGCACATATAATGAGAGATTTACGACTTTTGGCTTTCTGATAGCAGACCAGAACTCATTCGTCCGTTTCATGGCAGATCCTGTAATCATCTCTGCAGGCAGTCAGCTACTGCTTCAAGATGTGCAAGCAGTGAAAGATAATTCAGTTAACAAATCTCATGATGCTCCTTGTAATAAAAGTAAATTTATCCTGACATCTTAAGAAAATAATTTTCTACTTTGCTTACACAATGAATCCTCTTGCAGAGAGGACTGACTTCAAGTTGTTTTGTTTACTCTGTTTTGAAAAACTTCCCCAATGAAGCTGCATTAAAATATTGATACACCTCTATCCCGATATAACACGAATTTGAATATAACGCGGTAAAGCAGTGCTCCGGGGGGGCAGGGCTGCGCACTCCAGCAGATTAAAGCAAGTTCGATATAACGCGGTTTCACCTATAACGCGGTAAGATTTTGGGGTTCCCGAGGACAGCGTTATATCGGGGTAGAGGTGTAATTCTTAGCACAGACTTGAATCACTTCATTTTGGGGTGGTTGGGTTTTGGTTTTAATTTTTAATTTCTTTTCTCTACAAAGAGTGAATCAGTTTGCAAAAAGGAATCAAAAGAAGGAGACGGCTGCTATTATATTCCTCAATTAAACCACATACTTCACTCTGATTCACATTACAAACTTCTGTCTGTTGCTCTGTGTAGAGATGCTGAAAGAGATACAATAGCAGTGCTGATGCCTTCTCTCTCTCTGGGCCTGTTAACTCAATTGAAAAGCCCTCTTAATGCTCATTGCTATGACTGCGAAAAATAGGTGTGTTTTTTTTGTCTCATGGACATACAGCACAGGTAGTTTTCACCTCAATGTAGCTGCTTCGGGTAAACCCCAGGTGGGGAATATAGGTTTTATATATGCAGGATTGGATTTTCAAAAATATTCAGCATTTGCCTACCTCTATTCCCATTTTAAATGTTGATCTCAGTTTGGTTGTACATTTTTGTTTGAATAAAGATGGCCTGCAATTGAAGAAAAATGCAATTTTATTTGCTTCTTGATGAAATATAAAGAAACCTGAAAAGTGTTGAGTAAATTTGTCTTTGTCATTTATTCTCGTTTGGTTTTTACCTTAGGCCTTTTTCTACATTAGAAAGGATTTGCTGAGCTAGCTATACCAGCAAACTCCCACTAGTGGAGAGATATAGCTTATATTGTTTATGAGTCTACACCAGCAAAAGAACTTTTTTGAGTCATAGAGTTTAAGGCCACAAGGGACCACCAGAATATCTAGTTTGCCCTCCTATATATCACAGGCTACCAACACCACCCAGCAACCGCACATTAACCCAACAGCTGAAATTAGACCAAAGTATTACAGCCCACAGGAGACTAGACTACTGTGTGCCACAGGCAAAGAATAGGAGGGATTGAGATGCACCAATGTCCAAGTCAACCACACCCACATGCTGCAAAAGAAGGCGAAACCCCCCAAGGTCACTGCCAATCTGACCTGAGGGAAAATTTCTTCCTGACCTCACATATGGTGATTAGTTAGACTGTGAGCGTGTGAACAAGAACTAGTCAGCCAAACATCTGAGGGAGAAAGAATGCTCAGTGCCACCTCAGAGCCTTGGGCCACCCCATCCAATGTCCCACCTCCAGCTCTGGCCATCCTTGAAGCTTCAGAGGAAGGAGATTAAAAAACAAAAACAAACAAAAACTGAATACATTGGCGGGGGGGAAGGAGGAGGAAGGGAATCCCTTCTTGACCCCTGCAGGTGGTGGCTGGTATAGCTTATACCAGTTCAACAAATAAAATAAGCTGTACTTGCTAAAGAACTTTTTGCCAGTATAGCAGCCTTTACGCTAGGGCTTTTGCTGGCACAGCAATGTTGGTTAGTTTCTGTCTTGTTTCACACTCCTAACTGACATAGCTATGCTGGCAGAACTTTTAAGCGTAGACCAGGGCTTAGAAATATCAGGAATGTCAAATCGGGTGTTCATTGGTCTTCCCTGGTTTTGCTGCATGACTCACTGCCGATCTGAGATGTGCACGGGGAGCTTTCTTAGCCTTAGCCATTGTGGAGGCTGGGGTACTGAACCTTTGATGATTACATCTTTTCCCCCAAGTGTTTTTCAGGTTTTTGAGTTAAATATGTATTAAGAAAAACAACAAAAACCCAAACTGTTTTAAACAGTATAAATAAAACTCCTTACATGTCTTTGAATGATATAAATATATGCATATAGCTTGGGGTGGGAGAGTTGTATGGCTGTCTTATCTATAGATAAAATGCCTTAAACAAAAGTTTTAAATTATACCTGAGATAATTTTGGTTTTTAATGTATAAGTTACAAGCATCTTCAAAAATCAATGTCAAACCAAAACAACTGCTGTTAATTACCATGAAAGTTTTGAAGATGGAATCCTAATATAACTGTCCTAGTAACAAACAGGGTAAACATTCCAGTGAGTTAGGTGCAATTTAGAACTTTGTGACACTCTTTAACCACAGAAGTGGAAGGCTGGGAGGCTGACTTGCCTCTGAGATATTTTTGGATCTTAAACTGTCGGTTTTGTGCCACTTGTACGTAACATTTATCAGCTGATAAAAGACCTTGTATGGTTTCTAAATCTTTAGTTAAATATGATCAGTGAAATCAATGAAGGTGAATTTTCTCTTTCTAATATTATTTATAAGTGCTAGAAATTATTTATATAGTGCTAAGTGTTTTACAGACAGCCAAAAAAAGTCCATGTCCTTGAATACTTACTATTTAAACGGACAATTTTGAGATATAGGATAAGGATTGAGGATCAACAAAAAGCAGATGATTGAGTGGAGATGTTTAGCAGCTTTCTTGTTAGTT
Source organism: Emys orbicularis (assembly GCF_028017835.1). Classification (NCBI taxonomy): domain Eukaryota; kingdom Metazoa; phylum Chordata; order Testudines; family Emydidae; genus Emys; species Emys orbicularis. The sequence continues at coordinate 22,924,420 of NC_088689.1, read as the reverse complement.
TCAATGTGTGTGTGTTCCAACATTTCTCTGCTAAACCCTTATTTAAGAGAGAACTACAGTTGAAGGATTCTGAGAAGTTTGTTCTGAGGAGAGACTTAAAGAAAGGTAAGATGAGGGCAACACAGGCCAAGTCAGGGCATAAAGTATATGAGACAGGCTGAACGCGCAAGAAAGGGCTAAAGGCCCAGTTAGTCAAATTCACTTCACCATGGTGGTAATTAGGTAGTTACTTGTCAGCCAGACAGGGTGGGACGAAAAGCATCAGGTGAAAACTCAGCAGACTCCTGGGACTTATAAATAGGCTGAGAACTCAGTAAAGAGGGAAGGAGCCACAGGGAGCAGGCAGGGTTGCTTGCTTGCTCACACATTCGTTCACTTGCTCACTCTGTGAAGAGCTGAAATGCCAAAGACTGTGGGAGGCTAGAGGCCTCAGGAATACTTTGACTGGGCAGGACAGTGCTCAGTAACAGAGGCAGGGAAATAAAGTGGATTAATCCCAGGAGGCGATTAAGCTCAGAAGATAGGTTGATTCTCTGGGACTTTGGACTACATTGAACATTTTGTTAACGAACCGCTTCTTAGCTGGAGGGCTGAGTGGCACATAAAGGCAAACTACCTACAGTGGGGAGCTAGAGAGGAAGAACCCGCGCTTCACGGCGTCGTGACACAAAGAGGTGCCGATAGCATGGATAGGAGTTTACATAGAGAGGAAGAGATCAGAGGGTAGTGGGGAAGTATATTTGAAAGTTGTCAGCAGAGATGGCAACTGAATGAAAGTGTGCAACTTGCACTACTAAAAATTGGGGTGCTAACTGCCTTTTGGTGCCCCCACACACAGTTTCTTCCAATGACAGGCATTCACCCCACTGTTTTGACTGCACTTGCTCTGAGCAAGGTATACCATGGCATTCTGCAGCATGCCCATTTACACAAGTGTAGTGCCAGTCAAGACCAGAAGTTCTGGTGTAATAGTCCCAACAGTGGCCTGTCTGGTTGAGTTTCTATCAAGCTTTCTACAGAGTCCTTGCGTGTACAAATTGTGCTGTGTACACCTTAGGTTCATAACATAACTGTTTCTCACCAGCATACCCATCTTTGCAATCACTGTGTTTTAACAGGCCGATTTCAGACATCACGTGAGTGTGCTACCAGTTGGTCCAAGGTAGACATCCAGGCATTTGTGAGTTAGAGATTCAGTTCCAGCTCCACTCTGTAATTACGAACACCACAGGCTGTGCCCTGGTGACCAGATGCCAAGGAGTGTATCATTTCGTCCAGCAAACAGTGCTGTGAGAAAATAAAAGGGTTAAAGGTGCAATATAGATCGCAAGGGTCAGGATGCCAACAGCTGCCTCCCCCTTTTTCACGAACTGGACTGTACATTCAGCATGCATCAATCTACAAGCCTGAGGATACTGTTGGACAGTACTGAAGGACTAGGAAAGTCTTTCTCAGCCTTAAAGACAGGGTTTGTGAAAATAGGTTACAGGAACGGGATAAAACAGAAATCCTCAGGACTTCATATCAGGCAGAAACAAGCTTTCTTTTCTCCCCACACTGATAAGAAATACTTAAAATGCCATGACTTCCATAGCTGTGTGTCAGGGAAATATTGAACTTTATATTTTGTTGAATGATAATTGTTATAGTACAAAGCACTTTGTCAGCAACAAGAACCTGTATGGGTGCTCTGTGCCTGACATTTACTTCTAATCTAAGCTGCTGTTATTTCATGCAGTGTCCTCATTTTAAATGAGGAGCTTCAAGCTCTTTGCATAAGGTCAGTATTGGTGTTTTTACTGTTCACATGAATTAACAAATGTGAGGCTTCCAATAATATATATTTGAATAATAGCAGGGAAGTTGGTGGAGGTTTATTCACTACTTTTATTAATCCATTACAGCAATTGTTAAATTGTTTGCCAAAAGTCTGAGTATCTGCCATCACTGGGATTCCCATGGTAGCATACGAGTGTCATTACCCAGGACACGATGCAAAAAAAACCAAACTGAATGATTTAGCAGACAGGAGAAACATTCACTTCCCCCTTCTCTTCTAACTTTCTCCGACCACAAAATGGCTGAACAAACCTACACCAAGGAGATCTGTGGGGAGGTTGCATCTGTGGACAGTAGCCGTAACTGTCTATGGATATGTTTTCACTGTGGAAAGAAAGGGATGTATTTAATTCAGGTTAGCTGATTCAAGTTAAAATATCAGCGAAGACATGGCAACTTGGGTTAGCAGCTCAAGTTAAAGCCTAGGGTTGAACTTGAGTTAGCTAAGTTAAGTTGAGTACACATGGTTTTTTGCAGTGAAAACATATGCTAGGAGAGGTTACCTTGAAAGCTGTAATTTACATCTTATATATTTCTCTGTGGACTTTGACATCTTATCCTTGTTTGACCTTGTAGTGTTTCTTCTTTCTCTTGGACTTTGAATACAAGTCATCTGAGAGAAATACAGGGGAAAAAACCATCTGGTACAGCATGCCTGCTCAGTTTTGGTTTATCTTTATCCAGCCTTCCAGCTTTCCTTATACACTGTGATTAGCATTAAAAAGTCAGTATTTACCCACAGTTGCCTCAGAGAGATATCTGAGAGAACTGCAGTTTTCCCACTTTACTTACAATAGGAAACAATTGAAAACTGTAGGTTAATGATGATTTTTCAATTACTACCATTGCATTTGGCAAACCTCTGATTTTTCTCCTGAACTAATTCTTACATTTTGCTTTCATGACCTACCTTGGCCACTTATCCCACATTTATTTATTAAAATTAATATTTTTAAAAAGCACAGAGGAGAGGCACCTTTGACAAATATTAAAAGTAAATCAACACATGCAACAGTCTCTCTTCATCCAAATATCCACATTTAATGTATCACTGCAAGTACCCCATTCTCCCTACAAACACCAACCCACATTGTACTTCCCCTTTCCCAAACAATTGTGGACATCTGTAGGTTTTGCAGCTTCCTCTACTGGTCAGCAGATTTGTTCGGCCTCCTTCAGACAAAGGGGAGGAGTGAGTTTCAAAGCTGAGAACCCCTTGTAGTCACTTCTGTGCCAGCAGCTCCAGGTGTTTTAAACTAAGGAAGCGGCAGCTCCAGAGCATTCATTAGTGGTGGAATGAAGCAGTTATTACTATTTATGTGGCACCTGAGAAGGGTTAATTTGTCACCAGGAGTCCTGTGTTGCTAAGTAATTCTGAAAGAATCTTATTCCAAACATAACCATTCCTGAGATCTCTCCCTATTTATACCCTATTTCTTGGAGCTTTTACTGGTGTAAAACATGACACCGTGAGCTTTGTCTTTCACCTTTGCAAGAACTTCTGTTGGCTCCCCTCAAATCCACTCCTTCCTGACTCCCTTCACCCTCCTCCTCATTGCTGGATTCTTCAGCCTTGGTTGGATTCTTTGTTGCTCCATGCCTGTGCACTTTCTATGGCAACAACAGCCTTCTTTTGATATGGTGACTAGTACTGTACACAGCGGATCCACCACAGAGTGATGTCAGCAGAGCCCCAGTGGTGGAAACTGTGCCCATAAGAAGCAGTGTGAAGAAATCTGCAGCCAGTCAGCACTGCCTTCAAAGTGGACTATGGGCACTCCAAGAGATATTCTGTATCATTGAATCCTTCTGGGCAGCCTCTGCTAGCAGGCCTTCTAGGGAGCCCCAGCTGCAACTTGTAGCTGCCTTCCCACAATGGAACTCTCAGAAGAGCAGTTCTCACTGAAGCAGATGGAGTCACACAGTACACCCCCTTCTCCCTCCCCTGATCCCTGCACCAGTGGGAAGGACTCAAACCTGCTATTGCAGATGAGGTTTAATAAGCAGTTTCTGCAGTAAGAGGATCTGACTTCTATTCCTCTGCTAATACAACAATGTATGTAAAATGAAATTAAATTTAGTAAAAACTGCAGCCTTGTGCAGTGTGTTGCGAAAACTAAAGCCTATGTTCCCATGAATTTTTACTGCAGAGTTGGTTGGGCAGAAGAGTGAGGGAATTTTATGCCATTTAAATACTTATTTTATTACTTTGCATTTTCAAATAAGCACCGAGAAGCAAAGAAACGTTATTTATGTAAAATGACTCACAATGTGTGGTGTTAAAGAATGCCCAGTTACAGCAATCCCAGGCACCATGCGGCCCAGAAAACTAAAAAAACCCTCAAACCAACAGCCAAACAAAATAAATCAAACAAAAGTTAGACCAGATAAATATACTGACATTTACTAATGCGATTTATGACCACTTTTAAGGCTCCTTTGCACTGCCAGGGTAGTGTATAATGTCCTTAGTTCACATAAAAACAAGGTCCATAATGTCTTGTATCAGACACTAGTCTCAGACTCTGCAAAAGACAGCCAATTTGTGAAGGCCCATACTCCAAAACCCACTGGGGGTCAATGGGAGACCTTCCATTGACTTCAATGGGTTTTTGATCAGGCCTCAGTACAGCGTGAGACTGTCCTGGAACCTATCCTGGGAGCAGCCTCGCAGTGTGGTTTAAAGTGCAACCACTGGAAACAGGGAGATGCGGTCTCTTAGGGCTAGTCTACACTTACCCGGTAGTTCGACGGCTGCGGATCGAAGTTCCGAGTTCGATTTATCGCGTCTGGTGTGGACGCGATAAATCGAACCAGGAAGTGATCCCCGTCGACTGCGGTACTCCAGCTCGGCGAGAGGAGTACCACGAAGTCGACGGGGGAGCCTGCCTGCCGCGTGTGGACCGCGGTAAGTTCGAAGTAAGGTATGTCGAATTCAGCTACGTTATTCACGTAGCTGAATTTGCGTACCTTACTTCGACTTGGGGGGTAAGTGTAGACCAGGCCTTAGATAAGTGGATCCTAGACCATTCAGAATCAGTTAGTAATACCCTTTTGCCTTCTATTTGTACTCGGTTTTATATCCCATTTTAGCTATACCATCATGTAGTTGACAGTAACATGTCTTCCTTTTTTCCCCCCTCCTAGGAATCGGAGAAAAACAGTGTGGTGCTAACGATCCAAAAGAACTCAAAAGCCATCAGCACGATAATGCTGCAGAGAGAGACTCAGACTCCACTAAGGTAAAAACAAAAAATCCCACAGTTGAGCTTTCATAGTAGTCAGCAGAATTCATTCAGGTTTAAAAAATGATCACCCTGTCTCCATATAGTGTGTTTACAGTTGTTTTTGGTTAGTCACACTCAACTTAGGCAGCAGAAAAGCCAAATAAAGTGATGGCTAAATGGTCATGATTCTATTTGCAGTAGATTTAATTCATCTTATTATCTGTATTCTTGTTGAAGAAAAATAAAATGCATATTTTGGAGAAAAGTAAGTTTTTGAGAAATATCCCAGGCAGACTCAACCAATGATACCAGTGATCTAAGCAATGTGTGGGATACTCCCATCCTCTGATCCCCTGAAAATAAAGTCATGGATTTGCAATTCGCTAGAATACTCTTTCCTTTTGCACTAAGACTATGAAGCTTGCAAACTCCCAAAAGAATGTAGGGCCAGCTCAGAGAGACTCATTACCTTCTCAAAACATTGGGAGGAGACATTATTTGTTATTTATTTTTATAATTTACTCATTCAAAATACTGCTACATGAGCTGAAACTAATCAGAAGCGTTTCTGACTTGCATTTGGACCATTACATGGGATTTCCATCTGTTTTGTACTTAACAAAAGAAATTAAGTAATTTTCATGTTAATTGCTGGAGCACATGAGAGACATACAAAATAATGCATTTCAAAGAACATTTGTATTCATTGATCTGTAAAAATCGAAGGGAGATTGAGAAGATTGCAAAGGTCTTAAAGATGCAGGTTGAGGTAAATATAGTACAATACAATATGAAGAAAATATTATTCAAGCCATGGAAAAAAAATTAGGGAAGGAAAAAAATACATTCCCTGGGGCTGGGAGGATATTGGATTGTCAGAGCCACAAACAGTTAGTTTAGAAGATAGGAAACATTTCCCTGGATTTGCTCTGCTGTTTAGGTCCCAAAAATTTACCTTCCTCAAACCTTAATCTGAGGATTATTTAAAAGACAGTATTCTGTGCTATTTTCCTGTTATGGCAATACCACAGCAAACAGGGCAATAGTTTGCACAGAGTGTGATGGTCTTCAGCATGGATTCCTCCACAGGAGAGACACTATGGACCTCAGACTTATCACTCTGAGCCTCCCATCTCAGAACACTGACAGCAGGAGGTCCTGTGATCACCTGAGATTTCAATGGTCTGGTTTGAGGCTCCGGAGCTGGTCCTACTGCAGAAGAAATAAATAATAATATCAAGAGAAGGGGTTGATAAGAGTGGAGGCAGAGAGAAAAGGGTCTGAGAAGACACAGGGAAAATTTCAACAGAGATAGTAAAGCAAGTACAACGTGGCTCCAGGGCCAGAAACAATAGAAATAAACACATTTCTGAAGTGAACATAGTTCCTTGGATGGAATAGATTGCTGTCAGCCTTCAGGCAAAATATTAAACCTCAGGAGAATATTTTCTCCCTCTCAGGCTATATTTTACAGCTGTTGCTGTCCAAATTAGTCAATATATGTATAATATGATTGTTTTATTATTGAAGTTTTGGGTGCTCAAATACCATTGTGACGGGTGTGGTATAAGAATAGAGTACTGAATACCACCTAAACTCTTGCAAAGCACACAGCCCTTCTAAAAAAATAAAACATTCTTCCATCTTTCAGCATCCCCTTTATATTCATATTCTCCTCATCTACCTAACAAATTCCAAAGCTTTGCATAATTAACTGGATACCAAAGCTTACTACGCTTGTTGTTACTTGCAGCTTGGCAATGGCGGGGGGATGGGGGCAGATGATCTTTATAAGCAGGTGAGCAAGCCACCCTTCCCCTTTCTTGTTATGACCAATCTGATGAGGGCAAGTAGTCTCAGCAAAGACTTTAAGAAGGCCATAAAATTCTGCCATAGCCTTGTCCTTACTTACGATTTACCAGAACCTTGTGACCTTGTGTGTATAATGTGTCATCTAATGCCTGGTACAATTACAGATACACAGGGATGGTTCTCGTAAGTTGAGGGACATTAGAGTAGCATTTTGTGGCTATGTAGTCAAACTATATGTGTGTTTTATTTTTGTAATATAAACAAAATGCGTATTAAATGACTGTACATTCTAATATATGAAGATGTCCTGTACTTTACTCCAGATATTCATAACTGTGGTTATCTAAATTGAACATTTTGGTGTGTATATCTGAATATATATTTATGTAACTATGTGAACATGTACATCCTGAATACTCTCATGTTCAATTCAAATAATAGCAGTGTATCTCTGAATATACAACTACAGTAGAGCTTCAGAGTTATGAACACCTCAGGAATGGAGGTTGTTCATAACTCTGAAATGTTCATAACTCTGAACAAAATGTTATGGTTGTTCTTTCAAAAGTTTACAACTGAACATTGACATAATAAAGCTTTGAAACTTTACTATGCAGAAGAAAAATGCTGCTTTTAACCCTCTTAATTTAACTGAAACAAGCACAGAAATAGTTTTCTGTCAAACCTTGTCAAATATTTTTTTCTTAAAATTGCCCTTCATTTTTTTTAGTAGTTTAACTTCAACACAGTACTGTACTGTATTTGCCTTTTTTTTTTTTTTTTGGTCTCTGCTGTTGCCTGATTGCATACTTCTGGTTCCAAATGAGGTGTGTGGTTGACCGGTCAGTTCGTAAAACTCTGGTGTTTGTAACTCTGAGGTGATGGCTGGCTGAGGGGATTGGGTAATGGGCAATTGAGCCTTTGACTTAATGATCACAGGATTGCCTTTAGCCAGACTGGTAAGGATCAATGTTTTTGACCAGTTGTTTGGTGCCATAGATGACATGGATTTATATCTCAGTGTAGTTCCTGGTAGACATGTGTTTACATCACACAGCCCATCACCTCAGTTGGCTGCCTGGATGGCACACCCTGCAGAAAAATTAAGGACAGAAGGGATATAAAGAAATCCTACTTGCCCCAAAAGATTGTCCCTCAAGAACAAGGTTGAGGTATACTGGTGAAACTGTTGTAGAGAAGTTTGGATGCTGGCTGACTGCAGTATCACCTTCAGTTGAGTTTCCAGGGCTATCAATCTGGTTAACTTCATGAGCAATAAAATAGCTCCCATAAACCACTTAAATAAAAAAAAAGAGTCATTCAGATGACAATTCACCATGGTTCCAATCGTGTAGAATTTACTTTGTGACTCAGTGGGAACTTTGACTAAGTGAGGACTGAGGACGCTCAGATCATAGGGCCAAATTTCCTGCTGATGTAAATTGATGCAGCTAACATTGACCTCAGTGGAGATGTAACAATTTACAGCAGCAGAGAATTTGAGCCATATACTCTGCATGAAATAAACATTATGTAACCAGTCATCTAGATAATAATTGTAGGTAGAGTTAAACTTCATGCTTACACTTATCTAAGGACATCAGGTACATTATGTTAAGATAGATGACGATTGTTGTGGTTAGAAAAATGAGTCCGGACTGCTGTCAATCAGTCTTGGGCATATGCCTCCTTATACTGTTATTTTGTGCACCCAGCAAATATTAAGCTAGTGAATTAAATGGTATCCAAAGCACTTACAGGAATTTGTGCATATCTTTTATTGGAGAGAACATGGAGGAGTTTTCCCCACGGTCATATTTGATGCTTTTGTGCAGCAGCACTGACCCAACTCCCACATAAATACTCCACAGAAAATCACAGTACGTTGTTCATTTTGTACAGGCAGTAAGTGCTTAGAGCACTTTTAATATTTCAGTAGATCAGCATGAAAGAGCAGTTTATAATTTGAAATTGACAATCACCATTGACACATATATTGTTAGACAAACATAGGACCAGATACGCCAACTGAGAGAATCAGTTAATCATTCAAACTAATGATTTTAGAATGTTTAATTTTTGCATAAAATGGATCCGATTTTTGCTGAACTCTTCTAGACAATTCTGAATTGATTTTAGGAACATGTCTTCAATAATGACAGAAAGCAAACTGGTACAAAAAGAAATTTAACAAGAAACCTTGAACAAACCCTATTATAGACTCTGAAGGAGAAATAGTTATATGTTTGACAATAGAATATTTTAATAATTTGGATTTTTTTCATTTGCAGGAGTCTCTGGCATCACAAAACACAAAAATGATTTCATCCATAGTCATTTCACAGTTGATTGATGAGACTAAATCAAAAGAAAATGGGTCTGCTTTGCCGATGCAGTCTGTGATCACTCAGCCTAATGCTTATCATACGAAGCAATCTCTGGCTAATGATAGTTCAGTCAACATTAATAGAGCATTCTTGTTACTTCCCAGCAGATTAGGAATTCAGGCATCTTTCGATGACAACATATCTAGAACAGACTCTCATAAAAAAGGATTTGCATCCATAACAGTTACTGCTAGACGGGTTGTTCCACCTTTTAACAACCCAGTGCAGGTACCTGTTACTGATTCTCTGTGTTTGAAATGCTGGGGAGGTGATGTTCTAATGAACACTACTGCTACTTCAAACAATGCAGGACGAGCTCAGCACTGCAAACCTTTGCATAATCAAGAATCTTATATAAACCGATATGCCACCAGATTAAAGGTTTCTGAATCTTATTCACAAGTATGTGAAGGGCATGGAGACTGGATTTTTAACATTGACAACAAAGAAAACAGAATGTTTCCTCCAGGCAGCAATCACAGGAAAAAAGCACCAGTTTCATTCACTTCATCTGTTCATTTCAAAATTTCCCAGCACTGTCCAAATACAATCTATTACTTTGACAAGTCACTTTCTGTATGTATTGACCAACTTCAAATTAAAAGCCAAAAAATTCATAGATCAATATTGTCCTTCAATATAAATTGCAGTTCACCCAGATTAACACCAGATGGAGCAGATGGCATAGCTAATGAAGAGTCAATAGCAGAGATACTTAAAACAAAGCTCCCAGAAGAAAACAAGACTCCACTCAGAACAAATTCAAATGCAAATTTAAAAGAAAATAATGTAGATAAAAAACAGACAGCAGACAAGGAATATTTGGGTACTGAATGCCCTTGGAAAGGTACATCTCCCTCTGACTGTCCAGCATTTGTGGATGCACCCAAAGGAACTAATAATTTAATAGTCACAAAGCAAAAAGAAGATAATTCTGATAAACAGTGTACTGGCAATGACATCAAATTGTCCATTCAAGTTCCTAAGTGGAGTTATGAGGCAGGTGAGTAATTTGCATAAACTTGAGTCTGTTTCAGAGATTCAGACTGGAACAGACCCATCATAGCATTATTATGCAAGCAGGTAATAAAAATCTTTGCTTCTGCAAGAATAAATCCATAATGAGTCTGAGTGCAAACTAGACATTTTAAATTCTAGGACTGCTGTGGATATAATGTTTACCATACCAGTGATGGATGCCACCTGCCACAATATAGGATAAAGTGGTACCTATGTTTTCAGCATAAAGCCCCTGTAAGCATCTGTAACTTTGATATAAATATTTGTTCCAAACACATATAAGCTTTTAGCCCAAAAGAGAATTTCAAGAAAATCTTTGTTCTGAAGGATTCACTTTTAAAATAGAGATTGTGGAAAATAAGAAATGAATGGATTCAGACTGGTTTGTGCTCCTTATGATTAAAAAAAATTGTTTCTAGATTTAATCTGGAAAGCCATAATAAAATAATAACAACACCAGTCTTCTGGCAACTAAAATAGATGGCAATTTTCCACGTGTAAAGGCTGCAGCTTCATTCCCAGCAATGTTTTGCAAGGCTTTAAAATATTTCTTCCAAATATCTCAAAGCATTTGACAAATATAAAATTAATCCTCACAACATCTCTGTGAGTTAGGTGAGAAATAGATGCTGTAGGGATTGCTTCAGTCACTGCTGAAGCGTAACCTCCACTGGAGTGGAACGCAGCAGCTGTTTTACAGTGCACAAGCAATAACTACGGATCAGTTTAGGGCAAGAAAAATATTGACCATGCAGGGAGAGAATACAGATAGGCAAACGTATTCAGATGAGTTGGAATTTGGCAAAGACACCAAAGCTAGCACACTTTCTCTTGTGAAAAATACCATGGGATGTAGTAGTAATTGTAGGTCGGCAGAACCTTGATTACATCCCATCTGAAATACTTTGCCTTTGATCACTGTATGAACATTAATTAATAAAACCTCACAACAACCACTGAGTTTTTTCCATTTACAGATGAGGGGGGAAATGGGACACAAATGGATTTTGTTCAAAGTCACACACTGACTCAGTGGCAGAGCAAGGCGTAGAATCCTGGTGGACACGTTTCCTCATCCCCTGTTGTTCCCACTAGACTCAGTACCTCCCCGCCTCTGAAATGTGTGATAGTAATCTTTATTATTAGCATTAGTAGTATTTATTATTATTATTTATTTTATTTATTAAGGCAAAACGATTAAATAGCAGATATTCTATAGAGAAAAGCTGCTACTATACATCCCAGGTAACTTATCAATGGGAACTTTCAGCAGGACGGATCAGTGAGGCCAAGATTTTCAAAACAGAGGACAAGGTTTGGTTCCTAAATCCATATTTAGGCACTAAATCAGTAGCTGGATTTGCAAAGGTGCTAAGTTCCCAATGGCAGAGTGTTTAACACAATTTGAACATGAATTGGAAGTCACAAGGGAAATGACAAGCCATGGTAAGGAGGATAAGGGAAATGGGGGGTGGGGGGGAAGAAGAACATAGGAGGAGCATCCTCTCTGACTGATGCCATTAATTTAACTCTTTCACTTCTCTGCTTAGCCATGATACCTGTATATTTGTAGCATTTGCAAGCTTACTTTGAAGAACAAATGTTCTATTGGTATTTTGAGGGGCAAATGCTATGCATGCAAGGCTTTGCTGCACATAGTTTAGACGCTGCATGTGATTTACGACAGAAGTGGTTACCTATAATACTTTTTGAGACTTCTCAGGGGTCAAGAGAAACAGTGGCTTCCATTAATAAAGTCAGCATTTGCCAGAAGTTATTAGAAAATGAGGTGTGAGATTATCACAATTTATCCGCCTATACTTTAAGAGGAAATAACTGTGGTAACCAGGTGGGAAGTGTTGTCTTTTAAATGGCTTACACTGTTTATTCACATGACAATGTAATATGCAAATGTGTATGTTTCTGTATAATAGATAACAAGATGTTTTGTCACCTTACTACAGCTTTCCTGTGTGAGATTTGTAAATACAACTGATATAATGCCTCCAAAGGGCACGGTCTTTCTTGTTAGGATCCAAAAATTAATGAGCACTCAAATACTTGTCAGCCTTTAACTGTGACAAATCTTAGGAAACCTAGTAAAATTCATGAGTCATGTAAACTGCTCATTAAAATGAAAGGGAATTGGTTTGATTTTTTCACCTGTGAGAAAATGAAAAATAGAGCTCTTTTGAGTTCATAGAATCATCGCAATGAGAGATGGAGAAGATCTATTAGGTTGACTAGTCCATTCCACCGCAAGCACAGTATGTTTGTGCCATTTAGCTAGGCTTTTGTCTAAACTAGTTTTAAATATCTCAAGTGATGAAGTCATACCTTCCTGTTTCATGATGTGACACCTCTGTGTATGCAGTCAAATTTGCAAGAGCCTTTTTAGATGCCATATCACATTGCAAGTAAAACTAATCAATTATCCACTGTCATCTCTAAGTAGTTTTCACTATTACTGCTTTCCAAGTGTCTTTCTCCCAAAATGTACTAGCTTGAATTTGTCCATGTTGGAATCTGAGTACTACTAGATGTGTCTCCTAGACTCAGGTAGGTCCAGTTGCAAGAAATGCCTTCTTCCAACTAACACTAGCTAGAAGACTCTGCCTAGTCCCTCCGATGAGGACTAGCAACTGTGATTCATACATTCTTCATTTCAGGCCTAGACTATTACAACTTTCTTTACCTAGTGCTATCAGTCAAGGTCAACAAGAGACTCCAGGTGGTGTAATATGTGGCAGGCTGCCTCTTGAGGATGACTAGCTGCAGGAAGCACATTGTACCAATACCCTATTTTCCACTGGCTCACCATATACTTACCTTAGACCTTAGTCCATCCCGTGCTTTGCTGCACATTGGGCTACCCACATTTGCCATGCTTGCCTGTCAACTGCCCTTCTCTCCAAATCTTCCCATTTTATGTTGAGGTGCTTGATGTCGTTCAGAACTATTCGTTTCCATGTTATTCGCGGTCTTCCTCTCTTTCTTCTTGTATTTTCTGGCTTCCATTCAAGGGCGGTATTTGGTAAGTGTTCTTTTTCCATTCTCAGCACATGTCCCAGCCACTGATATCTTCTTTTGTAGATTATTTTTGAGAGGGTACCTTGTCCAGTAATTTTTCTGACTTCTTCATTCGTCTTCCTATCTCTATATGTTATTCCCAATATTCTTCTCAGACATTTGTGATGAAATGCATCCAGCTTTTGTGTAACTTTCTTGGTAAGTTGCCATGTCTCACTGCTATATGTTGTGATGGTGATAACAATTGCTTTGTACACATTCAGTTTTGTCTTGAGGGAGATGTTTTTGAGTTGCCAGATGTTTTTGAGTCTTCCAAATGCAGCATTTGCCTTCCCGATTCACCATATACTACTGGGTCCAAATCAGGAACCTGATCCTGATCTCTACAACTTGTAATGGGCTTGAACTGGGCTACCTTAATGATAGCCTTTCTGTTCTTGATACTCTGAGACCATTGGAGAGATAGAAACTATCCGAGCCTGGGGTGAAACTACTGAGACCTGGTGTCAGTGTTTCTTCAGTGTTGGGTCCTGGGGTATGTAACAAGCCTACTCACATTATGGTAGCTGAGAATAACATTTGAGTATGAGGGAAATATGCAGAAGGAAGGAACTAGAGAAGAGGAGGATGAGAGAAACAAAGAAAGAAAAGGAATGATGAAGAGGAAGAAATAGTATAGTATAGTAATAGTATAAATGACTGAGCCCAAGAAATACAAGTGGAGATCCTTCATTTTATATTCTTATACCACTTTTATTCTACCATATGTGGTGCCTATCTATTACAGTGACTGATACTCTGTACAGTAGATAAAGTTTTATTTATTGTTGCCCTTTCTGATTAAAATGGAAAGCCTTTTTAACTGCACCCACTAAAATACCAAAGTTAGAGAGTTAAAAATTTCCAAGGCCAACACTCATTTTCCTTGTCCCCTCTTATAATATTGTCTGGTTTGGTTTGAAGGTGGCCATGTCAAACTGTGCTTCATCCCAGGCTTCAGTGGGAGTTAGGGCTGTGCAAGGAATGCAGGATCAAACCATTTGACAAGCAACCCATGCCACCATATAGTGCGTTGCTACATTAGCTGGCTTGCCAGCTGAATTCCCAGTGACTTAAAAAGTTTGAACGTATATCAATTTAGAGCACTAAATAGTTAGCCAATAGCTTTCTGGGGAATGCGGGAAGGGGAGTAGGTAGATAATATCCTCACCAGGATAAGGAAAGAGAAAGTCAATGAGTGAACTTTTATTTTGGCTTCTAATTGCTGGCATATTAAAAAAAAAATTAGTTTTCATGTGACCTTATTGGGGATATTAGTCAAGCAATAGTTAACAACCCTTAGCACTTTTCATATTTAAATCATTCTAAAAACATAATCTAATTCAGAGGTTCTAAAATTTGTATATTAGTGTGGGCCTCATGTTAATAAAATGTCTGGTGAGCCTCTTCCAATTTGTGATCACATATCACAGTCACCTGTTCAACTACAGCAATTGCTTACATGGAAAAAAAATAGAAAATTATTTGATGTCTGTTTATCTGCCTTTTAATGCCATTTGGCAGCTGTAAACCAGTAGGAGAACCAGTATCACATCACCAGACAGGTCTCCATGGACCACCAAGGGTGCATGGACCACAGTTTGGATTGGGCAAGTGAATTATGCATCAGGAACATCCATCTTGTGGAATGGGAAGGTATCTTCCTTTTCCATAGGCAGGTGACCTGATCCTCCACTGTTCCTTGCGTTGTGTATTAAAATTTACACCAGTGCCAAGTGTGTGAAATGGAGTAAATCATTAACATTCTGAGCTGGTAGTGTCTTACACTCACTTTGCAATGGCACAGGTGACTAGGGAAGATGCAGGGCAACAGAGAGGATCTAGCCCAGTATTCATACAACTTCATCTCATTCAGTGTTTTACGTTTAAATTTTATTGTCAGGCTTCCTTACAGTAAGTTGTTCAGATTGCAAATAGAGTTTGACTTGGATTTCAACAGCTGAGTTTAATAGTGGGTGGCATCTAAAACACTGTCAGCTAGCAATAGGCCTCTTTGCTTTTGATGCAAATGTGAAATGATTGATCTCAAGTTATAGAAATTTTTTGTGTGTATCGTACCATGAATGTATTTTTTCTATAGCATATTTTGGGGTGAAAATCTAGAATATATATATAGATGCTAATTCTCCCTAGTAAACCAAAGCTCATTATCAGCTAGTGCACAAAGTCATGTTTCATGGTTGTGACATTTGAAAGCCTTGTTTTAGAGCTGTGGTTTCACCTCAGTTGACTTTGTATTTTAATTAATGGCATTGTAGAATTTAAATAAATGAAAATAAATGGTGTCTATAGGGGCTTAGTCACTCCTGAAGCTGCAGCTCCTGTATCCATCAAAGAGCTGTACTGTAAGTGCCTCAAATCCATGTGTTACATGTAAAAACAAGCTAGAACATCAGAGGTGGGATTTTTGAAGCTTCCTAAAGGCCTTTGGGCACCTAATTCTTATTAATTTTAATGAGAATTGGACATCTAAATCTCTTAGGTAGCTTTCAAAGTCTCAGCCTGTATGTGCATTTAATACAAAATAGTCTTCTTATTAAAATCCGTAGAATACATCCCCATACATAAACTACAATACAGACTACGCCTAACTGAAGCTACATACACATCTCAAGTTCCTGATGATATCACAAACCACGTCAGCTTCATTCTCATGGTGATCATGTTGACATCAGGACCGTTTGAGGTCATAAACTGTGCCCTCAGCAATTAAATGTTTGCCAGTCTGAGTCTGGTCATAACTTTTAATGAGATATTGCCTTAACCTGTTTAGGTTAACTTAAACTTTCATTGCAAGCTGTGTGGTATCATGTAGCTTACCTGATGTCTCATAAATACAAGGTAAGTTTTAAAATACAAAAATAATTTGTCTTATTTCAACTCAAGACAGGAATATAAAGATCTTTTTAAGTCTTAATTTCATACCTTAGCTTGCAAGAAGAATAACATGGGATCTTGCAGGTTTTGTGTGTGTGTGTGTGTGTGTGTGTAATTCTGACGCTTCCTGGGTTTACACATGGTTATGAGGCATCTCACTACCATGTGCCCTTAACATGAGGGACACTTATCTGTGCCTGCCAGGTGTCAGCTCCCTGCACCACCTGCCACAAGCAACACAAGCATTCCTGTTAGCCCATGTGGGCTTTTTTGCCCCTCTTGCAGGCTAGTAACAGGTGCTCCAATCCTCAAGTCCTCTGAGTGTCACCATCATATCTAGTATCCAATATCTCTCCCCTTATCCACTAGACACTCACAGAATTTCTAGGCCTGCTGTTCCCAAAGGAATACTAGTCCCATGTTGGTACACAGCTTACTAGTCACACCTTGGTACACAGCTCCACTTAACACACAGCACTTATACTTGCTTTCACTATAAACCAATCTAAGTTTAGCAAAGCATAGGGATTTGTATGATAACCCTTTGTTTCCAATATTTCTATTTGTTATGTAGAAAATAAAATCATAACATACATTGTAGAATCTACACTCAACTAAAAGGATACACTCTTATCTGATAAGATACTACATACCCCAAAGTCCTTCTCACAGCATTTGTCCACCAGGATTGCTGAGACCCTTCTTTCATGAGGTCAAGACTGCTGGCAGATTGCCTCACCCAGGTGAAGGATGCCAGAGTGTCTCTCTGCACCTCCAGATATACCAGACTAGTCCTTTGGTGTTCACCTCTAAAATAGGGTGTCCCCTCTCCCACCTTTCCCCCCACCCCCTGCTGTTTACCCTTTCCTGGTAATTTCCTTCTGAAGTCCCTTGGAGCTCTTAATTAGCATTTGACTCAGAATGTGAATAGACTTCTGTGGTAAAATACACAATACACAATGGTCAGCCAGGGAGATAAGTGTCTCCCATCTCCTGTCTGGAGAAGTCTATTTCAAGGTGCTACTTCTGAGTGACCCACCTTTAACGACAAGGCCTTAAGAACATATTTTCCAATATGTATATCTCACTGTATATTGTCTGCACACGTATTTCACAAAGACTATGATGATCAGTGTGACACAGGCTTTCAGTAGAAACCCTACATGACCCTCTTTGGTGAACTAGAATGTAAATACCACACCCCAAGGATTCCTGTAACCTGTATGCCCCTTGAGCCTTCTGCCGGTTGTCATCAAGAGATCCTTGGCTCACAGTAATATAGAAATTTTACATGTCCTATTTGGTTGTGCAGACTGAATCTTTAAAAGGAGCAAAGCAAAATAAATTAAACTGTTTTAAAAGTTCCTTTTAACCTTTGAATTAAATAAAAGTCTTTTTAAAACTAATGCAGATTATTAACATTGATATATCAATCTTGGTCCTGTAGGGTGACTTCGTGAGCCTCTGATCATCATATCTATAATTTAAACTGGGTTAATTTGAGCAGAACAGTTCATCTATTAAGCCAGTACATATTAGTCCTTCTGCTGGTGTTATATCTAAAACCAATGACCAGCATAACATAATGAAGCATAGCAGAAGCAGACAGAAACTGAGGTGTGGAAAGGGAATACAGAGAGTAAATTGTGATATGAAATGTAAATTCAATAAGACAGAGGGATACAGGAAATCTAATTCAGATGGTAGAAGCTGCAGAGAAGGCTCTCCCACCAAGAGTGGTGAGTAGGGTTGCCAATTTTGGATGGACGTATTCCTGGAGGTTTCATCACATAACATAATCTTTAATTAAAGATTAATATTTAATTCCTGGAGACTCCAGGACAGTCCTGGAGGGTTGGCAACCCTAGTCGTGAGGATAAGTGAAGCCAGGGAAAGAGCCAGTGCTAGATTAGTGAGGAGAGCAGAGCGGGAAGTGGAGATGGGCAAGTTCTGTTGTGATGAAGGGTGGAGCTAAACCATTTGAAACAGGAGAAGCAATTTTGAATAGGATTATGGAATGAATAGAGAGCCATTGGTGATGTTTGAAAATGGAGATGCTATGGTCGCCCTTATTAGTGTGGGCAAAAAGGTAGACATCAGAATTCTGTACATGCTGGAGTCTAGGGAGTTGAGACTGGTGAAGAGCACAGAGAAGGAAGCATCCATAATGGAGATGGGATGTAGTGAAGGAATTCTGCAGATGAAGTCTTCAGTAGAGTTAAGTCAAGTGAAGTGGCACATGCATAAGCAACTTTGCAGAATTGGGGATAGGCACCCATAAGGGTTGGAAGAGGAAAGTTCAGGATCAAGGATGACACCCATGTTACACACGGAGGTGGTAAATGGAAGATGTGAATCAATGAAGGGGACAGAGGAGAGAGATGGTGTCATAGACCTAAGAGGAGTGCTTCTGACTGTCAGTCATTTAGCTGAAGGACTGTTGAGATGAAAGCACAAGTTTACTTGATCAAGGCAGCCTAAGAAAATGGACGAGTAAAGCTAAGAAAGGAGCTGATCTTGTGGAATGCTAAATGTCTCCCAACACATTGTAAACTTGCTTTCATTCTTGAGCTAAAGAGTTCCTTCAACTAATGCTGGAGCAAAAAGAGTCCTATCAACTAGTATTTGAGCTTGAAGAGTTCCATCAGCTCTTGCATGGACAACATAGATATCTGATCACAAGTCTTCTTAGTTAAAGGGGAAGAGAACTGGTTTTCAGTTATTTTATTTCAAGATGCCATAGTTAAGTATGTGTCTGTTATTTGTTTAAAAAATATTTAATATTTGTACTTGGCTATAAAATGATGATTAAAATGTTATTTAAAACTTCACTGTATAACTAAAAACATCTTGTCATTTGCCTGAACTCCCATGTACCTGGTCTCATAGACTATTAAAGGACAAACGCCTGTAACATGCGATGTTATGTGCACTCAACTTCCACATTCAGATATCATGGTGGTGAGTGTGGTAAAAATGCTGAGCTAGATTCCAGAGAAGCTGACATATCTTTGGGGTACCTGAAATGCAAAAAAAGTCGGTTTAAAAAATAGTTATACATTGAACTCTCCTGGATATTTGGGGCATTCAGCCCATAAAGATAAAATTTCTTCATTTTTATTGAAATATGTATAGGTCACCTTTAAACTAAAGGGAGCTCATGGTTAGCAGGCTAACCTAATTTGTTACTAAGGCATAGGAGTGGAAAGTAGTAGTAGTATTGTACTTATTTTCAGTTACTGAATACATTGGAAAGGTTACAACGGAAAAAAAAGTGAGTTTCTGAAGGTTTTTTTGATCATCTGCCCTTGAGGAAGTAACCACACAGAGGCCTAGAATTTAAGATTAGAAGAAAAAAATGATTTGGTGTTTAAAATATTACATAAGACCCATTAATTACAATATGGAATTTATTGTTCAGCAACTTGAGTAGCTGCAGCTGGTGCCAATTTGTTCTCAAGTATTATTTTGAGTGTAGAGGTGGTGGCGGTGAAGACAGAGCAGAATATGAAGTATGATGCAGAAGATTTCACTTTAGTGTACACTTGCTAAACATGTGGGGCCAGATCCCCAGATGCTGTAAATCAGCATATATCTGTTGATTTCAATGGAGCAATGCTGATTTACCCCAGCTGAGGATCTGGCCCAAAATGTTCATAATGGGGCTTTATGGAAGTAGTAGCTGGTGCTGACTTGTTCAGAGCCGAGGATCACATGCCCAAAAGCATATTAAAAGGAGTACTTTGATGTTTTACTTCAGCTGGTATACATTTAAAAAGAGGGAGTTTGTCAGTTTTCTCTAGCTCTAAATGTTTTGTGTCATTGTGTATATTTCACATTAGATGGTTTTAGTTTAACAGTTTTAGGAAAATGTCCCAATCCTGTAATCTACTGAGTAACCTTTGTAAGTACTAAGCACCCTCAATTTCCATTGACTCAAGGAGTTACTCAGCACTTTCAAGATGGAGGCTTAGCTGTATAACTTGTAGTCAGCAATGTCAAGAAATCCCTTATTCTTGGTTCCCTCTTCTCTCCCCTTTTGCTTTTCAATATAGAATGTCCCCTAATCTCAGGGCAATCTTTTTACCTGTCTTAAATAGCCAGAGCATTAAACCCTATAGTTTTGCTCTTTCATTTAAACTATGATTGTCAATTTCCCTGTCATCCCAGAATCTGGTGGAGTGAAGTGAGAGGATGAGGCTCATCATGTCTAACAGAAAAATGAGGGAATAGCCCAAGTTTTTGTTTTTTTTAACAGAACTTGCATGCATTTAATTTGGTTAATTATTTATTTAGCGAAAATGTGGGAATCAAAGAACATCTTATCTTGCCCCACCTCCACTCCATGTTGCTATATAGCTCCCATTAGAGATCATGGGAGATAAACATATAAATGAAGGGGAGAATACACCCCCAACTGCATAAACCAAAGCAGCCCCTAGACCTGCTTTCAATTACATGACTGGTACTTCAGCAGCAGGTCATTAGTTGCCTTTGTGACTTTGGCTGTAATCACAACCATACTATTTTGACATGGAACTAATTGTTCTTGAACAATTTCTCCACTGTATAAGACTATAAAGAGCCCTTCACATTAGCCATGGAGTCCCTCTCATCCCACTCATTTTAGGGCCTGATCCTGCAGTAACTTGTAAGTTGACTGGGAAGCACCTTGTACAATCAAGCTTTTATCCTGCAACAAACATTAGACCCAGTCCTACACTCACTGGAGTGAATGACAAAGCTCTCATTGACAAGCATGAATCAGGCTACATTATTTTCTCTTGATGATGAAAGGAAAATCACATTCATTTGTGTCTGGAATTTCTTTCTGCCCCATTTATGCTATTCTAGGCATTAATCCAGTACAAAATCATATTCCAAGTTCCTGGAATTTTCCACGGAGCCTCTTTTAATTTTTCCATAAATGAAACTGATAGTGTTAATTGATCTTTTATTCAAAAGGAGAACAGCTTGTCTGGTAGGGACAAAAGTTAAAATATAGACTGTTCTCATTTTGGCAGGTGAAAATCTAGGGCCTGATAGTTTCCTGTCTTCCTACTTTTTCAGTCATTTGCACTTGTTCAAAGTGAGTGAAAAATACTATGGTTCTGATCTGTCTACACTTTGTACAGATTTAAAATACTATGCAAAGCTGTGGATGCTGCTAAGGTAACCTCAGGCATTCATTGATACTTGCAGGACAAATAGTGGAGGACAAGATAGCATTTTTAGATAATTAGACAAATGGGCTATGTGGAGTCAGTGGACCCAATTCTCCTCTCACTTACACTAGTGTAAATCAATAGTAACTTCACTGAAGTCAATGGAGCTGTTACATTGGGTTCTCTCAACCCAAAGCTCTTGGCAACTTTACTCTTTGTGGGGTAGTGTCAGGAGATAAATCACTGGGGACACAGCCTGTCCATCTGGTTAAAGATTGGCACAAATCCAAAGTGCTTTTATCCAAAATTACTATTTTATTAGATCTCCAGCACATACAGATATGCAAAAGTGTTAGAGTGCCCCCAAGCAATAGTTACCCACAGTCTGGAAGGGTCTTGAGTGGTCAAATGACGAGGTTCAAGTGGCCAGCTATCCATCTGTCGCTGGGGATTCCAAGAGATGTCCAGAAGGTCAAATCCAAATTCCTCAGACCTATCTACCCCTTTTATGTTAGTAACTGCTACAGTTACATCAACAACATGTCAATAAAAAAAGACAAAACAAAACAAAAATCCATTAAGCAAGCACTTTTAATCTGTTGGTCCTGCAACTGTATTTCCACACAACAACAGTCCAAAGATATAGCTAGACTTCCTTTTTTTTTTTAAAGAGACTGACTTCAGCAATTTCAAAAGAGAGCCTAACTAGGAAGGCAGCAGGGTCATGCTCACTTCTCATGATCACTCAAACCACTCCCCTCTGGCTTGCCTAGTTATGCTAAGGCTGCTACAAAGGCCTACTAACTTACATGTGTTTGGCAATAAGCATAATAATCGATATTCCAGTACTGGCCTAGGCGTTTTGCTGGGCTGTCAAAATCTCCCTAACAGAGCCACACTATTGTAAATGAGATGAGAATCTGGCTCAGTCTGGCTATGGCAAATTACCAGAAATAGTTGAGTGAATAACGAGGTACCCTTAATATGCTTTGATCAGAATACCATGTGGCCAGTGTATGTCACTTTAAAATCCCAAGAGCCATTTCATTGTATTGAGTCACACTGAATTTTTTTAATAAAAATTAGCACAAAAAATACCTTCTCAGCCACTACGATATAGTGTAACAGCTTCTAGTGTGACATCATTATGATGTGAATATGAATGTCTAATCTAGAGAGCATATTAAAATGTTATGGAAAAGCCTCACAAATGCATCAGCCAATTTTCATAATTTTCTTAATAATAACCATTTTCATAATTTTTCTTAAAAATATCAACAGAGACCCAGTCAGCCTAAGGATCAACTACCTGGAAATGTTTGGTTTGTAAAAGATATTGCTTTGCTACAGCATGACCAAAAAGACACCACAAGAAAGGCAACAAAGATGGTTCGAGGTATGGTTCTAGGATTAATTATGATGGAAAGAAGAATAATTAACAGGGGCTTGATTGAGGTATTCAGAATTATGAAGGGGTTAATGAAAACGGAACATTCCTCTTTTATCCTGCCCTAAATTACAAGAAGAAGGGGGAGGACTCAAAATTATAACCACAGTAAATGTGGACTAAATAAAAGAAAACTCTGTTTTATGCAGTGTAGAATTAATCTGCAGAACTCATTGATGCAAGAGGCTGAATCAAATAATATTGGTGGATTACGTCATAGCCACTAAAATATTCTGTAGCTCTTCAACATAAGATACCTTATGGTCAAATCTAATGATTCAAGGCATAAGATGATCTCCTGCAGGTACAGGTGTTAGGCAGAATTATTTTCCTTCATTCTGATGCAGTTGTTCCACATTGTGCTCTTATTCCATCAAATCTCTCAATTGAAGCAGCATTGGGCTAGATCAGTGCATCATGTTCTTCCTAAACTGCAGTGCTGTTATACAGTATCTGTATAATTACACTAGTGTTGAGTGTGATTCCTTTATCTATCACAAAATAGTGCTGAGAGGATTAATTAATTGATTAAGTGCTTTTGAGATCTTAAATTGGAAGGCACTATGGAGTGCTTATTACTATGTGAAGCATTATTAGCCACTTGATTAGATACATTACGGGATTTTTTTCACCTTCCTATGAAACATCAGGTATTGGTTAAACCCCAAACCTGCAATGAGCTGTATGTAGGTGGAGCCCTCTACCTCTGTGCACTGAAATCAATGGGCCTCCATCCACTCAGCTCAAGTTTCAGGGCTGGACCCTCAAGGGACAATGCCTACGTACACCTTCGGACTGCTGTTTCACAAATACAGCTTTTCACAATCACAGGTTAGTTTTCACAAAAACAAACCATTTTTGTCCTAGAAATGGAAAATATGTGATTCCTAGAGCACCACTGACATTTTTCCATTTTAACTACCAAAAAAGCAATGCAATAGATTCAGCTCCTAAAGCATTTTTTTGAAAAAACATTTATTTTCAGAGTAAGAAGGAACTTATACAAACAAACAGTATGAATATAGATCCTTTTTCTTCTTTTCTCTGCCCCACCCCCACAAAGCAGTGTGATTATTTATAAGCTGATAGTTCAGGCAGATGTGCCACAAGCTTCACGCAGAGTTCTACTAGTGTCCTTTTTATTATTGTTGCTATTATTTATTATTGGTATTACAGTAGTGTCTAGAGGGCCCAACCAAGACCTGGGTCGCATTGTACTAAGCATTATATGTACATGTAGTAAGAGGCAGTCTCTTGCCTGAAGAGTTAAACTGTAATTAAACAAGACAGATAAATGTGAGAGAGGAAACAAAGACACACAGGGCTGAAGTGACTTGGCCAAGGTGTTACAGCAGGTCAGAAAGCTGGGAATAGAACAGAGGTTTCCTGACTCTCTGTCCAGTGCTCTGCCCACTGGACCATGATGCCTCTCAATTGTTCCCCTTTATTTGTGACCTAAAATGCTCTTATTAAGCTTGTTTTAGGCCTTGAGCAAAACTGGCCAGTTGGGATGAATTTTGTGGTGGTTTGTGATGTGTATAAATGAAGAGTGAGATGGATGGGGGTCACAAAATACATCTTTGCTTGAAAGTCAAATGAGGCTTTGTTGAATCTATAGTAGGTTTCCAGAGGTGAAAATTCTAAATTGCACACCCTGCTGCCCCAGAACCCATTCATTCATTTATATTGAAAAATTAACTTTGAAAGGCAGCTAATGAGATATTTTTGGCTTGAGTGCCAGGCAGTGGGACTCAAATGTCCTGCTAGTCTCCGCTAAACAGCTTGGGCTTGATTTCTTCTTGACTGGGTCAAAAAAAGAGATGATATTGTTCCAAGTGCCACACGCAGTAGATTGTACAGATCTTCACAATATGTTTGCCACTATTTTTTTACATGCTTTGAACAACAATGAAATAGTTAACAATATTGACATTTATAGTAACGTAACGGGGCATCTGAATTAACACCCCATTAAGATCACTGGTGCAGTTCCCACCTTTCAGAGCTATTGTTTCAAGCTCTTTGTGTACTGCGATAGTTATACTAGGTTCATGTTTTGAAGGTTTTGTTTGCAATCATAAGAGCTTGAGACTTATGTTTTTGCTTTAAATGAAAGCTTCAATTCTGGAGCAGAAGTTGCCAGCTTTGGGGGCAGAGGTTATACAGAATATATGCACATATGGCCCCAATTTGAGCTCTGTACAAAATGTAAACCATCCAGAATGTATTGGGATTTTTAAAACACTGTGTTATTATATACAGTGGCTGCACTTAAAAGATTCCTTTCCAGCTTTAAAAACTGTGTGGGTTTGAGAAAGAGACTATGTCTACACTACAGACTTCTGCCAGCATAGCTATGTTGGTCAGGGACATGAAGAAGTGCGATCCCTAATTGGAAGAAGTCCTTAGTGTAGATGCAGCTATGTGGGCAAAGCTGTCTTTTTACCAGTCTAGCTTGCTTCATCTGGTGGGAGAGGCATTGGTGGTTTTACTATACTGATACAAAGAGCAGCTTTGCCGGTATACCTGTGTCCACGCTAGGGTCAGGTCCGTACTATAAATGTACATGAAAAATCCACACCCCTGAGTGACACAGTGATACCGACCTAGCCCCTGCGGTAGACAGCACTATATTGACATGAGGACTTCTCCCATTGACATAGCTACTGCCTCTCACAAAGGTGGATTCGTCGGCGATCCCTCAAGGTCGAGGATGATCTTTCACAGGTTTTATTTTTTATGGATCCTTTGGTGACTGAAGAGTCCAATCCTTGAGCCACAGGCTCATTGGCAGATGTTGCAGGTGGTGTTGGAAGTCAGGGTTGGGCCGCGATGGCTGCGTGCCGGTTGTCTTTCCTTTCTTTTCTGGTGTTTTTCTGTGACAGGACAAGGCAATTTTCCTCAAAAGTGGACATTCCCTCTCTGACAAGTCTTCGCAGGTTACCCTATCCTGGGTTGCTGTCTCCCAGTTTGCGGTGTCGATGCCACATCTCTTGATGCTTATCGTGAGAATGTCTTTAAAGCATTTATTTTGGCCTCCCCATTTCCTTTCTCTTTTGGTGAGCTGGGCATACAGCAGTTGTTTTGGTAAGCGTACATTAGGCATGCACACACAGTGCCCGTTCCACCTCAGCTGGTGCTGGATAATCAGGGCCTCTACAATGAAGATATCGGCCTCTGTGAGGACACTGACATTAGTGCGACACTCCTCCCACTTTTTGTTGAGGAGCTTCCGAAGAAAGTTGCTGGTGCTGGTGTTCCAGGTTTTTCAGGTGTTTTCTATAGGTCACCCAAGTCACACAGCCGTAGAGGAGAGTTGGGATTACCCCCGGTTTATAAACTAAAAGTCTAGAGTGTGTTCTGATGGTTGTGATTGTTGAACACCCGGTGAGACAGTCTGCCAAAGCCAAAGCTGGCACAGCGGATTCTGTGCTGAATCTTGACGTCTGTGTCTGCCTTCTCTGAGAGATGGCTGCTAAGATAGGCAAAATATTCTACATTTTCCAGCTCTTTTTTGCTGATGTAGATCTTCCTTTCTGGGTCTGATGATTGACCGGGGACTGGCTGGTGGAGAATTTTTTGTTTTGCTGATGTTCAGAGTTAGCCCTAGGCTTTTGTAAGCTTCAGAGATGCAATTAAGGGCTGTTTGTAGATCCTCCTTTGAGTGTGCAACTACAGCACAATCATCTGCGTACTGGAGTTCGGTTATTGTTGCCGATATTACTTTAGTTCTGGCATGGAGACGAGAAAGGTTGAAGAGGTTGCTGTCAGTCCGATATTGGATGCCAATGCCCTGTGGTAGACGGTCTTGGGTTAATGTTTTCATAACTGCTAAGAAAATGAAGAAAAGTGTGGGTGCCAGTACAGAACCTTGTTTTACTCAAGTTTGGATGACAAAGGGCTCAGAGGTGGAGCCACTGCACAGGATGGAGGCAGTCATCTGGTTGTGGAGGAGTCTTACAATGGTGATAAATTTGCTTGGGCAGCCAAACTTTAACATGATTTTCCACAGAGCCTCACGGTGGTGCCTTGTGATGGTCTGAAGCTACACTGAGACTCTGGAAGTACTTCCTTCGCAAGAGGGAGCTGGCGATTCAGTAAGATTCTAGCAGGAATCTTCCCAGCGATGGAGAAAGAGGATTGACTACGCCGACAGGAGAAGCTTTCCCGTTAGTATAGTAGCGTCTTCACTTGGGGTATGTCTACACTACGAAATTAGGTCGAATTTATAGAAGCCGGTTTTATAGATATCGGCTTTATACAGTCGATTGTCTGTGTCCCCACATAAAATGCTCTAAGTGCATGAAGTCGGCGGACTGCGTCCACAGTACCGAGGCTAGCATCGACTTCCGGAGCGTTGCACTGTGGGTAGCTATCCCACATTTCCCGCAGTCTCCGCCACCCATTGGAATTCTGGGTTGAGATCCCAATGCCTGATGATGCAAAACAGTGTCACGGGGGGTTCTGGGTACATGTCGTCAGGCCCCTCCCCCTCCATCAGAGCAACGGCAGACAATCGATTCGTGCCTTTTTACCTGGGTTACCTGTGCAGACAACATACCACGGCAAGCATGGAGCCCGCTCAGCTCAGCTCAGCTTAGCTCAGCATCACCATATGTCATCTGGGTGCCGGCAGACGTGGTACTGCATTGCTACACAGCAGCAGCCCCTTGCCTTTTGGCAGTAGATGGTGTATTACGACTGGTATCCGTCATTGTCGTATTCCAGTTCGATCAGAGGCACCTGGGCAGACATGCTTTGTCTCCTGGAGACTCAGTCCTGCCGGCAGTCCTATTGAACCGTCTTGATGATGATGGCTAGCAGTCGTAGTTCAGTATCTTCTGCCAAGCACCCAGAAGATGCCGAGGGCTATCAGTCATGCTGCACCGTCTGCTGCCAGCTTAAGATGTAAAAAATAGATGGACCAGATTTGTTCTGTATTCATTTGCTACCCCCTCCCTCCGTGAAATCAACGGCCTGCTAAACCCAGGGTTTTGAGTTCAATCTTTGGGGGGGCCATTCTGTGTGACAGTTGTTTGTGTTTCTCCCTGATGCACAGCCACCTTTATTGATTTTAATTCCCTGTATCTGTACGCCATGTCGTCAGTTGCCCCTCCCTCCCTCCGTCAGTTTCGTGCCTTTTTTCAGACCAGACGCCATAGCACTGGGATCATGGAGCCCGCTCAGATCACCGCGGCAATTATGAACACTATGAACACCACGCACATTGTCCTGGAGTATATGCAGAGCCAGGACATGCCAAAGCAAAATCAGGACCAGCCGAGGAGGCGTTTGCAGTGCGGCGACGAGAGTGATGAGGAAATTGATATGGACATAGACATCTCACAAAGTACGGGCCCCAGCAATGTGCAAATCATGGTGTTACTGGGGCAGGTTCATGCCGTGGAACGCCGATTCTGGGCCCGGGAAACAAGCACAGACTGATGGGACCGCATCGTGTTGCAGGTGTGGGACGATTCCCAGTAGCTGCGAAACTTTCGCATGCATAAGGGCACTTTCATGGAACTTTGTGACTTGCTTTCCCCTGCCCTGAAGCGCCAGAATACCAAGATGAGAGCAGCCCTCACAGTTGAGAAGCGAGTGGCGATAGCCCTGTGGAGGCTTGCAACGCCAGACAGCTACCGGTCAGTCGGGAATCAATTTGGAGTGGGCAAATCTACTGTGGGGGCTGCTGTGATCCAAGTTGCCAGGGCAATGAAAGACCTGGTGATATCAAGGGTAGTGACTCTGGGAAACGTGCAGGTCATAGTGGATGGCTTTGCTGCAATGGGATTCCCAAACTGTGGTGGGGCGATAGACGGAACCCATATCCCTATCTTATCACCGGAGCACCAAGCCACCGAGTACATAAACTGCAAGGGGTACTTTTCAATGGTGCTGCAAGCCCTGGTGGATCACAAGGGACGTTTCACCAACATCAACGTGGGATGGCCGGGAAAGGTACATGATGCTCGCGTCTTCAGGAACTCTGGTCTGTTTCGAAAGCTGGAGGAAGGGACTTTCTTCCCGGACCAGAAAATAACCGTTGGGGATGTTGAAATGCCTATCGTGATCCTTGGGGACCCAGCCTACCCCTTAATGCCATGGCTCATGAAGCCGTACGCAGGCAGCCTGGACAGTAGTCAGGACCTGTTCAACTATAGGCTGAGCAAGTGCCGAATGGTGGTGGAATGTGCATTTGAATGTTTAAAAGCGCGCTGGTGCAGCTTACTGACTCGGATAGACCTCAGCAAAACCAATATCCCCATTGTTATTGCTGCTTACTGTGCGCTCCACAATATCTGTGAGAGTAAGGGGGAGACATTTATGGCGGGGTGGGAGGTTGAGGCAAATCGCCTGGCCGCTGATTACGCGCAGCCAGACACCAGGGCGGTTAGAAGAGTACAGCAGGGCGTGGTGCGCATCAGAGAAGCTTTGAAAACCAGTTTTGTGACTGGCCAGGCTACGGTGTGAAACTTCTGTTTGTTTCTCCTTGATGAACCCTCCGCCCCCCCCAGCCCCCGGGTTCACTCTACTTCCCTGTAAACCAACCACCCCACCCTCCCCTCCCCCCTTCGAGCACTGCTTGCAGAGGCAATAAAGTTATTGTTACTTCTCACTCATGCATTCTTTATTAATTCATCACACAACTAGGGGGATAATTGCCAAGGTAGCCCGGGATGGGTGGGGAGGAGGGAAGGAAAAGGACACACTGCAGTTTAAAACTTTAAAACTTTAACACTTATTGAAGGCCAGCCTTCCGATGCTCAGGCAATCATCTGGGGTGGAGTGACTGGGTGGCCAGAGGCCCCCCCCACCATGTTCTTGTGCGTCTGGGTGAGGAGGCAATGGGACTTGGGGAGGAGGGCTGTTGGTTACACAGGGGCTGTAGTGGCGGTCTCTGCTCCTGCTGCCTTTCCTGCAGCTCAACCATACGCTGGAGCATATCAGTTTGATGCTCCAGCAGCCGGAGCATCGACTCTTGCCTTCTGTCTGCAAGCTGACGCCACCTATCATCTTCAGCCCACCACTTGCTCTGTTCAGCCCGCGATTCATCCCGCCACCTCTCCTCTCATTCATATTGTGCTTTTTTGCACTCTGACATTGACTGCCTCCACGCATTCTGCTGTGCTCTTTCAGCGTGGGAGGACATCTGGAGCTCCATGAACATATCATCCCGCATCCTCCGTTTTCTCCTTCTAATCTTCGCTAGCCTCTGCGAAGGAGAAACATTTGCAGCTGGTGGAGGAGAAGGGAGAGGTGGTTAAAAAAGACACATTTTAGAGAACAATGGGTACACTCACGTTAAATTTTGCTGTTCACATTACACAGCACATGTGCTTTCATTACAAGGTCGCATTTTTCCTCTTATATTGAGGGCCTGCCAGTTTGATGTGAGAGATCACTCACGCAGTGCCAGGCAACAGAATTCGGCTTGCAGGCAGCCATGGTAAGCCACAGTCTTTTGGCTTTTTTAACCTTCATAACATGTGGGAATGGTTTCAAACAGCAGCGCCCTCATTTCCCATACCAAGGACCCATTGGGTTGGCCATTTAAAATGGGTTTGCAATGTAAAAGGAGGGGCTGGGGTTTCCGGGTTAACATGCAGCACAAACCCAACTACCGCCCCCCCCCACACACACGCAATTCTCTGGGATGATCACTTCACCCCTCTCCCCCACCGCGTGGCTAACAGCGGGGAACATTTCTGTTCAGCCGAGCAGGAACGGGCACCTCTGAATGTCCCCTTAATAAAATCACCCCATTTCAACCAGGTGACCGTGAATGATATCACTCTCCTGAGGATAACAAAGAGAGATAAGGAATGGATGTTGTCTGCATGCCAGCAAACACCGGGACCATCCGCTGCCATGCTTTGTTATGCAATGATTCCAGACTATGTGCTACTGGCCTGGCGTGGTAAAGTGTCCTACCATGGCGGACGGGATAAGGCAGCCCTCCCCAGAAACCTTTTGCAAAGGCTTTGGGAGTACATGAAGGAGAGCTTTCTGGAGATGTCCCTGGAGGATTTCCGCTCCATCCCCATACACGTTAACAGACTTTTCCAGTAGCTGTACTGGCCGCGATTGCCAGGGCAAATTAATCATTAATCATTAAACACGTTTGCTTTTAAACCATGTGTAATATTTACAAAGGTACACTCACCAGAGGTCCCTTGTGTGCCCTCAGGGTCTGGGAGCATGCCTTGGGTGAGTTCGGGGGTTACTGGTTCCAGGTCCAGGGTGATAAACATATCCTGGCTGTTGGGGAAACCGGTTTCTCCGCTTCCTTGCTGTGAGCTATCTTCATTGTCTTCATCATCATCACCATCTTCCGCGTACCCCGAACCCGCTTCCCTGTTGCGTGTTTCTCCATTGACGGAGTCAAAGCACACGGTTGGGGTAGTGGTGGCTGCACCCCCTACCATCGCATGCAGCTCCGCGTAGAAGCGGCATGTTTGCGGCTCTGCCCCGGACCTTCCGTTTGCCTCTCTGGCTTTGTGGTAGGCTTGCCTTAGCTCCTTAATTTTCAAAGCACTGTGGGATAGCTCCCGGAGGCCAATAACGTCGAATTCCATCCACACTACCCCAAATCCGACCCGCAAAGGCCGATTTTAGCACTAATCCCCTCGTCGGAGGTGGAGTAAAGAAACCGGTTTAAAGGGCCCTTTAAGTCGAAAGAAAGGGCTTCGTCGTGTGGACGTGTCCAGGCTTAATTCGATTTAACGCTGCTAAAGTCGACCTAAACTCGTAGTGTAGACCAGGCCTGAAGTGCTACAGCAGCCCAGCTTCAGCGTTTTAAGTGTAGATCTGCCCTAGGAGAGATTTGCCTTTATAGTATACCGGCACTCCTATACTAGTAAAGAGCTCATAGTGTAGATGCAGCCTGAGATTCCCTCTACTTAAAATGGGACAAACTATTGGAACCAGTAATATTTCTCAAAACATAAGTTTTTAATTGCTACGCCTGTGGTTCTATCAGAGCTTGAGTTGCTGAGCACAGCAGGAGGTGTTCAGCACCTAGCTGGATTGGGCCATTATATAAAATGGCCGGTGGCCTAGAAATAAGATCAGTGGTGTGATCGTTTGACTTCAGTGATGACACATAGAGAAACAACCTATCCATCTCTTTCTCTGATCTTATCCTATCAAGTTTGTTTGCTGGTCACTGATAATTCATGGTTCCATACAGCTGTTAAAATGATCTTTGATCAATTTCAGAGAGTTATTTTGTCATGAGTTGTAAAAATCCCCGATGAAATAATAGGAAGCAGCCTAAAAGCCTCATTATAATGCAGTAAAGCAAGGAGGAATATTTAGAGACAATGGCAAAAGAAGTATATTTTTGCATAGACTGGACAATATTTTTGGGATGATACAGTTTAATCTATTCTAGTGCAGGACAAGGTCACTTTCTTTTAGTTACAAGCAAATACTCAGCAAATAAAATTAAAAATAAAAAAGCACATGACAGTGAAAAATATGTGCATTTTAGTGTCATCAAGAAACTAGTCACATTTGAAAACCTACCATCAATTTTACAGAACAGTTCTAACCTTTTCCCTCTTTTTGTTACAAGGCTGGGTTTTGGTACTTTCATCAAGTGCTTATTTGAAAAATGATCTGTGCTCTGCTTTTTGCATCAGGAGGCAGAAATAACTTTTGTTGCAGTTTAATTAATTGCTCTTGATTTTTTTTTTTAGTTCAACTATTTACAGCTAGGATAAATATTTTTAGCAAATTTTATTAATGGCAGTCATTCTGCTTTCTCTTTCTGTGGGCTTTGTTCTCATGTGTTTCCCAAAGCATTACACTTTCATGTCTTTGTTCATTGGTTTTAAAGTCTTTCTTCAGCTGGGATAATAGAAAAAACATCTCTGTCTACTCAGCCAGTGGCAATTCTAGCTGTTCTCAGAGGGGTATATATATCTCCAGTTTGTTGCTTGGGGAGTTAGATCTACAACTCCAGATAGACTTAATGAGAGTTACATGCTTAATTCCCCACACGGTACATGGAAAAAGTACCCAGAATGTGAAGAATGAGACGCTGTGATCTCAGCTTTAAGCATCTTTGCCTTTTTCTTTTTTTAATGCATTATTTCATCTGCATACATTAGCTAAAATAATTGACAGCTGGTTTGCGTTTTTTTTCATCTTCCAAGTCTGTGTCTGCTTTTTTTTCTAGGGAAGGGCTGGGTTTGGCTGCATCTTTTGAACAGAAAGACTAGCTAATTCATAAGGTGGGGAGAGGGATTTGCCAGATCGGCTCTGTTCTTAACCTGATTGCTTTATGTGTTAGCCAAGAACAAGGTGCATTAAGGTCCATTGTCCTTAATTACAAGAATGCCCACTGTGAGTTATCATATTCAGATATTTACACTTGTACAAGTACTGAGAAAAAAACTGGGTGCGAGGGGATATGGATTTACAGGGGCTGTTGGGGGGTTCTGGGTGCAATAGTAATGGGACTCTGCAGGAGGGTCCAGGTGAAGGTGGTTGGGGCTCAGTGGTGGGGTCTGGGTATGAGGGAGATAGAGCTCGGCAGGGGGGACTGTATGGGGGGCTCAATAGGGGGTCCAGATGCTGGGGGAGTGGGGTTCAGTGGGGCAGGGATCCAGATGCAACTGGTTGGGGCTTGGTGGGGTGGGGATCTGGGTGCAGGTGGCTCACTGGGATGGTCCAGGTGCAGGGAGAGTTGGGCTCATCGGAGGGTTCCGAGTGGGGGGGGGGTGAGGCTCAGCAGAAGGGTCTGGATATGAGGGGGTCTGGATGCATGGGGGTTGGGCAAATGGGGATGCAGCTCCCTGTACAGGGATCGCTCCCCCTGCAGCTGAGGAGCGATAGGTTCAGGAAGCGGAGGGAGGGGGAGTTTGCAGAGCTTCCTGCAGCTGAGGGAGAAATCTGTGGGTGGGCCTGACCTGGATGCCGTGCAGGGGAAGAGGAAGTACTGTCCTCCCCAGCCCAGCCAGCACTAGCAGCTGGGTCTTCCCTCGTCCCGCCTCCTGCTCCACAGTGATTTACCTCTCTGCTGGCTGCCCTGGGCACCCGAAACATACTGCTGAGGGGGGTCACATGACTGCTCTTGTGGCTTCCCTTTGCTTCCCCTTCAGAAAGTCATTTTTCTGTGGGGAAGCAAAGAAATCGGGGCGGGGGGGGGGGGGACACATAAATTCTGTGCATGCTCAGTGGTGCAGAATTCCCTCAGGAGTACTTTGGGTAGAGACTCCCTCTGCTGCTTTATGCTGCCTGCAGCTTCCCCATTACTGTCCTTTCCTCCTCTGCTCCTGCACTTCCTTTCCCTCCGTCCATCATCCCGAGTCTGTTCAAGGTGGTCTTTTCTGTTTCTCCCCAGAGATGATCTCTGCTGCCCTTCACCACTCAGCGACCCCACCAGTCTTTCCCTGTATCCAAATTTTTTCCTGGTGGGGGGATAGGATTACTCCCTGCAAATATTTGAAGGATGTAAACACTAAGGAGGAAGATAAGTTTTTCAGGAAGGATGGTCTAGATGGTTAGAGGCTTACTCTGGAATTTGGGATATGTGGGTTCAGTTCCCTGCTCTACCTCAGACTTTGTGCAAATCACTTAATCTCTCTGTGCCTCAGTTCCCAATCTAAAAACAACAACAACAGGGATAATAGTTCTTGTCTACCTCACAGAGGTGTTGTGAGGAAAAATACATTAAAGACTGAGATGCTCAGATATTAAGATAGATGGGGAGACGGGAGAGACATATTTAGGAGTAATGGGATGAAATTAAAAGGACAATACAAGTTGAATATCATTGCAAGGGAATGGACTAGATGACCTACAAGATCTTCTCTGACCTTTTACTTCTTTGATTCTCCTGCAGAAATAAGATGACACGTAAGAAAATATGGACCAATCAGGTCATTATATAAATGTACAGCACGTCTACTTTTATGTGGAAAAATATGTTTCTTATTTAATCACTTGTGTACAGATTAAACATGGGCAAAGTGGTTTGGAAACATAAGACTACCACCTCACCCCAAACTTTCACTTATCCATAATCTGTTAGAGATGGGGGAGAGCCCAACATGTCCCTGATCAGTCATCTCTTACCTCATGGCAGATTTTATTCAGGGATGGAGTGTAGGGGGAAAATCAACCCTCTGTCATTTGTGTCTCCTCTTCAGGGAACAACTAGGTCACCTATTTACTCCTCTGGCTTCTGGTGTCTTCGGTGGGAACTGACCAGGCAGCCCATCCCTTGGCATGGTGCCATGTGATACAGCTAGTCTTACATCCCCCTATCCCAAGAAAGCAGGGAAAGGTCTACTTAGAGAGAGTTGGGATTTATTGGAAAAGGGGTAGTACTGGGGCTGGAAAGACAGAGGGTCACGTGGCCAGTATTTCTAAATGTGATTTCCACGACACATCAGTAGCTTGTTAAATGTACTTCTATATGTTGCAGACAGAAGACAATAAAATTCCTGTCTCTTATTTTTGGCCTGAGTCAGGTTTTTCTCTCCCATTCCTGCCCCCACACTACCTAAGTCTCCAGTCTGCCTGCCCTCTCAGATTTGTTCTCCAAATATTAGATGAATCCAGGTCATTTTTATCCCCCTCAAGTCCTCAGGTCCCGGTCCAACTTCCTGTTATGGATCACCAGCAGGCAATATATGCACATCACTAACAATATAAGGCCAGAACCATGCTGATGGGTGCACGGCCGTGCAATTGCACACCTCACAGGAATATAGGGACCAGTTCATGGGGACTTAAAATAAATCTCACCTAACTGATCCCCTTTATCTCTCTCTGATCTTGATGCCCTTTTCCCATGCTGCTCCTAATGCTTGGAATTCCTCTGTCTCCTCATTCAAATTCCTCCTCAGAGCACTCTTCGCGTTTGAGATTTAAGCTGTCGTTCTGTAAAGTGTGTGTTTCTATACACATATATTGTTTGTCTGCTTAGACTGTAAGACCCTTGTGTCAGGGACCATTACGACCCTGAAATTTTGGATAAGACAGAGCACATTGTCCTAGTCAATAAATAATAATGCTGGACTGACTCATGCTTCTCCTGCTGCTGCAACAGGGTTCTGCTACTGCAATGGCTGTGCTTCTGGCAGCAGCAGTTTTAGGTTGGAGAGAATCAAAAGGGAAAATGCACTGTATGCAAGTTACGCTCTCTGCTACTGGTGCCTGCTGCAGCTTTGTGTGGTGATGGAACATGGCAACATTCCTTTAATTCTGGGACTTCCAAGGTAATAGTCCAGCTATATAGGGCAGTACTGAAGCAATTAAAGTTCTGGTCCTCAAACCCTAACTACTTAGGCTATGCCAGTCATCATGGATCTCGCATCTCATCACCACCACCATTGCTGCTGTGGTTCTTACTATGACTATGCATTCAACCATCTCTCTTGACCAGTTCTGCCCAGCCCAAAAATGCATTAGCGGTGAGAGAAAGAAGCAGGAGAAAGTCAAATAGCAGCTGTGTTTCTGGAGAAGCCTTACACTGACCCCTTCCAAAATATCTCAGTAGAACATATGTGTGATTTAGATCAACAGTCTATCTGTTATGGAGAATGGCCTTTGTAATAATTTTTCTTCAAAGTTTTTTTTTAAGACACACAGATAACATTGCATTCCAAACAATCTGCATCCCAGTGGCAGTAATGCATTGGTATTTGTATCAGATCTGAAGTTTCTAATTTATAATTGCAGGCAGTTGTATTAGGAATAAGGATAACATGCTGAAAAGCAATTTATGGAATAGGGAACTGAGGAAGCTAATGATCTCACACATTGCTTTCTTATGGCCGTGGTACATCATCCCTGTTTCAAAGTTATATAGTGATATTAATTAATTTATATTATTAATTAATGAATTATTAATTTAATGAAAACATTACATGTGAAGTAGTAAACTGCATTAAAAAGAACCTTGCAAAAATATTGTTTTCAGTAGCTGTCAGTGTGAAATGGGCTCTTTTTGCCTGGTGTGTCTTTTTTATAGGAATGCAAACTTTTTCTGGAAGCCACAGGAGGCAGTACACTAAAGACAAGTACAATGCAACTGCTCCTGCTTCCCTTATGGAACGAGCTCCCAAAAATGAATTCAGGGCTGATGTTGGTGGCTCTTTGAAAGACAGAGCTCCATCCAAAGGCACTTCAAAGTCCAAAGAGATTCGAGCACAAAGCTTTCTAAAACCAAAAATCTCTGTGTCTGATTGTGTATGTGATATAAAGGCCTTATCAAAAACTGCACTGGAAGAAAATGATGTCCACAGGAAAAATCAGTTCCCAAAAGGTAAGCTGTAAATCTTGTCTTGGATTTTAGGAATGCAATTTCAGTGTTAAAATGAGGTCAGACTTAAAGGTATAAGTGAAATAATACAAAGCCTATCCATAGTTGTCTAGTTTTCAATACTGTATAAGAGTTATTTGGTGACAGGTCACTTCACATAATTGATTTGTATAAACACTATACATTGCCGAGGTCTACGGAGACCAAAAAGGAAAAGAAATAGCCAGTGCCTTTATAAATAGATTACACACACAAAAAAACCTACCTTAAAAATGTTAAGATTGTAGAGTCAAGCACTGAAAAGGAAATGCCAGAATTCAGATTGCCCTTGCAATCTTGATTTGGCCCTCTTGTTTTAATTACATGATCACATACTGATTTTTCCCCAGGACCCTTGCCTCATTCAGCATGCAATCTCAGCATGGAAACCGCATCAAAAATTTCAGCCCATATAGCTGAAGTCTGACAAAAGGTATAAGCAACTGAAAACAGGGTTTTATAATGAGAAGTGTTGAGCAACCTTAACTATATGCAGCACTACCTGCCCCACCTAAAATACTGCCATCTTACATAATATATCTATGTATTTTCTGTTTTTCAAAATGTAAACACATCCTTTTCATGTCATTACATTAAAACACATTTTTCTTAGGCTTCAGTTCCCTCACAAAGGTTTTACCTCCATACACATTCATATGTCTATAACTGAGATGACCCTAAGGGGCCAAAATCACCCTGGGAGAGACACCAGAGTTGAATTTGGCTCTAATATCTATTGGTTTCTAAGAAATTACTCCAGGGATGATTTGGCCCAAGGCACTATGAACAAATATACTGGTTTTGCTATGATAGTAGCAATTCAGCCTATTGTTTCTTATAATTTATGACTGAATAAAACTGTAGTATATAACACCTGTTTAACTGACAGAGGACACAATTTTCAAATATCAGTACCTAAAGTTAAATCCATTTTAATCCACCGACTAAAAGTGACTTGGTTTTGAAGATGTGCTCAACATTCACAAATCCCATTGAAGCAATAGGCGATTAGCATCTTTGAAAATAAGACCACTTTATTTAGGGGCTTAACTTCAGGTACATCAGTTTCAAAATTTTGCCCCAAAGAAATAAAGCAAACAACTAATATGAGAGGGGAAATGCACCTGAATTTTTTTTAAGACATCTGTGTCTAATAACTTAGATAATTTTGATTTTTTTTAAAGTACAGCATAATGTTTACAGTATGTCACGAGGGAAAATATTTTCAGTTTACTGCAGCCAATCAATTGAAGCAAACAGCAATGGGCTTTATTTCCAGATATAAAAATCCCAGAAATCATACTATTTGGCATGAGAGATGCAGTTAGTGTTGCTGTTTTAGAACTGTGCATATGGGGATTGTTCAGTAGGTAATTTGTTATTCTGGGTTAATTCTACATTTTAAATCAGATGCTTCTCAACTGTTTTGAAAAGGTGTCTTTTGCATTTTAGGCACAGGTCTTCTCTTGGGTCTACATTATGCAGGAAATATTGATTATAAAAGAGCAATAGAGCATGGTCATAAATGAGGAAAATCTTTTTAAAAGTCTGATTACAGAACCTATTGGATTAAGTACAGTTATAATGAATTGCTGTATTGTGTTTTACCTTTTCTTTATTAGCATTTCATATAATCACACCAAAGTAGGCCTAATGAATGCCCAGGAACAACAGAAAGAAGGAAAACTAATATATTAGAAATTAAAAAGCAATACCAATTCTCATTAAAGCCTCAGTTTGGTCAGAGAGAAGTGATATGTGATTAAGTTCCACAGCAGTTTATTATTTTCCATTATCAGTGCAATAATTTTAAACGGTCTCAAAGTCTGTGAGTTGCAGTGCAATAATATTGCTTTACATAAAGTCAGTGTGTTATGAGGTATCTTGCTTTTCAGGAAGCAAACACCAAATGGATCTAAATATCAAAATGGTATCTTTACACTTTGTGACGGGTTGGATCACAGAAACCCCCTTGGGAGCTGACACCCAATGTACCAAGACTACCCCTGCTCCTGTTTTCCCTGCCAGCTCAGGACTCCAGCACCCTGTCTTGCTGAATTAGACACTCACGTCTGCTCCAACACAGACCCAGGGTCTGAATCACTTGCCCCAAAGCTGCAAGTTTACCTGAAAACAGCTCCCAGAAGTGTGCTTGTCTTTAGCACTCAGATGCCCAACTCCCAATGGGGTCTAAACCCAAATCAATCCGTTTTACCCTGCATAAAGCTTATGCAGGGCAAACTCATAAATTGTTCGCCCTCTATAACACTGATAGAGAGATATGCACAGTTGTTTGCTCCCCCAGGTATTAATACGTACTCTGAGTAAATTACTAAATAAAAAGTGATTTTATTAAATACAGACAGTAGGATTTAAGTGGTTCCAAGTAGTAACAGACAGAACAAAGTAAGTCACCAAGTAAAATAAAATAAAATGCGCAAATCTATGTCTAATCAAACTAAATACAGATAAGTTCCTCACCAGTTCCCGAATGCTCCCTTTTACAGGCTAATCTCCTTTTAGCCTGGGTCCAGCAATCACTCACACCCCCTGTAGTTACTGTCGTTTGTTTCAGTTTCCTTCAAGTATCCTGGGGGGGTGGAAAGGCTCTTTCTTTAGCCAGCTGAAGACAAAATGGAGGGGTCTCCCATGGGTTTAAATAGACTCTCTCTTGTGGGTGGAGACCCCCCTCCTCCCTCCTATGCAAAGTCCAGCTCCAAGATGGAGTTCTGGAGTCACCTGGGCAAGTCACATGTCCCTGCATGACTCAGTCTTTACAGGCCGAAGCCATTGTCCACATGGTATCTTGCATGTCTCCAGGAAGACTTCTTATGTGGATTGGAGCATTCCAAGATGCATTGTTCTCCAAGTGTTTCCTGATCAGGTACTTAACCTGGCGAATTCCTTCCTAAAGAAGCTGACCAAATGCCTCCCAAAGCTTACTTAGAAACCAAGCAAGCATACAGCCCATATTCTTAACCTCAAGTAAAAAATGATATATATGTACAAATAGGATGAACAGATATAGTAGACCATAACCTTTACGGAGATATATTACATGGCACAGGCAGCACAAAACATATTTCAGTTATGTCATACATACATTTATAAGCACCCTCTCCCCATAAAGCCTTATGGGGTACACTATCACACACTTAATTGTGAAGACTTGCTTAATGTGAAAGATACTTCTGTGTCACAGGGCAGTGACTAGCACCTATGATCAGGCCTGATCTATTCTGCTTAATGAGGCCTATTATTAACACCTTGGCATTCTTATTTCAGAAATTGCCCTCCATGTCTAATGATGTGCAGAACCCAATCAAAAATTAACCATGCACCCTTAA
Source organism: Emys orbicularis (assembly GCF_028017835.1). Classification (NCBI taxonomy): domain Eukaryota; kingdom Metazoa; phylum Chordata; order Testudines; family Emydidae; genus Emys; species Emys orbicularis. Next base: position 22,883,889 of record NC_088689.1, on the reverse strand, counting down.
TGAACTTTTAAATCTCTCTAAGGTGATTACAAATTCTGTGGTTCAGTTGACAAAATAAAGGATTGTAAGAAGAGTGACAAACAAGAGACGGCCAGCAGGGTAACAACCTCCGCAGCTCACTCACCAGATGTTCCTCATGAGAAACAAGAAGCATTCACACAGCCAGAAATCTACGCTGAGCCTGAGAAAATTCCATCCAGCCTACTGACTTTAAGGGTAAAATATCAAATGTTTCTCTGCTGTTAATTCTGGGACTGATTTTTCATGAATGCTGGTTCCTTCCTGGGAACACACCAAGGGCAGAAGTTCACAGTTAGTTTTGTGTTCCTTTTTCACTTAAGTGTTTGTCACTTGCATCTGCTGTTGAATTATTCACAGGACCATCTTGTCTGACTGCAAAAGAGACGCAGTGCAACTGGTTGTATCTAGAACAAATGCCATTTCCACAGCTTCAGAAGCCAATGGAATGATGATAAGAGCTGGGAGCTCAGTGTTCAGAAAGTCACAGTTTCCATATGCTCCTCAACCCTTCGTGAGCCTGGGGATAATTTACACAAATCCTAAAATGGCACTACTCAAGCACAACTCTTAGCAGGAATTATTAGTACATGCTGGCTATAATGTAAATTCTTATTGGCATTCAGGAAGATGCAGTGCTTAGGCAGAGGCAGCAGCCATGGGCAGGAGAGGAAACAGGGAATGAACTCCCGCCCAGACTCCCACCAGGCCCTGAAAACAGAGGGATTTGCTGCTGTTTCATCTGTTGCAATGAGTTACACCAGCCCCCTCTCCCCCATGACTCACTCGCATTGGTTGAGCAGGGCTGCTTAGGCCATGGTGCTTCCGAAACACATCACTGACTGCAGTTTATTTTCTTGCGTTTTCAAGAAGATTTAAATATAAGTAAAGTTTGTGAGCTGCTAGTGACAAGCTGTTGCTGAGCTGTTGTTTTTTTTGAGAAACATTGGACAAGAAGTCAGAATCTTAAATCAGGATAATTTTGTAAAAATCTGAAACTCAAAAACAGTTTAATAAATTTACTTCAAATTTGGCAGGAATATTCCCCTTTGCCTTTAGAATAAATCTGGCAATATTCAAGCCAACTCAGTTTTCCAAGCTAAAGTTAAAGGGGAGCAAATACAGGGCTGGAAGATGGTTGTTACTTTAACTGCTGAGATGCATTAACTTCTCCATACTTGATGGACGTCTCAATGTTGTGTGTTTTGACTGTTTCGTTTAGGAGGCTCTGGAAGTCCATAAACCTCAGTTTATTTCTCGTTCACAAGAACGGTTGAAAAAACTTGAACACATGGCACAACTGAGGAAAACCCAGCAGAATGACACTCCAGAAAAGCAAGAAGAAGCTCTTCTTCCTCGAAAACTTTCCTCAGCATCCATTTCTAACAAAAAGAAGCAATATACCGTTCCTCACCCTCTCAGTGGTAAGATGAATTGTGATTGTTGCATCAACATCAGGTTTGTAACTGGATTTGAAATCTTGGTACGAATGCAGTATTTCTACATTAACTTTGGTGAGAATCAGACCCACTGTTGTTGTTACCCAACTGTCAACGTGCCAACCTCTATACTAATGTTCTAAACAGAAGCTGTGCTAGGATGCAGAGGGAGAGAGAGAGAGAGAGAGAACAGTTTTAGGGACAGTGACACAGATTCTCAAAGTTATTGAGGCACCCATTGAAATCACCCGTGGCCTTATCAAAACTTTGGAAATTAACCAGTCATGAGGTTACATCAATATATCATGGTGCTACGCAGATGCTACAGAGATGAGCACATGAGAGACAGACTGCTGTATCAATACACCTTAAAACTGGCCACTTTCCTAAGAATAAACCTGGATATGCAAGAGAAGTGGAGAGGTTGTTAGCCCTAGTGAATAACATACTGAATTGTTTTGGTGTGGTGTGCAGTAGCTGTATGCCTGATAGACCTTCTCATTGCTTAGATCACAGAGGTGTCCAGATAAATGACACCAAACCACATTACTTAAAACTATTACTTTTGGACTTTCTTATTTTCATCATCCATTTTTTCTTTATTAATACCATTCACAAAAGAAAAGTGTGTGCTTTAATATCATATTTATTTACATGGATAGCATTCCTCTTTATATTTTATTTTTAAGTTCAGTTAAAGCTGCAGGCTTCTGAAACCACAGCTTTGTACTAAAAAACCAAAACAACAGAAGGCCTTATTAAATAAGTACACAATAAGAAGCTTGTCTTCAGCTATTCTGCTGATAAAGCATTAAAAAGCAAAAATGCAGTTGTTTTTCTGATATGCTAAATTAGCTAGTAGACCACATGCTTGAATGATCTCTTACTGCAGTATTCATGCCACTGTTTTGAAAGGGACTCTGTTTTCTTTTAAAGTTATAGTTGGACCAGTATGTTGGCAGCAGTGCTCTGCGCTGGGCCAGCAGAGACTCAGGTATGTAACCTCCAGTCCTCTGCTCCCCAGCTACTGAATACCAAACTCATTCCAGGAATGACATGCTTGATACTCAAATGGTGTGGCAGGGAGGAAATTAGACGTTTCCTCCCAATTGCTTATGAATGAGAGGCCTTGGAAGAGATGGCAAGTTCTGGTTCTCCAACAAGAGGCAAAATCCTGCACTGAGAATTAGCAGGAGGTTTAATTCAAGTTTTGATGGCGTAGTGGGGAGATGAAAATCCCAAAAAGATAGTTGCAAGGTGCGCACTTGTTCAGTCCCAGATTGGCAGAAACCTTAGGGGGATTTGACTTTTGTCTGAACATGGCTGCCACTGAAGTTTTCACCTTGCAGGGCAAGCAGAAATTAGTAGACTTCCATGGCTCAGCTTCCTCTCCTCTTCCCCCGCCGTCTCTTGGTAGTTGGAGTATTGAACTGTGCTCAGACTCCTGATGCCTTAGTCGCACAACAATAAAGCTTTAAAACAAAATCTAGGGTGTTCTATAATTTTCAAGGTTACATCCATTCTATCTAAACCCCAGGTGACATTGTTAGTGCTAATGCATTTTGGATCATTGCTTTGGGGAATTCTAATTCCTGGTGCTATTTGATCTATAGTATAATATAGTCCATTCTACCTGGGCTGTAAAAGTGGAATATAGATTATTGCTTTACAGTTCAATAGGTGTAAAAACAAAAGCCAAAGAATACTTTAAAAAGGTGAATAAAATTCATTTCCCCATCCAATTAATCAGGTTCATGTATTTACTTGTTGCGAAATCCTGATCCCATTGAAGTCAATGGCAAAACTCCCAGAAATTCACCCTTGGAGATTGTAATGTCATAAACCTACTGGTTTTCCAGTCCAAGGAAGGCAGGAAGACAAGACCTGGATTTCTAATGTAAAAGACAAGAAGGAAATACCTAGCTGTGGCTGTATGGGTTTTTATTTGGTTGGCTGGTTCTTGGGGAGGCGGTATTTGGATGGTATTGGAGGGGAACACAGGATGGGGGATATCAGGTTTTTGTCATACATCTTGGAGAAGAAGCAAAAAAAAAAAAAAGACACAACTCAATGTTTTCCCTTTGTTAGGTCATGTTTAAGGCCCCCAAGTCCAACTATAAAAATATTTTCTGAAATAAAAATGAAAAATTTAATCTCTTTCTCCTTGAATGATTATTAAATATTAATTTATATGCTTGTTCAATGAGAAAAACATAATATTGAAATGCATTCATTAATGGCTCAAGTAAATGGCTGTTTCCATCTCTTTATGGTTAGTTATTAAAGATAAATGTGTCTAAAGAGGAGCTTTTGTTCCCATAACTCATCTGCCACAACTTGTTACTCATAGAAAGTCTCACTGAATTTTCTATTTGTGATATCTTATCATTCTTATCATGACAGAAACAGGGCCGACGAGCGGGGGGGGGGGGCGGGGGCGGGGAGCTAGTACAAATTACCGGGGCCTGGCGGTCCGGAAGGGGGCCCGGGCCCGGTTTCCCCGACTGCTTAGCCAGTCCGCCCTTGCCGGGGGGCCCGAAAATTTTTTTTCACCAGGGCCCGAACCCGTTCTCGGCGGCCCTGGACAGAAATAGTCACATCTATGCCATAGTAAATTAACTTATGGATAAATAGTAAATTTTAGGTGTCTGACTAAGCATAAATATGTAGGCTACAGTTAAGAAATGGGTTACTAAATTGGTAATGACCAAGTACAGCTTTTTAAAAACAACTATTTACTTATTCAATTAAGCACAACCACAACAAAAAAGAGAAATTGGGAAGTATATAAATATACTGAGCATACTTAATTTGTACTGAGTCATGACCATGGGCATTTTGAACCTTCTACTGATGGTGGCTATTATGCAGAGCCTACTGTCATTAATGGTATTAGCAGTGCAGGCAGAGGCCTTTCTAGTAATAGGCAAACTTTGCAGCAGATTTCTGGGAGAAGCAGCACAGCAGACTGGTCTATTGGAGGAGATAGATTGGGGTGGGGTGAATTGCAGAACGCTCTAACTAGTCTGTGTGGACCTCGCTGGCACTAACTAAAAGGTGCCTGCTGATATAGTCCACAGGACTACATCAATGCGTACTAGATACCTTCTAGTTCACCGCAGCAGCATGCACGTAGGCCAGTTAGAGCACTACACATTAGAGTGCTCTGCAATTCACACCCCCATAGACCCTGCCTCTAGGCAGCTGCCTCCTTAGGAAATATCTACTTAGTTTGCCTATAGCTAGAGGAGCCTCTGGGTGAGAAGGATAGGGGCTGGAGAATTGGAGCACAAAATCGTCAGTGTGGCCCTATGCCTCTCGCCTCTCCCCCACCCTATCTTCTCCCCCTCCCCCTTTTTGCTTCTGGACACAAATCTGAATACTGTTCTGTACTCAAATGTTGAACAAAGCAGGCAGATCTCTGGTGTTGTAAGTTACCATCCATCTGGGAATGGGGAGAAAAGGAGGTTCTGATGCACTCTAGTCAAACCGGGGAGCCTGGGACCAGGCCTTTAAATGGTAGGCTGAAATGACAAAACATGTCCCCCCTGGAGTGGGGTGACCTGGAACAGAGAGGAAGAGGGGAGTCCTGCAGCAGTCTGGCTCTGGGGTATCAGGACCCCAGAGGAGACCCAATCTTGCTCCTATTGGCAGGAGGGGAGAGAGCTGCCCACTAACCCCCTTAGCTCAGTTTAAGCTCCACAGTTTGCTACCTGTTTACAAGCACCAAGCTCCTCATACCACTGGCTGGGAGGGACAGCAAGTCCCAGTGGAGGGGAGTAATATTAACAGGGAGCAGGGTTCCCACCAATGGCCGCAGATGCAAAAGCCTAGACCCTAAGGTGGTGACACCTGTTACTCAGGAGCGATTCATTGCATGGAGGGTAGTCGGGTGTGTGTCTGAGAACAAAGATGAATGTGTGTGCAAGTTTGTGTGTATTGAAATGGTAGCACCAAATCCATCCAAAGGCAAATGCCCTGGGCAGGTGGCCAGGGAGGGGGGAACTGTTCCCCATGTGGACGTGGGACTCTTGCTGACTCCATACTGCCAGGGCCCCACCGATGAATATTTTATTTAAAAATAAAGATTTTAATTCCTGGTGACTATGGCGGAGTGCTGAATGCTGCATGAGACAGAGCCTGCCAGCTAGGCTGGGAAACCCAAGCTCCCCTTCCAGCTTCTCCACCTACCCCTTTTGCCCTGCAGCTTCCCTATACTTCTCTTCCTTCCCCTGCCGCTGTCCTGTCACCTCCACCCCCTCGCTCCTCACCTTGTGATCACTCCTTGCTCACCCATTCATCCCAGGTGGCTGGTGCTGCCGGCTCCCCAGCCGGCAAATGCCTGCACAGCATCTCATACCCCCTAGAATCAAACATGCTGCCAACCAGGCAGGCCAGTGTTCCCAGCGCACAGAGCCCAGGTTGCCGAGGGCCCACTGTGGAACAAGCTGAAAGTTAAGGCTGACTGTCATCAGAGCCTGCAAGCGTGGGCATGGCCACCAGTGTGCTGAGTGCTAGTCTGTCCCTGCCCTCAGCCCGAGCCTGAGTTGGTGACCAGCTGAGCTGACTGGAATGAGTGACTGGGGCAAGTAAGGCATCTCCAGGACCTGCCCGACTACAGGGGGTGTATATAGCAGGCAGAGACCAAGGGCAGGGCAAAACCCCCATGGACCTAGCAGGCTCTCTGGGGGGTTGGGAGGGAAAGAAGGGCTACCAGGGGAAGGTGGGTGGTCCAGGAGTTGATTGGAGGGGCTGTGCAGGGCAATGCGTCTCAGTGCTGAATCCTGACCCCACTGAGCCTAAACCACCAGAGGGCGGGAGTGTGATCCCTGCTGGTGAACTGTTCCTCAAAGCAGGCAGTAAGGGGGTCAGCCTGGCTCAGAGTCTTCACTTCCACTGTCATTTGGCAGATCCCCCAAATTCTGATTACTTCAGCCCCCCACTCAGTCCTAGGTCCAGTGCTGGGCAGAGCTGAGAGCAGAGATGGCTGCCTCTTTGCACCCCACACAGGAGCATGGGCCAATTGTTCTAAGTGGGAGCAGCCTGCAGTGCGCATCCTTGCTGATAAATGATATAACAACTCGACTCAGAATTAAGTATACTTGTGCTGAAGGGCTAAGCCAGCTGTACACTCCAGAGCATGGGAGAGGAGCCTCTCAGTGAGACCGCATTGGTAACGAATGGCTACGGAGTGCTGGCTGCATTGGTAACAAATGGCCTCAGATTCCAGCAGGCTGTCGGAGTGTGTGTGTGTTGGGGGGCGGGGGGAGAGGAGGGCTGGTTCCATTCCACACGTCTGTTCCATGGCTGTGTTGCAATAAGATTTGATAGTCTGCACCGGGCAGAGGAGCAGCACACAGAAGTTTTGCCTAGGGCATCAGCTTGTCTGGAGTGGCCTTTGAGTGCACTTATTTAGCATGCGTTTGAGTACTTATTTAGAAGGTTGTGGAAGAGTTATTGTCCTACTTTAGTACTATATAATCTAGTAGATGTATTTGAAAGTTTAAAGTTTTGCTTTTAAAACAATTTGAGGCTTTTTAAGGATATTTAATACAATATTAATATACACCTCTACCCCAATATAACGCTGTCCTCGGGAGCCAAAAAATCTTACATTATAGGTGAAACCGCGTTATATTGAACTTGCTTTGATTCGCCGGAGCACGCAGCCCTGCCCCCCCCCGGAGCGCTGCTTTACCGCGTTATATCCGAATTCGTGTTATATTGGGTTGCGTTATATCGGGGTAGAGGTGTAAATATGGTAATGGATCTGTAGATTGTTTTGGAGATTTGGACCAATTCACATTCATTTTAGTGGGAAATGGCATCTGTATCCCCTAGGTAGCTTCAGAAATCCCAGCTGTAGTCTCCAGCACAGTTCTCTCATGCTGTTGGAGAATGATGTCACTTTGCAACAGAATGCCTGGAAGTCAGTCAGCTCAGAAAAGGTGACATTGTATGACTAACACATAAAGCCGGCTTTCCCCTTTACATGCTCGTGAGCCTGAGGCCAACCCAAAATGCAAGCTGCTCAGATAACAGTAAGTCATCTTCGTTACCTGCAAAGCATCATGCAGAAATCTGATCCTACATAAAGAATAATATACTCTGGCAATGGGAATATGTAATTGAGAACTTAGGTCTTGACAGGTAAGTAAGGGAAGAAAAATTTCCCAATTATTTTGTATTAAAATGTAAGTGTGCTTGCTTCAGATTGTAAATTCACTTTAGGGTTGTAAGCTCGTTGGGGGCAAGGATTGCCATTTATTATATCTTTGTATGGCACCTACCACCATAGGAACCTATATATTCTGTTAAGAAGCTGGGATCTTAAAGTGTTTTTTTGTTTGTCTGGTTTTGTTGTTGTTTTGTTTTACAAATGCATTGCATTTCCTTTTTAGTGCACAAGTCCTCCTTTGAACAGCTGTTCCATTCTTTTATATTAGCACTGGCTGCTCCATTAGGATAACAAAGGCAGTAGCCTTGTAACCTTCCTTCCGTTCTCTCTGATGATCTAAAAGGAATGCTACAGCCTTTAAGCTTCTTCTCCCCGTATCACTGGAAATGAGAATGAATATCCTACTGAAAAAATTCCAGACCTTGGTAGCCCTGAACTGTGAAACAGGTTAAATTAGTATCCATGCAAGTGTTCATTACCCTGAAATCCATAGGGCACTTAGCAAGGGCAGTGCCATTATCAGGCACTAAGAACTATTGGAATAAAGAAAATAATATGGCAAGGGTTAAACAGCTAATTCTAAACCTCTAAACTAGCATCTTCTGGGGCCATTTTCACAACAGCTGAGGGAAAACTGCAGGGACTCTGCCAAATCCGGCTTGTCTGCACGTTTCTTGGTCTCTGGGGAGCAGTATGTTCTTTCAAAACAATAGACATAAAAACAGCATTAGAAAAACAGAGAACCCTAGAGAACAGAATGATGAGATGGAAACCAGGTTAAAGCATATACTATGATTTTTAATAGGGTCCATAGACTTCAGAGTATGGTCTTTTGATTGCCTCTTTAGCCTGAGAATGATGATTTACACTCTTTCCTCCTTTCCTGGGGTCTTTGTAACCATGTGAAACACACAGCTCCTTTTCAGCATATCATCAATGGTAATTCATGCATTTGCCAGCAACAGTTTTTGTAAGGGCAACTTGACTAGCAGACATGACTTCCACTGGCCAGGACATAAGTGACTCTGGTTCTGAAACTCTCTAGCTGAGCAGCACAGCATCCTTATTATACTCCTGGGCTACTTACAGTGAGTAAACTTGCGGGTGTTACCCTATGACTGGAGAATTGCTAGCATAGTTCCTATTTTTAAGAAAGGGGGAAAAAGTGATGCGGGAAACTACAGGCCTGTTAGTTTGCTCTTGGTTGTATGCAAGGTCTTGAAACCAATTTTGAAAGAGAAAGTAGTTAAGGACAGAGGTAATTGGAATAAAATACATCATGGTTTTACAAAACGTAGATGATTCCAGACCAACCTGACATCCTTCTTTGAGATAACTGATTTTTTTTAGACAAAAGAAATGTAGTAGGTCTAATCTACTTGGATTTCAGTAAGGCATTTGATACAGTTCCGCATGGGAAATTATTTGTTAAATTGGAGAAGATGGGGATTAATAGGAGAATTGAAAGGTGGATAAGGAACTGGTTAAAGGGGAGACTACAACAGGTCATACTGAAAGGTGAACTTAGGGTTACCATACGTCCTCTTTTTCCCGGACATGTCCGGCTTTTCGGCACTCAAACCCCCGTCCGGGGGGAATTGCCAAAAAGCAGAACATGTCCGGGAAAATGGCGGCTCTGCTCCTCCCCTGACTCTTCGGCTCTGTTTAAGAGCCGAGCTGCCTGAGTGCTATGGGCTTCAGGCAGCCCCCTTGCCTCCGGACCCCAGCCGCCGGGCGGGCACTTCCCCGCCCGGGCTCCGGCGGCGCAGGGTCCGGAGGCACGGGGGCTGCCCGAAGTCGGTAGCGCTCGGGCAGCCCGGCTCTTAAACAGAGCCGGGCTGCCCGAGCGCTGCCGCCTTTGGGCAGCCCCCATGCCTCCGGACCCTGCGCCGCCGGAGCCCGGGAGGGGAAGTGCCTGGCTGGGGGCGCAGGGTCCGGAGGCAAGGGGGCTGCCCGAAGCCCAAGCGCTACCGGCTTCACAGTTTGCCGGGCAGCCCCCAGACCCTGCGTCCCCGGCTGGGCGCTTCCCCTCCCGGGCTAATAAAATTTGAGGATGGCACAAAATTGGGAGGTGTGGCTAATACAGAGGAGGACTGGAATATCAAACAAAAAGATCTGGGTGACCTTGTAAACTGGAGTAATAGAAATGGGATGAAATATAATAGTGCAAAGTCTTGCACTTAGGGACCAACAACAAGAATTTTTGCTCTAAACTGGGAATTTATCAATTGGAAGTGACACAGGAGGAAAAAGACCCCTGGGTATATTGGTTGATCACAGGATAACTACGAGCTGCCAATCTGAGGAGCTGTGAAAAAGGCTAATGCAATCGTAGGATGCATCAGGTGAGATATTTCCAGTGTTAGTAATATTATAAAAGGCACTAGTGAGACCTCATGTGGAATACTGTGTTACTGGAGGTCAGACTAGATGATCATGATGTTCCCTCTGTCCCTAAAGTCTGTGAGTCTCTTTAGTCTATCCACTGTAAATCCCAGCAGCCACTACTTCATCAATCTTTTTTTCTCCTTGTAAATCACATCTAGCTTCTAGTAATTTGACAGATGATTTTATCAGAAAGGTTTTAAAAACTGTGATTGAGATGCTGTTTGTACCGTTGGCTTGAACAAATTTGTATGTTGTTGCACTGAATTGCTCCTAGATGAGCATGCTCTAGTCTACACCTATTTCACCATGAAAAACACATGCTTTTTATCTTAATGTTACTGTGAAAAAGACACACTGGCATTTAGAGACCTCTCTTTAACATCACTTTAACAGAATGAAGTGTGTTTATTGAGAATATAGGATTATTAGATCACACATAATTTTCAAACCATTTTGCCCATGTTGTTATAACTTTACTGTTTCTCGTAAAGGAGAAAGATAATTGGTATCCAATATCATTTCCATATAAATACCAACATCTGTGCAGCTTCCCTTTACCTTCTCATCTTCAAAAACAAGTTGTTTACCATTTGTAATTGTAATTCATGAACAGGATTTCACAAAATGCCCGAAGTAATGTTACAAAAATGTGAATGTTTATCCAGCAGAAGATTTTATTATCACAAGTACATTTCAGAGGCAAACAACCTACAACTCTTTTACTAGCCTTTGTACTGTGCGATGTGTACTGTTAAATTTCTAGAGTGCTAATTATTCCAAGAAACACTATTCTGCTGTTGACTATGTCGAACAAATTAGAGATCCCACTGTGATGAACTGAATAGAAACAATGTTCAAATAACTGGATTTAAATCTCAAAAACCATGATGTAATTACTTTAGTGACAAGACTACCAGCTGTTCATAGGCCTTTAAATCCTCCTAATGAACAGCCTTGTGATCTTAGTGTACATAAGCACTTTTAGAAGGTTTTTTTTTAATTCACAAGCACATATTTTTATACCCTCTATTTTCCTTTCCTTCTGGGAGACTGTTTACTGGAAACAGCAATATAGGAAATCATTAAGTTACCATCCACCCCCTCAATAGATGTCTGCTGATTTCTCCTGATTTATATTAATATCCAGCAGTCAGTCTCAAATCTTCTATCTTCAAAAGTATTTTGGAAGCAAATGCGTGGAACACCTCCTGAACTATGTTCAAAATGGCTGTAGAAAACAGGCTTTTTCATTTGGGCTGTCCTGAGAAGAACTGTTTAGACCTGATTATCATTTAGATTTATAGGTTTAATAGGGAATGTGGACAATGGTAATCAGAGAATATGGACCAAAAAATACACAACCAACCAATCACACAGCCATTATAATGCAGCCTGCCTGCCTTCAGGTGGCATTGCTGGTTGATTAAATGTTTGCAGCCACATTTCCATTGTAAGTTGTATATTACTCCCATTTTGTCAAGACTCTGATTCCCCCTCCCCCCACCAGACATTATTCATTGCTAGCAACAGCATCACTCACACTGTTGGCACCTTGCTAGTAGTTTGGAGCCAAAAGTGATGAATACAGATTAGGGTATGCTCAGAAAAATCTAACTGAGAACAGCAACTACCTATTTTTGTTATTGTTTTATTATTAACCATGTTTATTATGGTGGTGCCTATGGGCCAAGCAAGACTAGGGCTCCATTGTGCTAGGCACTGTACAAACACAGCCCCCAAGAGCTAACAACATAAATAGACAAGGCAGACACAGAGTGTGGGAAGGGGTAGAACACAGAAGCAGAGTGAACAATGGGATGGTGACACACGTTAGTTCCACATTTAGGGGAGGGAAGAGGGGATAAGCTAAATCAAAAGACAAGTGAAGGTGGAGAGGGGATTGAAGGAAGCGGGTGAGAGGGACAGGACAGGGGAGAAGAGGGTAAGAGGGGCAGGTGGGCAGTGAAGCTAAGGTGAAAAGGCTATGAGGGAGGGGACGGGAGAGGGTTGGAGCAAACAGCCAATCAGCACAGGTCAGAGAAAGTCCAGTCAAAACTGTAGAAAGTTCTCTGAATGTCCAAAGATCCCTGCTTCTGCAGCTGTTCCTTCTAGCTTGTTCCTCTCTGCAGTTTCTCTTAAAGGAAGGAGGAGAGAGACACACTTGGGACCTAGTGCCCCAGAGTGCTATACTGTGCAAGACAATTGTTATCCCAAAGTTTTCTGACCTATGGGCTAAGTCCTCCAGAAGATCTTAGTAAATTTGGACAAGGGACTGAATTCATACACTAGGGATGAATTTGGTACAGAAACTTTTAGCATAACATTGGCACTATCTGGATTTCATACACAAACTTGACAGGTTTTATAGGATAACTGGTGAAGTCTCCCATTGTTTGACCTGTCATGTTAAGAAAGGCCAGTGAGGATGGATATCCAGAGCACAGATCAAATTTGTACAGGGGGAAATGATTAACAAGGGGTGAAGAAGCAGAGAATCAGGCCTACACACTTTAACTTACACTTTCTTCTGGCCCTTTGCCATATAAGTTACACCAATTTAGGACTGATTATCCACTGTCACCAGATCAAAATGGTAGCATGTTACTCCTACACTTCATCCATTCTGCACTGATGTAAATGACCACACAGGATGCACAGCAGAGAATAAACAGGCCCTTAGACTTAGATAAAAAGTGTGTTGGTAGAACGTGTTCTAAGGGTGTAGTATTCACTAGGCAGTGTAGACTTAAACATGAGCTAGCTGGTTGAGTTGAAACTTAAGCAGGAGCTCATGTTAATGTATCCACCATGTTGTCCACACTAGACCTTTAGAATGTGTTTGTTAGTTAGCATGTGTTAGCTAACATGTTCTTACAACACTCCTTTAAATCCTGGTCAATATAAATGCTTTAATTCCCTTGCACCAGGTGACCGGCATATAACATACAGCACATCTGAATCTGGCTACTCTGAAAACACCACAGGGAAAAATTCTTCCCTTGGTTAGCAGGGTGGCATGGGTGTCACTAAGCAGAATTTGGCCCATGTATTCAGTTTATGTTCAGGGTTAATTTTCTTTTTAAAATGGACACACAGACTAATGATTTATAATGCAGTAGCCATGAAGTCTGTATGTACTCAACGGCATCTCTGCAATAGACAGCAGAGTGCAGTTCCAGACATTAAAAAAAATATTCTGCAGTACATGTTTGCTGCTGAAGTTTTAAAGAAAGTCAAACCACTGAACAGGTGGAAGTAACTGGCTAATTTGTCAGTGAAGGAGGATCAATGTGCTTTTGGTGGATTCCTGTTTTAGTTGAACGGGAGAGATGCACATGAGTATAACTACCTGCAAGTGCCACACCAGGGCGTCTGTTCAGTTACTAGCAACATACAATGCAGGGTCACATTCTAGCTGTGTTTTTAGGGCTCCCACTCATTTTTAGGGCTCCCACTCATAAGTGGAAGGCACATCCATGTACGTAGGCAGAAACTAGCCCACAGTACATTTTGTGTCTATTTCAGTGGCTCAATGATTTATTTCTACGTGGGAAGCCAAGGAACCTATTCCTACTCTTCTCATTCCTAAGCTGTCTGTCCTCTGTCTAAACATTTAATAGCTTCCCAGCCAGGAAATGTATTTTTCTTCTAATCCATCTCTGGGGTTAGCATTAGCATTTGTTAAAAATATATTGATGATGATGAGCTATTTATCTTGGTTAGCAACTTCAAGACCTTGGTGTGGCTTCCTCACCCCATTAAAGGAATGTTACAAATAAATCACTTGCTGTGCATGGTATTGTTATAAATACCAGTATCTCAGCAGTCTTACAGGATTTGAATAAAACATGGATGAAGCATCTCATAGTAACATTTTTTTCTGTGGAATTTCTCAGCAAAAACCCTGAATAGCTGTCAATCTTAGAACTCAGTACTTTTCCCTGCCTAGAATATTTTTCACATTAAAAATCAAAGCCATGAATTTGATGCTGAATTGTAATAATCTAACAAAAGTAATTTAGAGGCTGGCTATTATCATCTTGGTGCATTGTCTACCTTATGCCTTACTTTGATCTTTGCTCAATAGGGATGTTAATTCAGGTCTTGATTATGCATTTGGTCATAGCTATTATAATTCTTAGCATGGTGGCCCTTTTGAAGAACCAGCATGGCAAACTTCCACTTGGAACTGTATTTTGCTGCTTGGATGTTAACAATAATTAAGTACTATGCACATATTATTTTTACTCTATAATTTGCATTGGCTTTTCATTTCCTTTTTAAATGATTTTAAGATTTTCTCCTGGTGCAATCCCCCAAGGTTTAACCTTTTTGTAAAGCCATATTTTACATTATTTTTTTCTCTTGAGTATTGCCCTGAGAGTTAGCAGAGAGATGCCATGTGACTGAGTATTGCATGGTTTGCCTATTACATTGCATTATAAATCTTATGACTGTTCTCTTATGCAGCAGATATTTTTATATGCAAGGTAGTTTTTTTTTCTTCCAGGGAAGATTTTTCAGGATTTCCCCTTTTTATTCTTCCTTTAAAAGCCTCTACCATGGCAACCTCTCTTTCCTGCCAAGGCGTGCTGGCTGTTTCTTGTTCCAGTGCCCTTCAAGACAGCTCCTAGGTCAGCTGGAGATTATTGCTCTAGAGCAATAGAAGGCATACACTACAGTTGTAGTCCTGCTTGCTGCCTCTGTGGCAATTCTCTGTAATTCAAACATGGAGGCCATTTTGTCACATTGACTTGTGGTAAAATTAGAGAATAGCCTCAGCTTATTATTAAGAAGTCACAGAAAAGTCATGGGCCTGCATTTCAGAGCACACCCTCTTGTACCCTATGCTTGTTCCCAGCATTATGTGCTGAGGCACTGAGGAATAGTTTACTCCTTTCCTCAAGAGTCCCTGAAGAAAAAGCCTTATCCCTCACTACTTGAGCAGGTGGGCAGACTTATTCTCCATGTCCATCTCTCCCCTGCTGGTGGCCCTGCTTCCCTGCAAAGAAGCAGCTCGGTGCTGGCCTGACCTCCCAGTTCAAGCTGCAGCTCTTCTGCCATTTCATAACCTGAGGGAATAGTACGTAAATGGCATTTGCGGAAAAAGCTTATGTAGGCTGGGGGACATGGTTGGACTAGACACATAAATATGAGTCCCAGCCTAACTTCATCTCCCAGCTGCAGGAAATTCTTCTTCCTCTTCTTACAATTACTGACCAACCACCCCTTAGAAATTAGCCACTCCTCAGGTGAAACCTAACTGGAGATTAACTGCTTTCTGAAGAGATGAAGCCAGCTGCTGTTGTCTTCACTGCACTCCAGGACAGGGAGCCCAAAGCTTCTGGCAGGAGCTTGGTTAGTCTGAAGCCAGCTGACATTTCTTCACTGTGTTCCATGGGTGGGAATCTGGAAGGAAGCCTTTCCAGCTTGCTGGCTGGAAATGTCACTAACATAACTTTTTATTAAAAAAAGTAAAACCTTTTAAGAGACAATTTTTGTCCCAGCAGTCAGAAAACCACCGCTCTCCAGACAAAAAATTAGAGGTTTCCGCAAATACTAATCTTGATGTATAGGGAGTTATGTGACCAAATGCTCTGTGCACCCAAATGATATTATTCATCTGATCAGGCCAAATCCACTGCTTGCCCCAAGCCAAATTTGATTTAGTTCAGGAAGGCTCAGTGTAGGACAATCGAGGCCACTGCTGGGGCTACTGGCTCACCCTCACTCCTCCCCTGGCTGTCTCTTGCTCTGCACAGGAATGAGGAGGGAACACTCCTGAAGCTGGACTCTATGCTGGGCAGGGGTATGAATCTTTTGTACAAGATCCCCACATATTAGTTCTGTGCAACCACAGAGGAGGGTAGTTTGTCCTTTATTTTTAAATATCTGATCAGCCAAGTTCTTAGTTCCGCTGTGTTCCTTTGCACCCTTCCACTGCATAGGGGCTATAAAGCTGGCTTAACAAGACCCCAGAGGATTAACGTGACCTTCTGCAGGTTAGAGGATGTGGAGCATCAGTGAGGCAGCTCTAAGGTACATGAGGAGCCAAAGTGGCCCCACTTAACTTTGCAGCCCCCATCCTGTGCCAAGTGTTGCTTGGTCATATCAGACAATGTGTCCTCATATGTGTGGGGGGATATTGTTTGTTTAAAGTTTGTAATACAATATGATTAAGTTTAGTTAAAATTTATTTGGCTAATTTATAGGTTTATTTGCCAGTTATAAAGCATTTGAAAAAGGGTTAATCCTCAAGCATAGAGGAGTTTCTTTTTGCACAACTTTCATTCTGAAAACTTTATCAGCTCAGGAGGGAAATTGCTGAACGGTTCCTTTCATTGTAACTCAGATATGTGAATGACAGTGCTCTTAAAGACAAGGTGCTTTTTTCCTCAGTACACTGAATGTAATTGAGATGCTGGGTGTGGCCCCTTTAAATGGCTCTAGGCTGTTTGGTTGCCAGGGGCAACCTCCATAAATACCAGTGAAACATATGTGGTGTCTTAAAAAGCTAGGAGCAGAATGTGAAGGGGGAAGGTCTGTACTTAGGGCAGTGGATACAGGCTCAGCTCTGAGCTGACCTGTGTGTCAAGTAGTTCTGGAACTTAATATTTATTTCTTCAATATTATTTTCTCTTATTTGTAGTGAGACAGAAGAGAGGCACATTTGTCTTTTACTGTGAAATATACTGTCTTCTAAATTCCTTTGATATGCAGTGGTATTAAAGTGTCCCAGTGGCCCTCTAAGTGGTCCAGCAAATTTGCATTACTGAAATCACCCTGACCCAGGGTGGATAAAAATCAATGATTTAAAATAAAATAAAATAAAAAAAATCCGATTGTTTTATTTAAATCGGATTTTATTGATAAAATGCTTTTTGAGGAAAAAACCTTTCTAAAGATAGTTTTAATTAAGATACATTATAGCTCAAAGATATCTCATCATGGAATAGGGATTATAAATTCTAATTCTGTAGTATGAGACAGTATATTCATGTAATGTTTAAGAAAAGTTTTGTAAATGAGTTCCAATAGTTCATGGATTAGAGACCCAATCTTATGGGGTTCCACAGACTTCATAAATATCTGCTTCAATTACCTATCATTTTCTGATATAGCTGTAAAACTAATCTGAAAAGTTTTTTCAAAATAAATCACTGTTTAAAAATGTATAGTGTGTACCTTCTAAAAATGAAACCTACATCTATCTCTGAGTTGTGAAGAATATGTATTAAGGTTATAACAACCAACAAGAATGCACTTTTATGTAGAAAACCATGATTAAATTGAGTCTTCCTGACTAGTGATTTAAATCAAATCCACCCTGCCCTGCCCTTGCTAGTAAATACCCTGTGATGGTCTTTTAAAAAAAAAAACATGGGTCCAGGGCCCAGTGAGGATCTAGAAACTCATGATATGAGGACCCAGCTTTTCAATGATACGTAGCAATTAGGGTTACCATACGTCCGGATTTCCCCGGACATGTCCGGCTTTTTGGGACTCAAATCCCCATCCGGGGGGAAATCCCAAAAAGCCGAACATGTCTGGGAAAATCCGGCGCCGCTGGGTGCTGGGCCGGCGGTGCCGGGCAGCCGGGGCCGGGGGCCGGCGGTGCCGGGCGGCCGGGCCGGGGGCCGGGCCGGGGGCCGGCGGTGCCGGGCGGCCGGCGGTGCTGGGCGGCCGGGGGCCGGGCCGGGGCCGGCGGTGCTGAGCGGCCGGGGGTGCGCTGGGCCGGGGCCGGGGGTGCTGGGCTGGGGCCGCGCTGGGCCGCGGGCTGGGGCCGGCGGTCGTGGCCCGGGGGTGCTCGGCCGGGGGCTGGCCCGGGGCCGGCACCCCAGGGCCCGAGCCGAGCCAGGCTGGAGACGCCGGGGCCGGGGCCGGCCGCCGGAGAGGGACAGACTGGGCTGCGCCTCCTCCCCCCACCCTCCCAGCTTACCTGCTGCCTGCTTCCTGCTTCAGGCTTCCCGCGAATCAAATGTTCGCGGGAAGCAGGGGAGGGGGCGGAGTTGGGGCGGGGACTTTGGGAAAGGGGTGGAGTTGGGGCAGGGGGCGGGGCTGGGGGCGGGGCCGGGGCCCCGTGGAGTGTCCTCTTTTTGGACACTCAAAATATGGTAACCCTAGTAGCAATGTTTTCTGATACGATAACACTGGTCTACAATTTCTGAGAAGTCGTCTGCTTCAGAGATAAAATGTGCTATTTATTATGTATTTTGATGTGCTGAATTCAAATATGACAATTAAAACAACTGATTGGCTACTGTTTCTAAGATATTTAAGTTTTTACATTTTATGTCTATGTATATTGTGTAGATTAGTAGAATTTTAATCATAAATTGTAAACCTAGGTCTTTTCATGTGTTTTTGGTTGCTTTACATGATAATATTTCACCTGTCCTGTTTATGTAACACTTTAAAAATCAGCAAAAGGGTTATATAAATAAAATTTATTATGAAACAAAAGGCAAAAAACTATTATGTGCATAGTTTAGTCCTATTCAGTGTCTACTCGGCGCTTCTTGGCTTGTCTCTTGTATTCATTAAATGGAGCATCTCTTGTCACTGTCCAGCAATAGTCTGCAAGCATTGATGGCTCCATTTGCCCTGATAGCGTTTCTTCATTGTTGCAATGTCGTGGTGAAATCGCTCGCCGTGCTCGTCGCTCACTGCTTCGCAGTTCGGTGGAAAAAAATCTAGATGAGAGTGCAAAAAATGTATCTTTAGTGACATGTTGCAACCAAGGCTCTTGTATGCCTTGAGGAGGTTTTCCACCAACAACCTGTAGTTGTCTGCCTTGTTGTTTCCGAGAAAATTTATTGCCACTAACTGGAAGGCTTTCCGTGCCGTCTTTTCCTTGCCACGCAGTGCATGGTCAAATGCATCATCTCGAAGAAGTTCACGAATCTGAGGACCAACAAAGACACCTTCCTTTATCTTAGCTTCACTTAACCTTGGAAATTTTCCACGGAGGTACTTGAAAACTGCTTGTGTTTTGTCAATGGCCTTGACAAAGTTCTTCATCAGACCCAGCTTGATGTGTAAGGGTGGTAACAAAATCTTCCTTGATTCAACAAGTGGTGGATGCTGAACACTTTTCCTCCCAGGCTCCAATGACTGTCGGAGTGGCCAATCTTTCTTGATGTAGTGGGAATCTCTTGCACGACTATCCCATTCGCAGAGAAAACAGCAGTACTTTGTGTATCCAGTCTGCAGACCAAGCAAGAGAGCAACAACCTTCAAATCGCCACAAAGCTGCCACTGATGTTGGTCATAGTTTATGCACCTCAAAAGTTGTTTCATGTTGTCATAGGTTTCCTTCATATGGACTGCATGACCAACTGGAATTGATGGCAAAACATTGCCATTATGCAGTAAAACAGCTTTAAGACTCGTCTTCGATGAATCAATGAACAGTCTCCACTCATCTGGATCGTGAACGATGTTGAGGGCTGCCATCACACCATCGATGTTGTTGCAGGCTACAAGATCACCTTCCATGAAGAAGAATGGGACAAGATCCTTTTGACGGTCACGGAACATGGAAACCCTAACATCACCAGCCAGGAGATTCCACTGCTGTAGTCTGGAGCCCAAAAGCTTTGCCTTACTCTTGGGTAGTTCCAAATCCCTGACAAGGTCATTCAGTTCACCTTGTGTTATGAGGTGTGGTTCAGAGGAGGAGGATGGGAGAAAATGTGGGTCCTGTGACATTGATGGTTCAGGGCCAGAAGTTTCATCCTCTTCCTCTTCCTCATCTGACTCAAGTGAGAATGATTCTGGTGCATCAGGAACCCGCAGTCCTTCTCCATGGGGTACTGGGCGTATAGCTGATGGAATGTTTGGATAATGCACAGTCCACTTTTTCTTCTTTGACACACCTTTCCCAACTGGAGGCACCATGCAGAAGTAACAATTGCTGGTATGATCTGTTGGCTCTCTCCAAATCATTGGCACTGCAAAAGGCATAGATTTCCTTTTCCTGTTCAACCACTGGCGAAGATTTGTTGCACAAGTGTTGCAGCATATGTGTGGGGCCCACCTCTTGTCCTGATCTCCAGTTTTGCAGCCAAAAGAAAGGTGATACTGGTTATACTGCACTTTTGTGATGCAAAAGTCACTTCACCACAAACATAGCAGAAGTTATCTGCACTGTTCACACAAGTACGAGGCATCTCTGCTCACTTTGGCTAAACAGAAATGTATCCCTTTGCAAAATCAAACACTGACAAATAAGAGAGCACGATACTGTATGATTTCTAGAGCTGATATAGGGCAATTTGTTCAGCAGAGTGATGTAAGCTTCGTTATGATTGCATCATCCATGACTTCTAGGAATAACATGATGCAATTCATATCATGTATGACGCAATACCAGCTTCAGATTGCATCATTCATTGTTTTGCCTAAAAAGCAAGTACTGTCCAAACCCAGTCATAGATTTATTCATAGATACAGTCAAAGATGTATTTTAGTCATTTCTGGTTTAAATTGAGATCCCTTCCCTTTATAACTCACTTATCCTCCGCCATTCCCAAATCAAGGGTCGTATATACTGACCCAATAGCATATCTTGAAAACTAGAGCCAATCAACAATTTTAAGCATCATTTTCGTTCTCAGTGACCCAGAATTAGTAAAGTTTGACTACATTTATTTCAGAAGCATTTTGGCTGTAGAGCAGTGTAATTTGTAAAATATGGTTTTAAATTTCAATTTTTTGGATTACACTCTGCTGTGTTTACTGTGTCCTGTACTTTTATAATAATGTCTTGTGTAATGTTTGCCTTTTCTCCTGACCCTTCCAATACAATCCCTAAATTACCTTCCCACAGCAGGAAGGAGTCGTTCCTCTCTTTCCCCTGTAAACACATTCACACTCCTGCAATAGATGTAAGGTCAATAGATGTAAGGTCATTACCGCCAAATCATGAACCAATTCCTGATACAAGTGGGATGACTGCTCAGCCACCCTGCTACTAAAAGCCTAGGGGATAGTAGAGTTGTTATAAAATAGTAACACACATGTACAATAGGGCAGAATTTAAAGTTGCTCTTAACAAGTAGGACTCAGGAGCAGGGAAGGTGTCTGGGTTAAATTGTCTACCATTACTTTGCATTAATAAGAGTATATGAAGGAAGAATATCAAAATTACCTAACATCTTAGAAATCAAACTAACCATTTTGATCCATAATTATTTCCCTTTGACCAGGGAAGTGCTGGAGATGTGAGAGTCTCCTCATATCTTGTCAGCAAAGACTCCTGAGCCTGATTCTCCACTGCCGTGTGCAGCTATTTACACCTGTGCAAAGTGGGTGTAAAACTCTGTCAAATCAGAATTGCACCCACTGGGCCAAGTTTCTGCAGGTGTAAATTAGTTGACACTGGCAGAGGATCTGATCTATGTTGCTACAATGTAATTAACTACAGAAGATGCATGGCAGTGGAGAATCGGTCACTTGGGCTTTCTAATGGCAAGAAAGAATGACAGAAAAATAGGTCATCTTATGCCAGACTAATCATCAGCTGGTTCATGGTTTGAATTGGAGGTATGCACTACTGCTTGTGACAGTGACAAAAGTTATATCCATTTAAATTAAATGAACCATGTAATAAGGCTGGTTACATCCTTCCCCCTCTAAAGGGCAGCGAAAGGGTCTGATTCAACTCCAGATGAAGTCATCAAGAGTCTTTCCTTAGACTTCAATGCAAGCTGGATCAGGCAGTAGGTCAGCAATGATTTAATATGAAATAACACCATGTGGATAAATTTAGGGAAAGCAGTGCTGTTATCGTTTCGTTAAAACATGCTAAATAAAGATTCCTCAGAAATTAACTATATGTTTCTTTTATTAGATAACCTGTTCAAACCAAAGGAAAGGTTCATTTCGGAGAAGGAGATGCACATGAGATCTAAAAGGTACACAACATTTCGGTTTAGAATTCACTGTAATTCCCTGGGATCCAGTGCCAAGACTTTGCACTTCCTAATTAGCATTGTAATCTTGGGTTTGTGGTATATCATGCCTTGTGCAATATGTACAAACATGGGCAATGTTCTTCCCCCTAAAATGGCTTGAGTGGATAGGAGCTGTAGCCCTACTTAGTGGATGGTGTGGAGCTGTACTGTCCTAGCAGAAGCAACAGGAGGCCTTCTACTGCAGGGAGAAACAATGCTTCTGGGGGCTCTCATGAGCACTGAGGGAGAGAACACCCGCTCTACTACCCCCCTTTATGGAGTGCAGCTTACACTGCCTTGGATGGACACCAGTTCTTCTGCCCAGTGTGTGTAGGACTTGGTTCTGCCTCCTCCCACCCCTTTTTGGGGTATCTAGTGCCCTGGGGGTGATGGCAGGGAGCATCCTGGAGAGCATATGGAGTGCAATTATGGCTGGCCTCTGTGGAGGGCTATAATTTGGGAGGCTTCTGTCTTTACTTTGTGGCCTATAATGCTCCACTTGCTCTCACATATTATCTGATGGTCTTTAGTAATTCACTAAATATTATTTCTTCAAATCTGTTTATTAACATTTTAGAGATTTGTTGTAATATTGTGCATACATTGTAGCCCTCAAAATATACCAGAAGTTTCAGCTCTGTAATACCTAATTTCACGTCTCACAATGAAGTTTGCACCACATCCTGCTGCATATTCCTTTGGGGCTCTTATTCTGCAGGCTGCTTTCTCCATCTTCTGCCATACTCATTATTATTCATCTACCATAAACAATCCAGTGCATTTTCTTGTTAACAGCAGGAGTTAATTTCTTAGGTAAGCACTGAATGTGATTTTTTCTCCAGTAGTGAGAACTGTCTTTCTGCAGAGGAGTTGAGGTCAAGATTTTTAATAGTAACTAGTGATTCTGAAGGCCCAACTTGAGGCACCTTAAAATGACCTGGTTTTCACCAAGCACTCACTTATTCATCCTCTGAAAATCAGGCCTTTTTAAGGTGGATTAAGTTGTACACCCAAATTTTTTTTTAAATCTTGACCACAGCACATATCCTAGCAAAGACTGCAATTTATTAGATACTTAGGGGTCTGATCTTCCATTGCCTTGCACCTTATATAGTCATTTACAACAACGAAAAATGCAAAGTGATGTCAAGAAGTTTTTCTGAATGTACCCTAATGTCACAGAGATCAGAATCTGTCCCACTGTCCTTAAAAATAAAACACCACTGATAATTATAAGCCAGAATAGGCTGCTATAGGGACGCTGTAGTGCAAAATAGGTTGGGGGGGAAAGGAAAGTTTTATAGTCCACTAAACTAATTAAGTCTGAATACTTGTGATTTAGATCAGAATACACACAAAGAGTAGAATTGCTGAGTAAGAAGATATGTGTTACAGAGAGCCTAATCTTGCTCCCACTTGAGTCAATGGAAATTTTGCCACTGACTGCAATGGGAAAAGGATCAGACCCAACGTTAATTTTATGATTGTAACCAAGAACTGCAATTACATTAAGAATTGACTATTTTGTTTTCTGGTGAAAGGATCACAGTGACAGTGAGAAAAACTTATCAGTTAATATAATTATCATTTTATTTTTCTTACACATTTTTTAGTAATCACTGAAGGTTATTGCTTGGAATCTGTATTGTGATATATCAGGGGTCGGCAATCTTTAAGAAGTGGTGTGCCGAGTCTTCATTTATTCACTCTAATTTAAGATTTCGCGTGCCAGTAATACATTTTAACGTTTTTAGAAGGTCTCTTTCTGTAAGTCTATAATATATAACTAAACTATTACTGTATGTAAAGTAAATAAGGTTTTTAAAATGCTTTATTTAAAATTAAATTAAAATGCAGACCCCCCCCGGACCAGTGGCCAGGACCCGGGCAGTGTGTGTGCCACTGAAAATCAGCTCGCGTGCCGTGCCATAGGTTGCCTACCCCTGTGATATATCTACAACAAGCTTATGGGCCAGATTCTTGTCTCAGTCACTGCTATAAATCTAGATGATCTCCACCCGAGCTCAGTGAAGTTACTCCAGAATTGCACAGACATAACTGAAATAACCTGGCCCTCTACTTTCATTTAATCATTTCAGAATAAAGACCATTTCTCAAGTTTCTCAGTTCAAAACCTTTCATTGTGATACCAGTGCTATTGCTAATAGATACCTGTATGAAATCTAATTCAGGTATTTACAAATGCATAATAATACCAGTGATCGCTTAGAAGAATTTTTTCCACTTTGAGAAATTAAGTTAGTGGTGACACTGTAGAATGATATGTTAAAATTTACATTCTGAATTTATGCCAGGATTTATAATAACTTGCCTGAAGTGAAAAAGAAAGAAGAAGAAAAACAGAAACGAATAATCATACAGAGCAACAGACTACGGGTGGAGGTCTTCAAAAAGGTAATGGTTCCATTGTGAATAGGCCTAATTTGGTTATAACTGCCCTAAAATCGTACCTCTGGTCCCATAACCCCCAAGTAAATCCACTTACCTACCTATTTTATGCATTTCTATACTGAGCACCTCACAATCTTTAATGTATTTATCCTCATAACGCCTTTGTGAGGTAGGGAAGTGCTATTATTTCCATTATACAGACTGGGAACTGAAACATAGTGGTTATGTCTACACTGCAACAAAACACACATGGCTGGCCCATGTCACTTGCCTCAGGCTTGTATGGCTCAGGCTACAGGCCTATAAAATTGCAGTGTAGATGTTTGGGTGGGTCCAGGAGCCCAGGCTCCAGCCTGAACCCGAACATTTACATTGTAGTTTTTTAACCTTGCAGCCCAAGCCTGAGTCAGCTGACACAGGACAGTAACGGGTGTTTTATTGCAGTGTAGACATACCCTGAGAGGCTAAGACCCAGATCCTCAAAGGAGAAATCAGTGGGAGTTAGGCTCCTAAATACATTTTGAAGACCTGGGTTTAAGTGACTTGCCCAAGATCACACAGGGAAGTGAACCTGGATCTCTGAGTCCCATGCCAGTGCCCTAACCACTGGACCATTCCATTTCACCATTGTATTTCAATACTACTGGTCACACCCTTTTCTCCCCTGAATGGTGGGCTCAAAGGGAAACCATATCTCTATACCCCGGTCTAAAGCATCTGGCTCCCATTTCTGGCTAGTAGAAGGAAATGCAAGAGAGGAGGAAAAATGAGTTCAGTTACAAAACAAAGCAAAAAGAGGAAGAAAAACTAAAACAATGCAATATACATGTTAAATGATAATAAAAATGAGTACATTTATGAAATAATGAAACCAAACTCCTTATCTCCTCAAGAGCCACTAGTCAAAGATGTCAGAGTTCATTATCCCAAGCCTCCAGGTCCAGAGTTGCTCTGGCAGGTGTTTATGGGGAAACTGGTGACTCTCTGCCATGAATTTGCAAAAGCAAGGATTTAGCAGGGTATAGCCTCATGGTTCATTTATTAGGGTGACCAGATGTCCCGATTTTATAGTGACAGTCGTGATTTTGGGGTCTTTTTCTTTTATAGGCTCCTATTATTCCCCCACCTCCTGTCCCGATTTTTCACATTTGCTGTCTGGTCACCCTAGTGTTGATGCCTCTGTCCTGCACAGAGATCAAGTATCCAATGGAATAAATGAAAAAGAGCAGCAGGTGCAAATAGAGATTATATGCCATAGACATCCCAACCTGTTCCAGGGAGCTTTGCTAGGAACCGTGGGATAGATAGATGCAACACTCCAAAAGCCCTAAAATGTTTGTGAGCACTGCTGCATGTGGACATGGTGCAATGGGAGAACCAGAGACAAAAAGGTTAGTACAGATGATGTGCACAGTTGTATCTTTCAGTTCTCTACCCCCAGCTATTTTGACACTAGAACTTTTCAAACATGAGGAGTCACAAGAATTTTTTTATAATAGGAAGGTATTGTTTATTCACTGCTCTCATACTCAAATATCAACAGTTTTACACACACACACAATGCCTGTTGAGGAGAGACCGAACCAGGAACATATGTGGCTGAAGGGTGAAAGTTTCAAGTGACTGAAGTCAGTAGATTAGAATGGAAACTGTTAATGCAACCCTTAATTATAGTGGTCACTGTGGCTTCTTCTATATGTCCCAACCACGCATCTAAATTGTGACCTAAGGGTTTGTTCTTATTTTTACCCTCTAGCAACTACTGGACCAGCTTCTTCAAAGAAATACGGAGTGACAAAGGAGACCATTGGATCTTGAATGTCTTTGACTATTAGATAAGACATAAAATTTAGCATTATCTTAATTACCTGGAGACATCTTTCTTACCTTTAACTATCTATGTAAAGGAAGATAATTTGTACTTCAGTAGGATTTGAATGAAACTTCCAAATAACCAAGAGAGAACCTATAAATGAGCAAACTGCTTTAGGACTATCATCTTATAGTTGGTTTACCCAGAGAAAATAATTTTAAGAAACTTTTATGCAAACATTGGATTACAATGGTATTTATTTTCACCTTTTAAATATATATACCGTTTTAGCAATAGAACTGGGTTTTCAAGACATAGGAAACTTATTTTTCCAAAGTATTCTACTCATTGATTTCCTGAGAGTAAAATCCTAGAAAAATGAATATCATTATTTGTTATGTTTAGAAACTAGCTGAAATGGCATTACCACAATCATATGAGCAGCAGTTTTAAATTAATGGTTAACGCACCAAAAGGGACCAATATTTTAGTGCTCTGAAGGAGTTCATTCCTGTTTATGTACTGAACCCAAATAACAGGGTTACCTTGTAGAAAGCAATATTTAGAACCTCAGTAATAATACTTTTTACATGTTCTTCACTATAACATATAATTCTGCTTGCTTCTATGAGCATAAAGTATTTATAGAAATGGCATATGAAGAAGTGGTGCAGACCCATGCAGTGGTTTCCAGCAAGAAATATGTGTGTGTAAAGATTACATAATTAAAAACATCTGTAATTAATTCCTCCAACAATATTTAAATCTGTATTTGTACATTTTGGAAGTAAAATCTACCAATTTTCATATCAAATGGAATAAACAAATATAATAATCCAAATGTGATCTTTTTTATATTGTTATTTCAAAGCATTTACAAAATCATGGCTTAGTATTAATAAAGCGGTCTTCATTGTGTCATAAATTCTACTGTGAGAACAAACTAATAGGATTATTACACATTTATTGGGCAAAATTCTCATCTGAAGTACACCAATGTAAATCAGAAGTAACTCCATTAACCTCAGTAGAGTAAACTGCTGATTTGTATTCATGTGAAGGAGATCAGAATTTGACCCTTAGCTTCTAAACTCCTAATTTGGATTGAGATTTAGGACCAGATTTTTTTAAAAGCATCCTCCCTTTTTGCAAGAGCATTTATTTGTATAGGCCATTTAGATATCCTCCAGCCTTGCTCATGTGGAGCAGTAGTAACTTACTTCACAAGCAGTCTCATTGCAATCTATGGAACTAACTGAAGTAAGTTACTACTCATTGTGAGCAAGGGTAAAGGAGTCTGGCCTTCAGTGCACCCACAAGCTTGATCTCCCACTGACTGAAGCCACATAAAATATCTTTCAAACTGTTCTTTCCTAGTTCTCTCAGGCCAATTCTGTTCAGGGAGTTTCCAAGGGTGAAATCCTAATCATATTGAAGTCAATGGCAAAATTTCCATTAACTTCAATAGGATCAAAATTTCAAACCTAGATTTTTCACCCTTGTGATCATAAAATCTTAAATACACTGCTCTGCGATGTGTTGGTTTGACTTTCTGCACACACCCCCATGGAGTTATATTTACCAATTTTGCAAATTGCTTAAATTTAGTGAATTTTTAAAAACCTCAATTAAAGTTCACTCATCATTTTGTTTTATGAAAGTCTAGATGCCCCAAATGTTTTTATTTTCTCCAAGAGTAATTTCCTAAATCTAAAGGATAAATATGTAGCAGTTTGCAATGAAAATTCTATCAGAGAAATGAGTTTTGGAGCACAGTTAATGAACAAGATGCCTAAGGCAAGTCATTGGCTGGGAACATTTGATATGATATGATATGAAGCCGTAGTTTAAGACAACAAAAATAATCTCTGTGGCAGACCTAATTTCTCATTCTAATCTTGTAAGAACTGAATATCCTACATTATATCCAAACAGTTCTGACACCCATTTCAGTTCTACAGTCAGGTTATTGTAGTAAATCATAGGACTTCAGGGAAAAATGCTACTTCTTGATAAAGTTTCAAACCACCTGAAAAAGCCTTATAGGTGTAGAGTCTTTGCAACCAAAGAATAAGGTTTAGAATTACAGCCAAAGTTTGCACGATTCTATTTTAAATTTGCACACACTTTACAATGAAAGAGAAATTTTGCCATTTGATATTATTTAATATGGAAAATTCACAGGCCTGATTCTGATATCAGTAGTTATACACTAGTATAGTTCCACTGACTTAAACAGAATTAACCGGTGCTAAGTCTGTATGCCCAAACCCTTATAACTTAAGTAAGGACACTCACATTTTATCGCTGAATATTAGAAATTATGATTTGTTCCTCAGTTTTGAATAGGCCAGCCCAATTTCTGTGTATAGCTTAATCCATCTTTTTAGTCCTAATATGTGAGTTCCAGCAGAACAATATTGTGCCCTCTGCCAGTTGGCAGATAGAAGTCCCTGGTTCACAGTTGGTGCATAGAGTTTTACAGGGATCCCCGGGGTCTGATGTCTACATACTAGTTCACCAAAGGGTGGCATGTGATATTTCTACCACAAGCCAGAGGTCCACTGGTCATCATAATTATTGCAAGATGTTTGTACAAGAAATAGTTTGAGATATGCAAAATATTACATTCCAAAACTGTTGAAGTAAAGTATGTCACCTAAATTGAGGTAAGCATCAGGGCTAACTCAGTCAGCACTCAGAACAATGGACATCCGTGGAGACAGGCTATGTTTACAGGCTGGGACAGGTGTGGGCCTGAGGATTTACAGAGACAAAGGAACCACAAGGTAAGTCTTTGAAGAGAGGACCTCCTGAGGTAAGAAACAATAGTATGTAACTGCATTTAAAACTGGCATAGGGCTGGGGATGAGGGATTTGGGGTGCAGGAGGGGGCTCTGGGATGAGACTGAGGGGTTCGGAGGGTGAGAGGGTGCTCTGGGCTGAGGCGTTCGGAGGGCAAGAGGGGGATCAGGGCTGAGGCAGGAGGTTGGGGCACGGGAGAGGGTAATGGGTGCAGGCTCCGGGCAGCGCTTACCTCAGGCGGCTCCCGGAAGCAGCGGCATGTCCCCACTCTGGCTCCTACGTTGAGGCATGTCCAGGCAGCTCTGTGCTACCCTGTCCACAGGCGCCACCCCCACAGCTCCCATTGGCTGAACCACAGCCAATGGGAGCTGTGGAGCTGGTGCTTGGGATGGGGGCAGCACGCGGAGCCCCCTGGCTGCCCCTACACGTAGGAGCCGAAGGGGGGACATGCCGCTGCTTCTGGGAGCCTTGCGGAACCACACAGGCAGGTCCTGGTTTGGAAGAACAGAAGCTTCATGCTGAGTTAATGATGCTTGCCCTTTTGCTGGTCACTTGGGAATGGAAAGGGCATATGAAAGGCTAAAGAAAAATTGATGTTGGCCAAATATTCAAAATGAGGTAAAGGAATACTGCAAGGATTGTGACTTATGTCAAAAGCAGAAAAAGTATGTAGGTCTCTGCAAGGCTCCTTTGCATTCTTTACTGTTAGTCAATGAAGCATTTATCAGGGTTGCTATGGATATCATAGGCCATTACCCAGGCCAGCCCAAAGGGGGAAAAGATTTATATTAGAGGTGATAGATTTTGCCAACAGGTATCCAGAAGCAGTTGCTCTGTCA
Source organism: Emys orbicularis (assembly GCF_028017835.1). Taxonomy (NCBI): domain Eukaryota; kingdom Metazoa; phylum Chordata; order Testudines; family Emydidae; genus Emys; species Emys orbicularis. The sequence continues at coordinate 22,854,040 of NC_088689.1, read as the reverse complement.
AATATGGACGCTGAAACAGTTGGTAAGGCACTATTTACTATATTTAGCAGGGTAGATTTTCTAAAGGAGATCTTATCAGATCATGGGTCAAATTTCACATCTCAGCTATTTGGTGAGTTATGGAGGATGTGTGTAGGGGGTTAAACAGCTGAAATCTGCCCCATATCACCCAGAAACAAATGGATTAGTTGAGAGGTTCAATTGGACCCTAACATTTCTGCTAAGAATGCATGCAAGCAAGAGGGAAAGTGACTGGGATGTAATGTTACCCTATCTCTTGTTTGCTTATTGGGAGGTGCTCCAAGAGTCCACCAGTTTTGCCCCATTTGGCGTCCTATATGGGAGAAAGGTCAGAAGTCTCCTGGATTGCTTAAGGGACTCCTGGGAGGGTGGCACTGAAATAGAGGGAAAAGCCATTGTAAACATGATATGCTGTGCAGAGGACTGAGACACAGCCCCTTCTATTGATTTGATGACTGAATGTCATAGTGATACCCCCCGGAGAGCATGGATTTATATGAAATGTTAACCTGGACTGAAGAGAGAGATTATGGCTCTGCTGAAAAGTCACCCTTAGATATTTTCCAGTAGGCCAGGCTCACAAAATGATCCTAAATGGTCCATAACATTGCAGGCCTACAGCCTTTGCACCCAGCAAACCATACCAAACAACCAATAAAATGCAGCAGCAAGTTTGTAAGGAAATAGCAAGCATGCTGGAAATGGGAATAATTACAGAGTCAAAACAGTCCCAGGGCTTCTCCAGTAGCTATGGTCCCCAAAAAGGATAGAACCATAAGATTTTGTGTTGATTACAGAAAGCTTAACATTGGCACAGTTTCTGATGCATACCTTATGTCCAGAATCTATTACATGCTAGATGCTTTAGGCAGGGCAAAGTTCCTAAGTACCCTGGATTTAATAAAAGGGTATTAGAAATCCCCTTAGACAGTGAAGCACAGAAAAAATAATCCACCTTCATTACTAATTCAAGACTTTGAGTTTAAAGTGTTAACTTTGGAATAATTAATGCAGGAGCCATATTTCAGAGGCTTGTTAATCAAATATTAGTCAGGTTACAGGACTTCGCTCAGGACAACATTGATGATATTGTAATCTTTAGCAATGCCTGGCAAGATCATAAGGAAATGGAGCCAAAGAGACTCAGAAATAGAGTAAGTGTAAAATAGGAGGGAAAACTCCATAATCTAGGTCATTGGGTAGGAAGAAGCTAGATTTGCCCAGATCCGTTAAAAATAGAACTGGTCTGTACCCCAAACCAAAGTGCAAGTTCAGTCTTTTATAGGGTTGGCTAATTACCACAGGTTTGGGGAAGGTTGCAGCAACATGTTTGCAATTACAGCCCTGTCACCAGCTCCTGCTGTGATCTGCTGCTCCTGTCTGGCCCTCCTTAGTTTGCCTGTGCTCAAGGCAGTTCTTAGACTCTCACCTCTAACTGAGTCCAGCAGTCTGTGTCAGTCTCTGAGCTGTGTATACGGAAGCAGTCTAGTGTAGGGATGTTACCCCTTTGCTGTCCCAAGCATTTCTGCCTTCTCTTCCTTTGCTGTATTCTCTCCTTTAGAGCAGGCCTCCTTTCCTCTATTGGCTGCAGCTGTGGGTGCCTGCCTTCTTGACAGGCAGCTGCATAGAGGTGTGGTCTGTAAACAGGAGAGGCTCTCCTCCCCCTTCTATCTATGCTCAGTTTGGGGTTTGCAGACCCTATTAGAAGCCCTCTTCAAAAAGACCTCCTGACAAGGTGGTTTGGTCTACAGCCTGTCAGGGGGGCTTTAATAAAGTGAAAAGAATTCTGTCAGTGAAATTGGTCCTAGGCAGTCCAAACTTTGATAAGGTATTTGAACTCTGTACTGGTGCCTCTAATGCAGGCCATGTTAATGCAAGCAGGCAAAGGCAATAAAAAGCATCCTTTTGCTTTCTTAAGTAAAAAAAGTGATTCCCACTGAACAACATTACTCTGCCAGAGAAAGAGAATGTTATGCACTTGTGTGGTCTGTCAGGCAGGTAAGGCCTTACCTATTCAATAGGAAGATCAGAGTCCTAGCAGACCATTTTCCACTGGTTTTTAATTTTCACATTACACCTCTACCCCGATATAACGCGACCCAATATAACACGAATTCGGATATAACGCGGTAAAGCAGTGCTCCGGTGCGGGAGGGGGGGGGCGGGGCTGCGCACTCCGGCGGATCAAAGCAAGTTCAATATAACGCGGTTTCACCTATAACACGGTAAGATTTTTTGGCTCCCGAGGACAGTGTTATATCGGGGTAGAGGTGTATTCAGAAAGGGGTCAAAATTAAGGATGCACAATGTTTTAGTTGTGCAGGATATAAAGGCTCTCTATGATGTTGGCACCAACAGTTTTATCTGAAAAGAATACATCAGTTAGGGCCAAAATCATTACATCACAGGACACCAAGAGTTATGGTATTCTGGGCATATATTTTAAACTAATAATTTCTTGTATGGGTCTGTGCAAGACAATAGTTACTTACTAGAATCTACTTAGCTAGTCTGATATACCAGTAGACTTTCTGCATAAAAGGACTTGCTATTAATTTTGTTGCTTATTTGAGTATCTGAGATTTGGTTACATTAGTCTAATGAATTCTGCTACGGAACCAATTTACAAGGAAAACAAAGTGGCAAAGGAGGAGAATCTTTCTGGTGACTCTGTTCATTGGAAGCTGTTCCATGCTACATCATCAGTAATCACAGGAACACCATGGCTGAAGATCACAAGCTTGCCCATTGCATAAAGATGTTTGACCTCTATGACTAAAATAACAAATAAAACCTTCCACTTATTCTGATAGAGTGGGTAATCGTGTGTTCAAATGGATTTCCCACCTACTTGTTCACTGATAGAATAGATAGGATCCAGAGGTGAGCGACAAAGATGATCAAAGGGATGGAATGAAAGCCATATGAGCAAAGGCTAAAGGAACTGGGGATGTTTAGTTTGGAAAAGAGGAGATTAAGTGGGGACATGATAGCAGTCTTCAAATACTTGAAAGGCTGCCATAAAAAAAGATAGAGTAAAGTTGTTCTCTTTTGCCACAGAGGGCAGGACAAGAGGCAATGGGTTCAAACTACAGCATAGCAGATTTAGGCTTGGTCTACACTAAACCCCCAAATCGAACTAAGGTACGCAACTTCAGCTACGTGAATAACGTAGCTGAAGTTCGAAGTACCTTAGTTCGAACTTACCTCGGTCCACACGCGGCAGGCAGGCTCCCCCGTCCACTCCGCGGTACTCCTCTCGTCTAGCTGGAGTACCGCAGTCGACGGCGAGCACTTCCTGGTTCGACTTATCACGTCCAGACAAGACGCGATAAGTCGAACCCAGAACTTCGATTGCCAGTCGCCGAACTAGCGGCTGGGTGTAGACATACCCTTAGATTAAATCTCATGAAAAACTTCCTAACTGTAAGAATAGTAGGACAATAGAACAGACTGCCTCAGGAGGTTGTGGAAGCTTATTCACTGGATGTTTTCAAAAGAAGGCTGGATAGCCATCCATCTTGGATGGTTTAATCAGGGGTCGGCAACCTTTCAGAAGTGGTGTGCCGAGTCTTCATTTATTCACTCTAATTTAAGGTTTCAGGTGCCAGTAATACATTTTAACGTTTTTAGAAGGTCTCTTTCCATAAGTCTATAATATATAACTAAACTATTGTTGTATGTAAAATAAATACGGTTTTTAAAATGTTTAAGAAGCTTCATTTAAAATTAAATTAAAATGCAGAGACCCCCCCAGACCAGTGGCCAGGATCCGGGCAGTGTGAGTGCCACTGAAAATCAGCTCGCGTGCCGCCTTTGGCACGCGTGCCATAGGTTGCCTACCCCTTGTTTAGATGCAACAAATCCTGCATCTTGGCAGGAGTTCAGACTAGATGATCCTTGTAGTTCCTTCTAACCCTATGATTCTGAAAATTGGCCCTATGGGACTATTTTCCTGATGGGCAAGTGATTGACACATGCCACTACTCCTGGTTAATGTTAATGGGCCAAATTCTGCTCTCAGTGACACCTGAGGTGTTGCATCCATATCCCTAAGAGTATGATTTAGCCCAGAGAGTGTCACCTGTACAAATATCCTTCATATTGATGGGAGAATACACATTTTTATATTGAAATAATTGTTCAATGAGTCCTGCAAAATATTGGGGAGGAATAGCTCGGTGGTTTGAGCATTGGCCTGTTAAACCCAGGGTTGTGAGTTCAATCCTTGAGGGGGCCATTTAGGGATATGGGGCAAAAATCTGTTGGATGATTTAATTGAGGATTGGTCCTGCTTTGAGCAGGGGGTTGGACTAGATGATCTCCTGAGGTCCCTTCCAACCCTGATAGTCTATAGTGCATAAGGGAAGATAGGATTTACCTTGATAACACAACCTTCCCTTTTTGTATAGCCTTGACATTCTTTCTAAAAAAGAGAAGCCTATTTTGGTTGTCTGTCATGGCAGCACTACTAGCTGACAATGGAATAATACTTGATTCCATTTTGTAAGTGAAAATCCTTTACTAACCAAACCTACTGGAAATGTTCCGTGTTTTAGGAGGTCATGACTCCAGCCTCCAGCCCCCATCTGCTTGGCTATGACAAGGCTGTGGAAAGAAGTATACCAAATGGAACCACCACTTGTTCTATACTGGAGAGAAAACAAATCCTATTTCTCAAGAATCTTGAATCTAGTTCTGTTTGGCTCTTTACCAAAGCTGTAGGAGGTAGAATTGCTCGATATCCATTTTAGATGTCCTACAAAATCAGATAATGATATGTATCATCTGCCTACCAGATGAAGTATGAGAAGAGAAGAAGGAAATGTACAGATGTGCTCATCGTACATGCAATTATATAAATCATTAAACAGAATTGTTCTAAGGTTAGTATAGTAAAACCTTTGTTATCCGGCATGTTGGGGGAATGATGGGTGCCGGTTAGTCAAAAATTCCAGTTAACCTAGAGTTATACTTACCAATGTAGGGAGGGAGTTTGGGTGCGGGGTCTGTGTGTGTGTGCAGGGTATGGGCTCTGGGAGGGAGTTTGGGTGCGGGAGAGAGGTTTGGGGTGCTGGATCCAGGCAGCGCTCACCTCAGGCGGCTCCCTGCAAGCGGCAACATGTCCCTGCTGCTCCTAGGCAGAGGCTCAGTTAGGCAGCTCTGCGCGCTGCCTCTGCCCACAGGCGCCAGCCCCGCGGCTCCCATTGGCCGCGCCAACTGGACTTTTAATGGCCCAGTCAGTGGTGCTGACCGGAGCTGCCAGGGTCCCTTTTCCACCAAGTGTTCTGGTCAAAAGCCAGACACCTGGCAACCCTATTGAAGATTTGTATTGGGAGATATCAGAAATGCCGGTTTCTAGAGCTTTCTGGTTGGTAAAGTGCCAGATAACACAGCTTTTACTGTAACTAGGGAAGCAAAATAAATTACTTGTTGATATCCCTATTTCTCTTATAGGAACAAGAAAAATGAATCCACTAATTACAGAGGCCTTTTTCAGTTTATAAATGAAAAGACACATTTATATGAATCTTTTATATATTTTACAATTCTTTTTGTCATCAACATTTTACAACAACTGGACATTAATGTGAAATTAAAAAATAATTCCTATGTATTCAGATATTATAGAGATGTTAATAAATGGCCCTGGATTTAATACAAGGCTACAATTCACTTTAGAGAGCTCTAGTACAAAATGGCAATGTGTCTGTTGAATGAATTTTAATCTTATATTATTTCCTAGTCCATCTAATGTTGTAATGAGATGTAATGCATTTTAAGAGAAAAGCTCTGAAGATTTATTTTGAAGTCCATGCTTAAGAAATAACCACACGGGCAAAGAATGGGGAGAAAGATGCAATTTGATAGCTTTATTTCACATTTGGCTTTGCTGTTCTTATCTTTTAGACTTTTTAGTACCCTGAAATAATTGAAAATTGTATTGGGCCTGATATCACTAAAAAGGTATAACCCTTCCACTCGCGTTAATAATACAGGGTATTCTTACCACCCTCCCATTGATGTCAGGGAGGTTTTACAGCCTTCCAAAGATGTCAGCAAAAGGGAATTACCAGTGTGTTCTCTGCTGACGATTTACAAAGAAATAAACCAGTATTTAAATATTATATCCACATTAGTTCCTCATGACTAATGTTATTACAATGCATACCAAAGGAATTAGTAATGAATACCCACTTAGTGTAAAGTGTTGCCAAATACATACTTAACTTGTAATGCTACTGAGAGCACATATATAATTTTTGTATTTGTTACTGTGTAAAAATATAATTTTGAGGGCTAGCTGGTCTTAAATATAATTATATAATGGCATATGTTAAAGCGCATGGAAGATATATAATTATTGGTTAAATGTTCTATCAAATATTATCAGCTGATGTTACAAAAAAGCCAACTTTTTACTTACCAGCTTTTAGTTTTGCATATTTCACTTGCTGTGTCTACGCTCTGAAGGATATGAGAGAAAGGTATGATTCAGATAGTAATCATCAGGAAACCACTAATACCACCAATAATAAAAATAATGATGCCCTACTCTTCATTTCATCCCTAGCAGGAGATATAGACTTTTTTTTAACACTCACATCACATACACAGCAATGCTTTTTATTGAGTACTGCATGAGGGGAATTTCTTCTTTTTCATGACAGTGACAAATTTCTCCGGGGGATTTAAAAAAACAAAACAAAAAAACCATTGTTCATTGTCCCAATTTTTGGTAATATTGTGTATTATTGTATTGCTTTGTGATTGTATACTGCAGAGGATTAGATGGGCACAGTAGAAACAAAAATCGGATTTAATTATACCTTTGCCCTGGTTTAATACTACTGTCTCTTATCCTCTGAAATCTTTTTTAAAAAGTATTTTTATTTACATCCTCAGAGACACAGTAACATTAAAATGAGTGAAAATAACAGGGACTAACAGTGTTAATTTTTAAAGTCTGATTAAAGGAAGGAAAATTCAAAAACATTTTTAAATGGTGTCAAATAAGGAGACTTGCTTGCTGGTCCCCAAATAAGTATTTGAAAGTGAAATGTCTGAATAAAGGGCTTCTGGTGAAGAATGTCCTCCCTCTAGATAGGTAGGCTTCTGTCAAGTGGATAGGAAAATTTAAAGTGCTTCTCCCCAGCACCCCGATAGGCTCAAACTGCACATTTGTTGCCCTGCCAGTCTCTAATAAAAGTAAATACTAATATCTAGTTCTTATAGCCCTTTTCATCCATAGATCTCAAAGCACTTTACCAAGGAGGTCATCCCCATTTTACAGCTGAGGAAACTGAGGCACAGGGCAATGCTGTAACTTGTCTAAGGTCTCTCAGCAATCCAATGACAGAGGTGGGAGAAAAACCCAGGACTCCTGAGTAACAATCCAGTGCTTTATCCACCAGACACTACTGCCCTAGTGGGGTGCTATGTGTTGAGTATGGTCTGTTCCTGACCCCTGGTAGCAAGTTTCATGGGCTTCTCCATCCCAGGACAGAAAAGCACTGGGGGGTGGAACAAAGCACGGAGGGAAGCAAGGAGGCAGTGGAGAAGCTGTGAAAGCTCTGGGGCTAGGTGGAGGAAGCACACTTGGGATCCTGGTTTAGGACTAATAGTCTGAGTTGGAAATAATTCTTGCACGTTTTAAAATCCACATTAGTGCACTGGTATGAAAACAGAGTAGAAAATAGATGAAGACAAATTGACAGGCCTGATCCATTCAGGGTCCAGCCTGTTCCTCCACAGAACCTTGGTTTGGGGGAGTCACTGCTTCCTTTAGCAGTGATAGTTTGGTATAGGACAGAGGAAGAGCTAATCTATAGCAGGTGGGGACTAAAGCCAGACTCCTTGAGGGGCAGAGAAGATTGTGGCTGGGGGAACTGGGCTATTACATAAAAATCAGTTACCTTTCCGTAACTGGTGTTCTTCGAGATGTGTTGCTCATGTCTATTCCACAGTAGGTGTGCATGCTCGCCACGTGCACCGGTGCCGGAAGTTTTTCCCCTAGCACCCGTAGGGGGGGTGGCGCCTGCCTGACTGCCTGCGCGCTCTCCCCACCCTCAGTTCCTTCTTGCCAGACAACTCCGACAGAGGGGAAGGAGGGTGGGATGTGGAATAGACATGAGCAACACATCTCGAAGAACAACAGTTACGGAAAGGTAACTGCTTTTTCTTCTTCGAGTGATTGCTCATGTGTATTCCACAGTAGGTGATTACAAGCTATATCTGTTGGAGGTGGATAGGAGTTCACAAGTTCCCAGGATGGAGGATGGCCCTGCTGAACCCGGCGTCATCCCTGGTTTGGGAGACGATCGCATAATGCGAGGTGAACGTGTGAACCGAGGACCACATGGCAGCCCTACAAAAGTCCTGGATGGTGACGTGGGTCATGAAGGCAGCCAACGAGGCCTGTGCCCGGGTCGAGTGTGCCCTCACAATCAGGGCTGGCTCCAGGCACCAGCTTAACAAGCAGGTGCTTGGGGCGGCCAAGGGAGAGGGGCAGCACCTGCGGCAATTCGGGGGCGGCAGGTCCCTCACTCCCTCTAGGAGCGAAGGACCTGCCGCCGAACTGCCGCCGCCGATCGCGGCTTTTTTTTTTTCCTTTTCTTTTCTTTCCCAATTGCGATCGCGGCTTTTTTTTTTTACTTGGGGCGGCAGAAATGCTGGAGCTGGCCCTGCTCACAATGCGGGGCGGGGGAACGCATGCCAGCTCATAACAGGACCGGATGCACAAAGTGATCCAGTTGGAGAGCCTCTGGGTGGAGATTGGCTAGCCCCTCGCACGCTCAGCCGAGGTGACAAACAGTTGCAAGGACTTTCTGAATGGGTTAGTCCGCTCGAGGTAGAAAGCCAAAGCCCACTGCACATCGAGCTTGTGGAGGAGGCATTCCTCACTGGATGCGTGAGGCTTGGGGCAGAGGACCAGTAGAAAAATGTCCTGACTGACTCATGTGGTATGCGGAGACCACCTTAGGGAGGAACACGGGGTGTGGGCGGAGCTGGACCTCGTCCTTGTGAAAAAACCGTGTACGGTGGTTTGGAAGTCAGGGCCCTGAGCTCCGAGACTCGTCTAGCCGACGTGATAACAACCAGAAATGCCACCTTCCACGAAAGGTGAGACAAGAAGCACATGGCCAATGGCTCAAACGGGGGCCCCGTGAGACAATCTAAGACCAGATTTAAGTCCCACTGTGGAACTGGGGGTCTAGAGTACAGGAAGAGGTGTTCCAGACCTTTAAGGAACCAGCCAGTCATAGCGTAGGAGAACACCATGTGTCCTTGCACTGGCGGATGGAAGGCCGATATGGCCGCCAGGTGCACCTTGACCGACGAGGGCGCCAGGCCCTGGGCCCTCAGGTGGAGGAGGTAATCAAGGACAAGCTGGATAGGGGCGGACACTGGGGAGACACGCTGGTCCGTCGCCCACTTAGAGAATCATAACCACTTAGCCAAGTAAGCGCGGCAAGTGGAGGGCCGTCTACTTTCAAGGAGGACGCGCTGAACCTGTTCCGAGCATGCCCTCTCCTCTCCCCCTAACCATTGAGCAGCCATGCCGTGAGATGGAGAGCCACCAGGTTGGGGTGGAGGAGGTGGCCTTGATCCTGTAAGAGCAGGTCTGGGAGGAGCGGTAACCGCCACAGCGGAGCTACCGCCAGGCTCATGAGGGTCCCGTACCAGTACTGTCTAGGCCATGCCAGGGCAATCAGGAGGACCTGAGCCTTGTCCAACTTTTTCTTTTCCAGGACCCTGCTGATTAGAGGGAATGAGGGAAAGGAATAGAGGAGCCTTCCTGACCAGGACAGGAGAAAGGCATCGGAGATAGTGCCCCTCCCCAGGAGCCCCCTGGAGCAGAACCGGGGGCAACGCCGGTTCTGTCGAGACGCGAACAGGTCCACCTGGGGAGTTCCCCACCTTTGGAAGAGCCAGTGGGCCACTTCCGGGTGGAGGGACCACTCGTGTTGCGAGGAGAAGTCCCTGCTTAGGCAATCCGCCCCCTTGTTCCAGTTGCCCGGTAAGTGGAAGGCCTTCAGGTGGATATTGTGGGCTATACAGAAGTCCCCCGCCTTGCCTGTTGATATAGAACATGGAGGCCATGTTGTCCGTGAGGACCTTGACTACCTTGCCCTCCAGGCATGAGCAGAAGGCCATACATGCCAGCCGCACAGCCCTGAGTTCTTTGACATTTATATGTAGGGTCAGATCTTGAGCCGACCACAGGCCTTGGGTCTGAACGCTCCCCATGTGGGCTCCCCAACCCAGGTCCGACGCATTGGACATCAGCTCCAATGATGGGGCCTTGTCCCTGAACGGGACCCCTTGGAGCATGTTTCTTGGGGTGGACCACCACCTCAGCGAGGTGATCACCGAGTCTGGCACCGTGAGGACCTTGTCCATCCCGTCTGTGGCCTGGGAGAAATTCAAGGCCAGCCAGAGCTGGAGGGCCTCATCCTGAATCTGGCATGACGGACCACGTACGTGCACGCTGACATATGGCCCAAGAGCTGCAGGCAAACCCTGGCTGTTGTAACCGGGAACCTCATGACTGAGTCGATGAGACCCTTCAGGGTCTCGAACCTGTCTGGCGGGAGAGAGGCCCTGGCCAACACTGTGTCCAGGAGCGCCCCGATAAACTTGATGCGTTGGACCGGGACTAATGTGGACTTGGTATTGTTTACCAGCAGGCCCAAGGCAGTGCATGTGGACAGGAGGAGCGCCACGTGATCCCTCACCTGCGACCGGGAGGTGCCCTTGATAAGCCAATCATCTAGATAAGGAAATATCTGGACCCCCCGCCGTCTGAGGTAAGCCGCTAGCACCGACATGCATTTTGTAAACACCCTGGGGGCAGTAGACAGTCCAAACGGGAGGACCATAAATTGGTAATGATTGTGTCCCACCACAACCCGGAGGAAGCGTACCCCTCGAATATGTGGATGTGGAAGTACGCGTCCTGTAGATCGAGGGCAGCGTACCAGTCCCCGGGATCCAGGGAGGGGATGATGGAGGCCAGGGAGACCATGCGGAATTTGAGCTTCACCATGTGCTTGTTTAGGCCCCATAGGTCCAGTATGGGTCTGAGCCCCCCTTTGGCCTTTGGGATAAGGAGGTAACGGGAGTAGTACCCCTTGCCTGTGAACTCCTTGGGCACCGCCTCTATCACTCCTAGTTCCAGGAGCTGCCCCACCTCCAGCTCAAGCAGAGCTTCGTGAGAGGAGTCCCTCAGGAGGGATGGGGGCAGGGGGTGGTTGGGTGGGGAGGAGGTAAACTGGAGGGTATAACCCCGGGAGATGGTGTTGAGGACCCATCGGTCTGAGGTGATCCGTGACCATTCCGGATAGGAAAGCACACAACCGGTTGGAGAAGGGAAGCTTTATTGGGGTTGGATCCCTGACGAGGACTGGCGGGATGCCCCCGAGCGTCCCGTCAAAACCGCCTTTTCCCCGCGTGCTTGCCCTTAGAGGGTCCAGGCTGGGGGTCAGGTCGAGACTGCCTATGAGGGCGTCTCTTATAGTCCCGCTGCTTCTTATGGGCGGCCTCGTACTTCGGGTGGGCGGCCGGGGTAGAAGTCTGATGCGGCTTAAATTTAGGTTTTGCTGGGACATATAGGCCCAGTGTCTGGAGGGTCACGCGGGAGTCCTTCATGCCATGCAGGTTTGTATCTGTTTCCTCTGCAAACAGGGCTTTCCCATCAAACGGGAGGTCCTGCATGGAATACTGCGCCTCGCTGGACAGCCCAGAGAGCCATGATGCCCATCTCATGGACACCACTGAGGCCATAGATCGCGCGGCCATGTCCGCAGCATCTGAGGCAGCCTGTAGGGAAGCTCGAGCTGCTGTTGCCCCTTCCTCCACGAGCGCCCTGAACTTCTTCTTATCACGCTCCTGGAGGGAGTCCTCAAATTTGGGCAGGGAGCCCCACAGATTGAATTCGTACCAGCCCAGGAGAGCCTGATGGTTCACCACTCATAACTGGAAGCTCGAAGACGAATAAATTTTTCTCCCGAAAGAGTCCAGTCTCCGAGAGTCTTTGTTCTTTGGGGTCGGGGCTGGGCCTTGTCGTTCCCTGTGGTTGACTGACTCGACCACCAGGGAGTTGGGCCCTGGGTGGGTATATAGGTATGCATGCCCCTTAATGGGTACGAAGTACTTTCGCTCAGCCTTTTTTGATATAGGGGCCAACGAGGCCGGTGTTTGCCACAGGGCATTCGAAATCTTAGCCACCCCTTCATGGAGCGGAAAGGCCACCCTACCGGGTGCCAATGTGGACAGCACGTTAAACAGGGAGTCCGCAGGCTCTTCCATCTCCTCTGCCTGGAGGTGGAGGCTTGCTGCCACCCTCTTTAAGAAGCCTTGGTGAGCCCTAAAGTCCTCCTGTGGGATGGAGGGGGGCGGGACCGCTATCACCTCCTCAGGATGGGGCAAAGAGGCCGGCGCGGTGCTCTGGGTGTCGGCCGGCACTGGAGGATCCACCACCTGGTCGGACTCCGGGCACGGTGCCGAGGATGTGCGTCCCACCAACTCCTTCATCAGGGGTCTGGAGATGGATGCCGACGGAGCCTCCGAAGCTCTGGCCAAGAAGCGAGCTCCCATCGGGGGCTGCGTCGGAGGCCACGGTGCCCACTGGGCCAGCCACGATGCTCGGTGCCACTGCACTTGCTGTGGCACTGGCAGGGCCGGCGGGCCGGGTTGGCTGGTTTGGCTCGTCGAAGGGCGGCTATGAGCGGAGACCTGGCTGGCATAGGATCTGCTGCTGTCTCTTGACCGAGAGGAACGGTGGTGCCGGGATCTGTGATGGTCATGGGACCGCGATCTTGATGCTCTGTGAACGCCCTCGACGGGCAGACCCCCGATGGCGAGACGCCGGTGATCGATGCCCGGGCTGTGATGTCTCAGCAGAGACTCGGAGCGGGAGTCCGAGCGGGAACGGCGTCGACGACCCTGCCATGACCGACTGCAGTACCTTTTCCATGACAAGGACCGACGACAATGTCCGCCGCAGTCCCGTCGATATCCGCCCTCTGAGGAGTTCCGATGCCGCGAGTCCCGGCCGGCCGGAACCCAGCCCGACAGTCTAGTCGGCATTGGGGATGATCCACGTGGACTCTGCCCTGAGCGGACACTGGGCGGTGATCGGCGTTGGGAACGTTCCCTCGACTGAGACCGGTACCGAGCCGGGGGCGACGGCAGAGATCCCAGCGGCGGCTTGCCTCCGGAGCGTGGGGCCGACATCGGCGGGGCTCCGGGCACCGGCATGAACATGACGTCCTGGGCCGCCTGGAGGGCTTTGGGTGTAGAAGGCATCTGGACCTCCGAAGAGGCCTGTTCCGAAGGGCTACTCTGCTCTACGTGACTCGGAGGCCTGGGGCCCAATGGGGATCGAGGACTGCCCGACATGGGGCTAGCCCAGACATGGGCAAACTATGGCGGCCCATGGGACTGTCCTGCCCGGCCCCTGAGCTCCTAGCCGGGGAGCCTAGTCCCCGGCCCCTCCTCCACTGTCCCCCCTCCTCCGCAGCCATGCCGACGTGCGGGCTACACTCTGGCCCGCCGCTTCTGCTGGGCAGCGTGGGGAGCGCAGCTGGCTCTGGCCGGGTGTCGCGGCTGCGAGCTCCTGCTGCTGGTAAGGGGGCGAGGGGGTTGGGTAAGGGAATGGGGGGTTCTGGGGGACAGTCAGGGAGGAGGGGGCAGTTGGATGGGGTGGAGATTCTGGGGAGGCAGTCAGGGGATGGGGAACAGGGAGGATTGGGAGTGGGAGTACCGGGGGGCCTGTCAGAGGGTGGGGATGTGGATAGCGGTTGGAAGGGCAGTCAGGGGACAGGGAGCAGGGGGGGTTGGATAGGGGGTGGGAGTCCCGGGGGGGCTGTCAGGGGGCGGGAGTGTGGATAGGGGTCGGGGCAGTCAGGGGACAGGGAGCAGGGGGGTTGGATAGGGGTGGGGGTCCCAGGAGGGGACGGTCAGGGGACAAGGAGCAGGGGAGGTTGGATGGGTCAGGGGTTCTGAGGTGGGCAGTCAGGGGGCGGGAAGTGGGAGGGGGCAGATAGGGGGCGGGGGCCAGGCTGTTTGGGGAGGCACAGCCTTCCCTACCCGGCCCTCCATACAGTTGCACAACCCCGATGTGGCCCTTGGGCCAAAAAGTTTGCCTACCCCTGGCCTAGCCTCTTTCCCAGACTACCCTCAGTACCGTTGCGAGGAGGGAGTCTTGGTTCTCTTGGCATGTCTCGTGGACGGGGAGCAGTGCCGACTGGTCGAAGGCACCGGCTGATCGCCACGTACCGACACCGTGGTGCCCGGTACCGGCTCGGAGCGGCATGCCGGGGTCGGCACCGACTCCATTAGAATGGCCCGGAGCCCAATGTCTCTTTCCTTTTTGGTCCGGGGGCTTAAATGATTTGCAAATTTTGCACCTTTCGCTGATGTGGGTCTATCCCAAACAGCGCAAACGATCTGCGTGCGGGTTGCTCCTTGGCATAGAATGCTGACAAGAACCACACGACTTAAATCCCGGGGCTTGGGGCATGCCCTGGCCTGGGCTCACTGACTAACTAAACAGCTAACTAGCTACAGGTACTAAACGAACAAACAGTTCTGGGAATGAGCTACAGCGAAGCTGGAGCAGAGCAGTTCTGATGCACCTTCACTGGTGGCAAGAAGGAACTGAGGATGGGGGGAGCGTGCAGCTCCCCTTATACCACACCAGGCAGGAGCCACTCCAGGGGTTGCGGGGGGCGCTCCCCCCCCACGGGTACTGCTAGGGGAAAACTCTGCAACAGCCCACTCTAGAAACAGGGCCACTTTGATGCTGTGTCCTCCTTAACTTCCTGTCCTAACAACTCCCAGTTCTATCTCTTCCAGCAAACAAAGTAGGGTTCAAGCTGTGCTGTTTTCTGGCTCTCTTTTCCTGCAGGAGGACAACTAGCAACTCTTCAGGTGGGTCTGATTTATTTGTTTGATTGGAGGGGAAGGAGCTGCAAAGAGGAAGGAACAGATAGGTGGATCAAAACCCATGATTCTCCTGGCCAAAACATAGCCCTTTGGATTTTTTCTAAACTCAGTCTTGTAGCAGGTTGATGGACAAAGCAATCACAAAATTTTTGCCTTCTGCAAACCAGTCTTCCCTCATCAGTATAATAGAGGGACTGGTCTGAGAGAGTATAGAGTTATACAAAGCAACAAACAATTTTCCAGAATACTGTGACAAATCTGATGAGACAGAATTTACCCAGTAACCCATATGTCATGGCTGCTGTGCTGAAAAGAGAGACCATCAATTATTATAACAGATTTGATTAAGAAAATGGCAGTACAGGAAAAAATAATGGGAATTTAGAGAAGCATATAAGTATTTCATTGAGGCAGCTTATAGGCTTTGAGAGACAAACGATTTATGGAGATAAATATACAGATGTGTAGCAGGATATTAAAACAGAAGACAGTATAAATGTTTTGAAACAAATCTGTTGCTTTTTCACAGGAGGCTGGAAGAGGAAGGGAAGTGACATTTCAAAGATTTTCATTCTGTACATAATGAAATTGAGAGCTATACTTGAAAGATCAGCAGTGCTTTAAAATTTTAAAGGCCAGTATTTGGAGATGTGCAGGTGGAACAGGGCAACAGAGACAGTGTGAGAACTTGATAGGGAAATGGCTCCAAGGTTCCAGGCTTACACTGCTGGTAGCTAAGCTTGTGAGAATGATAAAATACCCAACTCCTTGGAGAAAAAGTGACACTGTGACAGAGAAGGAGTACAAATCTTTTGATACCTCTGTCAAGGGATTTTGGAGTTACAATATACCCTCTCCCAGGAGTGCTCCTAGCAAGAGGCACTACTAAACTGGGGCTTTTTACATAGCTGGGTGGGAGGGGGCAGTCAAATCCCCAGAGGGCTTTTCAGTCCTCTCAAGGAGGAATTCTCAGCAGGGAAGTGATTAGGTGCAGCTGAAACTAGTTAGGTTCAGAATTGTATTAAGAGACTGGGCTGCTGTAACAGAGAAGAGAAAGGAATTGCTGTTTAGGGACTAGGGCAGGGAATTTTAGAGGTAAAAGTGCTGGCTTGTTTATGTCTGTGTTTTTTTTATGAGTGGGGGTTTATGTGACAAGAAAAGGATGTGGTTAGAGACTTTGTGAGGTTTGGATTTGTGTTTTAATTATATAAAAAACTGGGGGTGTCTTTTTGTTTTAGTTTTAAATAGCTTTAAAGTCCTAGTGAGATGTGTTTATTTGTTTGCTTTTGTTAGAATATAGTTTCCTGCAAATTCTTTAGTTTCTCAGACTCTGGTTTTGTTCCATTCACCTATAACAATTCTAACATATTTTCCCTGTTAGGAAACATACACAGCTTCATCAGAACTGCTTTAAGAAATTTAGCTTATTTTGTTGCCTCATAACTAAAGGTGAGTTGTTATTGTCTAAAAAGATACCTTAGAAAAGAGGCAAGAAGTATCAAGCTCAACAACTTTTTTGGGGGGATGGGGAACGAGATATTTATAAGAGCTATACCTCATGTCCTGGCTGTTTCTGATTTGAAATTATGCTTGGTAGCAACTTATAAGTGCTGTTTAATGAAAGGTGTTTATTCTTTCAGAGTAAGCCTTCGCTTTGAGACAGGCTGCTGCTAAAAGATTAAAATTGCTGCATCTCATTTTGTTATAAATGCATAAATAACTTCAGGATGGCTCTGTTTTATTTATATGTGAATATAATTTTACAGTTCTTTATGATTTTAATAAGAAACTATGGCCTGGCACATTTCCCCTTGGAAACCAAGAATGCTGTTATCTCCTAATAATAATAATAATCAGGTATGTTTTTTTGTTGGTGGTGGTGGTGGTTTTTTTTTTTTTTTTTTTTTAATACTTAACAGTCAAGTCACACTAATGTTGAGGACATATAATGTCTAGTAGTGAATGTGAATTTGGCACAATAGATTCATTAGCGACTATAAGAATATATCAATCATATAGGATCTCTTGGGAGTAGCAAGGCTTTTTACAATTACTACAAACACATGCATAATTCATAGATCATAAGGCAAGAAGGGATCATTGAGATGCTCCAATGTAACCGCCTCTGTAACATTGGCTTTAGGAGTTCCTTCTATTAATTCCTGTTATACCTATAGCATATCTTTTAGAAAAACATCCATTTGTGACTTACTTAATTCAAACCCCTGCTATACATGTCTGAAAAGGAAATATAGTTGCCAGTGGAGTGAAATGCATTTGTGTTCATGTCCCTTTAATTATCAACTTCAAGTTTTTGAAATTCCCGGACTACAAAAATCTAGTTTGATTGAGCACCCTTTAAACAATACCTGAATTTTCCTAAATTCCTGAGAAAAATTAATTCTTTTGTTGTTGCTACCTTGATTATAAATGTTTGCAGCATTGGAGAAACTGAACAATGCCCCAATTGTTACATGAACTTCATGCAGGCAGTCCCCTGTGTTCACACAACCCTGTCGAAGCTAAAGGGCATCTATGTGGGCACAGGGGGCTGCTTGTGCAGAGATCGTGGCAGGATCAAAACCGGACTACCAAGGGGATCAGTAAAAATTAAACCAAGTGCTGTCAATAAACAGAGACAATATTTGCTTCCTCCAGTTCCAGTATTCACAGCTGTTACTTGTAAACGCAGAAAGTTCAAAATTTTTACACAGAAATATGACTTTCAATGTGATGTCCTTTTACGATAGGCAGCGAAGAATGTTGTAACCAATGTGGGGAAAGTGCAAGAAGAATTGGGGTACAGGTTCAATCAAGGCTTGGAGAATGAAATTCTACTGTGTTTTACTAGTGAAAATCCAACCAACTTCATTGACAAGTGAGCCCAGAGAGAGAGTTTTCTACTGAAATCAGGGTCATAAGGTGAGCATTCTATTTGTACATGTGATAAATGGGGGGTGAGTAGTTCCCTTTTATGGACACCCAGCCAGCCAGTTAGCTATAAAATCCCTGTTAGTAGCTGTTCTCTATTTGCTTTACCTGTAAAGGGTTAAAACAGTCCACAGGTAAAGGAAGGGAGTGGACACCTGACCAAAAGAGCCAATGGGAAGGCTAGAACTTTTTAAAATTGGGGGAGGGACTTTCCCTTTGTGTCTGTTGTGGCTCTCTGGAGAAGAGCCGGACAGGGCAGCAGTTATGCTGTGAGAAGCTGAATGCCAGGTATGAAAATCATCAGAATCATACCTAGAATTGCTTATTTGGAACCCAGATACGTAAGTAGATCAGAAAAGGTGTAGAAAGACGTGATTAGGTTTATTTCTTATGGCTTGTGGATTCCTCTGTGCTAACCCCAGATGCTTTTGTTGCTTGTAACCTTGAAGCTAAACCCCCAGAAAACTCTTAGGTGCTTAAATTTTGGAATTGCTCTTTTAAAAATCTAGCAATAGCCTGATTTTTCAGATGTATTTTCTTTTTGTTTTTAATAAAGTTTATCTTTTTTAAGAACAGGATTTGGATTTTTGTGTCTTACGAGGTTTATACACATGTTTTTTTAGTTAGCTGGTGGAAACAGCTGACTTCTTTGTTTTCTTTCTCCCCTCTTCCCCGGAGAGGGGGTGAAAGGGCTTGAGGGTACCCCACAGGAAGGAATTCTCAAGTGCGCCTTCTGGGGTTCCAAGGGGTTTTGCATTTTGGGTGGTGGCAGCATCTAACCATCCAAGGTCAGAGAGAAGCTGTGACCTTGGGAGTTTAATATCCGCCTGCAGTGGACAGTATTAATTTTTAGAATCCTTGTGGGCCCCCACCTTCTGCACTCGAAGTCGCAGAGTGGGGAATCAGCCTTGACATGGTGGCAGAGAAGTGGGATCATTTTGAACCAGAAGCACAGACCTAAGAAAAATGTGTCCTTTTAAAATCCTTTTTGGCTGATTGAAAACCAGGGAGTTTTTCTTTCCTTTTTTCACAGGCACGCAAAGGGTTCAGCCTGCAAAGCCAGGGAATCCAACAAGCAGTTTATTTTTTTTCCTCTAGCTTTGTGGCAGCGAAGTAGTTAGGCTAGAGTAGGGCAGCCTGTACTTGAGGTTGAGGTTGGGCACCGAAATCCAAAAGCCGCACGCCACGAAGAAGACAGACCCAGATCAAGCCCTGACATCCAGCTCCATGTCAGAAATGCAGGGAGGGGATGGGGGACCAGGAACTTCCCAGGAGGGAAGGGTCAGCCCTCCCCAACCCGAGATCCAGGTGCCAAGATGGAGGGGTGCCCTCAACCCAGACTGAGTTCTGACCACGGAAGACAGGAATTTCGTCTCACAGATGATGTGCTTGGAAGTGGAGTTGAAAAGAGAGGCAAAGTGCTTGGAAATGAAGCACTCTGAGGCAGAATTAGAGCTGACGCGCTTAAAGCTGGAAAGGGCTAAGCTGGGTCCACCAGATAACACTAACAGTCCTTCTCCAGGTACCGCTCCCCATTCCAAGAAATTCTCCACATACAAGGTAGGCGATGATACAGAGGCCTTCTTAGAAAATTTTGAAAGGGCCTGCCTTGGGTACAACACCCCTACAGACCAGTATATGGTGGAGCTGAGGCCACAACTCAGTGGACCCTTAGCAGAGGTGGCAGCTGAAATGCCTAAAGACCACATGAACGAATACAAACTTTTTTAAACAAAAGGCCAGAATTAAAATGGGGTTAACACCCGAGCATGCCCGTCGGTGGTTCAGAGCCCTAAGGTGGAAACCAGACGTGGCATTTTCCCAACATGCCTACCACGTTGTAAAAAATTGTGATGCCTGGATATCAGGAGCAAGTTTTAAATCTCTGGAAGATCTGTCTCTCCTAATACAAATGGAGCAGTTCTTAGAAGGGTGTTCCTGAGGAAGTAGAAAGGTACATCCTAAATGGGAAGCCCAAAACTGTAATTGAGGTGGGGGAGATTGGAACCAAATGGGCGGAAGTGGTGGAGAAGAAGAAAGCTAATAGCAGTTCATGCGGATACCAGAAGGGGCAACCTGGGACAACACCCCACCATTGGGGTCAGCCCAAAGCCCCACCTCGCAAGGAGGAGCCCTCCACACAGCCAGGGAGACCCCAGATGCTCTCTTGTCCCATCACCCCACTCTCCAACCACCCACCCCACCCCAGCCAGCTGGGCGATGCTTTAAATGTGATGAGCTGGAGCATGTGAAGGCCAACTGCCCCAAGAGTACCAGCTGACTGCAACTCATCACCCTGGAGTCCCACCGAGAGCCTTCAGGCCCAGATGCCTTACAGTTTCCCTTCGCTCTGGTGGTATTTGCAAGTGTGGGTGGGAGGGAGATTACTGCATGGAAAGGCACTAGAGCACAGGTGTCAGCTGTCCACCAATCCCTGGTGGACCCCAAAATCATCGACCCAGAGGCCCAAGTGATGGTGCAACCCTTTAAGGTCAACTCTTTTAACTTGCCTACAGCAAAGTTGCCTGTCCTGTCCAAGGGCTGGTCAGGAATATGGACTTTTGCAGTCTCTAATGACTATCCCATTCCCATGCTGCTGGGAGAAGACTTAGCCAACCATGTGACGCTAACAAAAAGGGTGGGGATGGTCACCTGCAGCCAGGCTAAACAGGCCTCCACACCTAACTCCATTCCTGAGCCTCCTACAGGGACCCAGCCAGAGGTGGTGAAACCAGACGCCAGACCAAAATCTATGGCAGCAGTTGAAGATCCAGTTCCTGGGACCCAGCCAGAACCAGCCAAGGATTGGAACTGGTGGAGCAGTCAGCACCAGAGCCCGTGCTTGCAACCCCACCAGAGTCTGGGGAGCCAGCAGCAAAGGGCGCCACAGAGCCTGCACATGCAAGGCAGCTACACCGGTGCAAGAAGCTCAACCGAAGCCTGAAATACAACCCAGTGCACCAGCAGAGCGTGGCTCACAGTCGACAGAGACACCCCCATCACCTGCATCACTTCTGGTGGGACCAAATCCACAATCCAGTGAGGAACTAATGTCTCCAGCATCAAGGGAGCAGTTCCAGGCAGAGCAGGAAGCAGATAAAAGCCTCAGGGGAGCTTGGACGGCGGCACGGAGCAACCCACCACCTCTCAGCTCTTCCAGTAGATTCAGGTTTGTTGTAGAAAGAGGACTTTTATACAAGGAAATCCTTTCTGGTGGGCACAAGAAGGACTGGCATCCTCTGAGACAGTTGGTAGTTACAATTAAGTATAGGGAAAAGCTCTTGAGTTTAGCCCACGATCAACCTAGTGGCCATGCTGGGGTGAACAGGACCAAAGACCGTTTGGGGAAGTCATTTCACTGGGAGGGAATAGGTAGTAACATCCTTGCCCATGTCCGGTCTTGTGACGTGTGCCAGAGGGTGGGAAAGCCCCAAGATCAGGTCAAGGCCCCTCTCCAGGCACTCCCCATAATTGAGATTCCATTTCAGTGTGTAGCTGTGGATATTCTGGGTCCTTTCCCTAAGACACCCAGAGGAAAGTTGTACATACTGACCTTCATGGATTTTGCCACCCAGTGGCTGGAAGCAGTAGCTCTAAGCAACATCAGGGCTAAGTGTGAGCCAGGCATTGGCAGACATTTTTGCCAGGGTAGGCTGGCCCTCAGACATCCTTACAGATTTGGGAACTAACTTTCTGGTAGGGACCAAGAAACGTCCTTGGGAAGCTCATGGGGTAAACCTTTTTGTTGCCACCCCTTACCACCATCAAACAAATGGCCTAGTGGAGAAGTTTAATGGGACTTTGGGGGTCATGATATGTAAATTCGTGAATGAGAACTCCAATGATTGGGACCTAGTGTTGCAGCAGTTGCTCTTTGCCTACGGGGCTGAACCACATCCCAGTTTGGGGTTTTCACCCTTTGAACTCACTCATGGCCACGAAGTTAAGGGGCCATTACAGTTGGTGAAGCAGCAGTGGGAGGGGGTTACATCTTCTCCAGGAACTAACGTTTTGGACTGCAAACCACCCTCAAAGACTCTCCAGCCCTTGCTCGAGAGAACCTACAGGATGCTCAACAAGAGCAAAAGGCCTGGTACGATAAACATGCCAGAGAGCGTTCCTACAAAGTAGGTGACCAAGTCATGGTCCTGAAAGCGCTCCAGACCAATAAGATGGAAGCATCGTGGGAGGGGCCATTTAAAGTCCAAGAGTGCCTGGGAGCTGTTAATTACCTCATAGCATTCGCAGACCCTACCCTAAAACCTAAAATATACCATGTTAGTTCCCTAAAGCCATTTTATTCCTGAAAAATCAAGATTCTCCAGTTTACAGTCCAGGAGAGAGACGATGCTGAGTGGCCTGAAGGAGTCTACTATGAAGGAAAAAGCACCGGTGGCATAGAAGAGGTGAGCCTTTCCATAACCCTTGGGCGTAAGCAGCGACAGCAAATCCAGGAGCTGTGCACCAGCTTCGTGCCAATGTTTTCAGCAACCCCAGGATGGACAGAATGGCCTTGTCACTCCATTGACACAGTTGATGCTCGCCCAATTAGAGCCCAACCCTACCAGATGGCTCCTCGAGCCAAAACTGCAATAGAAAGGGAGATCAAGGACATGTTACAGATGGGTGTAATCTGCCCCTCTGAGAGTGCATGGACCTCTCCAGTGGTTCTGGTTCCCAAACCAGATGGGGAAATCCGCTTTTGTGTAGACTACCATAAGCTAAATGATGTAACTCACCCAGAAGACTATCCAATGCCACGTACAGATGAGCTGTTGGAGAAACTGAGATGTGCCCAGTTCATCTCCACCTTAGACTTAACTAAGGGGTACTGGCAAGTGCCCTAGATGATCCAGCCAAGGAAAGGTCATTCTTCGTCACCCATGTAGGACTGTATGAATTTAATGTGCTCCCTTTCGGACTGCAAAATGCAGCTGCCACCTTCCAGAGACTGGTAGATAACCTTCTGACTGGATTTGGGAAATTTGCAGTCTCCTACCTTGACGATGTGGCTATATTCTCAGATTCATGGGCAGAACACCTGGAATGCCTCCAAGCTGTCTTCCAGCGCATAAGGGAGGCAGGATTAACCGTTAAGGCCAAAAAATATCAAATAGGCCTAAACAGGGTAATGTACCTTGGACACCAGGTGGGTCAAGGAACTATCAACCCCCTGCAGGCTAAAGTAAATGCTATCAAAAATTGGCCTGTTCCTAAGTCAAAGAAGCAAGTCCAATCCTTCTTTGGCTTAGCCAGGTATTACCGATGATTTGTACCACACTACAGCCAAATTGCCACCCCACTAACACACCTAATCAGGAAAAAACAGCCAAATGCAGTTCAGTGGACTGAGAAGTGTCAGAAAGCCTTTAATCAGCTTAAGGCAACCCTTATGTCTGACCCTGTACTAAGGGCCCCGGACTTCGACTAACCGTTCACTTGGACGCATCTGTGGTTATGACGTGGTGTAGGAGCAGTTTTAATGCAGGAAGGAACAGATCAACAATTCCATCCTGTCATGTTTCTCAGCAAAAAAACTTTCTGAGAGGAAAAGCCCCTGGTCAGTCTCAGGAAAGGAATGTTACGCCATTGTGTATGCTCTGGAGAATCCGCCTTGACAACATATAGCAGCATTATTCAGGGAAACATAATTTCCTTTTATTTATGTATAAACATTGTGTGATGAGGCATATAGGGATTATCAAGTCTACTTAAGTACAGGGACATGTCCTGTTTCTAATAGTCTTTTTCAGATACTACAAACCCACCTCCACCCTCCTTTTCACACTATTTCTACAACAATATGACACTTACCACTGTACTTGCATTCTACACACTGCAAAACAATCTGACAGATCCCGGATTCCATAGGGAGCCAATGAAGAGAGGGAGAAGTGATCTTTCATTGGCTTGTGTTCTGAACTGAGTCAAGCTTTATAGGAAGGACAAGCATTTCATTCCAAAATAAAGAGCATCTTAATTGTCAATCCTGGAGGCCATGAATACACAGATGCCTGTGGCACAGTCAAAATGTGAGAAGAGCAGATGTGGACATCTTGCGAACCATAGATGGGCAGTGGTATTTTTTTGTCCCTTGGGCTGTTATGGGTATCTAGAAGAAGCTGAGGATCTAGGAGAACAGAGTCTATGTATGATTCTTAATGATCTGAGAGCATCCTCAGTGGAAGACAATGTTATGACCTTGGGCTAGTCACATCTCTCCCTGGGTGTCCTTTTTGCCCCATCTGTAAACTAAGGATGATGATACTGACTACCTTTTGTGAAGTGGTTTGAAATCTATGAATGAAAAATGCTAGACAAGAGTTAGGTATTATTATGGAGGTGCTATCTCTCCACCAGAAACCTTTGTCTTTTTGGAATTGAGGTTCAGTCAGCTGCCCTTCTTCTAGTTGCTGATCTCAGCCAGACACTTGAACAGCTGGGAAATGGTTTCTATTTCCATCTGATGTGAAGGGGATGTAGTACTGGGCTGGGTACCACTATATATTGTTGTCAGTGTTTCACAATCTTCCTTAGTGGCTTTGCAGAGATGTTGAGCAGAATGTGGGAGAGGATGATGAGTTAGTGCTATCATGACTCTCTGGGTGTAGCCTTAGAGGAATGATTGATGCTATCTCAGCACAATCGTGCTAACTCTTGCCATATATCTGTGATGAGATGGACAGATTCCACAGGTGGCCGTATCCAATTCAGTGGAGAGGTTGACCAACATAACTCCATGCATAATAATACCTAGCTCTGACAGTGCTTTTCATCAGCAGATCACAAAGCACTCTACAAAGGAAGCAAATATCGTCCCAATTCTATAGTCCGCCTCCATTGTCTACTGGAAAAACGTCAGCAATGGTGTGGTTTGGAATAGTTGAGAAGGGTGTGCCTTAACAACTGCAGTGGTGGAGGAGAGATCTATGGTGAGAGTGTCAGCTTGCGCGAATCTTTTCTTTTTCTAATTCTGAATCCTGTCTGCATCAGTTTTTCTTCCTTGTGACCCTGGAAAAGTCATTTTAAACCCTCTCTCTCACTCTCCTCATCTATCAAATGGGCATAATACTTGTCTACTGCACAGATGTTGTGAGGCTTGATCTAGTCCTATATTATAGTGCCTTCCATCTAAGGATATCACAGCACTTAATGAGTATAACATATTTCTATATACATTCCTTACTAAGTCTAGGGGCTTCTTCTCCAGACTCCGCACCCCCTTTCACTCCTGTCTTTGATGCTAACTAATTTCTCCTCAATATCCTCTCTTCATTTAGCTTCCAGGAGTTTGTCTTTTGGTTATCCTCATCTTTTGTTGATGACTCTTTCTCTGCCTCTCTAGTCTCCCAGGCATCTGTCCTTGTGCATTCCTTCCTTTAGGCCATGCTTGTCTTTGGGTGACTTCTGCCACACTTAGCAGCTTTCTGCTGCCTACTCTCAAATCTACCTTTTTGCTTCTAACCATACAAACATGTTGCATTTATTATAAAATAATACATGCAAACTTTTGGATAATCAAGCATTTCGATTAGCTTGGATTCTGGTAATCAAAGTTGACCTATACTGACATGTGAACAAAATTTCAGACCAAGTGTCCCTTGGACATGCCTGTCTGGTACAGACAGGTTGTCAACACCTGTGAATGACAGCATGTGGTGGTCTTGTGGCTTGAATGTAATACTCATTGTTGTTACAAGCATCTCTTAACCTCTCAGATTCCTGCTGTTACAGCTGATGTGCTGGTTATTTTTCCACTGTGCCTTATTTTCAACTACTAGTACATTAATCAGTCCTAGTGACACTGCACACCTTCCTTGGGCAAAGTTTTCACTCAATCACCCTAAGTTCTCTTTCAGTAAAGTGATCAGGCCCAAGCCAAGGAACAGGGACTAATGCCACAAACAAATTCTCTTTCACAGGTTTAACATTGCACTCAGAAATTTTTTTTTTTAAATAAACACAGTTCTCTGAAAGCCGAGGATGCTAAAGCTCTGACAATTTTCATTTGATACAGTAATAGGCAGTTCTATGCAATAGAGTAAAAGGTGGTTGGGAAGCTGGAGAACAAAGCACACTTTTCTGGCCCCAGTGCATTAATGGCAATAAGTAATGATACTTAACACTTATACAGCATTTAGCCTTTTTGAAGTACTGTATGGATGTTAACTAATGAACTCTCTCAAAATCCTGTGAGGAAGTATTCTTCTCCAATTTACAGATTGTGGAGATTGAGGTCAGCCAGTGAGGTGATTTACCCAATCAGAGAAGATTAGGGTTGGAAGAGACCTCAGGAGGTAATCTAGTCCAACCCCCCCGCACAAAGCAGGACCAATACCAACTAAATCATCCCAGCCAGGGCTTTGTCAAGCCAGGCCTTAAAATCTCTAAGGAAGGAGATTCCACCACCTCCCTAGGTAACCCGTTCCAGTGCTTCACCACCCTCCTAGTGAAAGAGTTTTTCCTAATATCCAACCTAGACCTTCCCCACTGCAACTTGAGACCATCGCTCCTGTTCTGTCATCTGCCACCATTGAGAACAGCTGAGCTCCATCCTCTTTGGAACCCCCCTTCAGGTAGTTGAAGGCTGCTATCCAATCCCTCCTCACTCTTCTCTTCTGCAGCCTAAACAAGCCCAGTTCCCTCAGCCTCTCCTCATAAGTCATGTGCCCCAGCTCCCTGATCATTTTCGTTGTCCTCTGCTGGACTGTCTCCAATTTGTCCACATCCTTTCTGTAGTGGGGGGCCCAAAACTGGACGCAGTACTCCAGATGTGGCATCACCAGTGCCGACTAGAGGGGAATAATCACTTCCCTCAATCTGCAGGCAATGATCCTACTAATGCAGCCTAATATGCCGTTAGCCTTCTTGGCAACAAGGGCACACTGCTGACTCATATCCAGCTTCTCGTCCACTAATCCCCAGGTCCTTTTCTGCAGAACTGCTGCTTAGCCAGTTGGTCCCCAGCCTGTAGCAGTGCATGGGATTCTTCCGTCCTAAGTGCAGGACTCTGCACTTGTCCTTGTTGAACCTCTTCAGATTTCTTTTGGCCCAATCCTCCAATTTGTCTAGGTCACTCTGGATCCTATCCCTACCCTTCAGCATATCTACTTCTCCCGCCAGCTTAGTGTCATCTGCAAACTTACTGAGGGTGTAATCCATCCCATCATCTAGATCATTAATAAAGATGTTGAACAAAACCGGCCCCAGGACTGACCCCTGGGGCACTCCGCTTGATACCGGCTGCCAACTAGACATGGAGCCGTTGACCACTACCAATTGAGCCCAACAATCTAGCTAGCTTTCTATCCACCTTATAGTCCATTCATCTAATCCATACTTTTTTAACTTGCTGGCAAGAATACCTTGGGAGACCGTATCAAAAGCTTTGCTAAAGTCAAGATATATCCTGTCCACCGCTTTCCCCATATCCACAGAGCCAGTTATCTCATCATAGAAGGCAATCAGGTTGGTCAGGCATAACTTGCCCTTGGTGAATCCATGTTGACTATTCCTGATCACCTTCCTCTCCTCCAAGTGCTTCAAAATGGTTTCCTTGAGGACCTGCTCCATGATTTTTCCAAAACAGAGCCAAGATTACCTCTCAGAAGCGTTTGACCCTTAAGCCTTCACTGTTGTTTGGTTTGTTTTGGTTTGTAGATCACAGTGCCTCTCAGGTGAGTCAGAATGTCACACTAGTCTAGAAGATTCCATCCAAGTATGTCAATATTATACCAGTCAGACAGGGCAGCTATCTGAGGCTTGACGCCAAATGAGGCTGAATTGTCAGTTCAATTGTGAGTTAGTGATCGTGTTAATGCGGGTTAGTGTCATGTTACCACACTCCATGCAGACCAGCTACCTACCTTCTGTCTCCTCTTCTCCTCTCCCCCATCTCACAGCACAAGAGAAGTAGTGGCCCAACTGTCAGGAGGAGAAAATCAAGGGGCTGAACAAGCAGCAGTTGCCTGAAGAGCTGCTACTGTCACAGGATGTCATGTGCCACAGACGGAAGGAGGTGTGGGTCCCAAATATAACAAGTATTGGAAGCACTAGAGAAGGGGTCAGCCAGGGTTTTGTCAAGTGGCTGACCCCTTTCAGAAGTGGTGTGACGAGTCTTCATTTATTCACTTTAATTTAAGGTTTTGCGTGCCAGTAATACATTTTAATGTTTTTAGAAGTCCTCTTTCTATAAGTCTAGAATATATAACTAAACTATTGTTGTATGTAAAGTAAATAAGGTTTTTAAAATGTTTAAGAAGCGTCATTTAAAATTAAATTAAAATGCAGAGCCTATCCCCCCCCCTCCCCCGGACCAGTGGCCAGGACCCAGGCAGTGTGAGTGCCCCTGAAAATCAGCTTGCATGCCGCAGGTTGCCTACTCCTGCACTAGAGTAAGTAAAGGTACTTTATGGGAAGCAAGGGGGGCAAAAATGGGTGGGGGCAAGGGGAAGGGTGAGAGTAAAATCAGGGTGAGAGGACAAAACATGACTGATAAAGGACCACAAACAAGAAAAAACACTGACACCTTTAAATGGATAAGATTTTAAAAAATGACTAGACAGGTATTTGCCTATATGGAAAAAACTGCAGGACCAGGGCCTACCTATCCAGTTTTGGGCCCCACACTACAAGAAGGATGTGGAAAAATTGGAAAGAGTTCAGCGGAGGGCAACAAAAATGATTAGGGGGCTGGAGCACATGACTTATGAGGAGAGGCTGAGGGAACTGGGATTGTTTAGTCTGCAGAAAAGAAGAATGAGGGGGGGATTTGATAGCTGCTTTCAACTACCTGAAAGGGGGTTCCCAAAGAGGATGGATCTAGACTGTTCTCAGTGGTGACAGATGACAGAACAAGGAGTAATGGTCTCAAGTTGCAGTTGGGGAGGCTTAGGTTGGATATTAGGAAAAACTTTTTCACTAGGAGGGTGGTGAAGCACTAGAATGGATTACCTAGGGAGGTGGTGGAATCTCCTTCCTTAGAGGTTTTTAAGGTCAGGCTTGACAAAACCCTGGCTGAGATGATTTAGTTGGGAATTGGTCCTGCTTTGAGCAGGGGGTTGGACTAGATGACCTCCTGAGGTCCCTTCCAACCCTGATATTCTATGATACCTTTGAAATATCCAGGGTGCCTGGCAACAGCAGTTTGATTTGCTCTTGCTCACCCATTCATTCATCTAATTTATTGCAAGTGCGTTTTTTAGTATGAGTCCTTAAGAAATCAAGGAGTACTTGTGGCACCTTAGAGACTAACAAATTTATTTAGGCATAAGCTTTCGTGGGCTAAAACCCACTTTGAAACCTAAGAAATCAAGGTTTGTTTTGTTTTCTGTAGTCAGTAATGAGTTTGTTTTTAATGAATGAGTTTTGTTCTAGATCTTTGGCCAAAATTGTATGTCCCGCTTTTGAGAGTTTGCTGCTGTCCTCCAGCCTGAGATGGTTAACAAAGCACTCGGGATTCCTTGGTGATAAAAACTCTGTTAATAGATTCACTTTAAACCCCATGAAAATAAACTGAATTATATATTCCAAGTAGTAGGACAGGAATGATAGTATTCTCAATTCCTCACTTGTGTGCTTGGGAGGGGATGGGGGTGAGAAGGGGCAAATCCACAGGTTTTTCCCCCCCTGCAGACTTGGTGAATGAACAAAAAATAGGGCAATTGGGGAATACTTAATTAAATACAAATCACAACACTGAAATGCATTGCCAGCAGTCTACATGAGCATAAAGAGGAGCTGTCTAAAAGCATGTGTTGTTTTTTAGTTTTTTACCCTGTGTTTTAAGAAAATAGACCTTCAAAGGACAGAAAAGCTACAGCCTCTCCTGACTTAGTTGGGTGTTACCTAGGGCCATTACTGAAGAATCTTCTGGCTTTTTGGACACACAGGGGTTATTGTTTTTAACCTTCATTTTGAAGGTATTGGGGTACATACAATCAATCATCCCTTAAAAAAAATCAGTGGCATCATTGACTAGATTTTAAAATTAAAAAGTTGAAATTATCTGGGTCAATAAAAATGAGCATTGGCAACTTTACACCTTGACACTTAACTGTTCTGAAAAACAGATCCATGGGATCAGGAATAATCATAGCATAAACCAATCTAAAGTTATACTGGAAAATCATAACACCCGCCTGAGAACTATAGTTGTACGTAGGCGGGGTAGAGAATGAGTTCTTTCCATTCAGAAGTTTTCTTTGTTTTTAGGATAATTTTTCTCCCAATCACTACTTCATTTAAATACCCCTACATGAATCATTCTACATTAGAGATGACCTGCATTTTGGATAGCAGCTTCCAGACAAAATCTGGCTATTTTGGATTGTGATAACTTGCAAATTCAAAAAATTGTTTTGCTCTTATTGGTTTTAACTCAGTGTTCTTTGTGCTGTACGGTACACAAAAATGAGAGACCCTGCCCAAAGCGGTTTATCTAGCTGTATAACTTGGAATAAGGTATCCATTAAAGACATACATTTTAAATGCATCTAAAATTTATCAGGATTTCACCTGCACAAAAGAGAGAAATGGACAAAATTAAACCATATTAACATTTGGTGAAATTTTATCAGAAACCTATCCTTGCTCACCTCTCAAACACTCTCCTTGTCTGTGTGTCCTTCACAGAGCTCAGTTCATTGAATTTTCTAGGGGGGGTGAGAAATGCAAATCAAAACTCTGAGAAATGAGAGAAACAGAGTTCTGTGCATGTTTTGACACCTTTTGGTGGAGGTGGGGGAATATCTTAAGTCTGAGGAGAGGTAGGAGGCTAAAAGGACTTGTTCTATCCCATTCCAGGTCAGACTGTACAAATCTTTCAAACCCATATGTGATCCGAAGATACCCTTCATGGTGTAACTACTGTCTTTAAACCCAGTAGAAGAGTGGTTCTCAACCAGGAGTGCAGAGACCCCTGGGTGGGGGGAGGGGGCTGTGAGCAGGTTTCAGGGGGCCTGCAAAGCATGGCTGACATTAGACTCACCAGGGCCCAGGGCAGAAAACCAAAGCTGCGGTGTGTGGGACTGCAGTCCGCAGCCCTGAGCCCCACCACCTGGGGCTGAAGCCTGAGCAACTTAGCTTTGCGGTGCTCCCTGTAGCATGGGGTCCCAGACAATTGCCCCACTTGCTACCTCCTAACACAGGCCCTGGCTTTTATATGTGGAAACACAGTTGTTATAGCACAGGGGGCCTTGGACTTTTTATAGCATGTGTGGGGGGGCTCCTAGGGTGACCAGATAGCAAGTGTGAAAAATCAGGATGAGGGTGGGGGGGTAATAGGAGCCTATGTAAGAAAAAGCCCCAAATATCAGGACTGTTCCTATAAAATTGTGACATCTGGTCACTCTAGCCGGCCTCCAAAAGCAAAAGGTTGAGGACCCCTGCACTAGAACAGTCACTATTTACAAATTCAAATTTGCACAGCTCTGTGGGGTTTGTGAGTGTGGTTTTGTCTTTGTTTTTTGTTGGCAAAGGCCCAAGTTTAGGCCCTAATCCTGAAAATTGTTCCATGCAAGAAGAATCTTGAGTGGAAAAAATTGCAGAATTAGGGCCTGACCCATATGAGTTACTTTATGCCTATGAGTATTCTCCCTGATTTCAATAGAACTACTTGTGTAAAATGCAGGCAGCTTTGTGTTCCCAGGATCGGGGCCTTTCTTTCTCCCTTCCTTGGGAGAAGCCCTGAGACACATCAGTCGCTGCATTTATATGTATTTCGGTGGCGGGCTAGGGGTTTGATGGGCATAAACTACTGTCTGGGGTTTTTTGTTTGTTTGTTTCCCAGACAACTGTTGACAATGTGAATGAGGAAGATATCTTTTTAAAAAACAACCTATTTTGTTTGTTAAACTTTTAAACACTGTAAAGTAATAGCCCCAGGAATCAGAAATAACCTACAATAATATGAAACCAATAAAGAATTTCTCTGTTCTTATTACACCTTCAAGTTGTTTTTCAGACATCACCCTGTGTGTAACAGAAATCACTAGAACACTATACAACCCTCTGTGACCGGGGAGGAGAAGCTTCATCCAGATCCTTTATCACTAGAGGGGGAGACTTCTAACACATATACCAGTCACTCCAGCAAAAGAGGGGGAGACTTTAAAGCCAACCTTAAAATCAATCCCACAGGAGGGAGTCTCCTTCCAACTGAAGGAGACTTGGCAGATCTGAGAATGGGGATGATGTGTCGTTTCAGGAACATACCACCGTGCCTGAGTAACCTCTCCTCAACAGAGTAACTGTTACCGTGTGCACAGCGGGAGTGGCGGGCCGTAGGACCCCGCGGAGACGCCGTGAGGGGAGGCAGGAGGACAATAATTTGTTCCATTGTAATGAGAACGGTAAATGTTGGCAAGGGGCAGATTTCCCAGGCAGGCCTGCCTGCCTTCTTTCACCAACGATCTTTAGTGCCTCCTGCTAGCCAACACGGACAGTCTGCTCATTTATTGCAACGGTCAACAGATAGTTCTTGCCAAAAAAAAAAAAAAAAAAAAAAAAAAAGCCAAACCCCAAACAACTTTTTTTTTTTTTTTAAATAAAAGCAAAGCCCAGCTCATCAGCAGTCCATGCAGGAGCAGGAGGGGTTTGGGAGTTAACTGCATGCAGGAAATCTCTCACATCCTGCGTCCCAGCTCGCTCCTCTCTGTAACTGTAGATTATGGTGCTATTCTCCAGACCTAGCTGATGAAAGTTTGTCTCTTTCAGCCTGGGCTAAGATGTCAAAGCGTCTCCATGCAGAGCAGCGGCGCTTCCCTCCTCCTCACCCCCCAGCCCAGATAGTCATGCTGCTGCTGAGCCTAAACTGGCTCTTTATAGCATCATCCAGGGCTCAAGGTAAGTGGACGATGCTTTTATATACATACAGACACACATTTCCAGGGCACAAGCCAGCAGATGATATGGCCAAGTTTGGACCCCTTCACCCGCGCCGACGCGGTTAGAAAGAAGCAGAGTCTCCCTTGGCATTTCCCCACCACCCCGGGGCTTCTGCATATTTGTATTTCTCCCCCCCCCCCCAAAGTCCCCCCCCCCCTCTCCTGGCTGCTTTGCAAACGTTGCAGCCCTCCTCTTCCAGTTACCATCCCGTCCCGTCTGCTCTGCAAATCCAGCTCCTCTCTG
This sequence comes from Emys orbicularis, assembly GCF_028017835.1. Lineage (NCBI taxonomy): Eukaryota > Metazoa > Chordata > Testudines > Emydidae > Emys > Emys orbicularis. The sequence continues at coordinate 22,821,007 of NC_088689.1, read as the reverse complement.
AGAGCAGCCGCCGCACCGCGTTCCCCAGCCTCCCCAGCTCCTCTTTTGCTCTGGTTGTGCCGCTGTGTTTGCGTGTAAGGGGGAGTTAGTCTGGGAGTGAAAGCGTTCACGCTGCGTCGGCTGTTCATTGCAGCCCAGAGAGCCGGGCTGGAGGATTGCTGCCTGCTTAGCTGCAGCGCCAGCTCTCCAGCCGCAAAGTACCCAAGCTTGCATTAGCCCTCCCGCCTCTCATGCCCCTTCCCTCCCCCCGGGGCAATGTGGCAGGCGATTCTCGTTACTGATGCGGAGGACCCCGGGACGGAGGGACACACGCCATACAAAAGTTGATCTAATAGGTTACTAAGTTCTGTCTTTGCTTTCAAGTTTTGCCTTGACAAACTCTAGCCGCACACTGCATAAATCAGACCTAGTCTCACCTATTTGGGGATGAAGGAGTGTGGGAGACCGTTTTCTAAAGTCTCTCTCTTTTTTTTTTTTTTTCCGGAATGAAGGATTTTGCTATGTGTTCCAGTTACACTCGAGATTGCTTTGAAATCTCACCTCATTTAAATTGTCCTAGCAACTTGAAATGCAGACCTGCATAAATAGCTCAAGGACTAAAGAGTATTCACACCATAGCCTTTCTTTTGTGTCCTGTTCCAGTATGTAGGGAATCTTCAACTGTTCCCCCCAACCTGTTGCTATGGGCTATTCACCTGGTTCCTGTTTATTTTACCATAAACACTCGCATATGTTCAGTTGAGGATTTGCAAGCACTTTACTGAAAATTTAGCCTTACAACACCCCGGTGAATTTGGTAAGAATGATTTAGGGAAGGGCAAACAATTTATAATAAGTAATATATTCAAAACACTTTGCTTCTCTGTTTCTGAATTTTCTGCACATAAATGGGGGGAAATGGATTTATCATTCAAAATTATGTGTGAATTCAGCTATTAATCCTGAGTCTGTAGACTCAGTGGAGGACAGTTCCACATGAATATTTGAAAGTGGATATTTGTACTTTGCTGGTTAGTTTCCTGGGTCATGTGGTATTGTTTCTGGTCTCTGAGTGGATAATTTCTGTAAGCAACCACCAGCAGTAAGAATTTTGAATTGCATGTTGGTGTAGAATTTGAAATCTGAACTGTTAGTCAGATGGGAGTCTTAATCCACTTTAGATGAGTATTTGGGCAATTCGGGCTTAACATATGTTTTATTTTTCCTCATTAATGAAAACTTTATTTTCTATCTAGAATATTCATGCTAAGGGAACACAGAATTTATTTAAATATTTGAATAAATATTTGCTTAAAATGTTTAACAGTATCCGCTTAGCTCTGTTATGCCAGTTTCTCAGAAATATTTGGAGTCATCTTGTCCCCAGTTCACTCAGCAAGTTAGTGACAGAGTCAGGAATCAAACACAGAGGTCTGACTCTGTCCCCTGCTTTAACTAGAGCTGACATTGCATAATTTATGAGAGAGAGAGAGTTGTTAAATTGCATAAATATATAGTATAGCAATGAAAGAAGTACCTGTTCCTACAGACCTGTTTGCATGTGTCTACTATTCCAATTTGAAATTTAGCTTTTGTTTAGTCCCTAAATTTATGCACAGCAGATTTATGCTGGTACTGTGGCTTTGTTTTTGCTAGGAAAATTAACGGTATGGTAACTAACATGGGTTAACCCATGTTAACTAACGTGACAAGAAAACATTCCTTTATTAACATGTTAGTTAACAAGGGTTAACCCGTGTTAGTTAACAAGCCGTTATCATTTCCCTAGTGAAGACAGAGCCATAGTCCTACCACAAATAGAGCTTCATGATCCACTTGATTTGAGAACACACATATTCTATGTAATTGTGTATGAGTGAACTGGGGTCATTATTTTAGTTAACTGATATCCCCAGATAGTGAGCTAGGAAGACATCAATTGGTCACAGTCAACTGGTAGCATACAAACCCATCAGATGTGAGAACTAATCCTTGTCTTCAATAGAACTGTGTGTGGGCCCAGGAGACAACGATGCATATGAGCTTGTGGGATCAAGGCATGTCATGGGCTTCTTCAACTACTTGTGTTGCATCTGGGCTGAAAACTTGCTGTGCAGGGTTCATAATATAACCTGCTTGATTTTGGTATTTTGAAGAAGGAAAGATTTATACATCTGAGATATTAAACCATATATAATGGGTTCTGTGCTTGTATAGTAGTACTTCACATGGACAGTTTATGAGAGTTTAAGTGCCTAAATATTTATACAATGAATGTTAATGGCTCTGAGAGTTTAAGATCATGGATCAATATCCGTAAACTATAACTTCTCTTAAGGGGCAACCATCTGTCAAGAGCCACTTATTGGATTTGGCTCTTTCCTTGTGTCTTCCCATTTCCAATCCTAAACCTTCTAAGTTAATAACTATTAGTTCTTACAATTCCCAGTCTCCTGCCTTTCTTACAGTTGCCATTGAACGTGTCCTTCTCCCACCTTTCCCCCCCAATCACATCTTATCACATATTCTCTTCTCTCTCAAATCTTGTCATTTTCTTTGTTGATACCTTTGGATGAAATTTACCCTTTGTGTTGGTCCTCAGTATAGGAATGGATTTCATCCTTAGTAAACCTGCAAAATTAAACACTTACTTTATTGTCATATTGCTCCCTCTGGAGTCTTTGGAGTCCATAGAAAAACTCCCTTTGATTGAGCCCTACTTGATTCCCATGTAACCCTCAGAGCTCTTTTTAGTGTCATCTTGAAACTGTTGCTGAGGTTGAGGGGGATAAGCTTGGACTCTGTACAACCACGTGCTCATTTGACTGTTGGCCAAACTGACTTTCCTACAGATATTTTGGACACCCTGTGTAAGATCTGTAACTGGTGTACACAGGCGTGGCTCTGTTGTCTTTGATGGAACTGTACCAGCTTACACCAGCTGAGGATGTCCCCCTTCTGACCCCGCCCTGAAAATGCTCTGTTCCAGTTGATCTTGTCTGTTCCCTCTGCCTGCAGGGGAGGTATCCAATTTGTTTGTTTTTGCCAAGTTTCTAATCTCCCTTTTTCCTTGATGGTTGTTGGAAATGTTGCTACCTAGCTATGAGGAGCAACTTCTAAGTAATGATCTACCGCATACATTTCAGACTACTTGTCATCCTGCTCACAGCACTGAGACTGCCCTGATAGCAGCTCTCTAATGATCTGTGAGTGACTGCAACAAATCAGGGTTATGTTTATCTGTTATTCGTACTGAAACTGTCAGCTGGAGTTGACACACTATTGATCATGAAATTCTGTTTAAAAAGTCTGAATTCCTGTAATAGTTTATTTGGATCTTCACCAGCCTGGTTCAGATCTCACATTTCCTAATCCTGACAGTTTTATCACTAGTGGCTCTTATGCTTCTAACATTTCTCAAATTGCCAGTGCAAATTGTCCATGGAGCCTGCCAGGGTTTCATTTTATTCAGTATTGGTATGCTTTTGGGCAGTATCATTTGTACGAAAGGGCTTCATTGTAACATGCAAATTGACAACAGTGAGATCTATTTTTCAAGCAGACCGTATGTCACTTTCAATCCTCTGCTAGTTCAGAGCCTGTAGGGGCAATGGAGCAATGTGCACATGTGTATCTCTGACAGACCCAGAGCTTGTTGTTGTTATTGCCAAGCCTTGCATCAAAGAATCTAACTATTAGAGCCTGTGTCCTTTACAGACTGACAGGATGATTTTGTTCCTGGCTTTTCACAGCGAAAGGCGTCATAAGCTGGAAAATATCATTCTTAGGGGTGTTTGTCATAAGCTGGAAAATATCATTCTTAGGGGTGTTTTCTGTTTAGATCTGAAATATTCGAATGCTTACAAGGCCATGCTCCGTTACATGGGCAAGCTTTCCTTGGCTCTCTATCTCCTGCAACAACCAATTCTGCTCAGAAGGTCTGACTCTCTTCTTGGTATTCATATTGGAGGGATCTCTTGTTTGCTCTGATCCCTTTTTCTATTTCCATTTTTCTCTCATTCTGTTTTTGCCTTTTACCCGAAGCATACCTCAAATATCGGGATTTTTTAAAGTTTTACATTCAAATATATATAAACATGTACATTATACGTTGAGGTGTATCGTTCATGTCACATTCAACATCTCTAAAACTCATATGACAAGGGATCTTGATCACAGGAAATCTCTAATATGAAAAGAACTAAGGTCTGCATTGTGCCTGCTAGGCAGAAACTTTCATTTGGGGCACTACTGAGTCTCCAATAGCAGCACCGGAGGTGTTGGATCAAAACTGTAGCCTACTGAAGTCACTGAGAGTGTTGCCATTGACTTCAATGGATTTTGGACTAGGTACATTGTGCCACAAGCATGCAGGCAGATTACTGTATGTTGGTTAGTACAGCCTTGTAATGAGTTGCAACATGCACTCTTTTTTCTTTGTACAGCTAGCTGTAGTGGCCAAAGGAGAGCAAGGATTGTGGTTGTGACAATTGGCGAAAGGTATGCTCCTTTCTCCCCCAGAGAGAGACTGGCCAGTCTGGCCTTAAGTGGAAACTGAGATGTACTGATGGTAATGGAAATACACTTAGTGTCATGTATAAATATGTAGCCTTCTTCGGCTATATTTATTTCCGGACTGCATCTTCAGAAACCAGTGTCACGTACTAAATGGTTTTTAGTAAAGTGTAATTCTGTCTTCCTAAAAACTGTGGGTCCTTATTGCTACAGACAGAATGCTGATTAGCTTCTAGCCTATGTGTAATATAGCTGGTTATTAATTATATTAACTCTTGTTTAAAAGACCACAAGGAATTAGGAAAATGCCATCTTCTCGAAGGAGAATCCAAACCTCTTGGTCAGGGCTGTTGACCCAGATTCCATTTAGGAAAACTGACCAGGGAAGTTCAGCTGCAAAATGTCCTGCATATAACAGTCTGGTGACATCTGTAATTGTGATCATTAATGCATCTGTCCCTGTCATAAGCAGAAACAGAATACCTTTCTTCTCTGCAGTAGCTGCATTTCATAATGACAAAAGTTAAAGATTACTGAAAAGGGCATTAAAGACCTTGGAAGTTTTGGGCTCTCGGAAGGTTCTAATGCTTGTGATCATCTTGTGTGGTAGGCTAGCTGAAAAGCATTTCTTGTGATGACTGGGGCCTTGTGTAGTTCAACCTTAAATTGAGTTTGGGCCAGAATTATTGGAAATCCTATATCCTGTGTTATGCAGGAAATTAGATTAGGTGGTCACAGTAGTTCCTTATGCCTTTTAAAATCTATGAATCTACACTTCGTTTGTAACTATCAGTGTACCTATATTGGTGCAACCCCCTAATGTACATATGATTTACACTAATGTGGTATAAAACCATATTACTGTAGGGCAGGAAGGGATCTCAAGATCATCTAGTCCATTTCCCTCTCCTTGCCCTGGCACTAAATTAGGATTAAATATGCCTGGCATGAGTTGTCCAGGTGCAGTTTACTCAGGCTTCAAACAGAGATAAATTGCAACAATGTAAATCATGGGCCAGATCTTCATCTGGTCTGAATTAACATAGTTCTAATGATGTAACCTGGCAGAGCACAATTTAAACTGGCTGAGGACTGGTCCCTTGTAGATATTTGAAATTTACACCAGCAGTTAAAACCCACCACAGACAAGGTCTAGGTCCAGCTGCTGAGACAGAGATGCACTTAAGTCCAGATCCTCAAAGCCATTAGGTGCCAAACTCCCATTTAAATCAATGGGAGTTAAGTGCCTCAATACCTTTAGAGGATGTGGGCCTTAGTAGGGCCCTACCAAATTCACAGTTCATTTTGGTTAATTTCATGGTCATAGGATTTTAAAAAATTGTAAATTTCATGATTTCAGCTATTTAAATCTGAAATTTCACAGTGTTATAATTGTAGGACTCTGGACCCAAAAAGGAGTTGTGGAGGGGTCACAGGGTTATTGTAGGAGGGGGGTTGTGGTACTGCTACCCTTACTTCTGCACTGCTGCTTTCAGTGGCGCTGCCTTCAGAGCTGGGCAGCTGGAGAGCGGTGGCTGCTGGCCGGGAGCTGAGCTCTAAAGGCAGAGCCATTGACAGCAGCAGCGCAGAAGCAAGGATGGCAGGGCATGGTATTGACACCTTTACTTCTGCGCTGCTGCCTGCGGAGCTGGGCCCTCAGTGAGCAGCTGCCACTCTCCAGCCACCCAGCTCTGCAGGCAGCAGCGCAGAAGTAAGGGTGGCCTGGTATGGTATTGCCACCCTTACTTCTGTGCAGCTGCTGGCGGGGCACTGACTTCAGAGCTGGGCGCTTGGCCAACAGCCGCCGTTCTCTGGCCACCCAGCTCTGAAGGCAGTGCAGAAGTAAGGGTAGCAATACCATGACCACCTCCTAAAATAACCTTGTAACCCCCCCTGCAGCTCTCTTCTGGGTTAGGACTCCCAATTTGAGAAACACTGGTCTCCCCAATGAAATCTATATAGTATAAAGTAAAAGCACATAAAAGACCAAATTTCACAGGGGAAGACCAGATTTCACAATCCGTGATGCATTTTTTCATGGCTGTGAATTTGGTAAGGCCCTACCTGTGAATTTTTATCTAGTATGAAGAACTGGGCTGTGTGACAGGCTGGTACTCTAGGACTATTCATTGGAAGTGACAAGTGAAGCATCTTTTTGTTGGTGGGGAAAGGCCATATAATTCTACTCTGAGTGCTAAAATTATTGTCCAGGTGGAAAGTCTTAATTGATGGAATCCTGTCTGTGTGGCTAACAGCAAGTTTCTCCTCTATTAGTCACAGGGTAAAAATTGAAGTTTGGGCTTTCTTCTCTCTTGGGCTCCTGTTTAATTATAGGGTTCAATTTTAATGTTTTTATTCAATCTTATGAGATCATTTTGACCTAGTAACTAAAGTCATCAGTCAGATGGAGGTTAAGGTTTCTTAACTGAAGGTAAAGACTCTAGTGATCTGCCCATTGACTAGAGGTAATTAACATCTGTAAAGGCTAGTCTGCCATTCCAGAAACTTCTGTTCCAGACAACAAATGCTTTTAGTTTACTCTAGATTGATCCCAGGATAAACCACAACCATTTGGGCAGTATCCAGACTAGCCTATGCAAAGATGCTAACTCTTAGTGAAGTAACTCGGGGTAAAAACTCTAGTACAGATAACTCAACTTTTACATTACTTTACAGAGTTTTAATTTTTAGTAGCAGTTTCTTTTTTGTTGTTGTTAAATAAATGTAAGAAATAATTACACTTGCCTGACAAAATGGTTTGCCCCTACACCATCATTTGCCGGTACTTTCAGGATCAGGGTCCTAAGGAGGTTGGAAAGAGATAACAAATCACATTGAGAAACATCAGGTAAACTTTACAGTAAGCGTCTGCATGATAATATAGCACAAGAAAGCCATTTATTTGACAGACAGCATTGTCAGTGGATCAAACGTTATCGTGGGAGTCAAGAATGCTGGAGTTCTAATTCTTGCTCTGCCATTGCTTTCTTTTGTGGCCTTAGTTAAGTCACTTAACTTTAGCCTCAGCTTCTCATTTGTGAAATGGGCACAATAACACTTATCACAGAGGACTGTTGTCAGAACTAATTATCTAATGTTTGCACATCACTTTGAGAACACACTGCTATCTAATGTGAAGTATTAGTGTCAATGATTCAGTGAGTGACTTAACAACTTCAGAATCCAGTCTGTAAAAATTATGTCCACTATTTCACTTAACATCTTTAAGCAACCTTGACCAATTTTCCAAGTAATTCCAAACCCAAGAAATGTATAAAAATGACTTAATTTAAGTGCCCTCCCTGCGGTTTGGAACTTGAATAAATATGAGAGAGCTGTGGGTTGATTTTGTTTGTTTGCCCATCCAGAAGTTCAACATGACGAATCCATAGATTGGATAAATGCATTCTTTCTTGTACCAAATATATGATCTAATATGGCAACAATGGAACATTTCATGGCCTGTTAACCATGCTGGCTATTATACAATGAGGCATAAAAAAGCTGGATGCAGAACTTGGCAAAAAAAGGGTCATCAGCTAGTTTATTCCAGAAGATATTTGTTAACAGTTAGCATTTGTCATCGTTAAAAGTATGTTCTAGTTATATATACACATTAAGAGAAAAAGACTTTTCTGACAATATAGTAGCAGTTCGCTATTTTCTTTGTGTTTTTAAAATTTCTTGTTACTCTATAGAGAACAACTGATTGAGTGCAAAAAAAAAAACAAAAAACAAAAAAAAACCTCATGTGGCAGCCTATCCATGAAAGATTAAAGTATGAACTTCCCTGGGCCCAAATGTTGATGTGACTTTTTTTTTTAAATACAATCATGAAAAATCCTCCAGCTCCCTGGTATTAACACCACATTAAAACAAGTGACATGAACATACACACATAAATAGACATGGGACTCGGCATCATCTGAATACTATTATTCATCAGTAGTCACAGAAGAGTGCTCCTGGGCATCCACTAATTTCTTAATGTGCCCAACTCTGAGGTACTTCTGCTAGTTCATTAAAAAATGAGTATTGTGGCGAGTATTATTTAATCTACATTATTTGAGTCTAAATTTTGTCACTGGTTTCACCCATTAAAACTGCTAACATTGCACACCTGTAGCTGAGAGCAGAATTTGACCTCAGATATAGTCTATTGAGAAGTATTGAGCCATGTCATTTGTAACTGGTGCTTCTCTATGAACTGGAGGTCATAAATATGACTTTCAAATGAATCGTTCTTTTCTTGTATTTTTGCCAGGGTACCTAGAGGACACGATGGACGTTTCTCTTGGCTGGAACGTTTGTTTTCATTGAAAGAATGTATAAATAAAATAGGAAAGGATTGAGTGGAGATCAGTGTCCTTTGAGTCCCACTAAAGGGAGAGCCCCGAGGTGAATGCATGCATTTTAGGTGTGCTAATAGAATCACTGCTGGAAGTTTCAGGTTACAGAAGAAAGGATTTTGTGTATTAATGCGCCAGTTCCCCAGCTGGTGTAGATTGGCATAGCTCCATTAATTTGGCCGACCCTATGTAAATCCATTGATAGGGCACCAGGCGTCAAAGAATCTTTTATGCCAGCAATGTTACCCTTACTTTTGACTAATATATATATATATATATATATATATATATATATATATATATATATATATATATATATATATATATATATATATATATATAACGAAAAGACTTAACTGGTAGCTTTGTTAGTAACTGGTAGCTTTGTTAGTACAGGTGAAGTCCATTTTCTTTTTCTATCATGTAGCACCAGTAGCAGATATAGCCATAAAAACAAAGGTGCATGATGGACATAACTACCCATCTTAGAATCCCATTCGCCAGACTTGGGAAAATGCCACAAAATGCTTCTTTTTAATACTTGAATTAATGCTGAAATGTCCTCCAGCCACATTCTCTCCTCCTTTCTATGTGCTTTCTGGGAACATTGAAACAAATGACTTTCATGCACACGAATGTATGTGAAAAGCACATTTGAATCTCACACTTGAGGTATTCCTTACTGCTAGTGGTATACAGGATGGAATACCGCCTGACACAGTGGAGGTGAGCGTTCCCACCTCCCTCACCAGAGCCCTGACTCAGAGGCTCTTGAATAATCCAGAAAGTGATCTCGCTGCACCTTCTACAACTAGGATTGAGAGAAAATTTAAATTTGAGCTCTGCACCCAGCCAATAAATCTTAGAGCAGTCTCTTTTTGAGGGTCCAAAAAAGAAAAGTTTTAATATTTTCCTTCTGCGTGGATCTCAGCACCTGCAGGGTGTGTATGGGGGGGAAATGCTGCCACTAATTTCAATGGAGTTACTTCAGATTTCTGTTTGTATAATGGCAGCAGAATGAGACTTGTGGTTTAATATAATAAGCTTTATGGTTATTGCGGCTGGGCAAATAATTTGCTGCTAATATTTTACTTGACACACTTCACTGCTTTTTCTGCTCATAGAAGGTCTCTGATTTATTTGGTGTTTGATTTTTCTTTTTCTAATTCTGTGGATTGATCACAAAAAAAATCTCTATATATTTGATGCTTGCTATTTGATGTTGGAGCTGTATGGATTACTTCTGATTAACTGATCACAAAAGATATTTGGTATTTCTCTTCCCTGTAAGTGTTCCTCCTGTTGGACACTATCAAACCCCCTTTGAGATCAACAAGCTGCTTTCCATTGATTTGATTGTGAGCTGGATGGAGCCTGCAATCAGAAGGAAGGCTTGGCGAAGTCCCTAGGCTTTGATTCTCTTACGGAGAGGGAGCATTTGAGGTAGAAGAAACAGATATGCCCGAATAGGGAATGGGTGGGGGTGAGTGAGGTGGGATTGTTCACCATCCTGCAGGGTTCAGGGGGAAAAGACAACACAGTTTTAGGCTGTAGTATCTTTCAGTGGCTCCCCATAACAGTGAGGATTGGAATCATGTTGCCAGGGAGTGGGGCTGCCGGAGACCCAGTGCTGGTGTGGGGACACAGCACCCCCCACAATTGGCCTTGGCCTCCTACGGGCCTGGTTTAGGTGGTGATCCCATGGCCTGTTTCATGAGGGTGGCCTAACTCTTCACTCCCCCATCCGGCAAAGCAGTTGGGGAAGAGGGTGGTAGGTATCCTTCATGGAAAATCTCACTGAGATTTCCTCCCCTTTAGCATTTTCCTGCTCGTTTTTTTGTGGGATGGGACATCTGGGACCATTATTGTAGTCCACGTTGTATGTGTCAAGCACTCCTGCCCCTATGTCAAATCCTGTCTTCAACTCACTTTTTTTCTAAGCTGCCATATGCTGCTTTTTTTGCAAGCCTTCTTGGTTTAAATTCATCTGAGACAGTCTGAACTCCAGGAGGCTGGGTTCTTAACTTCTTCCATGTCATGAGAAGCACTGTGCACACGTGGAACACTTTATAAGCAATATAGCTTGGTTTATTGAAACATATTCTATTTCAAACTTTTCATAGTCTTTCCCTCTCGCTGAATTCTGAAATGCTCAATCCAAAAAGAACCAGAATTCTGTTATTTCACTGACCTTCATTCAGAATTCCTTTGTCAATCACAAACAAACTGCAAACAGGAATGGGCAACAGTTTCCCCACCAGAATATATTTATATTGTATGGAATACACACACTTTATATATATATATATATATATAAAATAAAATTCCATACAAGGAAACTAAGCATAGATCCTGCTTGTTAAAATGCACTATAACACTTCCGGCCCCAAACAAATCAATGGCAAAATTTTATTTTCAAAACTCCACTTGTCACAGTTCATTGGGGGTGAACAGGCAAGATACTGAAATATACAAGACACCTGTCTGAGTGCATTAGAGTAGGATTCTTGTGCATTTCAGTATCCATTCTGCTTACAAATTATGCTCACATTACTTTTGTTTTAATCACCCCAAATACTCATGTTTCCCTTATTTAATCATCTTGAAATCTGTGGCACTGATTGTATAAGGTGAGCAGGATTTGGTCTGAAAACAAGGCAGAGTCAGTGCCATGTGCATGTATAAAACTGAAACTTAAGAGTTAAGAATTGTCCTGGCTTTACTATAGAGCCATCGAGCAGAGAACCAAAATTTGAATTTTAACCATGTTACATGGCTGTGTTTTGAGGAACAAATAGACTTTCCAGAATCAGGACAGTAGGGTGAACAAAAGTTATTGTTAAGGTTGTTAAAAAAATTAATGAATCGGCTGATTAATCACGCTGTTAAACAATAATAGAATACCATTTATTTAAATATTTGTGGATGTTTTCTATATTTTCAAATATATTGATTTAAATTACAACACAGACTACAAAGTGTACAGTGCTCAGTTTATTTTTATTTGTGATTACAAATATTTGCACTCTAAAAAACCAAAAAAAGTAGTATTTTTCAATTCACCTAATACAAGTACTGTAGTGCAATCTCTTTGTCCTGAAAGTGCAACTTACAAATTTAGATTTTTTTTGTTACATAGCTACACTCAAAAACAAAACAATGTAAAACTTCAGAGGCTACAAGTCCACTCAGTCCTACTTCTTGTTTAGCCAATCGCTAAGACAAACAAGTTTGTTTACATATACGGGAAATAATGTTGCCCGCTTCTTGTTTTCAAGGTCATCTGAAAGTGAAAACCGGCACTGTTGTAGCTGGAGTTGCAAGATATTTACGTGCCAGATGCACTAAAAATTCATATGTCCCTTCATGCTTCAACCACCATTCCAGAGGACTTGCATCCATGCTGATGCTCTGTAACAATTCAAAGCAGTATGGACCAATGCATGTTCATTTTCATCATCCTGAGTCAGATGCTACCAGCAGAAGTTTGATTTTCCTTTTTGGTGGTTCGAGTTCTGTAATTTCCTCATCGGAGTGCTGCTCTTTTAAGACTTCTGAAAGCAGGCTCCAGACCTTGTCCCTCTCGGATTTTGGAAGGCACTTCATATTCTTAAACGTTGGGTTGAGTGCTGTAGCTATCTTTAGAAATCTCAAATTGGTACCTTCTTTGAGTTTTGTCAAATCTGCAGTGAAAGTGTTCTTAAAATGAACAGCATTCTGGGTCATCATCTGAGACTACTATAACATGAAATACATGGCAAAATGTGGGTAAAACACAGAGCAGGAGACATACAGTTCTCCCCCCAGGAGTTCAGTCACAAATTTAATTAATACATTATTTTTTTTAACGAGCGTCACCGGCATGGAAGCATGTCCTCTGGAATGGTGGCTGAAGCATGAAGGGACATATGAAGGGATTATACTGCAGTACATGTGTGAGGTGAATTGAAAAATACTATTTCTTTTATCATTTTTGCAGTACAAATATCTTTAAGAAAAATAATAAAAAGTGAACACTGTACACTTTGTATTCTGTGTTGTAATTGAAATCAATCTATTTGAAAATGTAGAGAAACATCCAAAAATATTTAATATCAATTGGTATTCCATTGTTTAACAGTGCGATTTAAAACTGTGGTTAATTGCAATTATTTCTTTTGAGTTAATTGCGTGAATTAACTGCGATTAATCGACAGCCCTAATTTTTTGGCATGTGTTAACTTAGAAAAAGTCTCATGCAGTCTACTGCAATAGAGATCATTTTGTAGTTTAATAATGACATGATACGAGAACTGAAAAGTTATATAGCTATTACACCAATATATAAACCATGTGTGTTAGAAAGACAAGTTCAGTTTTGAAATATTTGACTTAACTATGCTTTTCACTTTTAATCTGTGCCAAACATGTGCTTGAATGACTGATGGAGTCATATGGTTCCCTGAATAAAGCACTTTATTGTGTACAGTCTTAGAGCCTTCCAACTGTTGTGTTACAGAAGCTGGGAGATTAAGATGATTCAATGTCTTAGGGGGCATGTTCCACAATGAACATTTTATTTTTGTGTGAGGATATTTCCCCCCCCTCTTTGAAACTGTTACTGGTTTGTTCAGCTGGCCAGTCAGTGACACTGACCACAGTGACCTTCAGCTTAGAAGACTAGCACATACTTTTAAGCTTTCATTCCCATGTTCATGTAAAGTTTTTGAACACCTGATATTTTCCACAAAATTTATGGGACTATTTTGGGGGACTGTTCTCTTTTGCAGACTGTTTCATTAGCAAAAGTTAAATTTAGGAAGAGCAAGTGGTGACAGGAAATAGTTCTTAGAATTAGAAAACTGAAATATTGAAGGGTATGTTTTTAATGCTGCTTAGTTAAAGGGATCAGTAAGACTTAAACTCATATTTCTCATCTGAGCAGTCAAATCTCATGAAACCGAGCAGTGTGAAAGATCAAGTGGACATGCTACAAAACCATACGCAGATTAGTTCAAAGTTGGCAGACCTGTCAACTTAGAGAGAGGATCTTTTTTGATTAGAAGCAGAAGGAACAGAAAATTAAATTCAGAAGTGCATGGAGTCCATCTCTCTGCTTCTTGTCCTCAGGCTCATCAAAGGCCTTTGACTTTTTTTTTTCTTCTTCAAAATTTTATACAAAAGTAGTTATTTTGCAGGTGGAAGGAAAGAATTGTTTCTTTGACGATTTACAGAATTGTTTCTCAGAAGGCATTAGTGCTTAAATGCCTTGGGGAAGGGGTGAGAGAATTTTACAAGTCAGTACAATTCTGTGTGTAGTAGATGGGGTTATTTTTAATGTGTCTGAGTACTGTTAGTAGGGTAATGGGAAGTAGCTCAGCAGACTGGTAGGTCTCTATTGTTTGAGCCAGGTAAACAGTGTGTGTTTGGGCTGGTGGTTAGAACAAAATACTAGATGAGTTGTAATCCAAGCCAAACTACTGATCATTTGACTCTTATGCCTCTGAAACTGGCTAAGATAAATATGCACAAGAATTCATACAATATACAGTACAACAAAATATTGTCCAGTGGATCTTATCTCTCAGAGAAAGAGTGCCACCTTTGAAGCCGATCCATGAAATACTCTTCATATCTGTCATGGTGACCTTTTGGTTTTTATTTCAAGACACAGTGAAATCTTTATGTATATCCACTTAATGCGCTCTATGACTTAGGGATATTTTACAAATGGCACAACATTTTACTAAGCATAGTGCTAATAGTAATGTAGTGATTACAAATTCTGGTGCAGAGTCCTTTCTTATGTACTATGGACTTTGTTCTACCTTAATATCAGGAAAGCATAATTCCCTCATAAAATCTACACAGCCAATATGAAAAGGCTGAGTCATCTTCTCAAGCACAAAAACCATAAGGGCCTTATTCTGATCTCACCAGAGTAAATTGTGCAATTCCATTGAAGTCAGTGAAATTATAACCAGTGTAAGTGAGATCAGAATCAGTCCCTTAATTATCAAAGAATGACTCTACTCTGAAAGGTGACTGTATAAAAATGGCTCGTCTTTACTCATCAGAACTTCTTCCCTTGTGTATTCAGGATCATATCTACTCACTGCTGTGATTAAAATAACATTTTACTAGTTTTTACACTTCTCAGTCCTGAAGAGCCAATAGGATAGGGAACATAATTGGAGACCAAGACATACATGTAGAGCAGGCTGGGCTAAGTTGTGATGGGCCATGAAGGTGAGGGCTAGAAATTTTAAATTTCTTCTGATGGTCAAGGGGAATCCAGTGAAGCAATTTAAACTGTGGGAGGGGTGACAAGGTGTAACTGATAGACAAGGAAATGGTTTTGTTTGTGACATTTTGGAGGACTGGAGGAGAGTGAACTTGGTGTCTGGGAGGCAAGAGAGAAAGAGGTTGCAGTAATCAAGTGGGAGATCACATGGGGGGTGGACGAGTGTTTTACCTTTGAGGGTGGAAAGGAATATTGTGGAAAAAGTAGCAACAATATTCATGAATGTGTGAGAAGAGGGAGAGGTCAAAGATCCTGTGATTGTGAGCCGAGACAAGGAAGATGGTGGTGACAGGGATTGGGAATAAAAATAAGTTCCATTTTGGTCATATTGAGCATGAGCTGACAGTGGCTGGCCAAGGTAATACCTGTTGGAGAGATGTGGATCTGAGTGCAGAAGAACAGGGCAGGCTCAGTGAGGTAGACTTATCTCTATGCTGACAACTCACTATAGTAGAAACCATGGGAGCAGGTGAAGTCTCCAAGGAATAAGATGTAGAGTGGGGAAAAGGAAGAAGCAGGGAGAGAACCCCTGTATGACTTTTATGGAGAAAGGAGAGGGAAGAGGAGGAAAAGCTACCAAAGGAAGCAGTAAAAGAGGTAGGAGAAGTAGAGAGAGAGAAAACAGTGAGGGGATTGAGTTACAGAAGCGAAAGGAAAACAAGGTGTTCCAAAAGCATATGTGATCAACAGCACTTCAGTAGAATGTGAAAGAAGTAGAGAACTTGAGACTTATTAACCACTTGTAGAAAGTACTTTATCTCTCGGTCTTTATGTAACTGAAAAAAGAATAAAGGGGCACTGCATCAGATTGTGGGTAGCATATGGATCATAAGAGTTACCTTCAGTGCATGCTGAAAATAGAAAATAAAGTTAGATATTACTGTAAAACTTTTCTATGTGAACAATGTGAGACATAAGCCTCAGTGAAGTAGAAGTAAAGAGAATTCTACTAAAAAGGAAAATAGGTGGGTGATTATAACAAAAGGAAACTAGATCTAATGAAGGCTTAGGGAGATACAAAGGGTCTGATCTCTCCTTTCATGCAGTTTTACCCCAGTCTAAGTTTGCTGACTTATTATTGTTTTGTGTTACTGTGACATCTAGAGGCCCTCAATAGAGATTGGAGCCTTGCTGTGCTAGGTACTGCACAAACATAATGATAGTCCTGGCCCTAGAGAATTTACAGTCTAAATAGACAAAGCAGCCAAAGGGTGGAAGAAAAGAATGAGTATGGGAAACTCAGGCACAGAGCGATGAAATGACTTGATCAAAGTCACACAGGCAGTCTGTGGCAGGGCTAGGAACTGAAAATAGGTCTCATAGACCTTAAGGCCAGAAGGGACCATCGTGATCATCTTGTCTGACCTCCTCCACATTGCAGGACACAGAACTTCACCCACCCACTTCTGTAATAGACCCCTAACCTCTGGCTGAGTTATTGAAGTCCTCAAATCACGATTTAAAGACTTCAAGTTACAGAGAATCCACTATTTACACCAGTTTAAACCTGCAAGTAACCCGTGCCCCATCCTGCAGAGAAAGTTGAAACCCCCCCAGGGTCTCTGCCAATCTGATCCCAAATCTGATGATCAGTTAAACCCTGAGCATGTGGGCAAGACCCATCATCAGATACCTGGGAAAGAATTCTCTATAGTAACTCCGAGCCCTCTCATCTAGTGTCCCATCGCTGGTCATTGTGGATATTTGCCGCTAGCAGTTGCAGATCAGCTACCTGCCATTGTAGGTGCTCTCGTCATACCATTCCCTCCATAAATTTATCCAGCTTAATCTTGAAGCCAGTTAGTTTTTTTGCCCCCACTGCTCCCCTTGGAAGGCTGTTCCAGAATTTCACTCCTCTGATGGTTAGAAACCTTCATCTAATTTCAAGCCTAAACTTGTTGATGGACAGTTTATATTCATTTGTTTTTGTCCACATTGGTGCTTAACTTAAATAATTCCTCTCCTTTCCTGGTATTTATTCCTTTGATGTATTTATAGAGAGCAATCATATCTCCCCTGAGCCTCCTTTTGGTTAGGCTAAACAAGTCTCGTCTCATAAGGTAGATTTTCCATTCCTCGGATCATTCTAGTAGCCCTTCTCTGCACCTGTTCCAGTTTGAATTAATCTTTCTTGAACATGGGAGATCAGAATTTTTCACAGTATTCCAGATGGGGTCTCACCAGTGCCTTGTATAATGGTATTAATACTTCCCTATCTTTACTGGAAATACCTTGCCTGATGCATCCTAGCACCGCATTAGCCTTTTTCACAGCTGCATCACATTGGTGGCTCATAAGCATCCTGTGATCAACCCATATACCCAGGTCTTTCTCCTACTCTGTCACGTAAGTCCCCAGCTTACACCAAAAATTCTTGTTGTTAGTCCCTAAGTGCGTGACTTTGCACTTCTAAATTTCATCCTATTTCTATTACTCCAGTTTTCAAGGTCCTCCAGATCTTCTTGTACGATATTGCAGTCCTCCTCTGTATTGGCTATACCTCCCAATTTTGTGTCATCCTCAAATTTTATTAGCAGAGTCGTACTTTTTATGCCAAGGTCACTAATGAGAATG
This sequence comes from Emys orbicularis, assembly GCF_028017835.1. Lineage (NCBI taxonomy): Eukaryota > Metazoa > Chordata > Testudines > Emydidae > Emys > Emys orbicularis. The sequence continues at coordinate 22,803,307 of NC_088689.1, read as the reverse complement.
TTAAATGAGATTGTTCCCAAGAAAGATCCCTGAGGAATTCCATTAGTAATCTCTCTCCAGCCTAACAGTTCACCTTTCAGTATGATCAGATGTAGTCTCCCCTTTAACCTGTTCCTTATCCACTTTTCAGTTCTCATATTAATCCCCATCTTCTCCAATTTAGCTAATAATTTCCCATGTGGAACTGTATGAAATGCCTCACTGAAATCCAGATAGATTAGATCTACTGCATTTCCTTCTTCTAAAAAAATCCGATATCTTCTCCAAGAAGGAGAGATTAGGTTTGGCACAATCTACCTTTTATAAAACCATGTTGTTTTTAACCCATAATTACTGTTTACCTTTATGTCCTTAACTACTTTCTTTTTCAAAATTTGTTCCAAGACCTTGCATACAATTGAGGTCAAACTAACCAGCCTGTAGTTTTGTGGATCACCCTTTTGCCCTTTCTTAAAAATAGGAGCTGTATTGGCAATTCTCCAGTCGTAGGGTATGACCCCCCCAAGTTTATAGATTTATTAAAGCTCCTTGCTATTAAGCTTGCAATTTCATGTGCCAGTTCCTTTAATATTCTTGGATGGAGATGATCTGGGCCCCCTGTTTTAGTCCCATTAAGCTGTTTGAGTTTGACTTCCACCACTGATGTGTTAATTTCTACTTCCATATCCTCGTTTCACTTAGCCACCCTGGTATCATCCCATATTGAGCCATGCCTAGATTCTCTTTAATCTTCACCCCATCCTCTGTGTTTAGTGGTCTCCTGAGTCTCATTCCAGTGCCTTAATCATAAGATCATTTTCCCGCACTTGAGTGGAGTTAATGCCTGTTTTAACCTAAGAACATGGCATTAGAACCAGGCTCAATATGTGAGGGTTGAGGGGCAGTTAATAGATTAAGGAGAATAGCAAGTAAATCCATAAAAACCAGACACGTCTTTTCTATTCAAGCTGGCTAATGACTTTGTTACCCTTATACCCAAATTCTCTCATTAGTCCACTCATGGTGAAATCAGCACCTAATGTTAATTGAGCTCAAATACACATTGGGCCACCTTTTACCTTTAGGAGGAAAATCATGTCTCATTGCCTTTATTTCAGCTACCATGGAGGGAGCCCTCGCAGTGGAACCAAGGGGGTTCTACCGTGGAGGAATGTAGGCAGGATTCTGGGGGCCCATACTGGTGGGCCTCATTCTATGTGGTAAGGATTCCCTGGTGTTCACTACTATGGTGGAGGCTGAGGGAAGAGCACTGCTTCAGCCATCTAATGCTTCCACCAATTAGCTCTGCTTCACCACCAGCATATCTGGGCAGTGTCCAGCTCAGCTACTCAGGCTGGACATTGATATGGGATTACATGGCTGTATCTGAGGGCGAAATAGGGTCCACTGTTCTGAGCTGTCCTGTATTTCTGTGTTGGTTTTCCTTCTGTTCATTGACGCTAGACACCCATTCTTCCAGGCTTCTTTTGACTGCTTGACTTCTGTTTGCATTCCCCCCTTTTAATTGGATTGTTATGGACTCTATTTTAATTTCTTACTATTTACTTATCTCTCCACCAGACACCCTACCATATATCTATATCCCTATGTTCAGTACAGGCACCATAGCTCCTTTTCATATCCTGTCATAAACATACAGCTAAGGGTAGCATAAAATCCCTCCTTACCCTGTAAAGGGTTAATCCCTCCTCTACCTGTAAAGGGTTAAGAAGCTCAAATAACCTGGTTGGCACCTGACCAAAAGGACCAATAAGGGGAGAAGATACATTTAAATCTGTGGGGGAAGGTTTTTGTTTTGGGTTCCAGGAACCAGGGCAGGGAAATACATCTCCCAAATCCATATCTGAACTAAGCATCTAATATTACAAAAATAGTAAGTAATAGCAAGAAAATGCGTTAAATTATCTTTTGTTTTAGCTTGTGAATTTTCCCTGTACTAAGCGGGCGGTTTATCCCTGTTTTTGTAACTTTAAAGTTTTGCCTAGAGGGAAAATCCTCTGTGTTTTAAATCTAATTACCCTGTAAATTACCTTCCATCCTGATTTTATAAAGGTGCTTCTTTTATTTTTTCTTTATAATAAAGTTCTGTTTTTTAAGAATCTAATTGGGTTTTTAGTGTCCTAAAAACCCAAGGGTCGGTCTGTGCTCACTTTGGTCACTCTCAAGCCTCCCCGGTAAAGGGGCTTGGGGGAATATTTTGGGGAAACAGGAAGTCCAAGTGGTTCTTTTCCTGAATCTTTGTCTAACTCACTTGGTGGTGGCAGCAGTACTCATCCAAGGACAAGGAAGGATTTGTGCCTTGGGGAAGTTTTTAACCTAAGCTGGTAGAAATAAGCTTAGGGGGTATTTCATGCGGGTCCCCACATCTGTACCCCAAAGTTCAGAGTGGGGAGGGAACCCTAATATATCCACACCTTTTCTCATCATATAAATATGTCTTCTCTCTCTACTTTCTTCATTAGCTCCTTTTTTTTTTGTCTATCCAGGTTATACTTTAAAGCATTGCAGTCGAAGTCTCATTTTAATTCTTTCTCTTTTTAGCCTGCAACCTACTTAACTTTTATTTCCTGGAGTGTTTACATTTTTGTCAGTTATACAGTGCTGTACCACTGAGCAATGAGTGGGTATGTAGATTTGTAGTAAAAGCGTTGCATTGACAGGTGTACTCTGTTTAGTACAATATTTCAGGAATAGGAACTACTTGTGAGGGACAAAAGTAGCTCTTTCTCTTCCTTCACCTGTATGCAGCTGTATAAAGGATAGACCATATTTTAGAGACTTTGCAAAGTACAGAGAAATGATACTGCAACTAGAGCTGCTCCATATCCTAAAGAGGGGGCATGGCTGGGTGGTGTGGGGCAGGAATGTAATAAGAACCTTGATTTTCTTCTCTCCCTCCCCCTATGCCACATGGGAGCCATCCCATTTTATATCAATTAAGATTTAGTTTTAGCACCAATCCAGAGCCTGTTACAGGGATTTTTAGAGCTGTTCTCTTTGACAAGCATAATATCATTAGCGTTTTTGGAGAGAAAAATGCCCAGTAAATTATGTCGCATGCAGATGGGTATTTTATTTTTGACATTGTAATATGAATCCAAGTAATCTGACTGTGTAGGAGCATTAACTCAGCGAGGGCTTATGTTCTCTCTGAGATATTTTCTTCACTAATGCGCATCCTGGACACGTAGGGATTCTAAATACTTTGTAACCTGCTTGAGTGCCTAGATAGAGGAGTTTGAGACCACTAAGATAAGTGAGTATTAAGGCTTTTGGTGAACAAAGTTCATATTAACTTGTTAAGTGGAGCACAACTGCAGATTTCCACATGGAAAAGGATAACATGGTGTAGATAAAAAGTATTTGGGGAATAATAAAAAGTCTAGGATTAAAATTGCTAAACCCTTTGTGTACAATAAACTTGGAGGCTTCAGTAACCTAAAACTGTATCATTATGTCTGTGCAATGATTCAAATGTTCAAACTATGAGGAGCAACTGACTCAGCCAAAGAAATGGAAAGAACATAAGAGGAAATCTGTGATCATCATCTATCTTTTAGGGAACTAACACTATGTAACAAGCATAGTAGGAAGCTTAAATTACCCAAGAGAAATCAAGGATCTGGTTACACAGAAGAGAAATCCTAACTACTTTTTTATGTACACTGTGGGTCTGATCATGCCAACATGCAGCTGAGGGGCAATGATCCAGCCCCCTGTTAACTTCTTACCTTGAATATGGAATAATAATCCTGATAAAATTTGAACTATACTACCTCATCCTCCTTCACATCCCTCTTTAAGGCTCTCCTTAGCCATGAGGTCTGCAGAACCCAATCTGTTGATTGTGGCTAAACAGACCAGCTATTCCACTTGCCCTTCTTTCCTTCTCCTACCCCAAATCTAAAGACACAAAAAATAAGTACAATATACGTAACTAACTTAACAGTGCCAATTCTTTACCAGGTTCGTTGCTCGTCATGTTGTAGCTCCATGTCCTACCCTTTGTCTGTGTCTTTAGACTGTAAGCCCTTAAGGGTAAGGATTGTCTCTTTTCTGTGTTTGTACGGCATCCAGCACAACAGGACCTCAAAACTGATCAGGAGCTTTGAACACTACCCTAATATAAATATTTACTATAACTACTACCTCTGTGTCATGTTAAATAGAGGCTGCTGTTATTAATTAATTTCTCTACTTTGCAGTATGGAATTGGGGGTGCAAATGTTATGAAATGGCACCTGGGCTGCACATCCTGTTTTAAGGCTGGGGGTTTCAACTGCTCATGAGCTACTGCTGCTCTTGTTCTGCTACCCTGAGCCACTGAATCCTTCTTTTTACTCTCCTATCCAGCCTCTATTTTCATTGCATTTTTTACAGAAGTGCAAAGTTTGCTGAAAAGTAGAAATAGCCTTGACAGCCGGAGGGTTCTGTCCCCTGTTCTCTTAGAATTCAGTGAGGATTTTGCCATTGATTTCAATGGAAATAAGCATCTGCCCGTTATGTTTTAATATTTCATTCTTCCTTGAACTTATTGTGTTTTGAAATATTCTGCCAAGTCACCTTAATAAGGATTATGTTGTCAGATCCTATTTCCTACTAACACACAACTTTTTTTTCCCTATCCCAGGAGAGAATACAGACAGTAAATTGGAATCCTCCAGGCAACAGATGTCAAAGAACCAGTCAGAACATTATGAGATAATAATTCCCTACATTTTGAATGGAGAACAATGGAAACCAATAAATAGCATTGATTCAAAGGTTAGTTTTCATTTTGCTAACTATTGTAGTACAACACTATGCAACAACTGAAAGACTTTACATGAAAACAAATGACTATACTTCACCACTAAAATGTCTGCCAGCTAGACATGATTATTTGCCTAATTTGAATGAAATCTTTAAAAAAAAAAAGTGAGATCTTTGAGTGGTTAAAATGAACACTTGCCTCAGTTCAAAGTGACGTTTTATTTTTGATAGCAAAAAGTTAAATTTCAAGAAACATAACTACAGTATTCTGAGAGAGGTTAACATTAATTGCTTGAAATCTATTGACAAGTTTTGACAAACATTTGTGGGTTTTTTTTGTTCTTCAGATAGGAATCTGGGAAAGAAAGCACAGGGATGACTTTGGAAGGGAAGGAGTTTGAAAGGTCACTTAGAGAAATGGAAGATTTTAGGAAGGTTAGGGAAGATATTTTTGTAAAAGACAAGACTGGGCTTAGTAAAAAGTCAGTGTATGCAACTGACTATATTCTACTTTTATGCACCTGCTCCCTCACAAATCCTGGGACCATTTACCCCGGAGTAACTTAGAACATATATGTAGGTTCTCTGTGACAAAGACTGCTCCCTGTAGCTTACAATAATGTTGCTTGTTAGGGCTAGTTCAAGACATTGCGTATCTCCCATAGAGGGGTTTGCGCCTAGTCATGCTGCTCAAGGAGCAGTCAAGGGAATGAATTCTGACTGAGTCACAGTTTGCTCCCTGCTTTCCTGCTTTGCTTCAGTGGGGAAATAATCTGTAACTGGCTGTAACCAGTTAGATTGCTTCCCCCTTAGCGGTGGCTCAGATCTGGTGGTCAGCACAGTAGAGGAAGGTGGAGCCAAGCCACTGCCTATTCCCAGTCCCACCCACATTTCACCCCCCCTACATGGAGGAGGAGGACCAGCCCCACTGAGCTTACTCTCCCCTCTCATGCACACATTGGTGATGTGGGTGGACTGCACAAAGGAGTAAGAGGACATTTTATGCCCCCTTAGTCTTCTGCATGGGCATATAGATCAAGTGCCCAACTTGCTCCCTAACTTTTGCATGCAAATTTTTGTTTTGTTCCGATTCACTTTTTGAATTATTCCAGAAGTCATGTATGAAAAATAATGTGTAAAATGAAACAGAAGCTTAGCAAAAAAAAAGTAGAGTTGTACTGTAATTTAAAAACCTTTTACAGCGAAATCGTATTAAATTACCATAAGTGCTCTCCTTTTGAGGGATACTGCTTTTGAGTTGTGCTAACTAGCAATTGACAGAAGTGGATGTGAAGAGATTTTAAAGCAATGGATGAGACTTCTTTTAAAAAATTTCATATTTAAATTTTTCTTCCTTTTTAAATTTTTTTTTTCAAATTGGAAAGAAAGAATAGTCATATCTTTTTTGAATTTGAATTTCTGTCCTGACAAGACTGATGTTGTTGTGAATCTATAAAAACATGTGAAATATTATGAGAGAGAACTGGGATGGCTTTGTCCTAAATGTATGTGCAAGTCTATTTTTAGAACATTTAATTGGAAACAGACGTTCTCCTTGTAGAGTACTTTAGGCTGCTGTAGTTTTCTGAAAGGGTTACAATGGAGTACCTTTTATGTGAGTAATGATAATGATTTATATCATTAATTTGTTTCCCAGATTTGCTTGCAGTTTAAGATGAACATTAGAAAAGATTTGTGGTTTGGTAGAGAGATCCATTTGCTGTGTCAGCACTTCTTAAAAATATTTCTCTTCCATGGAAACTGTTATAAATTAAATACATAAGTGCAGATCAAGCTGTGGGAAGAACAACAATGTTATACGGGTTGAGGGAGAAAAATTATGAATAGCTTTTCATGTTATTGATCAAAAGCAGGAAAGTTAAACAATGTGTTGGGAGTTAAATAAGATCCTTTGTTCTTTATCTCTTTTGAAAGTGTGCCACCATTTTTGTTTTGTTTTACTGTATATTCTAAGTGAGAGGTAACCAGGGGAGTTACACTGTAGTAGAAAATATAGAAAGATAAACAATTCAGTCATTGTGTGTGTGTAATGCTGAAGTATTAGTTACTTGGGTATGTACTTCAAATTAGATAATTACACTCCACTGTATTCACCCAGGCAGTAATCTACTTTGATCTCAAAAACTTTAAGGTAGGTTGATCCTGCTTATCACTTGTATTGGAGACCATCGAATTAAACACGAGAACTGTGTTGGTCATTCAGTAGATCACACTAGCTCTGCCCCCCTCAAGGCAAGGTTCTCTACTCGGTTATTCCAGTGCTTGGTGGAGATATGCCTGATTTACATTGGAGTATCTGAGATCAGAATCTGGTCCTGAATTAATACTGAAGCAGTGTCTCATGCAAGGGGCCACCCATGCAGAATAACCAGTAGAATTGGGGCGATAGAGCCCAGTCTTGCTGAACTAAAATCAGTTACGCTGTCATTGACGGCAGTAGGACTGGGACTCAAACTCTCAACAATAAAAATTGTTAACCTTCTTAATTGCAGCCTATTTTTTATAAATATAACTGACACATGAACTTTCAAGGATACTTAACAATATGGGAAATTCAGGGGGAAATTATGAGCCATTTTCAAGCAAGAGGGGATTAAAAAAAGTGGTAGGAGAAAAAAACAAAATTTCAAATCAGGATAATTTGAAATGACCTATAATTCAAAATTAATTTCGTGATTTTTTTTCAAACTGTGCAGAAACAAAGTAAGATTTTTATAATGGAACTTGGAACATTAATATGGAAATGGTACTGCTGCTCTGTAATATATATATTTTATACATATCTACATACATATATCAACTTCTGAAGTTAGTCCAATCAAAGATATTACCTCACCCACCTTGTCTCTCTAAAGATTCACAAGGCATTTTTGGGTAAGAGTAGAACTGTTAGCCCCAGTGTTCTGACTAACCTCCAGTTTCGGTATTTAATTCTGCCCAACTACATTCCTTTCTTAGTTTTAAGTAGATATAGTATATTTTTTCTTGTGCTGCCCTAGGACACAATCCTGCAGACACTTACTCCCAGGAGTAGTGTCTATTATTGTGAGTAATCCAGTTGTCTCCAGTGGAACTACTTATGAGTAAGGTTATTCATGTGTGTGCTTGCAGATTCAGGCCCCTAAACAGTTGTGCGGTATTGCAGTGTGCTTTTAAGCAGCTGCCACATTACACAGAGATATGGCTGCTTTTTAGTGTTGGGAGAAATTATTCCTATATATGTGTGCATTAAAGAAGGTGCTGATAGTGGTATTATATTTTAAGACTGAATTCCAACTTCCATTCTAACTCCCCCTTTTTACTTGTTCATAACTTTCCCTAACAAATCCATTTTATTGCTGACATTTTCCATGCTTGGTCTCAGCCCAAAGGTGTTAGCAAAATCATTTCAGACGCTTTTGTGTTATTCAAGTGAAGAAAAAAATACTCTCTCCCCAGTTGCTCCAGGCTGAATTTTTCCTTCAAATCTGTTTTGAGACTTAAAAAATCAAGCCAATTTTGATGAAAGTTGGGCCAATAACTTTATAGTGCACAGTAGGACTTTTAAAATAAGAACTTTAAGGGACCATCTGCTTGGCCTCAACCTTCAGTCCTATACCTGGGGTAATAACACCCTATCGGTTAAGTCTGTAGGCCAGTTCACTGAATCACAAGGAATTTAGAAAGTCAAGTAATGATGCCTGAGTTAAAAATGGCTCTAATTGGAGCTGGGGCCAGAGCCAGGGTCAGGAGCCTGCCAAGCCTATCATTGCCACAGGGGAGAGAATTGCCAGGCCATCGTCAGACTAGTTTAATAGCTCTGCTGCTGAAGCAAGTGGAGCATGTAAATCTCCAAAGCCAGTAAGATGCAAGTGGGTGGTGGGAAGGAAAAAGCCTTAACTAGTGGGAACAGAATGGATGTAAAGAAGGCAAAGTGCGTGCACAGGTAGCATTGTGAGCGGTTCTTCATGGTTTTGTTCGTATGAGTGCTCCATATCAGGATGTGCATACACCCGCCTTCTGGATCCAGGGCCAGCTCCAGGCACCAGCGCAGGAAGCAGATGCTTGGGGCTGCCAATGGAAAGGGGCGGCACGTCTGGGTCTTTAGCGGCAATTCAGCGGCGGGTCCCTCAGTCCCTCTTGGAGGGAAGGACCGGACGCTGAATTGCTGCCAAAGAATGAAGCGGCGTGGTAGAGCTGCCTCCGAAGTGCCGCCGATCGCGGCTTTATCTTTTTTTTTTTCCCGACGCTTGGGGCGGCAAAAAAGCTGGCCGGCCCTGTCTGGATCAGAGATTTTTTTTTGTCAGCAGTGTCGGTGGGTCTACATCTGTGCCCAGTGCATCCTCCGACTCTGGTATGAGGGTATAGAGCAGTGGTTCTCAACCTGCTGCCCAATCAGCACACAGCTTCTGCCCATGTGACAGGGGGGAGGGATAGCTCAGTGGTTTGAGCATTGGCCTGCTAAACCCAGGGTTGTGAGTTCAATCCTTGAGGGGGCCATTTGGGGATTTAGTGCAGGATTGGTCCTGCTTTGAGCAGGGGGTTGGACTAGATGACCTCCTAAGGTCCCTTCCAACCCTGATATTCTATATTCTATACACTTTAGACAATCTCAGGGCTGTACAGGTAGTATTGGATGCGGCCCACATAACACATTGTGGGTCACATATGTGGCCCAGAATGGTAAATAGGTTGAGAACCACTGGTATAGAGGGAGGGGCGGACCCCTGCCTCTGCAGCTCGAGACAGAGTGTTGTGGTGTCCGCTAGTTAGCTACACAGCTTACTTTGTTTTATTCTTTTATTTCTTAGTATTCCTTTCTGTTTAGTTTTATTGCTTTGTTTAGTTTTTTAGCAGAAGCTTGTGCTTTTGGGGGCCTCCCCTTCCCCCTACCCCCATTTCTGTGCGGTCAGGTCCTCCTTGCCCTTGGTCCCTGTTTTGTTTGCAGCCTTTCCTGCACAGGTTATGCCAAAATCCCTGGGTTTAACAGCGTGTCTTTTCCCCTTAGTGACAGGCATTCCAGCTGCCTCGGAGAGTCCCACATCCCATCTAAGTTCCAACTACAAGACCAGATTTACAAAGCTGAGCGAAGATAGACTCAAGCCACTCCTTATGGAATGTTCCCTGAGACCTGCTGGGTCCATCACCACCCAACTCTCTGGTATGTTGGCCTCAGCCACTCAGAGTACTCTGATGATTTCTCCAGCCCTGATAAGCAAAGGCCATGGGGCAGCTTCAGATACTTCAAAGCCTCCTAAAAGGAAAAGCCCCAGTTTCCCAGAGGAAGACTCTAAAAGAAGGGGAAAAAACCACTTCTGTGGCCAGGGAACAAGGAGACCTTGCATCCTGGTGTAGGTACTGCCCAGTACTGAGATACCAGTACTTGCAAAAAAGATGTCTGCCATGCCCCACACTGAAAAGTCTTCTGGCAAGCAGGCCTGCATGGCACTGTTGTTGGTGCCAGGATCAGAGCCCTGCAAGCACAAGGACTCCAAGCGCTCCTCAAAGAAATTACCTTTGACCCATGCTTTGGTACCATCTTCCTTGGGTCCTGGTCACAAAGAGTATAAGAGAAGATTCTTGTGTACCATCTCTGGTACTGCTTGATGTTTTCCTGAATGTTGTTTAACATGAAATTATAGCAAGTTACATATGGCACAATGATCTTGCCAATTCCAATACCAAACCTCCTTGAGGCCGTAGGACCACCCAGAAAGAGGTCCAGATTTCTAGTAAGGGGACCTCATCTATGGTGACCTCCCAGTCAGTGATAATTTTGACCTGTTGGTTGGGGGTCATGAATCTCCCCCCCCCCCCCCCCTGCTGGATCTCATGCTGCACGCAACCACCCTATGGAAACAGTTTCTCCCATTTCCTACCTATCTGAGAGCTCATTACTTCAGACAGATGGATCCTAGAAGGGATATTCCATCCAATTCAGCTCCATACCCTCTCCTTCCCTCCCTCTGTTCCTATTTAGGGACCCTTCTCACAAGGGTCTCCTAAGCAGAGGGTAAATCTCTCCTGCTTCTGGGGGTAATTGAACCCATTCCCCACAACCTGATCGGAAAAGGGTTCTGCTTCTGGTACTTCTTGGTTCCCAAAATAAAAGGAGGCTGGAGACCTCAGCACTCTGAATATCTTTATCCTTACATAAAGGTTCAGGATGGTAACTCTGGCAACACTAATTCCATCTTTAGATCCTGGCTACTGGTTCATCCTAGTCCTCCAGGATGCATACTTTCATATAGCTATGCATCCATCTCATTGGCATGGATCATTACCAGTACCTTCCCTTTAACCTTTTGACTGCCCCAAAAATGTTCACACCAGTCCTCGTGGTCATTGAGGTACATCTTCGTCCATCTTTCCCTATTTGAATAATTGGCTGCTCAAGAGTTGTTCCTTTCTCGAGGTGCAGTCAGGTACCAACAAGGCCCTAACCCTCTTCCGCTCTCAGGGCCTTCGTCTCAATGTGGAAAAGTCTCTACCTGGACATCTGTAAAATGCGTAGACTTAATCAGAACCATTCTAGACAGCTCAACTGACAGAATGTACTTGCCCATAGATAAGTTCACCACAATATCCAGCCTCATTTCCAGACTACAACAAAACCCACAGACCACAGAAAGGGCTTGTCTTCAACTACTGGGCCCCATGGCAGCCTGTACATTCATAACAGCCCATGCAAGACTACATTCTCTGTGTCCTGAAACCTGGCTCAGGTCTATTTACACTCACAACAAGAACACTTTTCAAATCGGTGGCTATACCTCAGAGTTTTTGAATGCCTGAACTGGTGGAAGGAGCCTTGAAAGATTTGTGTGGGAGCTCCATTTTTGTGCCCTCTCCCACCAGAGGTGTCTCTCTGCTGGATTAGGGTGCTCACCTATAGGACTTCAGAGCTCAGTGCAAATGGACTCCCCAGGAGTCATCCCTCCATATCAATTTTCTCAAACTCAGGGCAGTCCGCTACGCTTGCCAACACTTCCTACCTAACATTGGAGCCACTCATCAAAGTAATGTTGGACAACAGAGCAGCTGTGTACTATATAAATCGCCAAGGAAAAGCAAGATCCCAGTCCTTATGTGCGGAGTCAGAAAGCTATGGAATTGGTGCATATCCCACCATATAGAAATCTCAGCGGTTTATCTGCTGCGTCTGCAAAACATCATAGCAGACTCCCTGAGCGGACGTTTCCTTTAGGACCATGAGTGGGAACTCAGCAATTGGGTTTTTCAGGAGATTTGTCAATCCTGGGGTCTTCCAGAGAGAGATCTCTTCGCAACATTGTCCAACATGAAGTGCCGGTGTTTATGGTTGAGGGGAGGGCATGATTGCCACTCAATGGGGACATGTCCTCCTTACCCCTTGGCCTCACATTCTGCCGTACACTTATCCTCCAACACCATTTCTCCTCCAGGTTCTGAACAAATTAAAACAATGGAGTATCTGTAGGGACAGTAACTCAGAGAAGGAGAGTTTTACTTGCCTGTACATTAACTGGAGTTCTTCAAGGTGTTTTGTCCCTATGGGTGCTCAACCACCCACTCTTCCCCTCTGTTCCAGAGTCCTTGCCTCTGCACTTTGTGTTTGAGAAGGAACTGGAGCGGCAGTGGGTCTGCCCCTCCCCATAACTGCATACCAACATGAAAATGTGTAGGCATAGGTGCGGACCTGTGGACCCTGATGACAAAAAATCTGAGTTCATGAGAGCATGCTCATCCTGACCTTGAGCATCGATAGGGACAGAACATCTTGAATTCCAGTTACTGTACAGGTAAGTAACTTCTCGCACATCCTACAGTACTACACCACAGAGATGTGCATATGGCTAATGCTACTGGCTGTGGACAAAACACAAATGGGAGGGTGTGAAAAAAGGCATAGCCAGGCCAAAATACCAGCCATCTTCACACTGACATAGTACGTGCAAATCACCATCCAGAGCAGAGATGCAAGAACATGTTCCCTGCAACACGTTAGGGTGTCCCAATGTAGAATGCTACCCTCTGCCGACAGGATTTCTGTTAGAAAGCAGATACCTGCTGAGGCGCCTGGCTTTTTGTCATTTGGCCAGAATTTGGTTCAGTTCTTAAAGCACTTTGGGATCCTTGGAGCTGAAAGGCACCGTGTACATATACGATATGATTAAGTGTGCATATGAACACATGAAATAGTCCCCATGTCTTACTAAATGAGTATATACCTCGAGTATATAATCTTCAAAATGTGAGCTACTTTCCCCCCCAATTTTGTGGCATAGCATGTGAGGCATTCAAATGCTGGTTTTCCCTTTCTCATTCTTTTTGTGGCATTCATAAGGTACCCCATTGGCATTTTGGGGAAATAGGCACATGTGAAGACTGCAACAGGAGCAAGGGCCAGATTTACGAACGTATTTAGGTGCCTAGTGGGATTTATACAACTGTCTAAGTAGGCTGGATACCTAATTCCCATTGGTGTCAGAATGGAAGGCAATGGGAGTTAAGTGCTTGGCTTGCTTAGGTGCTTCCGTAAATCTCACTACGTGCCTATTTAAATCTTTTTGTACCCAGATACCTTTGTAAATCTGCCCCCTGGTCTGTAGAGGTGGAATATTAGACTACTCCAAATGTTTTTTCCCTGGTGTCATCCTTGGAGAAAAGTTACTCCTTCCTGTAGTGTTTTTATATCATCCCATGACACCTTTCTGTTAACTTTTCGCACTCAAACTTTCTTTAAGCTGAGCCTTTCAACTGTCAGTGCCTGTTTTCCTGTCAAGTGGCTATGGTTTGTCTTCATTACTGTTAATCAGCCTAAGCCTCACTGCTGTGTTTCAAGAGGCTCTGATATATTTACATAATCTGTCAACATAGGGAGAATCCATGGAAGTAGAGAAAATAGTTTGTAACGCTATAATTTGGGACACACACAAAGGATAAGAGAGAAATTGGTCCCTGGTTTCTTATTAAATGGTGTGAGTGGTCATAAATAGCTAGACACACATAACAAACCAGCTTCAACAGACTATGGGCCTAATTCCGCCTGCTTTAGGCACAATGAGTATTACCGTTTTGAGTAGTGCCAGTGATTTCAGTGAATAGAAGGAACTACTTGAGAAGTGAGGTGTTCCTTTAGTGTGCATAAGGATGGGAAAATTGGACTAATAATTAGAAGGAGGAAGCTCAATGAGTCTCCACAGGGGGAGTTTCTGTCCTCTCTATGGTGTGTGGAGGGGTTGACTCTGCAGCATAGTAGGCAGACGTGAGACCCACCAAACACACTGACCTCATGAAATCTGCAGGAAGATCCTTTGGATCTTGGAATCCAGGCAGAAGGCATGGTCATATGGTCATTTGTATGAATCCCCACTGCCTCCACACAGCTTCTTACAGTGACCAATATAGTTCCAAAACTCTTTGCTCAAAATAGGGCGGGGGGGAGTCAGCAGATATATTTGGAGATGCATCAAAAACATTTTCAAGAGAAAAGAAATGGACAAAAAATGTTTGACAAAAATTACTTTCACTAACATATCTTATCTAGGGCTTTATTAAAAATAGAGACTCTTCTAACTCTATTAGAATGCTGTAGTGTGATTATGACTCCAGTACTGCTGACTGGAAAATCCAAATATAGTAAAAATTCATTATGACTAGAAAAAGTGTTTTTGTGCTGTTAAAACTGCCTAACCAAGTTTTAAACTCTCAAGGCCAGATCCTTAACTGGTATAAACCAGTGTAGCCCCATTGTCTTGAGCTGATTTACACCAGTTGAAGATATGGCCCTCAAATTTGCAAAACAAAATCTGGGAGAATTAAAAAAATTCTTGGAAATCATAAAAATTGAGTTTCATTTCTCATAGCAACTTTCTTATATTTTTTCCTGGTGTTATACTTGAACACAAACTCCAGCTCCGAACTGCCATGATTAAGACCAGCTATAAATATGTAGTTAAGCCATATTTCTTCTATTCTTTAACTGTATTGGTGTCACAGCTCAATAGGTTGTGCATGTAAATTGGCAAGAATATCCTCATTTTCTATTTCTTAGTGTGTATTGCACTTGATTGAGTTTAGGAAGAAATAGTTTTTGTATTTCTCCTTGCCTCGGTCATTCAGTTCTTTACAAATTACTCTGATTAACACATACTACATTCTTGATGATCTGCATGTAATCAGGATAACCTTGAATGTAATTAATAGTTGTCAGAGGATGTGATGCTATTTCACAGGTTGAGTTTCAGGCTGAGGTTTGAATAAAAAAGTTGGGTTGTCCTTTTTGCCTGCTTCAATGTGCATCTCTACTGTGAGGGCCCAATCCATTGCCTGTAGAAATGAATGGGAAATTGTCCACTGACAGAAATGGTAGCTCAATTGGGCCCCAGTGGAGGGTTCAGGGAGGAATGGGAAATAACACTGATGTGGAGGAATGCAGGTAAACAGGTCACAATAATTATGCAAGGTGATCCCAAATCAGAGAAACTCTGAATTTTTATGTGTTGTTATAATGTACCATTAATTTAGGGTTTGATCTTACAAATCCATCCTTACAGGAAAAGTCCCATTTAAGTTTTTCATACAGCGTATAGCCCTCATGCAAGAGATAATTGTTTTCATTTGCTTCAGAAGAGCTGTGAAAGAAGATGATCTGCCCTTTTAAGGGCAAGAGGCTTTTTTGTCAGCCCTGTTCAGTTAGCCCCACCATGCTTCACCTGGACAGGCTATGGGACTTAAAAGGAAGAAAGCCCAGCAGTAGAGGGTGGCAAGGGTAGCAGAGAGTGGTTAGGCTCCTGCAGGAGACCCTGAGACACAAGGGGAGAAAAGACTCCAGCTAGGTACTGGTGGGAGTGGCCTGGAAAGGAAGAGAAAGTCTCCGGGCAGGAGGATCTGGGAGTGGCTGACTGGAGAGGGGAGTGCACTAGCTAAGGACAGAGGCCAGCTTTGTAGGAGGCTGGGCACAGAGCCTGGCTGGGCTGAAGAATCACTTGCTGCTACGTTTTGTTTTATTGGACTGTATCAGGTGGACTCTATTACCCTGGAAGTGGTTTAACATTTTCAGAAAACTTAACTGGAGGGTCAAATCACTGCTATGACATAAGCAGGTCGCAAGCTGACAAAAGGGAAATTGAGGCAGAGCTGCAGAAATACCCCATTCTGTCATGAGGTGGTGCTCTGGGACTGTGTTGTAAAAGCCCCATGCTGCTCCTTCTCAGGTAAATTAATTTACAAAGCTTAGACTTAGAGTTGTGTCAATGGGGTTTATGCAGCTCAATCTAAGCAACTCTTTGAAAACTTAGGGGACAGTGTTCCCATCTGTGATGTTGCATACTTTAGAGGAGATACCAGTAAATAGGATATCTGAGCCATTAGCAATTATTTTCTAGAAGATAATAATAAGGTGATAGGTAACAGTCACCATGGATTTGTCAAGAAAAAATCATGTAAAACCAACCTGATAGCTTTCTTTGACAGGCTAACAAGCCTTGTGGATGGGGGGGAAGCAGTAGATGTGGTATATCTTGACTTATTAGTAAAGCTTTTGATACTATCTCGCATGACTTTCTCGAAAACAAACTAGAGAAATGCAGCCTAGATGGAGCTACTATAAGGTGGGTGCAAAACTGGTTGGAAAACTGTTCCCACAGAGTAGTTATCAGTGGTTCACAGACATATTGGAAGGGCATAATGAGTGGGGCTGGGCTGGGTTTGTCTCGTACATGCCCTGATGAGGTATGAACTGCTCTTGGAGAGTTTTGCCTGGTCCTGTTTTAAGCCATGAGGACACATTTTCAGCCTCATAACTATATACATGAAATTACAACCTATAACATTACTATAACAACAATTACTATAACAACAATGTTCAGTGCATCATGAGCCTTCCGAAGACACCCGACATGACAAACTTTGCATTGGATACCACACAATCATTTGATAAGGATGAACATGGGGTGTAGGGTATTCCCCCAAGGTACAGAGAGTCACAGCAATATAATGTTATATTACTTTATAATAATATAATGTTATATTACTTTGCATTTATCAACATTGAATTTCATCTTCTGTTTTGTTGCCCAGTCATCCAGTTTTGAGAGATCCCTTTGTAACTCTTCACATTCTGCTTTGGACTTAACTATCTTGAGTAATTTTGTATCAACTGCAAATTTTGCCACCTCATTGTTTACTCCTTTTTCCAGATTGTTTATGAATATGTTGAACAGCACTGGTCCCAGTACAAATCCCTGGGGGACACCACTATTTACCTCTCTCCATTCTGAAAATCGATCATTTATTCTGCTAGAATGAGCCCTAAGAAAATTGTAAATAAGTATTTACTTAATTTTGTATGTGTACTTAATTTTTTTTCATTTACAACAAAGGTTGTTTCTTTAAAAACTTGGCTCTCATTGTATTTGTAGCATTCCACATATTTAGTAGAGGAAATATAACAATGATTATATTAAGTTACCAAAACAATTGACCTTTTTTAAAGGTAATCACTCCGCTTTCCTTTTAACATTTAGTGTTGGAATAGCAGCCATTTTAATTAAATAGACATTCATTACAGTCTACTAAACCCTGTTACAGAATGTATCCTGTATTTACACCTTATACACTATTGCAATAACCTTTGTACAAAGTATGCTTTGTAAGGTATCATTTGGAAACTCATAATTTGCTGATCAGTATCATCCTGATAAAATATGCGTGGTTACACTGTATGTGAAGTTATAAGATTTCACTGTATGGTGTTATTAACACATGTTCCAAAATGAGATTGGCGCACAGGTCGGTCTCAAACAAAGGAATGTGTGGTCTGCTTAGTTTGCATTTAAGCGGTAAACAGAGTCATCAAGCAGGAAGGGAAACAATGGAAACTCAAACAGGTGAGTAAAAAGCTGCTGGGAACATCCTTCCCCATTGACGTTTTGTCTCCTGGTACCCAGCTGGAAATATTTTTCAAGAAGGGTACTCAAACTATAAAAAGGGCAAACACCCCCCGGTACCCTCCCCCTCCCCGTCCATTGCATTCTCTATGCCTGAAGCAACAAAGAAAGCCTTCATTGGATTCTGGAAAAAGGGGTCCTGACCTAGAGGGTTTGGTTAGTAAGACTGCTGAAAGAATATGTGAGAAACTTTGCCTGAATCTGTTATAGTTTGTTAGGCACCAGTAGCGTTTTAACTTTATTTTCTTGTAACCATTTCTGATTTTTATGCCTTATTACTTGTATTCACTTAAAATGTATCTCTTTTTAGTTAATAAACTTGTATTGTTTTATCTAATCCAGTGTGTTTAAATTGAAGTCTTCAGAAAACTCCATTTGGGGTGGTAAGTTGTGTGCATATTATATCTATTAGAGAAATAACTGACTTTATATAAACTTTGTATTGTCCAGGACAGGGCTGGGCAATACAAGACATATATTTCTGAGGGAAAACCTAAGCTTGGGAGTGTGATGGGCTCACCCTGCAGCAAAACCAAGACTGGTAGAGTCACAGTGTGGCTGGGTGGCAGCAGCACAGAAACAGACATAGCTGGGAGTGACTTGCATGCTGGAGGCTGTTTGTGAGCAATTCAGGCTGGAGACTACAGTAGCAATACATTGTAAAGGGCATCCCAGGTTAAAGGGCAGGAGTGACACAGGTACTCATTAGTTTGGATTGTAACTTGCTATGTCTCAAACCCATATTTACAAATCAAGTAAAAGCTACTTATGTCCCATAATGAAAGTGAGTCAGTATCAAACTTCAGAACTAATAGGGGAACCAGTTTGGCCTAGTGGATAGAGCAGTGGACTGGATGCTCTTCCTGGTTTTGCCACTGGCCTTTTGGGTGGCCACCCTCTCCCTGCCTCGGTTTCTCCTCTGTAAAATGGGATAATGACACTGAATCATAGAATCATAGAATATCAGGGTTGGAAGGGACCTCAGGAGGTCATCTAGTCCAACCCCCTGCTCAAAGCAGGACCAATCCCCAACTAAATCATCCCAGCCAGGGCTTTGTCAAGCCTGACCTTAAAAACCTCTAAGGAAGGAGATTCCACCACCTCCCTAGGTAACCCATTCCAGTGCTTCACCACCCTCCTAGTGAAAAAGTTTTTCCTAATATCCAACCTAAACCTCCCCCACTGCAACTTGAGACCATTACTCCTTGTTCTGTCATCTGGTACCACTGAGAACAGTTTAGATCCATCCTCTTTGGAGCCCCCTTTCAGGTAGTTGAAAGCAGCTATCAAATCCCCCCTCATTGTTCTCTTCTGCAAACTAAACAATCCCAGTTTCCTCAGCCTCTCCTCGTAAGTCATGTGATCCAGCCTGGATCTCCTTTGCACAGCATTTTGATATCTGCTGATTAAAAGTGCAATATAAGAGTATTATCTGCTTTTAAAAAGTGCCCAATGCAGTACTTCCCATATTAAACTGCAAAAAAAATGGCATCCTTTAGTACCTACATGCTAGGATCCTCTTAGATCTCTCAAGCTAGGGAGTGTTGGACTGGAGTTCTTGGATTGAAGATGTCAGAGGACTATTAAGAAGTGGTGTTGGTAATTCAGTAGGGGATATTGTTTTCCATGAGTCATACTGAACCGATGCCCCAGTTTCAACTGGATATAGTATTCATTTCCTGCCTCTAAACTGTTGGGGTACTGGGAGGTGTTAAAGTGTTGTTGCGTTTCATCCTAGAATATGGTGCAATGTGTTAAGTTTGTAAAGTTCTGTGGGATGCTTAAGCTCTATATAAAAGGACCTTGTTATTAAGAGGCATTGCTGCTTCAATATACAGAAAATGGGGGACAGGGTTATATTAGATAATTTATCAGCCTCTTCGTCAGCATTTTGCAGTTCCCTGCAGGGTGAAAATCTCTTCCATAAGCATATGTCATGCTGAGAAGTTTGGCTGGAACTTAGTCCTACTTGGCCAGTGCAGGTTGGCAGTGGTATGATGGTCTTGGCCAACTCAGTTTTCCCACTGATCCTACTACCCTAGTTGAACCTGCCAGAGATTGTTGTATCTGGTGGTGCTCCTCAGAGGTTCTTTGTCACATTTGTTGCCTCTGACCCACCAACTATGAGGTAGTGTCTCAGACTTAGGGCCCAGAATCTGTTAATACATTCCTATGTAACATGATGTAGTCTAATGTGATGTTCTTTAATGTGAATTTTCAGACTGGTATTAAACAAACCCAAATCATATTTTCCATCATAAAGGGAAAAAGTAATTTTGATCTTACTTAGGAATACAGTTAATGCCTGTAACCCAGTAACCCTTTAACATCATATTAAAAGCTTCAGCTAATTTGCTGCAATTTTGTTGTATTGTAGTGTGTGTGTAAAATGCTTGTACTGAGACATTTTCATATTGAATTAATTTAGCCCATTCTTGGCTATTTCTTTCTCGTAACAGACTCTGCGAGCGTAAAGTATGAATTTCGATGCTGGAAAGTAAAGTCTTATTTTATTCCAGCTGTGAAAATGTGATCTTTCCTCTATAGGCAAAAAGGAATGTCTCCCATGTTCATATGCTTTCATGGTAACATACTTTTAGTGCTTGGTAATAATAAAACACATGGGCTGCCTCTAGTAAAGTTGAATACATTCTAACTGCTGTGTAAGGTTCTCTCCTGTAATAATAAACCTTAAAGGTGATGAGTGCCCTGAGCTCCATCGCAGCTGAGAGTAGTAAACATCTCACAGAATCAGACCCTTATCTCGTAGCATTCCACAGATTAAACTGAGTACAATGCAACTTACTGTCTTTGAAGGATGAAGGGCTAAATTGAACCTGTAGCTTCAGTAAATGCCGCTATTGTAAATGTGATGTCTGTTTGATTTACAAGTACAATAACATCATCCCTGCTTTCTGAGGGCAGTGTAACCAAAAACATGCAAAATATATACAGTTAATGGCTTATTCATGGCAGTAAGCTACAGTCAGTGGATGTGAATAAGGTTATTTTTACAGTAGAACCCTTATTTTATGAATTAATTGGGGACTGAGGAATTCATAAAATGTAACATCTGCAGTCCAAAGTACAATGGGTACGGTGCATAAGTTGCAATATTGTGCACTGCATCACTTTCTTCTCATCCTTAAAACCACTTCAAAGTGATTTCCAGTGCATCGAAGGCATCAGAATCTAAAAGGATGTCAATTTTATCTTCATCAGCAACGTTTTTATGTGATTTTTTTTAAAAATTTATTTCCCCCCCCATGTTTGAAAATGGTTTGTATAACTGGTCGTTCGCAAAACTGGCGTTCGTAAAATCAAGGCTTTACTATACTCTAATATCAGCACTAATATCAAGGGCATTACCTATAAAGAGTTTTCAGACCGTGTTAGCAATTGGCACCTTTCTACAGACTGTATTTGTTTATTTAGGTGTTTTGTTTGAAAGTAAGAGTCTTACCAAGAAAGATGCTGCTGACACATAGCTAGATCCCAGCTTGCTTGAATAGTTTCATTGAAGTCAGTGGGACTATTTGCATAAATAAGGCAGGCAAGCAGAGGCGTAGCGAGCGCCCTCCGTACCCTCCGACCGGAGGGGGCCCCGCAAGGAAGGGGGCCCCTAAAAGTGGCAAAATAAATACCGCATTCCAGTTTCTGCATTGTAAGGGGCCCCGCCCGGACATATGTTCGGAGGGGGCCACGTTCGGAGGGGGCCACGTTCTTTGTTGCTACGGCCCTGCAGGCAAGGATTTAGCCCTCAGTTTGTAGACAAGTCTGACCTATGTTATAAAATGGCTTAAAACGCCATAATATAGACTAGAATAGATCCTAGTTTTGTGAGTCATTTTATAACACAATCTTGGTCAAGTATTTAAATTGTATTAAAACTTTTCTACCGGAAACTGTTTTTGCAAAACTGATCTCCAGGAAGCTGCTAACACAATTAGTAAACTTTTTATATACATGGTTTAAAGGTGTTGTTGTTTCATGTGTTGGGGGGTGCGGGGAGAGGGCGCTGTTAATTGTATTCAATTTCTGCCTTGAAGAAATTCTAAGTCCCTTTTTTTTTCTCTCCCAGGATGTAATTTCAGAATATAGTTAAGCTTTAAAAGCTCAAACTGTTGTAAATGATGTAGATTCTGTGAAGCAATGAAGCTTAGTGAACATAAAATATGGTAATAGAATACAAGTTAATAATAATAAAGACTTAGGCATTGCGGGTTTTTTATACTTTTGCCTTATTTCACTTACTAAATCCTTTTTGCTACTTACTTCCATAGATTCCAAGGCCTCACCAGCCTACACCATCACTGTTAATAATTTGCATCTTATTTCCAGTCTGAATTTGTCTAGTTTCAAATTGCAGCCACTGGATCATGTTACTTTTCTCTGCTAAATTGAAGAGCCTGTTATCAAACAGTTGTTCCCCAGGTAGGTACTTATGGACTGTAATCAAGTCACCCTTTAACTTTCTCTTTGTTAGATTCAAAGAGCTCCATCTATTTAGTTTATCATTATAAGGCAGTTTTTCTAATCCTTTAATTATTCCAGTAGCTCTTCCATGAACCCTCTCCAGTTTATTAACATCCTTCTTGAATTGTGGATTCCACAAATGGACACAGTTTTCCAGCGGTGGTCTCACCAGTTGCAAATACAGAGGTAAAATAACCTATCTACTCCTACTCCAGATTCTCTTCTTTATGTATCCCAGGCCCTTTTGGCGCTAGAGCCGCACTGGGGGCTCGTGTTCACCTGATTATCCACTGTGACCCCCAAATATTTTTCAGAGCCACTGGTTCCCAGAATGGAGTCTCCCCCCATCGTGTAAGCATGGCCTACAGTCTTTGTTCCTAGATGTACAGATTTATATTTAGCCATATTAAAACACACACTGTTTGTTTGAGCCCAGTTTACCAAGCAATCCAGATCTTTCTATATCAGTGGCTTGTCCTCTTCATTATTTATCACTCCCACAATTTTTGTGTCATCTGCAAACTTTACCAGTGATAATCTAATGTTTTCTTTCATATCATTGATAAAAAATGTTACATAGCATGGGGCCAAGAACTGATCCCTGTGGGACCCCACTAGAGACACACTCGCTCGATGGTTCCCTGTTTAAAGTTTCATTTTGAGACCTATGATTTAGCCAGATTTTAATCCATTTAATGTGTGCCATGTTAGTTTTCTATTTTTTTTAGATTTTTAAACAAAATGTCATGTGATAGCAAGTCAAATGACTTACAGAAGTCTAAGCATATTACATCAACACTATTACTTTTATAAACAAAACTTCTTATCTTTTTTTGGTGAGATTGCAAGTTAGTTTGACAGGATCTATTTTTCATAAACTCATATTGATTAGCGTTAATTATATTTCCCTCCTTTAATTCATTACTAATTGAGTCCTGCATCGCCTGATTTATTATCTTGCCCGGGATCATCCTGTTTACTCTTTTTAAATACTGGCACATTACCTTTCTTCAAGCCTTCTGGAATTTTCTCAGTGTTCTAAAATCAACATAAATGGTAGAATGAGTTCTTTTAGAACTCTTGGATGCAAGTTATCAGGACCTGCGGATTTAAAAATGTCCAACTTTAGTAGCTGCTGTTTTAACATCCTCCTAAGATACTAATGGAATGGAAAGAGTGCTATCACCATATGATATGACTACATCATCTGTTTTTTCCCAAATACACAACAGAAATATTAATGAACATGTCTGCCGTTTTTGCATTATTATTGATAATGCTACCATTTCCATCTATTAATGGACCAATATCATTGTTATGGTTTTTTTTCTTCCTTGTATACTTAAAAAATCTTTTATTGTCCTTAACACTGCTGGCCATAGATTTCTTCTTGTCCCTTTGCTTTCCTTACCTGTTTTCTACAATGCCTAGCTTCTTTTATTTATATTAGTTACTATCACCTTCTCCTTTCTTCCATTTTTGTTAAATACTATTCTATTTTTGTTTTTATAGCTGCCTTTACTTCGCCTCTAAACCAGGTTGTTTTGTTAACCAATATCTTAAACTATGCTTAAACAGTTTTCTTAAACTATTCTCAATTTACTTTTCACTTTTTACAATTCACTTTTTTTTTGCTTAAATTCTTCCTCCAAGCTGATCTGTCTCAACATTGTTTTCAGCTTTGTGAAATTGGCCCTTTTAAAACACCAAATATATATAATATGAATCAATGCTCTGGACTGTATTCTGTTTGCACATAATAAATGTGATTAAATCATGATCACTTGTACTTCAGTTATCATTAATTCTGTGATTAGTTTGTCTTTATTGGTCAAGATGAGATCTAATATACAATAGATGGCAAATTGTACATTTAAACTTAATAAACCTTGAATTCTTGAATCTTAAAATAACTTTTGATTTTGGGGAGAAATGTCACTTATTCCCTTGATTTCCTCCCACTATATTAACTTGGTCTTCGTAAATGAGGAAGAAATAGGCTTTTACCTAGAGTAAAAAAATATATCCATTCTACTTTAAATTCCCAACCTATTCCCCTCCTCGAGTTTCAGATGAAGCCAGTGGGGTAGGTTCTTTAGATATAAGTAGGTAACTTCCATTAAATTTAATATTGCTGATGGTTGTTTATATTCTTGTTTTAGGACACTTCTGCTATGGACAAGGGTACTACCAATATCCATTTATTAAGCAAAATCCCAGGACTAGGACCGCATGTGATTGTGATATTTATACGTACACTTGTTTTGCTTTTGCCAGTGTGTAAAATGTTAGAGAAGATGTGTCGGACTCCAACTTACAGAGGTTCTCATCCAGACAGATGCTCGTAATATTGCTATTTGGTGGTGCTAATTATAGTCCTATTACTGATATTAATTTAATTAAAATATACCCTTCACCACTTTGAGATGGGATTAGGCCAATCCGTGTATTATTGGCATCATTTTCAAACAGGGTTTAAAGTTAGGCCCCCATATTTCTTGATGTTCATGAGAGCTGTGGGTGGTTAATTTAATTTAGATGGAATATATGGGCCCAAAGAGGCAAAGGTATTAACATGACCCTGTCACTGCCCAACATTAAACAGTTTTAAACAAGATTTAGGGTTGGTATACAGAGACCTGAGCCTCTGCTTAGTACCATGGTAAACACACCATTAAAATCCTTTTAACCTTTTATTGGAGATACAGAACAGAAGGGGAAAAGGTTAAAGCATTTGAAATGTAAACTGTTAAGTAAGGCTTTCATTTTAACAACATCCCATGTTTCCTTTCTCACTAACGGGACAGAAGTTTTTTAAAAGAACACCCCCCAACCCCACCCTGCTGATTTGACACTCTTTTAGATTGTATTAAAAATGGCAATAACGGTCCTTTTTGGAGGAAAGAAAAAGTTAGTTGAGATGGACCGGAGCTGCTGTTAAAGTCCAATCCTGTTTCCTAGAGGACAAAACAAGACACATGCACACAAAAGTGGAAAGAAGAGAACAGCAAAGATAGAAAATGCAACTTCTCTCTCTGGTGCATGTTGATTTCACTTGCAGTCTGACACCTGGAAAAACACAAACAGAGCTCACAGTTTTAACAACTGCTCCAAGACCTGGAAAACTTTTATATCAGCATTGGGCTGTTTTAGGGTATTGCTTTTAGCTGCCTTTTCTGGTCACAGGCTCACAGACGTGTTGCAGAAGATGCAGTTTGGATTAGACAGAAGGAAAAAGGAGAGGCATAGGAAAGAGAAGAAATAAGGTGGGAACACACGGGTGGGGGAAGGGGGAAGACAAACTCAACATCCCAGATGGTGTTCAGGATTTGGCTGGAGCTGGTAGAGGTGATAGTGCCATCTGGGTCCCTGTCTTTGGCCTGGTCTGATCAGGACATCTCTCATGATTAGGATGACAAAAGCCCAGTGATGTCACAGTGGATCCCAGGGCTCCAGGAGATGATGGGGGTGGCAGCCAGGGTAGTAAAGCTCACTCCTTCCTGTTGTCTCATTTTTCAGTCAGCCAGTGTCTGCTTCTTTCCTAATTTTCCCCCAAAATCCTTTATTTTAAGGACCTGAGAAAGGAGTGATGTGTGGAATAGCCTGTCCTCTTATTATTTGGTCCCCCAATTAGGCCTAATAGCCAAGGCACCAATTTTGGTTCACTGATTTCTGGTCCCACAATTATCTTATTCAGCATGCATGATCTTAACGTAGTCCCTGAGTTATATCAGTAGGCCTTTTTGTTTGGACTAATTCAGTCACCCAGCAACATTTATCTTTATATTTGACTGGAACTTTTTGTAAACTTTTATCTACTTTCCCACAGTTGAGCTCACAACTAGGGTAAAGTTGTAGGCCCACTTATTACAAGTGTACAGTACCTCAAAAGGGCAGGCCCCTAAAGGGTATGTCTACACTGCATTTAGACACTTGCAGCTGGCCTGTGCCACCTGACTTGGGCTCAGGCTGCAGGGCTGTTTAATTGCAGTGTAGATGTTTTGTCTTGGGTTGCAGCCTAAGCTCTGGGACTCTCAACTTGCAGGGTCCCAGAGCCTGGGTTCCAGCCCGAGCCCGGACATCTATGCTGTAGATAAGCAGCCCTGCAGCCTAAGCCCCCTGAGCCCGAGTCAGCTGGCATTGGCCAGCCACGGGTTTTTAATTGCAGTGTAGACATACCCTTAAAGGGCTTGATCCTGTACTCCTTTAAGGCAATGGCAAAACTGCCATTGATTTCATGGGTGCAAGATCAGCCCTTTATTTAAGTGCCTAACTTCATCAACCAAAGTTGGACAATTCTTTTTCTTGTGAATCTG
Organism: Emys orbicularis; assembly: GCF_028017835.1. NCBI lineage: Eukaryota > Metazoa > Chordata > Testudines > Emydidae > Emys > Emys orbicularis. The sequence continues at coordinate 22,776,831 of NC_088689.1, read as the reverse complement.
TGTGGGATCGCAAGGTCTTATGCGGCCAGGAACACAAGACCATATTCTAAATTGGTGCAAATTGGCATAGCTCCATTGAAGTCAATGAAGTTAAACTAACTTCAGCTGAGGAATCTGTCCCATCATCTTTCTCTGTGCACTGTAGCATTAAGTGCACATTGCATTTAATAAATAATATTAAGAATCTCTTCAAAGTTTGACAAATAAGAATGAGACAAAAGTTCTTACATTCATCAACCCAAAATAGCCTTAGCAACATTTCCCGCTTAAGGGGGCTGTTTTTCATTGCCAGGTATTGAACCTCTCCCTTTTTCAAACTGGAAAGGAGTTTCTGGAAATCAATCTGTCACAGGAAAAGCCAGCAATAGGAGCAGCATAATTCTATCCTTCTTTGAGTTCCACACAATTATATTCCTGTTTCTAATACTGCATCCTCCACTACGTTGACACAGTCATGTACATTTTCGGTCAGAGAGGACAGGAGTGGTATACTTAAATATCATAACCAAATACAGTTTTGTTGGTTACTACATACAGAAACATTGTATAAAACAGTCTATTTTTTTTTTTTTTTTTGGCATTTATGGGCATTACTAAGGAAGAATTGGCAAGGAAAGTTTTCAGATGGAAATAAGTTGGAGAAGCTTTAAGGATATTTTTCTGTAAAATAAATGTCCAGAAGCTGTGTAAATGTACTTTTTTAAGTTAAACAAATTCCTGAAGCACAACAAATGTACGTTTTTCACTGAAACCATAACAGTAACAACTGCCCATGTCCTCAAACTCAAAATGACTCAACAAACAGCCCATCGAATTGTATTCCAACCAGGCTATTATATTGATTAGCTTGCAAAGAAAATGCTTTTGCAGTCAGGGCAAAGTGGACTTGAACCATTTATTGCCAAGAGGTTGGGACGTCAGAGTGCTAGTGCTGTAGCTGCTGGAATATAGGGGAGGACATCAGCAGTGAAAATGTAGAATATAACTAATAAGTCAGAATGCATCTTTTCCAGGGAAATAAAATATTTTATTTATATTTAATTTGGGATATTTGGATTAATTTTAGAGATTCATATTTTCTTGAAAATTAGAAGAAAACCAGAGCAAGTATGTTCCTCAAATTATTTTTCTGGGATAACTATTCTCTGATCTCACTCATGCAGCTCCCTGTTTTCTGTTTACTATGAGCGAACTTCTGTTTTTAGTACAAAACCTGAATAACCAGGCTGTATTCTAGCAAGTTCCATGGGAGCAGGGAGGGAAAGGGTGGTTCAGGGAATTTATGTGACAAGGAGTTACACAGGGCAAGTTATTGGTGAATCAATCAAAGGACTCAGAACACTAGGGTAATGCGTTTTTTGTTGTTGGTTCTAACATGGCGTTTGAGTTTTCCTCTTGCTAATGCATACGCATATCAGAGCAGCTCCTGAATCCCTGTGACCCCTTTATAAATGTACATGCTTTTTAGCATACTGAATTGTAAGAAGTATTATGGTACAATATAAAGATATTAATGTTACACCATATTGACCTTCATTTCCCCAGTTTAGGTTTAACCAATAAGAGCAACAAAGACATGTGAGCTGTGAAGCTTAAAGCACAGTGTAGTATTTCCTCAGAGCCAAGATGTGTTGATACTGAGTAAAATGCATGCTTGAGAATTTATTGCTGAAATGATTTAGGCCCTGATTGTGAAAGCTGTCCATAAAAGACTGCTCCCTTCCCACCCTCTAAAGGATCAAACCCATGAAAGGCAGTTTAAGAAAAGGAAAGGGTAAAATATTTTAACATGTAATTTTCTGAATTGGGTATCTGAATGTTAGGAATGGCGAGTGCTATGCTCTGTTGAAAGAGCTGTGGATTTGGACAAGTCACAGAAGGGGATTGTCAAAGGCACAGATGGGAGTTGGGTACCCAAATTCCATTGATGTTGAAATTGGGCACCTAACTCCCATCGGTGACTTTGACAGTAATCCCTCATAATCTCTTTGCCTCCAACTTTCCAGTTGTAAAATTGGGATTTCATTTACTTGCTTCCATGGAGTTCTGTGCAGATTAATGTTTGTAAACAGCTTTTAAGATTAAAAGTATTATGAAACTGTATTATTATTTTTTTGTGCTTAGAAGATTGAGGTGGCCAGGAATATGTTACAGTTCTGGGGAAATAGAAATATCTTTCAGGGTTGGGAAATGAGGTATGTTTTGCAAGGAGAGGGAAAACTGTGCTATTAACTTGTGTGTCTAAAGAATTTGGTGTGTGCTGTGTGCATTGTGTTGCATGCAAGTAGTTCACTATTAAATTATAGAACAGTTTGTTTTATAGACAGTACTTAAGTATCATGGAGAATGTTAATAGGAAAGTTAGGGTATGTCTACACTACGGGATTAATCCGAATTTATATAATTCGAATTTGGGAAACAGATTGTATAAAGTCGAATGTATGCGGCCACACTAAACACATTAATTCGGCGGTGTGCGTCCATGTACTGGGGCTAGCGTCGATTTCTGGAGCGTTGCACTGTGGGTAGCTATCCCATAGCTATCCCATAGTTCCCGCAGTCTCCCCCGCCCATTGGAATTCTGGGTTGAGATCCCAGTGCCTGATGGGACAAAAAACATTGTCGCAGGTGGTTCTGGGTACAGCCTCACCCCTCCCTCCCTTCCTCCCTGCATGAAAGCAATGGACGGCAGACAACCATTTCGTGCCTTTTTTCCTGGGTGAACACTGCAGACTCCATACCACGGCAAGCATGGAGCCCGCTCAGCTCCAGACAGCAGTCATGAACATTGTAAACACCTCGCGCGTTCTCGTGGAGTTTATGCTGAGCCAGGACCAGAAAAACGAGGCGAGGAGGCGGCGGCGGCGGCAGCGCAGCGACAAGCGTGATGAGGACATGGACATGGACATGGACACAGACACAGAATTCTCTCAAACCGTGGGCCCCGGTGCTTTGGAGATCATGTTGTTAATGGGGCAGGTTCTATCCATGGAACGCCGATTCTGGGCAAGGGAAACAAGCACAGACTGGTGGGACCGCATAGTGTTGCAGGTGTGGGATGATTCCCAGTGGCTGCGGAACTTTCGCATGCGTAAGGGCACTTTCATGGAACTTTGTGACTTGCTGTCCCCTGCCCTGAAACGCCAGAATACCAAGATGAGAGCAGCCCTCACAGTTGAGAAGCGAGTGGCGATAGCCCTGTGGAAGCTTGCAATGCCAGACAGCTACCGGTCAGTCGGGAATCAATTTGGAGTGGGCAAATCTACTGTGGGGGCTGCTGTGATCCAAGTTGCCAGGGCAATGAAAGACCTGGTGATATCAAGGGTAGTGACTCTGGGAAACGTGCAGGCCATAGTGGATGGCTTTGCTGCAATGGGATTCCCTAACTGTGGTGGGGCGATAGATGGAACCCATATCCCTATCTTGGCACCGGAGCACCAGGGTACCCAGTACATAAACCGCAAGGGGTACTTTTCAATGGTGCTGCAAGCACTTGTGGATCACAAGGGACGTTTCACCAACATCAACGTGGGCTGGCCGGGAAGGGTTCATGACGCTCGCGTCTTCAGGAACACTACTCTGTTTAAAAGGCTGCAGCAAGGGACTTACTTCCCGGACCAGAAAATAACCATTGGGGATGTTGAAATGCCAATAGTTATTATTGGGGACCCAGCCTACCCCTTAATGCCATGGCTCATGAAGCCATACACAGGCAGCCTGGACAGGAGTCAGGAGCTGTTCAACTACAGGCTGAGCAAGTGCAGAATGGTGGTAGAATGTGCATTTGGCCATTTAAAAGGTCGCTGGCGATCGTTACTGACTCGCTCAGACCTCAGCCAAACCAATCTCCCCATTGTTATTTCTGCTTGCTGTGTGCTCCACAATCTCTGTGAATGTAAGGGGGAGACATTTATGGCAGGGTGGGAGGCTGAGGCAAATCGCCTGGCTGCTGATTATGCGCAGCCAGACACCAGGGCGATTAGAAGAGCACACCAGGAAGCGCTGTGCATCAGAGAAGCTTTGAAAACCAGTTTCATGACTGGCCAGGCTACAGTGTGAAATATCTGTTTGTTTCTCCTTCATGAAAATCCGCCCCCTTTATTGACTCATTCTCTGTAAGGAACCCACCCTCCCCCTTCCCCCAGCTTGCTTTCAAACCAAATAAAGTCACTATCGTTTAAAAATCATTTATTCTTTATTCATAGATTATAAAAAGAGGGAGGGAACCCGGGTGGGGTTTGGGAGGAGGGAAGGAAAAGGCCACTAAAAAAAGGTTAAAAAAATGACAGCCTTTTGCTTGGGCTGTCCACTGGGGTGGAATGGGAAGGTGTACGGAGCCTCCCCCCCCGCGTTCTTACACATCTGGGTGAGGAGGCTATGGAACATGGTGAGGGCGGAGGGGGGCTATACAGGGGCTGTAGCGGCACTCTGTTATCCTGCTGCCGTTCCTGAAGCTCCACCAGATGCCGGAGCATGTCTGTTTGCTCACGCAGCAGCCCCAGCGTTGCATCCTGCCTCCTCTGATCTTCCTGCCGCCACCTCTCATCTCGAGCATCTCTCCTCTCCTCACGTTGGTCCCTCCTGTCCTCACGTTCACTGGCTTCTTTCCTATACTTTGAAACCGTGTCCTTCCACTCATTCAGATGAGCTCTGTCACTGCGGGTGGATTCCATGATTTCTGCGAACATATCGTCTCGCGTCTTCTTTTTCCGACGCCTTATCTGTGATAGCCTTCGGGACGGAGGAGGGAGGCTTGAAGAATTTGCGGCTGCTGGAGGGAGGGAAAAAAGGAGAGAATTTTTTAAAAAGATACATTTTGCAGAACAATGCTTATACTCTTTCATGGTGACCACTATTCACATTACATAGCACATGTGATTTCTGTGCAAGGTCGCATTTTGCCTCTTAATATTGAGTGCCTGTGGCTTTGCTGCTAGAGATCACAGACGCAGGTCCGGGCAACAGAATTCGGCTTGCATGCAGCCATGGTAAGCCATTGTCTTTTGGCTTCTGCGCCCTCCTTTCCCACATACCAAGCAAAGCCCGTTGAGTGCTGCGGTTTTCCTGTTAACCTTCAGCAGCAGAAAACAAACTAACCCCCCCCATCCAATTCTCTGGATGATCGCTTTATCCCTCCCCCCACCGCGTGGCTGGTATCAGGGAAGATCCCTGCAGGAACCAAACTAACACCCCCCACCCCGCCATGAATTCTCTGGGATGATCGCTTTACCCCTCCCCCCACCGCGTGGCTGGTATCAGGGAAGATCCCTGCTAGCCAAACGCGAAAAGCTCTGGGCCAATTCCGCCCCCCCCCCCGCGCTTGGCTAACTGCAGGGAAGGATTTCTTTTCAGCCACAGGCAAACAGCCCAGTAGGAACGGCCACCTCTGTCCCCTTAATTAAATTCCCTTATTTCAACCAGGTTACCTTGAGCGATATCACTCTCCTGAGGATTACACAGCAAGATAAAGAACGGATGTTGCTTGAATGCCAGCAAACACCGGGACCATACGCTGCCAGGCTTTGTCATGCAATGATACCAGATTACTTGCTGCAAGCATGGTGCGGTCAAGTGTCCTACCATGGAGGACGGAATAAGGCTGCACTGCCCAGAAACCTTGTGGCAAGGCTTTTGGAGTACCTCCAGGAGAGCTTCATGGAGATGTCCCTGGAGGATTTCCGCTCCATCCCCAGACACGTTAACAAACTTTTCCAGTAGCTGTACTGGCTGCGAATGCATCCCAAGTCCTCAGGGCAAAGTAATCATTAAAAACCCTTGCTTTTAAAACAAGTTTTATATTTTAAAAGGTAAACTCACCTGAGGTCCCTTCCATGGGGTCGTGGTCTTGGATACTGGGTTGGGAGGGTTGGGAGGGTACTTCAGTCAGGCTGAGAAAAAGATCCTGGCTGTTGGGGAGAACGGAGTGCTGGGTGCTCTCTGCAAGCTTGTCCTCCTTCTCCTCCTCCTCCTCTTCCCCGTCCACAGAATCCTCAGGTGTAGCTGATGAGATTATCCCCGCCTGGGAATCCACGGTCAGAGGTGGGGTAGTGGTGGCGGCCCCCCCTAGAACTGCATGCAGCTCAGCGTAGAAGCGGCATGTCCGCGGCTCTGACCCGGAGCGACCGTTTGCCTCCTTTGTTTTTTGATAGGCTTGTCTGAGCTCCTTGACTTTCACGCGGCACTGATCTGAGTCCCTATTGTGGCCTCTCTCCATCATGCCCTTGGAGATTTTTTCAAAAGTTTTGGCATTTCGTCTTTTTGAACGAAGTTCTGCTAGCACTGAATCCTCTCCCCATATAGCAATCAGATCCAGTACCTCCCTTACGGTCCATGCTGGTGCTCTTTTTCGATTATCGGCCTGCATGGTTACCTGTGCTGATGAGCTATCTGTGGTCACCTGTGCTCTCCACGCTGGGCAAACAGGAAATGAAATTCAAATGTTCGCGGGGCTTTTCCTGTCTACCTGGCCAGTGCATCCGAGTTCAGATTGCTGTCCAGAGCGGTCACAATGGTGCACTGTGGGATAGCTCCCGGAGGCCAATACCATCGAATTGCGGCCACACTACCCCTAATTCGAAATGACAAAATCGATTTTGGCGCTACTCCGCTCGTCGGGGTGGAGTACAGAAATCGATTTTAAGAGCCCTTTATTTCGAAATAAATGGCTTCGTTGTGTGGACGGGTGCAGGGTTAATTCGATTTAACGCTGCTAAATCCGAATTAAAGTCATAGTGTAGACCAGGCCTTATAGTATAGGCAGAGCCCAATACACGTTGATATGGGCTCCCCTGCCAAACCCTTCAGTTGAGCCCCCTTCTCTCCTACAAGGCCCAAGACTCGGTGTGAACCTCTCCTGCTGTCTGTCTCAGACTGCTGTGTTATGCCAGTTAGGAGGGTCCACTCTCAGGGAAACAAGGGGAGCAGGGGAAGTCAATAGGGAATATGCCTACAATGGGGTATGCTGGGAATGGTGTTTAGAGGTTTGTTAGAGAGAGGTGTCCCCATCCAGGGCTGTGTTAAGAAGAGGTAGACATTCTGATTTTGCTGGGGACTCAAGCTATTATCGCTAGAGTCTTCAGATACTACAAAACAGCTTGCCCATCTTGCCACAGGGCACTGCACCATATAAATAGCATGCTAGCATTTAGACCAGTCCCTGCTGGCATGCAGCTTTATGACTGGGTATGAGCCTGCTGCTGCAGGTTTGGCAGTCTTGTCTACCCCACCTTGGTGACATGTTTTGGTGTCTGCTCACCTAGTTTGCTCTGAGTTATGATGCTTTTTATTGGGAAGCCTTCAGTTCTTTGTCATTCCCTTGTCCTGATGTTTTTCAGAGTTATGGAACAGAAAACATGGTTTTTATCTCCCCTGTATATTGAGATGAAGTTTAACAGAAGTCAGTGTTTTTGTTTGCTCTAAAGACAGATAGCCTAAACTCTGCAAGCAGGTTAGAATGCCATACAGGGGATTACAACTTTCCACTGTACAGCCTCCTTCCTCCTGGCCAGGTAAGGAGAAAGGTCCTAAATAAAGAAGTGGCCGAGCTCTGGGAAAGCAGGAGCTGCAGGGAAGCTGGAGGCAGAAAAGATTCCCCAGGCAGAGGCAATGTGTCACTGTTGATGGGGAACGGGGCACAACTGAAAGGTTCTGGTGGTATGCAGAGGGGTTCAGGGCAGGGCATATAAACCCTGGCAAAAATCTGGGGAGGAACATGTGACCCCATGTGGCCCCCCACAAGGCATCTCTGTCCCAGTAATCATATGCAGAGCTGTGTGTGGAACAGGCTGGAACTGCTGGACATTATAGCTGATTGCAGATCTATGTGGGATTTATGAGTGGAGCAGCAGTGGCTGGCCAGGGAACCAGTGTAGAAGGTGGCCTCAGTGAAAGACATTAATTGAGCCTCGCTTGCAAACCTGCAAGCTCCTAGTTGCTTGCATAGAGACTGAACACTCCATGTGCTAGGCTTGAAGAGCTGTGACTCTTGATTGGATTGTCCCAGGGACCCAAACATTTACCACTATTGCTCACTTTGAACTGTAACCATTAAGTCTCTGTACCCAGGGTATTTGCAACCTTTCCCTTTCCTGTAAGCCCTAGTAAAATACCCTTTCACTTAGCCATGTGTCTGAATGGTTATTGGGACCCACCAGGGCTAGTGCTAACAAGGGCTAGTGCTAGCTGCTGAAGCACCTACAGTGCTTGCCTCTGAGCTGTGATACACCTGGCATGCTACTGGCAACTTACAGGTTTGGTGTACTCCAGCATTGAGCAGGCTCAATATTTATAGAAATTTGGAGTTTAACTTCCAGAATGGAGAGGGAGGACCAGTGCAGTGGTTAGGGCAGTAGCTGGAAACTTGGGAGACTTCGGTTCAAGTCCCTGTGCTGTCCGAGATTTCCTGTATTACCTTGAGCAAATCACTTAGCCTCTCTGTGCCTCAGTTCTCCATCTATAAAATGGGCATAATAGCACCTCCCTACTTCACAAGGGTGTTTCAAGGATAAATTCATTAAAAATTGTGCAGGGTTCTGATATTACAAGGCTATATAAAGTACTGAAGAGTGATATAGTCTTAACCAATAATCACAGCCAGCGTGAGGAAATCGCAGCTCCTGGGCCATGGGGGTTCAAAAAACGTACAGCAGTGTAAAGGCACCTCTCATTTCCTAAACCCACATAGACAGGATATGAACAGTCTCTTACTTCCATATCTTATTGCCACCAGTTCCCACAGTTCTTACACCGTTTCCCTCAGTCTCCCTTCTTAAACTAGACACTATGCAGTGCAAAGAACACAAATTATGTGCACAGATTAATCTAATGACAGCAACTGAAATCTGCTTTTTAACGCCATACTGATTTCATAGAGAAATTGTTACACAAAAATCATCACTGTTGACCAGAAGTATGTTGTGGCTTTTCTAGGAGTATAATGGCTATAAGCCATGTTGGGTGGCAGCAACAGAGCAGTATTTGTGTCACGTATTACGAGAACCAGCAAAGCTCTGAAATCTCTTCAGGTAGGGTGGGGTGTGGGCAAGAGGGTTTAACTGCTGTGCAACAAAAATACACAAAATCCTAAAATGACAATTTGACTGTTTACAATGAGCAAGGGGTAATTCAAAACACATTCTGGGACATTTGGGCTATAAAGGCCTTCTGGTAAATCACACAGGCTATGTCCCTGAACTGTTTTATTTTCAATTAGCAATGAGCTGAAATGTGAGAGCTTTTTCTATTTTAATTTGATGTGAAATGCTCACACAGAGGTGTTCCACCCAAAATTGCTTTCAGGGCCTTTTAAATTTTTTTTTGCAGCATGTGCTTTCTACATTTCTGCATTGGTACCTCTGATACAGGCAGCGCCCTGTGGAGTACTGAAATATTTTGTGACTGAGGTGGTGGTGGTCCACTTACTAAAATGTTTCAGATGTTCAGCAGATTTTCACTAAACACTGTCTTGTTTCTTCAGTGTAATGTGTAAAGGGCTGCCAGCTCTTCCTAGTGTTAAACTGGAAAATGTGGTGTATGTTTTTGGTTTTCTACCTATTCTATTTCTTTTATTTCTACTGAGGGCTACTCACTTTATAATTCCAGATTGTTCTAATGAGGTCTCTAAAACAGGCAGGGAAGAGAACTTTTCAAATAGTGGGGATTTCCCCTTGGACAGAGTGCAGGCCCATTGCTGATGGAAAGTCAGCAGCATTCAATATAGTAGGTGCATCTAGTATAAATAGCTAGATACTTCACTGGTATATAATCCGTACTTCTGAGGGTCAACTCCTTGCAGATGGATGCCATCAAAGTCTAATCTTTGGAGACTTTTCTTTCAAATCTGGTGTCACTTTTCATTTGGTTTTAATATGTATAAGATTCTCCATGCTTTAAATATGTAATCCAGAACTTTCTGATTGAGAAGATAAGCAATGGTTAAGTCATGATGTTTAAACTGTGAAAGAGCTAATACATTTGTTTAAACAAAATGGTACATAAAATAGGCATATCTGTCTCTGATGATCTTAACCTTTTTGTAGACTTGTATTGGTATACCAGTGTCTGGTGTTACTTGTGTCTATCAGACACAAAAGATGGGGTTGATGTACGAGCAACAAGGAATGAGCTATGAAAAAATGGAAAAATCCATAAAATTTAATTTAGGGCCAACTCTTTAACTCAACTTAGGTTGGCACAAAGGGGATTTAAAGCTGTCCTGAAGAGGCAGTTGGCTATTCCCCTATCATAAAGGAATACTCTGGTGGCAAAAAGCATGCATATGCTGCTCCCCCCTCCTTTTGGGTATGGAGGTAGGCCAGATGGGGCGTGGTCAATGTGCTGAACTCTAGCAATTCCTTGCTAGCAAAAGAAGTCCCTAAGGGGCAATTTCTGTTTGCATAAATTAGAGCAGCCCTGTGGCTGCTCTAACTAAAATAATACCTAGTTCTTGTGTAGCACTTTCTGTCAGTAGATCTCAAAGCACGCTATAAAGAAGGTCAGTATCATTATCCCCTTTTTACAGATAGGGAAACACAGAGAACAGAAGTCATTTTGCCCAGTGTCACTGAGTAGGCCAAGGGCAGAGCCAGAAAGACTCAGTGCTCTATCTACTAGGACACATTGCTTTCCGAAGACTGGTTTACGAGAGGGCCTGCACTGGTATTGGGGGAGATGCAAAGGTAGCTTAAAGTCACCTTTGTCTTCCTGTCCCTTCAGCTGTTGTGGATCATGCCGTTAACATCTGTTCTATTTATAATATAAACCAAAAATTGTTTATACCTTCACCCACCAAAAGTATCACATGAGACATCAATGAATATTGATTATTATCCATGAAGCTTTTGAGGAAAGGGGGATTTCACCTCTCTGTGCATCCCAGAGAAAACGTTCATCTTGGAGAAAGGAAAATGAAAGTAATGTTTATGGTGAGTTATTCCATTAGCTCTTCATCTTCTGTAATCCCCGATTGATTTCAGGTGTTTAAATGATTGTATCTTCCCACAATTCTGTTGGGTACAAGACCCCAGCATCCACAGATTTAGCTGAAAAATAGTCTCATTCATTCTACTTCCTGAAACTGAGGTCAGGTAATTAAAGTGCTTTATGAGACTCCTGCAGAATTTCCTGTTTGTTCTCTGAACAGTTTAACAAACAAGCAAAGTATTTTATTCGTTTACATCATGGGGTAGAGCTATAGGAAGGTGACTGAACTTTTATAGTAGGGTTGCAAATGACTTTTGAGATATTTTTCCTTGTGTTATCTCAGGCTGCTGTAGTGTATTGATTTTTGCTTTTTCTCTAAGGGGCTAAAAGTTTTCAGCAATGACACTGAAGCCAGCTCTGATAATTGATTATCCGTTACCTCCTTGTTGGTTATTTTCCCTCATGCCCTTCAAATGGAGGAAGGATGTGATATTTCTAGTTGGTTTAGCATAAAGGGCTCTTTGCTGATCTACAATATATTAATTTGTGTAACCTTAATAAAAGGGCTTATTCTTTTTTTTTTTTAATGCACAAACTTTTCTGGTATGTCATGTGAGAGAGCTTATCCTAGAAAATACTATTTTGTAGGTTTTGCCTTTGAGCTCTGTGGTTTATGTTAAAATATTTTTAAAAAAGTAACCTCTTTTAAAAAGCTTGTTAGGAAGATATTTATTGCACTGTAACACTTTCTGGTGTACTGATATTGTACAACCATTGTACACCAGTGCAGCTGCAGTGCTTCAGTGAAGATGCTACTATGCCGATGGGAGAGCTTCTCCCATCAGCATAGTTAATCAACCTCCATGAGAAGTGGTAGTTATGTTGACAGGAGAAGCCCTCCCATCAGAACAAGAAGCAATGATCTCAAGTTGCAATGGGGCAGATCTAGGTTGGATATTAGGAAACACTATTTCACTAGGAGGGTGGTGAAGCACTGGCATGGGTTACCTAGGGAGGTAGTGGAATCTCCACCCTTAGAGGTATTTAAGGCCCGGCTTGACAAAGCCTTGGCTGGGATGATTTAGTTGGTGTTGGTCCTACTTTGAGCTGGGGGTTGGACTAGGTGACCTCCTGAGGTCTCTTCCAACCCTAATATTCTGGGGGTTAGGTTAGTATAGTTGCATCGCTCAAGGGTGTGGATTTTTCACACTCCTGAGTGACGTAGTTATACTAATGTAAGTTTGTAGTGTAGACATGGCCTGTTAAAGTGGTGTCCCTTCCGTGGAATAGAAATGAATTTATAATGAAAAGAACGCTCAGATTCTCTTTTAGTAGCTCATTTACCAATTTAAAATATGTTGGGAACTTCTCTACAGCAAAAGTATTTATGTATCACTCTGCTACATAAGCTGCCCTCCTCATAGATCATATTTACATATGTTACCCCTTTTTTGACCCATGTGGCTAGCCAAAAATTCAATGCAGTTTGGTTTATTTATGAAGAGTCTACAAAGTGCTGTGTCTCTCAACAGAGAAGGAACCAAATAGCAGGAAACAACTTCTTTTGCTCACAGCACCAAGAGCACTCTTGTCAGCCTGCATCCCTGACCCAAAAACCTTTCCCCAGGTTTCTTCCAGGGTGATATACCATCCTTTCAGCTGCTCCTTCAGGGTGTCTGTGTGTCTCCCTGGTCCTCTGTGGTCTGTCTTTTTATACACAACACAATCCCCTCTCCCCGACACACATACAAAAATCTCTGGTCGGATTCACATAGCCCTTTGGTCTTTGGCGGGGGCTTATGAATAATTTATTCTTAATTATGTTAACTGAAGGGTGCATTCTCACCCATCAATTTCAGCAAGGTTTTAAGGAGACCCATAACAGGGTTTTGCCCAGCTCATAACGTTATTAATGACTGGAAGACCCACAAACTGTCAAAAGAAAGTAAATACAGAATGTTACCAAAGTGTATTGAAAGGCCATAATTCTCCCTTGATGGCCATTAACATTTTGAGGTATGAGGTATTGCTCAGAAGAGAACATTGTTTGTTTTCTCTACTCAGAGAATCTAGATGGTGTCCTTTTATCCTAAGGAATGCTTTTTTGGACAGCAGTTTCTGAGCTTTCTAGGCTAGTTAGTGTCAGTGATTCATTTTGTACATGAATGAAGATGTACAGATGAGGTATTTGGAAATGAATCCCATTTCTTATTACTCAGAAAAATGTGGGAATACAGTTCATGGATTGGTATAGTCATTCATTTTCCTAGAAAAGCTACAGATCTTTATTTCCAGTAGAGCACAGTCCAGGATATAAAAATGATTCATTGGTCTTAGGAATGGAGCTTTGGAAAGTTCCTCGAAGTATCCTGAGTAGTCTGAGAAGAGAGGTGAAATCTCCTCTTCCACTAGTTTATAAAAAATACGTTATCTTTTTTTGTAGTAACTCATTTATCATCTTCAAAAGATCATCAAAGACAAATTGCAGTTTAAAGGAAGAGAAATTAGATACTGACTCTTCTCTTCTGGCTCATATTCCATTACTTCTCACGCAAAAGGGAACATTAATCCAGAAGCACATCTGTGATTGCAATAACAAATTAACAAAGAAGATTTAATCTGAGCCACATATTATAGAGGGATGTTTAAAGAGCATGAAGTCTGAATTAAGGGATTTTTGGCACATAACTGGTGTAGTGAAACAGTGACTGGTCTGGAGCATGGAGGATCCAAAAGGAGAGAACAACATGCAAATTAAGCCAAATAATTAAGCAATTTAAGGATTCATCTGGGCAACATTGAGAGTTCATTTAGAGAAGCAAACTGCATGTTATTGCTGCTCCAGAGACTGTTGAACTGTCAAGTGTAGTCAGGATATTAAGTGCATCTATTTGGGTATATGAGAGTTCTTAAATTTCTCAGAGTTTGAAGCTCAGAATATCTTTTGATGTCTAGAACAAATTCCAGTTAGTCCTTGGCTACACTACTCAGACTCCAAGATCTTGAAATCAAATGACGTAACTTTTATAATATTGATGGTTGGTATTACGAATGGTATCTTAAACCACAGTGACCTGAGCCAAAGGTTCACATTCCCTAAGGGCTACGGAATCAGAATTAGCAGGGTGAGAACCACTATTAGAAATATCATTAGGTTTGGAGACTCTAGGAGCACATGAGGAATGAGAGCACTGACCACAACAACGTTAACAAGTTGTCAATCGTCCTTTTATTAACCATTTTATTAATCAGGTGAACAAAGCCTCAACTGCCAAGGCATACACAGAGAGAAATAAACCATAAACTGTCTAACATCAAAGCTTTTATACACCAATCTCTATAGTACCTTTGGGGATGCAAGTATCTCTCCACAGGTGATCATTTGTGGAGGGTTTCCTCATGGATTCTTCCTCCCTATTCATGCTGGTGAGTACCTCTTTTATTCTGTTACACCCATGCCCATAACCCTTATGCATTGGCATGAGGATTGAAACCTGTTTTCTGGACTTCCCATAAATGTTGGGGTGCCCCGCTTCTCATTGGCTATCCTCTTTGTTCCCCATATCTTCATTAACATTTATGTCAATAAGTCCCCATGGTAAGGATTGCAGGATTTCCCATCTTGTTATAATTGGGGCATCTTGCAGTAGTGACAAGCACATGGTAGCATATTTTCCCAAACATCACCCATTAATACGTCTTTTATGATAATCTTGCAACTTTGCTGGTACAGAGTTACCCCTGGGTCAACTACTCAGGCCTGAAAGCAGTTGACATAATGCCTGATATGGGTCAGCTCAAATTTGACAGGCCTCAAGCTTGCTTTACAGCCTTACTTATATCCCTTACCAATAATATATCCTTATCAATCCTATACCCCTGTAGTAGTATACTCCATGTTCCTACACTTATACCTACCACTTAAATCTATTCATCACACATTGATTACATATAAATTAACCACAACAATAGATAACACATTACATTATTATATAAAGAGATTAGCTACAATGAATTAATGCAAATGGCAGGATTGGAACTCCTTCCTAATTAGGAACTGTATGTTTTGAGGAATATGAAAGGACCTAATTTAGAGAGTGATGTTTGGAGAGCATGAAATATGGCTTGAAGGAGATATATGTGTATTTCATATAGGCTACTGAGCCCAGCTAGATTTTGGGTTGATGGGAAAGGCAACAAAGTATCTGAAATCCTACTTCAGTGGTACAAGTAAGTTATGTTGGTCTTTTGAAGCATTCTGTATGGATCTTTAGTGCTCTTCTACTTCAGTGAAATGAACAAGGGGCTTCAGTTCAGTTCCTAACGGACGTGTCCATATCCCCAGATCACTGCTGCAGTAATCACCATAGCACCACTAATTAGCAGCTAGAGCTGATCATTTTTTATCAAAATGTGTTGTCTTTCTGACTTCACCTTCTGCTTCGTTCCCTTCTCCTGAGGGCATTTTGCACCAAAAAATTAAAAATTCTGCACCAAAAAATTAAAAATTCTGCACACAATATTTTAAAATTCTGCAAGTTTTATTTGTCCATAAATAAATGCAGTGGCTACAGCATGGCAGTGGGGAGCACAGGCCACTGACTTGCTGAAGGTGTGAGATCACCCTGCAGCCCCCGCACCTCCCACCCCCAAGACACGGACTCAGGGGTGAGGCTGCCCCAACCCTGACACAGCACAAGGCCTGGGCCTGCCCCAGAAACACCCTGGAGCCCTGCCCCTCTGCACCAGGCACACTAGAGGTGAGGTAGGCAGCTCAACCAGGCAGGATCCAAGTGTGGAGGGGCTCAGTGTGGGGTGAGAGGAGTCTGTGTGGGACAATCTGGGTGCAGGCAGCTCAGTGGGGTGTGTAGGTGTGGGGGGATCTGGATGCCCAGAGGTTCATTGAGGGGGTTCCAGGTGCAGGTGCAATGGGACTCTGCAGGGGTTTCCAGGTGAAGGTGGTTGGGGGTCAGTGGAAGGGTCTGGGTGTGGGGGTCTCATCGAGGGGGGGGGGGAGAGATCTGGGTGCTGGGGGAGTGAGGATTGGTGGGGTGGAGATCTGGGTGCAGCTAGTTGTGGGTCACTGGTATGGGGGTCTGGATGTGGGGGACAGGCTGTTGCAGGGGGTGGGGCATCAGGGTGGGGGTTTGAGTGTAGGGAGTTCAGTGGGGGGTTGTCTGGGTGCAGGGGAGCTCCAGATGCAGGGGTTGAGGTTTAGTGGGGTGGGGTTTAGATATATAGGGCTAGGAGGGTTCTGGATGTACCCAGTGAGGCTTGGCAGGGGTGTCTGGGTATGGGAGGTCCGGAAGCATGGAGCTTGGGTGGGTGAGGGAGCAGCTCCCTGTACAGTGACCCCTTCTCTCACAGTTGAGGAGTGATGGGGGCAGGAACCAGGGGAGGGTGTTGAGCTTCCTGCAGCTGAGGGAGGTTTCAGGTCCTGTCCTCTCCTGCCTCCAGCCCAGCCAGGACTAGCAGCTCAGGGTAGGAGCCACTGGCTGGGGTGTCCCCAGCCCTGCAGTGGTTTACTTCTCCGCCGGCTGCTCCAGTAACAATGGTCAATGATGGGATATTAAAAGTTACTACAGAGAACTTTTTTCCGGAGGGTCTGGCTGGAGAATCTTGCTCGCATGCTCGGGGTTCAGCTGATCGCCATATTTGGGGTCGGGAAGGAATTTTCCTCCAGGGTAGATTGGCAGAGGCCCTGGAGGTTTTTCGCCTTCCTCCGCAGCATGGGGCAGGGGTCGCTTGCTGGAGGATTCTCTGCGACTTGAAGTCTTTAAATCATGATTTGGGGACTTCAACAGCTGAGTCAAGGGAGAGAATTATTCCAGGAGTGGGTGGGTCAGCTTTTGTGGCCTGCATCATGCGGGAGGTCAGACTAGATGATCATAATGGTCCCTTCTGACCTTAAAGTCTATGAGTCTATGAGGTGCCTGAAATGATGCACCTGCTCTGCTAAGGAGTGTTGTGTGACTGCTCTTGCAGCTTCCCTTTGCTTCCCTGTCAGAAAGTAATTTTTCTGTGGGAAAGCAAAGAAATCTGCGGGTGACATGAATTCTGTCCATGCACAATGTGTGCAGAATTCCTCTGGGAGTAGTTCCTTCCAACCGCTTTGGTTCTGCCTCCTTGGGAGAGGAAATTGCCATGCTGAGACAGGAGAGTGTGAGGATCAGGGGGCCGATGACAGGTGGACAGATTTCAGAGTTGACTTCACAGTCTACTGATCCCAACCCTCCGATTTCCCCCACGTATGCCCCCATGGACCTGAGCACACCTGGACATCCCCCTTCTCCCAAACCAGCTCCCCACTACTGCCAGGGCCCAACAGCAACTTATTTATTTTGATGCTCTGCTATCTCCCATCTGTTTGTGGTTTCTTCTTCCCCCTCTCGCAACACAGCATATGGGTTGTATGGCAAGGGGCACAGGTACTCCTCTCTCAGGACAGGACAGGCAGACAAGAACTCAGCACTTTGAGAAATGATCAAGGAGTTGTTTAATTCTGATAAATGTGAACCTTCAAGGAGTGTAATGTTCATTGTAAACCTTTTCCCTCCCCATGCCCAGATGCTAAAAGGATGGGTGCCTTATAAATGTGTGCAATAATAAGCAACCTTCAAAGGGGTGGAGAGGAGACACTTGTAGGGTGCTGACGTTATTGTCAGGTTCATTATTCAGTTACAGGTTTGGGGAAGTGTGCTGGAGTCCTGGACATGTGGGGGTCTAGGGGTGGTGGAGTGTGCTAAAGGATTTGGCTGTTGGGAAAATATATTGCAAGATGTGTGGTGAATACAATTTGCATTGTGTGAGAAGCTGCTGCGCATAGCCCTTGACTTACCTAGTCAGTGTTTGAATTTGATTTACTGTGTTCATTTTTACAGTATGGTGATCCTTCTTTGTGCAGAAGGCAGCATTAAAAATGGATCATAGTATACTCTGTCACTAGAGGAAGGGAAATGAACTTTACTTTTAACACTATGCATGATGGATCATCTACTAAATGTGAATCTTTATATGAGAGAGTTTATCAAAGAAGTTTGCCTAGTTTTTAAATTGGTGGTTATCATCAGCTGCTTGTTCCCATTACAATTACTCAGATTGCAGAGGATCTTCTGTAACAAGTTCTGTTTAATAACTAAGACTACCCAGATAGAAAGCTATTGCTTTCTCACTGCCTGCTCTGTTAAGTTTTTGTGTTGTAAGACTTCACTGTAAAATAACATATTTGTTTTTCCTGCAGAGGCTTAGGCAAAGCATTGTATAAGCAGAGCAAAATGTGTTTCAAGAATGATGTATTTTTCATTTGTCTGTTTGATAGCAAAGTGAACAGGTGTGAGTCTCTCTAAGGTGCCACAAGTACTCCTGTTATTTTTGCGGATACAGACTAACACGGCTGCTACTCTGAAAGGTGTGAGTCAAACATGCAGAATAAATACTGTATAATAACTATGAATTTTACTTTTAACAAAATCTAGTCTGTTTCATCTTAATGTCACCTGTTAGTGAAATGTCAGGTTAGGACACGACTCCTGACACAGGGCACTCCCCGTACAGCCACCAGACTGTTCTGAGTAGACCTGACTGCTGGGTTCCATGTGCTTCTAACCAGGCTGTTCCTAGCTATGGGTCTATATGTCACACTCCCAGGCTAGAACCTCTTGTCTGAGCCCTGGCCTACACTACGAGTTTAGGTCGACTTTAGCAGGGTTAAATCGAATTAAGCCTGGACACGTCCACACGATGAAGCCCTTTCTTTCGACTTAAAGGGCCCTTTAAACCGGTTTCTTTACACCACCTCCGACGAGGGGATTAGCGATAAAATCGGCCTTAGCGGGTCGGAATTGGGGTAGTGTGGACGGAATTCGACGTTATTGGCCTCCGGGAGCTATCCCACAGTGCTTCATTGTGACCGCTCTGGACAGCACTCTCAACTCAGATGCACTGACCAGGTAGACAGGAAAAGCCCCGCGAACGTTTGAATTTCATTTCCTATTTGCTCAGCGTGGAGAGCACAGGTGACCACGCAGAGCTCATCAGCACAGGTAACCGTGATGGAGTCCCAGGATCGCAAAAGAGCTCCATCATGGACCGAACGGGAGGTACGGGATCTGCTCGCCATATGGGAGATGAATCAGTGCTAGCTGAACTCCGTAGCAGTAAACGAAATGGCAAAATATTAGAAAAGGTCTCCAAGGCCATGAAGAACAGAGGCCATAACAGGGACACACAGCAGTTCCGCGTGAAAATTAAGGAGCTAAGGCAAGCCTACCACAAAGCCAGAGAAGCAAACGGAAGGTCCGGGGCAGAGCCGCAAACATGCCGCTTCTACGCGGAGCTGCATGCCATTCTAGGGGGTGCAGCCACCACTGCCCCAATCGTGTGCTATGACTCCGTCACTGGAGAAACACACAGGGAAGCGGGTTCGGGGTACGAGGAAGATGAGGATGGAGATAATGTAGATAGCTCACAGCAGCAAGGAAGCGGAGAAACCGGTTTCCCCAACAGCCAGGATATGTTTATCACCCTGGACCTGGAACCAGTAACCCCCGAACTCACCCAAGGCGTGCTCCCAGACCCTGAGGGCACACAGGGGACCTCTGGTGAGTGTACCTTTGTAAATATTACACATGGTTTAAAAGCAAGCGTGTTTAATGATTAATTTGCCCTGGCAATCGCGGCCAGTACAGCTACTGGAAAAGTCTGTTAACGTGTATGGGGATGGAGCGGAAATCCTCCAGGGACATCTCCAGAAAGCTCTCCTTCATGTACTCCCAAAGCCTTTGCAAAAGGTTTCTGGGGAGGGCTGCCTTATCCCGTCCGCCATGGTAGGACACTTTACCACGCCAGGCCAGTAGCACGTAGTCTGGAATCATTGCATAACAAAGCATGGCAGCGTATGGTCCCGGTGTTTGCTGGCATGCAGACAACATCCATTCCTTATCTCTCTTTGTTATCCTCAGGAGAGTGATATCATTCACGGTCACCTGGTTGAAATGGGGCAATTTTATTAAGGGGACATTTTATTCAGAGGTGCCCCTTCCTGCTCTGCTGAACAGAAATGTTCCCCGCTGTTAGCCACGCAGTGGGGGGGAGGGGTGAAGTGATCATCCCCGAGAATTGGGTGTGGGGGAGAGGGGGGTTAGTTGGGTTTGTGCTGCATGTTAACCCGGAAACCGCAGCCCCTCCTTTTACATTGCAAACCCATTTTAAATGGCCAACCCAATGGGTGCTTGATATGGGAAATGAGGGCGCTGCTGTTTGAAACCATTCCCACATGTTAAGAAGGTTAAAAAAGCCAAAAGACTGTGGCTTACCATGGCTGCCTGCAAGCCGAATTCTGTTGCCTGGCACTGCGTGAGTGATCTCTCGCACCAAACCGGCAGGCCCTCAATATAAGAGGAAAAATGTGACCTTGTAACGAAAGCACATGTGCTGTGTAATGTGAACAGCAAAATTTAACGTGAAAGAGTGTACCCATTGTTCTCTAAAATGTGTCTTTTTTAACCATCTCTCCCTTCTCCTCCACCAGCTGCAAATGTTTCTCCTTCACAGAGGTGTGGAAGGAAACTTTCTGTACCCAAACAAAAGAGTGAGAACTCAGTTTTTCTCCGACAATTTGGGGGCTCGTCCGGGATCTAGTGAAGATTAGAAGGAGAAAACGGCGGACGCGGGATGATATGTTCACGGAGCTCCAGATGTCCTCTCATGCTGACAGAGCACAGCAGAATGCGTGGAGGCAGTCAATGTCAGACTACAGAAAAGCACAGTATGAACGAGAGGAGAGGTGGCGGGCTGAATCACGGGATGAACAGAGCAAGTGGTGGGCTGAAGAGGATAGGTGGCGTCAGCTTGCAGACAGAAGGCAAGAGTCGATGCTCCGGCTGCTGGAGCATCAAACTGATATGCTCCAGCGTATGGTTGAGCTGCAGGAAAGGCAGCAGGAGCAGAGACCGCCGCTACAGCCCCTGTGTAACCAACAGCCCTCCTCCCCAAGTTCCATAGCCTCCTCTCCCAGACGCCCAAGAACACGGTGGGGGGGCCTCCGGCCACCCAGCCACTCCACCCCAGATGATTGCCCGAGCATCAGAAGGCTGGCCTTCAATAAGAGTTAAAGTTTTAAACTGCAGTGTGTCCTTTTCCTTCCCTCCTCCCCCACCCATCCCGGGCTACCTTGGCAATTATCCCCCTAGTTGTGTGATGAATTAATAAAGAATGCATGAATGTGAAGTAACAATGACTTTATTGCCTCTGCAAGCGGTGCTCGAAGGGGAGAGGGGAGGGTGGGGTGGTTGGTTTACAGGGGAGTAGAGTGAACCGGGTGTGGCGGGGAGGCGGAGGGTTCATCAAGGAGAAACAAACAGAAGTTTCACACCGTGGCCTGGCCAGTCACAAAACTGGTTTTCAAAGCTTCTCTGATGCGCACCGCGCCCTGCTGTGCTCTTCTAACCGCCCTGGTGTCTGGCTGCGCGTAATCAGCGGCCAGGCGATTTGCCTCAACCTCCCACCCCGCCATAAATGTCTCCCCCTTACTCTCACAGATATTGTGGAGCGCACAGCAAGCAGCAATAACAATGGGGATATTCTTTTCGCTGAGGTCTGAGCGAGTCAGTAAGCTGCGCCAGCGCACTTTTAAACATCCAAATGCACATTCCACCACCATTCGGCACTTGCTCAGCCTGTAGTTGAACAGGTCCTGACTACTGTCCAGGCTGCCTGTGTACGGCTTCATGAGCCATGGCATTAAGGGGTAGGCTGGGTCCCCAAGGATCACGATAGGCATTTCAACATCCCCAACGGTTATTTTCTGGTCCGGGAAGAAAGTCCCTTCCTCCAGCTTTCGAAACAGACCAGAGTGCCTGAAGACGCGAGCATCATGTACCTTTCCCGGCCATCCCACGTTGATGTTGGTGAAACGTCCCTTGTGATCCACCAGGGCTTGCAGCAGCATTGAAAAGTACCCCTTGCGGTTTATGTACTCGGTGGCTTGGTGCTCCGGTGACAAGATAGGGATATGGGATCCGTCTATGGCCCCACCACAGTTTGGGAATCCCATTGCAGCAAAGCCATCCACTATGGCCTGCACGATTCCCAGAGTCACTACCCTTGATATCACCAGGTCTTTGATTGCCCTGGCAACTTGGATCACAGCAGCCCCCACAGTAGATTTGCCCACTCCAAATTGATTCCCGACTGACCGGTAGCTGTCTGGCGTTGCAAGCTTCCACAGGGCTATCGCCACTCGCTTCTCAACTGTGAGGGCTGCTCTCATTCTGGTATTCTGGCGCTTCAGGGCAGGGGAAAGCAAGTCACAAAGTTCCATGAAAGTGCCCTTACGCATGCGAAAGTTTCGCAGCCACTGGGAATCGTCCCACACCTGCAGCACGATGCGGTCCCACCAGTCTGTGCTTGTTTCCCGGGCCCAGAATCGGCGTTCCACGGCATGAACCTGCCCCAGTAACACCATGATTTCCACATTGCTGGGGCCTGTGCCTTGTGAGAGGTCTATGTCCATGTCAATTTCCTCATCACTCTCGTCGCCGCGCTGCAATCGCCTCCTCGGCTGGTCCTGGTTTTGCTTTGGCATGTCCTGGCTCTGCATATTCTCCAGGACAATGCGCGTGGTGTTCATAGTGCTCATAATTGCCGCGGTGATCTGAGCGGGCTCCATGATCCCAGTGCTAGCTATGGCGTCTGGTCTGAAAAAAGGCGCGAAACTAGTATCTGACGGACAGAGGGAGGGAGGGGCGAGTGACGACATGGCGTACAGGTACAGGGAATTAAAATCAACCAAGGTGGCTGTGCATCAGGGAGAAACACAAACAACTGTCACACAGAATGGCCCCCCAAAGATTGAACTCAAAACCCTGGGTTTAGCAGGCCGTTGATTTCACGGAGGGAGGGGGAAGCAAATGAATACAGAACAAATCTATTTTTTACATCTTAAGCTGGCAGACGACGGTGCAGCATGACTGATAGCCCTCGGCATCTTCTGGGTGCTTGGCAGAAAATACTGGGCGCTTGGCAGAAAATAGCATACTACGACTGATAGCCATCATCGTCATTGGGAAGGCTGAGTCTCCAGGAGACAAAATGAAGAATCAGATGCCCAGAGTGGAAGGGTGCCTCTGATCGACCTGAAATATGACGAAGATGGATACCAGTCGTAATATACCATCTTCTACCAAAAGGCAAGGGGCTGCTGCTGTGTAGCAATGCAGCCCCACGTCTGCCAGCCCCACGTCTGCCAGCACCCAGATCGCCCTCGGCCTCTTCTGGGTGCTTAGCAGAAAATACTGGGCGCTTGGCAGAAAATGGCATACTACGACTGATAGCCATCATCGTCATTGTGAAGGCAGCAGAATATGACTGGGGAGATGGGGGACTGGGGGACATACGGAGTTCCAGCCACTGCTGTACGACGACGACGGTTACCAGTCGTAATACACCATCTACTGCCAAAAGGCAAAAGGCAAGGGGCTGGTGCAATGCAGCCCTACGGCTGCCAGCACCCAGATCGCCGATGAAGGCTACCAGTCATGCTGCACCGTCTACCGCCAAAAGGCAGTTAGCTGCTGCTGCTGTGTAGCAATGCAGTACCACGTCTGCCGGCACCCAGATGACATATGGTGACGGTGAGCTGAGCTGAGTGGGCTCCATGCTTGCCGTGGTATGTTGTCTGCACAGGTAACCCAGGTAAAAAGGCACGAATCTATTGTCTGCCGTTGCTCTGACGGAGGGGGAGGGGCCTGACGACATGTACCCAGAACCCCCCGTGACACTGTTTTGCATCATTCAGGCATTGGGATCTCAACCCAGAATTCCAATGGGCGGCGGAGACTGCGGGAACTGTGGGATAGCTACCCATAGTGCAATGCTCCGGAAGTCGACGCTAGCCTCGGTACTGTGGACGCGGTCCGCCGACTAGAGCACTTAGAGCATTTTATGTGGGGACACACACAATTGGCTGTATACAACCAATTTCTATAAAACCGGCTTCTATAAATTCGACCTAATTTCGTAGTGTGGACATACCCTGAGTCTGAGTCTTTCCTTGGGATGTGGGATTCTTCAGTCCAGCACCTTAGACCCCTGAACCAGTGTCTCAGCCCTCCTGAGGCTCCCAGTTGTTTACATACCTGCCCTCCGCCTCTGCCTCCGCCCACCGAATCCCACCTAGCTGTGGTCACTCTGGCTTCTAGTTTAACTTCTTTTGGGGACAACATGGCATGAAAGCAAGGAACACAAGCTTAGCAAAAGAATGTCTTAACCACATTCACTTCACACTTAAAAGCATTTGAGAGTTACAGCTCTTTGAAAAAATAAAAGTCTTGAGAAGCCCCTCCCTGTGACTAATTTCACCTTTTACACATAAGGCTGAGGTTTGTCAGCATTCAGACTGGGCACAGTGCCTTCTGCTCGCACTCTCTCTCTCTCTCTCTCTCTCTCTCTCTCTCTCACACTTTCAGCTTCCATGTACCAATGATTGTCCCACTGCCCAGAGACTCAACCTCCCCCCTTCAGTATAGTCTCTCTCCTTTTAACATGTGCCCAGGCTGAGAAGCTGCATATCCATCAGCCATTCTGCTGTCCTTCTTAGAAAATCCATTGTTCCATGGTGTTTGTTCAGCAGCTGAGGGAAAAATGGCCCTACATTGGGTTGTGGTGGCTTCTCAGTGATAGTCCTTCAATGAGGCGACAAACACTTTCCCTACTCGCAATAGACTGTTGTACGTATGTTCAGCACGTAGAACTAAGTGATTACAAGACAAAATGGAGTTCACAATTTGGTGCAGACGCATCCTTCTCTGTCACAAGTATATGATTTTTTTCCTTTCTTGGCAAACCTGAATTGTCTTCTCCCTTGTGCAATTCATCTTCAAAGTAGGTGTCTATTGAAAATAAATGCAGTGCACTATATTTTTCTCCAAATGTGTTCTGTCCTCTGTTGCTTATGCTCTTTAGCACTGGCCACTGGGACCATAACAATCAGGAAATAAAATAACTTGGAAGGAATACACTAAAATGAAAGATGATATTGTAGATGACATTGGGTTATTTCACTTGCATCTTGAGATAACCATTGCAGCTTTATCATCCTCCTTGGGAGGCTTCATTTCCACTGCAGCACATAAACTATTGTCATTTTTCTGTTTTTACAACCAAATGAACATTGTGGAGGAATATCTTTAGCTGTTCACAGAAGCCTAAAGTTTTGTCATAAAATAAGTAAAAGTCTAACTCTTTATTCTAGAGATAATTTCTTTTAAATGGTCCCTAGTAAAGGTAAATGTCTATAACTTGTCTTTCTTGGTCATCAATGGGAAAAGAACTCTGCAACCCTGGAAGCTATAGCAGACTCATTGTAGGTGGTGGGGAGGGATAGCTCAGTGGTTTGAGCATTGGCCTGCTAAACCCAGCATTGTGAGTTCAATCCTTGAGGGGGCCACTTAGGGATCTGGGGCAAAAATCGGTACTTGGTTCTGCTAGTGAAGGCAGGGGCTGGACTCGATGACCTTTCAAGGTCCCTTCCAGTTCTATGAGATAGGTATCTCTCTCTCTCTCTCTCTCTCTCTATATATATATAGTTGAGGCACAGAGCAGGACAGTTGGTACACACTGAACAATGGGTTATGTTTCTACTTATTGCAGGGATTCAGGTGAGGTTTTCTTATCTCTGACAGGATGTTTCATGTTGTTATAGCAAATCATAGGATTGGGCCCTGCCCTGCCCTATGGAAGGTGAACACTTACTCCTAATCATAGTGGTTATTAGTCTAAGTGTTCACAGGATTGGGTCCCTCTTTCATATTTCATTAGTCTTACTCCAACAACTTGTGTTTTAGATATCCCTGAATGGTGTTTTTATCTCAAAGCCTGCTGTGAAAATAGGGTATTGATTTACCTATTTTTAGCTTATATACTTAGGCTTTACCTTAATGGGACAGCCATTTTAGGAATGAGGTTGGGCTCTCTGCTCAGTTGAATACTAATAAACAACAACAACAAAAGAAAACACTTGACAGTTTAAAAGTTTAACTTTCTGAAGTTTCTGTGGATTCCTGTATGCTTGGCCAGAAACACTTTGATATGGTTTAGTATAGTTCCTCGTGGGATGATCACGAAAGTTACAGTTTGACTGTTGAATTAAATCTTTGGGCCCAATTCTTCTCTTACATCAGCAACTCAGTAGAGTTACAACAGTGTAAAATCAATGTGAGTGGGAAATCATGCTCCCTAGCTCTAATTCTGTTTTCAAGAGCAAAATTGATTCATGCTGTTCCGATTGTCTGTTTCAGATAGTTAATATTTATTTTGAAAAGATTAAGAAGGATGCCTCTTGAAAAGGATGTAGTAAAGTAGTCTTTCCCCAAATAGGCATGGTGCCCTCATGTGTTTTCCTGCACAGAGGTCATGAAACCTTAGTCCAGAGCCTTAGCTGGTCTAAATTGTCATGGCTCCATTGACTTCATGAGAGAGAACTCCACTGGGATAGATGAAAGTTTCCTCCCAGGTTGAGGGATTTGCCTGCCCTGCCTACATAAGAATTTGTATGGCGCTCCACCCTTTAAACCTAAACATGGATCTTGGGATGCCTACAGAGAGCAAGAACGTCTTTGGATGCTGTCCCAAGTGGAGCCAACTGTCTGCAATGAAATCTATCAACGGGGGGTAGGGTTGCCAGTTTTGGTTGGACGCATTCCTGGAGGTTTCATCACATGACATATTCTTTAATTAGAGATTAATCTTTAATTCCTGGAGACTCCAGAACAATTCTGGTGGGCTGGGATTGCAGATATATAGAGGGATCTCTGATGAGTGGAATTTTGGTTGGAAATCTGAGGTGAAGCAAGATGCATTCAGCAGCTCTTCCCTGGCTCCTCTCACTCTCTCCCCTCCTGAATCATGGAACCCCAACTCCACAGCAGGGCTACTGTGGTGGCTGAAAAGCAAGAGGAAAGGCATCAGAGCTGCTGCTCTCCCCACCCTTACTGCTTTGGGCCCAACATGCCACATGTAGCTACTGTGTACATCTAATAGAGGGATAGCATGTGGCCCACAGTTTGTGAACAACCCTTAGCTGTGTCTATGGCGGACTTACAGTTTGGGAAGCAGAAATGGAAGGGGGAAGTTATGAATGTTTGTGGACTTCAAATTGCCTAAGTATAATAGGAGAGGAGAAAGTCCTAGATTGGATATGATGCCTTTCCAGACATTAAGGGGAAAAATGGTGTAAACTTCTTTTTACTGTGCATTTTTGTGCACATTTATCATCCCATAAAGGTTGGGATTGCAAGTATTTTTGATGTCTCAGAAAGAAAATCTTTTTCTTTTTTCTTTCTTTTTTTTTTTTTAAGTGTTGTGAAGAATTTCTTCAGGTTCCTACATTGAACTCATCCATGTCAAAGTGTTAAAGGACTGTGGTTCTTTGCTGCTTCCTTAAAAATGAATTATGTTTAAAAACCCTGTGTTCTCTTTAGCTATTAGTTATTTACTTCCAGAGGGATGCGTGCACTGCACTTCACAAAACACAGTAGAGTTCCCTACCCTAAGGAACTTGCAAAACAATATCAACTAAATCTAAATATTTATTCTCTTGGTCTGCATGAAATATCATTTGGTTCTATAGATGTTTGCACGGAGTATTCCGTGTTTGTTTCATTTCCTATGGTTTTAGTTTAGAAAGAAGTTTTTAATAGGAGAGAGAAATATTCCTAGGGTGGAAAGTAGTGCAAACCATTTGTAATACTCTGTTGTAATTATCTTAAACAGATACGCTTGTTGGAGAACTTGTGTTTTGTTGAGTTGCATTTTAGTTATCACTCTGATTCCCCAGGTAGTCTTGGCTCTGATGGATCTTCTTACACTTCTCTCTTTTAGGTAGGTGCTACCATATGTTGTGAGGATATGTAATCCAACATAGAAGTTTGACACCTGTAAACATACTTTTCAACCTTCCAGGGTCCCGATGTAGAACATCTGTGTGTGACAAATAAGGGACACAGATGTCCCTTGTACAGAAAACTTAAAATGATGTGGGATTTAGGCCCCGTAGTGTAAGTCTTTCTATAACCTAAGTTCCTTAATTCTGAATTCCTGATTGAAAAAGAGAAAGAAACCCAGATTTGTGTGGAACATAGTTAATTTTGGTGTCTATGCAAATGAGGAACATTTGGGAGGTAGACCTGTGAGGTAATGCATATGTCTGACCTTGATTATTTGTGTTTAATTGTTTTCAGGAGCTTAGAGGAGAAAAATAAACATGATCCTACCCTTATAGTGAATGTTTGTACTTCTTACAGAGATCAAAAACCAATGTGTGCCAGGATGCCCACATCAGAAGCATACCATTGAGCTTCCCTAAATGTCCTCAAGGGAATGGTCAGATCTGGAACTGACTGGGGCCCTGTTAATTCTTCTGTTACCCTTGGTTTAAGGTTACCCAGGACACACACTGTCTTTATTAGTTTCTCCCCAGACCCCCAGCAGCCCACGTGTGTGTGTGTGTGTGTGTGTTACACACACGCACTTGGATCTCTTCCTTTTCTTTGCCTTCCCTGAGAGGGCATCCTTTGGTCTGGCCCACTGCTCAGGCAGCTCGGCCTCCAAATAAGTATCCATTTTCTCCACCGCCTCACCAGCACTGGCCAGAACCACTTGACCCAAATTTGTACTCCCACAGGCAGAATATGCAGAAATTGCTCCTGAACCACTAGGTCTGTGATTTTTTTCTGTGGGGTTTGTCTCTGGAGCCAGCCAATGGCTCATGCGGTCCCAAAACTGTTGGGCTATTATCCATGGTCATACTCTCTGTGGGAATAGTTTGACCAGAAACTTTTGCTGATACCTCTCCTGAGTCAAGCCCAGCGAGCCCCAAATAGCTGCATATTAGCCCATCTGTTCATTACTCAGCCTGATATGCTGCCTGGGCCACTCCCATCAGGGGATCCTGTGGCCACCCAAGATGACTCCTCCCAGCTGGCCACACTGGCTACCTGCACAGATGTGCAGGAAGGCCTCAGTGTCATCTTCTGGACCCAGTTTTGCTGATCCAGCTACAGGCCTGCCTGAGGTACCCTTTCCTGATCATCAGATTTCTTAAAGCCTATTTCTCCAGCTGCTTTAGGAGCTGCTCCTGGTGCTCCGCCCTCTGCTACTGCTGTTCAGCAGCAAGCTGTGTCTCCTGCAGGTTTTCTAGAAGTTTACAGGTGGATGGGCTGGGTCTGCCTCTGCTGTTCCTGTGTTGCTGGCCTACTGCCATCAGGCATAGAATGTCTTCCATCTTTCATTCATAAATACCACCCCTCCTCCAAACAAAAGGGCGGGGGGAGGACACCAGAAAATGCTTGCTAGTTATCTCCCTTCTATCACTGGCTCTTCTGTATTTGTTCCAATATCCCCTTGATTCCAGGGATCTAGTGAGTGCCCACATTCTCTACTAGGTTGTCAATGCATCACCACTCCCTATATGCTTCTTTGTAGTGGAGCAAAACATTGCAGCTGCTCTACCTCAGTTTCTCAAATGGAGTTTCTAGCTTGCTCGGGTCATTTGTGGGTCTGCCTGCCAGCTTGGTCACAACAAAAATTCAGCCTTCTTCTGGGGTAGCAGAGTCCAGCGCCATAGTCCAAAAGAAACACAAAATAATGGAGTCTTTGTCCTAGGTGGACTTAATTCTCAGCCCTTCTGGTGGTGTTTGTCCCCTCACTTCCCTTCCGGTGGATCTGACTCTGCTGAATCCTGCTTAACAGCTGACAGGTCCAGGTACACACAGAGTCCCATGTCAGAGCCTACCTTCCTTCAATGAAGACAATGACAAGCAAGAATTTTATCAGTTCCTGGCCCCAACCTGGCTTCTCTCCCCAAGTTAGAGCTGTTGGTCTGCTCCCTTTCCCTGCCAGCTCCCAACTAAGCAGGCTGTCCCCTTTTTAGCCCCATCCTTCAGGCTTGATGTCCACTTCAGGTGTAGTGGTTGGGGCTGATGGAGCTCACAGCAGTTCATTGACCTTTTACAGGTCAGTGTGAGGTTTGTAAACCCCATCGCAGTGCTTACCACCTAAACCCGCAAACTGCCCTGTTGTACAATACTTTACTTTGACCACCAGATTATCAATTAGAATGTGACCTTGGTAAGTACTTGCTGAAAATAGTTACCATTTGGTGACCTGTCATAGTTGAAAGGAAATGGGGGTCTCAGTCCAGTTCCTAGTCGACAAGTGTCCATGTTAAAGTTGACACACATTGTCACTGTTACTGGCAATCTCAGCAGAGTTCCAGAGAATTGGCACAGATGCTGAACTAGTTATTCACCAGTAGAGGTGCTCCCACAGGTCAGGCTGGAGGCATTCTCGTAGGGTGGTGTTTGGGGATTGTTGTACATTCTTGTTCTAGGCATATAGGCTCTATCCAGCAAACACATAGACACCTGCTAAGTGCTTTGAAGAAAGCAGGTGTCTAAGTTCTTTGCTGAATGAGAGCTATAAGATTTGATTCAGAGTCAACAGCAATTTTCCATTTTGAATCAGGCCCACAGAACTTTAGGCTGGTATTTTCAAAGGAGCCTGATGAAGTTAAGCCCCCAACTCTTATTGAAAGTAAATGCCCAGTACCTTAATTCTCATAAGAACCACATCACTTGATTTTCACTAAGGTCAAACTTGGGGGAAAAAGTAAGTGTTCATTACCATATTGGGGTGATTGGCAGGTTCTTGTGATGTGTTAGGGATCCAAACCACTTTCAACTCAAAACAGCAAAGACTGAGTTAAACATGCACTAGATGAGTGTTAGCAAGGCCATGACAAAACCAAAGAGCTGTCTGCAAATCACAGAAGCAGAGCCAATTTCTAAATATTGAGTGATTTATCCACCAGTCAGAAATTAATTGCTGACTGAAATTTAAATGATATATCTATTTGGTTTCATTCTGAAGATTTTTGGTTCCATTTAGAGTTTTATTCTTGTTTATTTATCTTCCTAAGATTTTTGCTTCCCCTCTCCTCTTATTTCTTAACTTACATTAAGCACACATTATTTTGCCTTTGCACCGACTCATGTGGCTGTATTACAAATATTGCACATGACAACAACCAGACTTGCTTGGCTCTAGCCAACTCTGTCAAAATAAATGACATTCATCTTCCACATTTGCGTGTGTCCAGCTCTGAATAATACTTTTTCGTAGATTACTTTGCAACAAAAATATGCTCTGTGCAATGCCCTTTGTAATTAAACTTCCAGTATGGATGCAACAAACATGCTGAATAAATCTACTCCATTAATATTTTCACACATGAAAGCTGAAGATGATTGTATGGCTATTGCATCTTTGCTGGTTAGTCAGTCCATCAAGACAGGGACAGGTTCAAGGATCTGTTGTTAACAAACCAACATTGGGTTCAGTTGAAGCATAAGACAAAAACAAGTGTCAGTGAATATAGAATAATATACATACTAATTATTATTTTTTATTTGTATTCCAGTACTGCCTAGAAGTCCCAATCAAAATAGGGGATGCATTGTGCTAACTGCTGTCAGGGCCGGTGGAAGGATGTTTAGGTGTCGGAAGCCTGGGAGGCGGGAGAAGTGAAGCAGCCACGGCGTGCTCGGGGAGGAGGCGGGGCAGGGGTGAGCTGGGGCAGGGAGTTCCCCTGCGTGCCGCCCCCCCCCCCCCGCTGCAGGCGGCCCTCCCCGCGCTCCACTGCCTCAGCTCCCTCCGCCTAAATGCCGGCGGCAACCGGGGTGG
This sequence comes from Emys orbicularis, assembly GCF_028017835.1. NCBI lineage: Eukaryota > Metazoa > Chordata > Testudines > Emydidae > Emys > Emys orbicularis. Next base: position 22,745,172 of record NC_088689.1, on the reverse strand, counting down.
CTGAAGATCCGGCCGCTGCGGTCGCTGCTGAAGAAAATGGCGCCCCCCAAATCCTAGCGCCCTAGGCGACCACCTAGGTCACCTAAATGGTTGCACCGGCCCTGCCTGCTGTACTTATAGGATATGTCTCCACAGCATTTGGAAGTCTACCTGGACTAGAGGCTCACTCCCAGATGCAGTATAGGTGTACCCTAAATGTGTTATCCCAACTTAGCCACAGACATCCTGTGTGAGATGGGCTCTGAACTTGCGTCTCCTGAAACCCAATTTAATGCTTTAACCACAAAACTATCCTTGCTGTCGTCTAACTTTTCACCCGAATACCAGTAGATGTCTTGTTGGGAAATGATCTAGAATCCTGGCCCTGAATCTCAGGCTACTTGTGTCGTTACTCAGAGCAAAAATCAGAAAGCCACAGCCATTGGCTCTGACCCTGAGCTGTGAGCTTTCTCACAACATAAGGCCTGGAGAGCTTTCCTGTGATTCTTTTTTAACGTAATAGTGATGTCTAAAAACAATATTTAATTAATTGTTTTACTTCAAAATTCTTCTGCCTGCAGTTTTCAATTTAAATCCGAAGAGGAAAGTTAAGTGCAGAATGACCACAGGAGAGCTCTCCTGAAGGCAGCTTCAGTGCCAGGGAATAAGTCCAGACCAGGAAGCAGTTGTTTACAAAAACAGTTCCAGCCAATGATGGATATCATCACAAGTTGCAGCTGCTTTTAGCCAATCAGGAGCATGGAATTTTTGAAGCCAGGATTTTTTTATGGAACAAATGATGTTTCCTAGTCAACTTACATTTTCATTTGGCACAGTATTGCACTTGTATTTCTCAATCATTCATATTCCAGACGAGCAATAAATCTAAAAGTCATTGCCTACTCTACTCATCAGGTAGACATGCATAATGATTCTAGTTCCATTATAAGAAACGAGAGGGTTTGTTCCCTGCCACTTGGCTCTTGGATATGTCATATCTTTTTCTCTTTTGGTTTGTTTCTGTCAACAGTAGCCTAGCATCTCATTCACAAGAGATGATTTAAATTGTCCATTATTTGTTTTATCTATTTTTCAGGGGATTTGTCAGAGTAATTCCTGCTTAGCCTCAACTGAAGGTCTAATTCAAATTGTGTACCGTTTATTCAGTGTTTCAATATTTTTTTCTCGGATTACTAAATAAATTGCACTAATCCTAATTCAAACCTACGGAAAAAAACAAACACCAAAAACGAAAACAAAACAGTTGACTGTAAATTTGCACACTTTTTAAAAAAAAAATTCAAGTACAAGCTAAGAGAAGTATATGCCTTAGAATTATGTCATGTGAGAGTGCATAATGAAATTAATGTAGGTACTTTGAATTAGGAGAGAAGTGAGGAAAACAACAGAATACGTTAAACGTCTTAGGGTCAGGGCTGTTTCTTAACACACAAACCATTCTCTGGTCTCATGAGTACTAGTTGCGTACTGGAAAAAGCAGTGGATTGGTGGGATATCCCAATAGAATAGGTCAGAAAGCAATAGGCTACTTGGAAAAGTGGTTATAGATTTGGCATGTCTGTAGTTTTTTGTTGTCGTGTAAGTGATGTTGTTTTAATAAAAGCATTTTAGTTTCACATTTTGTAATATTGAAGGATCTTGCACATGGAATAAGTGGTGTCAGCATGGAAATTAATGGTCTATATCCCTCATTATTTTTTGCTTGTGTCTTACAACAAATGTCTGCAAATATTTTTTAGTTCTTTCTAAAAGAGATTGTACATAACACTTTTTACATACCACAACAATGTGGTGGTTTTTTTTGTTGGTTATTCTAAGCAGAAAATATAAACCATTTAACTGACATCAGCGTTTATCGCGAGTGGGATTTCTATTGAATCTTGCAATGCATTTTCAAAAAGTTGTCTCAAAGTGGAAATTATTATGCTTTGCAAGAAACATATACAGTTTTGAAAGACTTTCAAAACAAATTCATTAACAGTTTGGAGGAGCATTAACATAACTTCCTATGAAATAATAATGTTCAGCATATTTCAGAGGTTTATACATTAAAACCCACCTTCTTCAGAATAATCCCTGATTCTCTTGCACATTTGAAATATATCTATGTAAGGTGCTTATATGGCCTCTGTTATCACAATATCTGAGCACCTCACAATCTCCGGTGTAGTTATCCTCTCAACATCCCTGTGAGATAGGGAAGTGCTATTAGCCCCATTTATTTTCCAGATCAGGAGCAAGGCCATAAATCACTTAGGAAGTCTATGGAGGAGTAGGGAATAGAACTCAGATCTTCCATGGTCTAGGCTAGACCCCAAACCACTGGACCATCCTTCTCTAGCAGTGATAGAAGGACTCACTATTATGGATGAAGTATTATTTAAATTACCTGTGCACCTTTTGAAGAGTGACAGTTTTATCTTTTGATGGTACGTTCTTCTCTGCATCATTTTTATATCACAGCCTGGTAGTGTTAATTGACTGTCAATGAAATTTTATTATGAATTCATGAATAAACATATCCATCATTTACATATTAACTAAAGGGCTTTAAGGCTAGGAGAACCCATTATGCTGCTGCAATATCTTAATTCCTTACTGTGTAACATTATAGTTAATTCTGTTTTGTCCTTTTAAATTCTATGGTGTGCATATCTCCTGAGCTTTGGAATCAGTGCACTAATATTAAAGTGGTAATCAAAATTACCTCTAAATATTCATGCAAATAAATGACTCCCATGTGTCTGGTGAATGCCACGGCTGCAGTCAGAAGCATTTATTTGGTATTGTAGAGCAGGGGTTCTCAACCTTTTTCTTTCTGAGGTCCCTCCGACATGCTATAAAAACTCCATGGCCCAGCTATGCCACAACAACTGTTTTTCTTCATATAAAAACCAGGGCTGGCGTTAGGGGGTAGGAGGGCAATTGCCTGGGGCCCCTCACACCATGGGGGCACTGCAAAGCTAAGTTGCTCAGGCCCTGGTTGGTGGGGCTCAGGGCCCCTGGCTGCAGTCCCATGTGGCGGGACTTCGGCTCTCTGCCCTGGGGCCTAGCGAGTCTAATGCCAGCCATGCTTGGCGGACCCCCTGAAACCTACTCATGGCCCCCGAGTGGGCCCCGGACCCCTGGTTGAGAACCACTGTTGTAGAGGGATCTAGTTATTGAAAAGTACACTAGGACACAGTATTTTAATATTGTTACTGTTTTGCAAGGGGGAAAAAAAGCTGCACGTGAATCTGCACTAGTGACGTTTGAAACAAATGATTTAAGATGGAAGTGACCATCTCTCTTTAAAAGTCCAGTCTGTACTTAATGGTGTGTTTGAGAGAGTTGGAGTTTTGCCAGGTTTTTAATATAGTGAATTTGTAATTCCGCCTCAATCTCCCACATGCACACATATAGCAATCTTGCCATAATGATTTCAATTTTAATAAAGGGTTGTGATTTTCTAAATCACTGATAAATAATTATACTTCAAAGACATGCTGTCATTCAGTCAAACTGAGGTAGTACAGACTCTTTAGTCCATAAATCAGAAATTTGAAAGCATTTTTCTATAAATCAGTGAAATGCTAAATCACTAAAATTCAAGTGTTTCAGCTCTGATTGACTGACCTAAATTTAGATAGTTTTTCAAAAAGTAAATTAAATGTGCAGGTGATCCTCTGACTCTCTTAAACTACAAACAGAATTTCAAAACAAGAAAGTATTGTCTAACAATTCAATGAAGCTTATTTGTTAAGGTGCAAACTGAGCATAAATGGTCCGTGATGGATATACCAATCCGACACTTGGCAACAAAGGGTTAAGGAACTGCTCTGGGTTTAGCCAGCTCTGCCCCACTACACGTGTAAGAGATGCACAGACTGGAGGAGGAGGTAAAAGGGAATAGAACAGCTCACTTGCAGGCAGACAAGGGAAGAGGAAGGACCGCTACCTGGCAGCTTCTGAGGAAAGGGCTGAGGGAAGGGAGGACCTGCTTCCATTATACCTTGAGAGGGAGGCATTTCCTTCTCTTGCATACTGACTGTTTGTTTGTGTTAGTTTCCCTTGTTTTGTATATGGACTACCCTGGAAGGGGAGAGTCTTTGAACAGACCTGGCCACCCCAAGAGGGAGAGAGCTGCCACGCCACCACCAGCTGCGAAGAGGTGCCAAGTGATGAGCTGATCCCCTTCACACCTTCCTGTTACAGGCTGTAAACTTTGAACATTAGATGGGTTGTAGGAAGTGGCCCAGGGAGGGCAGCCTTAAGACGCTTCTGGCTGTCAGTCCCTTTGGTTGCCCTCACAGGACCCTGGGCCAGAGCCTGGTGGAGTTGGAGGGCCTGGGCTCCCCTACCAAAACCGCTCTCTGCATGTCATAGGGCCTAATCCCCTGACCAGTAGACAACGCTCCCCACCAAGCAAGATGATCACGTGGTCCTTAATATAAATGTGGGCTTTGTATTAGGACTGACTTTGCACATGTAAACTGTAATTCAGCATTCGAGGGCAGTAGTCAAGAATTACTGGCTTACTAGGCAAAGTAGTTGTGATGGGTTGGGTCACAGAGACCTCCTTGGGACTGCCACCTGATGTGCTGAGACTATCTCTGAGCCCGTTTTCCCTGATAGCTTGGGACTTCAGTATCCTGTTTTGTTGAGTTAGACACTCCAGTCTGCTGCAAACACAGACCCAGATCTGAACCATGTTCCCATAAGCTGCAGACTTAACTGGAAACAGCTTAAGAAGTGCTCCTGTCAATAGCATCCAGATCCCAGTGGGATCCAAACCCCAAATAAATCAGTTTTACTCTGTATAAAGCTTATACAGGGTAAACTCATAAATTGTTTGCTCTCTATAACACTGATCGAGAGATACGCACAGCTGTTTGCTCCCCCAGGTAATAATTACTTGCTCTGGGTCAATTAATAAGCAAAAAGTGATTTTATTAAGTATAAAAAGTAGGATTTAAGTAGTTTCAAGTAATAACAGACAGAACAAAGTAAATTACCAAGCAAAATAAAATAAAACACGCAAGTCTAAGCCTAATACAGTAGGAAACTGAATACAGATGAAATCTCACTCTCAGAGAAGTTCCAATAAGCTTCTTTCACAGACTAGACTCCTTTCTAATCTGGGTCCAATCCTTTCCCCTGGTACATCCTTGTTCCAGCTCAGGTGGTAGCTAGGGGATTTCTCATGACTGCAGCCCCCTTTGCCAGCACACAGGTATACAGGAAGACTTACAAGTAAACAGAGCCATTTACAACCAATTGTCCTGGTTAATGGGAGCCATCAAGATTCCAAGCCACCATTAAACACTTTGCATAATTACAATAGTTATATTTCATATTTCTAGTTTCAGATACAAGAATGATACCTTTATATAAATAGGATGACAACACTCAGTAGATTATAAGCTTTGTAATGATACCTTACAAGAGACCTTTTGCATGAAGCATATTCCAGTTACATTATATTCACACTCATTAGAATATTTTCATAAAAAATCACATAGAGTGGAACATCACAGTAGTGTTTTAATGCCCACTCCTCCACACTCCTAGAATCTTACAATAGTTTGCTTCAGGCCTTTAGCCTTCTCTCTGAGGATCTCTTATTTAATGAATGGAGCCTCATACCTCCTTGATGTAGGGAAGAATTATTATTGGGAAACTGGGGAACAGAGAATTGAATGTCTTGCCCAGTATCTCACAGAAATTGTGTCAGAGCTGGAAATAAAATCTAGAAGTCCTGAGTGGGATTTTTAATTTTTTGGTGCTGTTCTCCAGTTGACATCTGGTATAGAAAGTCCTCCTCTTAAATATTTGTGCATTCTCAATGGTGCTCTAACTATGATCTAGAGAATGGCAGTGGTGGTGGTTGTTTTTTTTTAAGTTAAAAACCTTGGGAGGGAGAGGTTGGGTGTTTTGGTTTGTTTTTGTTTGGGTTTTGTTTTGTTTTATAGGAAGCTTATAAAAAATACCTGTTAAAATTTGCACATATTCCTAGGGAAAAATAAATTAATTCAGCAGTGCTGCCTTTCCCACCGAAGTTCCAATGATGGTCATAGGTCTATGCTACCCAGGGGGTCAACACTGTAGGCCCTAATTCAGCAAAGTACTTAAGCACAAGCTTCAAGTACATGAGTATTTTGACTGGAGCCATATAACTGACTCCCCAATCTCAGCACTGCAGATTTGGTTACAGGTGAGGAGGGAACTAGATGTGACTATGAACATCTTAATTGCAAACTGCCCCACAAAGCCTAAGGCTGATTCAGCTCATTTTAAGCTTTCATGAGGCGTTTGTGGCAAGATGTTACACCAACATTTAGAGAAGAAAAATATTGTTTCAAAATTGTATTGGGGACATTCCAGAAGGCCTCCAGAAACTGATCTGCAATATACTGCTGTGGTTCTGTCTTACAAACTGAATCAGAGCTATATTCCTGCCACAGTCTGATCTCAGGAAGAGTACATGTGATATAATTGCTTAACATGTATAGAGTCTTTCATCTGTCTTTGTGAAGCAAGTATGATACCCTGCTGATTCCCATACTGCCGTTCTCTCTGTTTATTAACAGAGAAATATTGCTTATGAGCTGTTGCATTGCAAAAAGTTAATGTTCTCTCAACATTACATTCTCCCTTCAAGGAATAAGGGCCCTATTGTGCCAGGTTCCCTGAGTTGCCATTGTATACAGCGGGATTTGGGTGCTTAGTACATTGCAGCATCAGTCCCTAAGAGACTGAACTTAGTTGTCATCTTTTTCATTTTTCAGAGTCACCCAGCACTGATGAAGTTTCTAATACAAACTGAAAGTAAGCGACTAGTCATCAGTCTGGAGAGAAACGAGTAAGTAGATCTGATTCATATTCCTTTCACACAGGAGGTGCTAGTGGAGGGATTATAGTATTAAAACTGATGGGGTGTGTAATGCTTGGATCTGTGGGAAAGTCTACTTCCTATGCTTATGGAAACAAACTCCTGCCAATAGTGTTTCATTCCAGTTTATATTTTGGCTCTTATAATTCTGGTTACTGTATTGTAAAAATCTAGTATCTCTATATATGACATTGAAAAGAAAACCATTCCCTCTCAGTGTTTTCCTTGTTATCAGCCTTTTGTTTTTCCTGTGGCAACTCCCTCTGTTTACATATTGAGGGAAACCCTGTGGGTCCTGGAGCATCTTCCTGGAGGGTCTGTTCTTCCCTGATACTCCCTGCTGCCATTGGCTGACTGCCTGTGCACACATACCCTGCCCCTGAGATGTAGAGCATGAGTCAGTCAGTATTAATCCCCTGCTGGAATTTTCAATGGAGGTTCCATGGGTTTCTTGGAGGGGGAGGTGAAATGATGCCACATAAAGCAGTTACCATCTGTCTTGGTCCCACCATCCCTGGTAAGATGATACTCCCAAACTGCAAAGCCCCAGCTTTGTGATGTTCATGCAGTAGAGCCTCTATGGGGGAGGTGAACAATTCCTATTCAACTCTGTTCTCTCTAATCTGCACTTACCGGCCACATGAACTGTGTTTTGTGCAAATTTCAGCTGCAGTTGCTGGTACTGTATGATATGCCCATAAGTAGGCAGGACAAAATTGTGTGTTTCTCTTTGGTACCGCTAGTTCGGTCCACTATTATGAGACTGAAGTCAAGGCCCCCTGGTACTAGGCACTATACATACACATAGAAACAAAGGGTCCCAGTCATGAAGAATTTACAGTCCAATTAGACATGACAGACAAGGGGTGAGGAACAGAGGTACACAGAAATTAAGTGGCTTGCCCAGGGTCACTGAGGAAGTCTGTGTCAGGGCTAGTAATTGAACACAGATCACCCACGTTTTAGTCCTTTGCCTTAACCAAGAGGTCATCCTTCCTCTTTAGGCCTAAGTTCTCATGCCAACAGTACCAACCACATTCTGGGAAGCAGACAGAGGTGGAACCATCCAAGTGAACAGAAAATGTTCTATGTGTCTCATAGAAAATACTATACAGTGTGTGTTACATTGCAGATCCAAGGTCAGACGCATTCTGTGATCACATTTTCCTAAAACTATAGAATAGCGAAAAGGCTTTTCTAGCTGGTGAACTCTAGCAATAAACGCTTCTTTTCATCTAACAGAGAAGCTGCAAGCACAGACATACAATGGTTGTACTGTATAAACTTTGGGGGGGAGGGGTGTAGAGTGGGAGATGAAAGCAAATGTCCACAGAAACGTGCTGCACTCAAGCTGGTGACAAGTAACCAGCGTGGACCTCAGTGAGGACACCTCTCTACTATTTCATGGTAAAACCAGGAATAATGCTTTTTATTACCATTCAGTTGGATGACCTGAACATCATCCCTCTGTGGCACAGTGTCCACTGCACTCTCCCAGTCGGTGTTATACCCAAATCACAATGGTCTTTGATTTTCAGTGCTTCTTAGTAGTTCATTTCCTCTGTCTGAAACAAGATGCAGATTGCAGCATTCTGAGATTATTCAGTTCCAATTGTTCATTGCAGCTAAAAGAAGACTAAATTTGCTTTGTAAGTATGGTATTAGTTTTATATTTTTTTAATCTTTGAGAAAGGGGTTACCTAGTTTCCTGAATGTAGAATATGCCACAATCGAGGAAGCTATTCATATTCTCTATCAAAGATTTAAAAGAACGTTAAACCACTAATATTGACATTAGTAAACATATTAAATCCTTTTTTACCTGTAGTCAACAATTGGATTTAGATGTCTTCAGGACTGCAAGTTGTGTTGACTTTAAGAGATAAAAAGCACATGAAAGGACTGCAAATCAGCTAATGTGAGAACTCAAGCATCTGCTTGACTAACAGAAATGATGATATCATGCATCAATTTTGGAATACAGGGGTTTACTTTTAAAAAAAAAAATCCTTTATTTACAAATTATCTTTACTTACCTATCCAGTAAGTTTTTCAGGACCAAAATGTGATTTTTTAATGTATTTTTTTAATTAATTTTTCTAAATACAACAAATATACCAGATTCATCATAATACACAATGTAAATAAAGAGGGTTAGGGTAAAGGGAAGGGAGGAGAAGTGACATACCTATCTTCAGGGTCTATGTTAATCCTAGACTTCTAAAAAGTCATCCCTAATTGCTTTGCATTTTGGGGCACTCCTTTTTTTGTGGAATGCCAGTCATTTGTTAGCTGCGAGGTCAGCCATATCACTGAGCCAGGCATCAGTATTTGGTGAGGATTGACTTTTCCATTTTTGCAGGATAAATTTTGTAGTGATCAAAGCTGCACATTGGAACCACATTGCCTTGTCAGATAATCTCCAAGTATCAAGGATGTATCCCAAAATGAAACTTAAGTGGGAGGGCTTCAGTTTAGCATCCAATATCAAATTGGTCCACCTCCCCACCTCTTACCAAAAATTCTTGATACGGGGCATTCCAAAAACATATGAGCTAATGTAGCATCAGCAGCGGTCAGCATTTATGAGTCCATTACCATTAGCCTATGTGGGGATCAGTATGTTCGAACAAGTATTTTTTGATTAATAAGCCATAGCCTCAGGTCTAAAGTTACTTTTTTAACATTAGATACAATTGTATTCCCTTGGGTCGGAGATAGTTGTCCATCCAAATCTCTATTCTAAACAACTCTCAAATTATCAATCTTTGGCAGAGATTTTTGGGCCAGAAAATTGTAGAAGGATACCACTGGCTGAGTAAATCAAGAAGTTTCCTCCAAAATAAGTAGTTCTGGAGCTCCCACTGCATCTGGTCCAAATACATTCATAAGTAAAAGCTTTAACTGGAGATATTTCCATGCTCCGGAGCAGAGCAAGCCAAATTGTTGCTGATGATCTACAAATGGTTTAAATTTACAATTGTCAATTAACTGTGACACTGTCATGATGCCTCTGTCCATCAAATCCTACCACCGGTTTTGCCACCAATTTTTAAGGATAGGATTGCTCCATAGGACCACCTCTACAGGGAAGACTGGATGGAAACAAAATTGCCTTGCCAAGTTTGACCAGGCTTGCCTCACAGCCATTATTGTGGGACCTCTGGAACCATCAAACCTATAATAATTTGATCCTACAATACCTGAAACGGGGAGAGGGTATACCAGTTCTCAGTGTCTGAACCCAAGGTGGGGTCTCTGGGGTCATATCTAACACCCATAAAGATGTCTGGCTTAACAAAAGGGAGATATGATAATTGTCCAAGTTGGGAAAACAATATCCGCCCAGAGATGGGGGAGCTGTACTTTGTTCAGAGGCAGTCTGTTTCTTACCTGCACCCCAAAGGAACATTCCGAAAATATTATTGAATTTCTTAAAATAACTTTGAGGAATAGAAATAGGGAGACCCCCCAGACATACAAAATTCTGGGAAGGACATTCATTTTCAGTATATTAATTTTACCCCACAAACTGAGGGTTAACGAACTCCATTTTCCCAAATCATTAGCCAATTGGTCAATAATTTATCTTAAGGATAAAGGATCTATATTTATCTTAAGGATGTTCTGAATCAGTATTCCTTTTTCAGGACTGGAATGTATTTTTAGTACATGTTTGTACAACACCAGCACAATGAGTTCCTAACCTCCACTGATTATCCAGGCACTTTTGCAATACAATAAATAAATATTACTTATTAGCCTCACTTCTGGAATTTGTAAAATACTAAGCTGTTGACAGACACCAGACCACATAAATAGCTGGCCATAGATCTTGCAAAAGTCACTTCTCCCTTCTGTCTGGTTGGTGCTGTTGACTTACTTTTTAAGACAAAATTTGGTCTTAAGGATTTTTTTTTCCATTTAATTTTAAGATTTTTTTACTCAAATTCAGGAAATGAAAAAGTTAAGAATCCAACAGCAAAATTAGCACAGCAACATCAATAACTTGGTTAAGCTACATATTGGTGAACACCATTTTCGTGTACGTTGCTTCGCGGTGTATATTGGATGAATATCTGTGTGGTATTCATAATTACTGTTGACGTGCATAGCACTATGCAGATATATAAGAAGAAATAATCTATGCTTCACAGAGTTCACAATCTAAGGACTTGATGCTTTTCCCACAGAAATCAGTGGCTCCATTCCAGTGGTGTCAGTGGCGTATGTAGAGGCAGGCCCTGTGTTGCAATATGTAGCTATAGAATGATGGCATATGAGAATGGTTGGAGAGAATGTAACACACACTCTTGAAATTTGTATTGTTTAGAAGCAGCACCATGCTTACCTTCGTTTCCAAGAATTTTGGGAGGTCATTGTGGCTGGGTTCTCAGATTCATGAAAAGAAGCCTTCAGAAGAAAAGAATAGAATAGGCAGGATGCTTAACTAGGGTCAGATCATTCCCTAGGCAGGTTATTTCCATTAGAATTATTTTGTGAGGAAGAGCTGGTTGGGATTTCATCTCATAAGTCTTCCCTGAGGATCCACAAAGGCAAAACTTGGTCTGTCTTCCCTCCTCCCCCCACCACATGCATTCCAGTTCCCTGACAGCACAGCTCCTGCACAAGCTATGCTGCTAAGAAATCCTTCACTGCCCTGGGATCTCCCGGAAAGGGAATTTCAACCTGCAGGGCTGAAACCTAGTCATCCCTGAGGTATATGGGTTTGTGGGACACGATGCCCTTGACTCCTTCCATCCCCTTTCTAGCAGCACAGCCCTAGTCCAGTAAAAGGGTTTCTGTGGGCTCACAATAGGAGGTGGGGAACAATTCAGTGCAGTAGTACTGTTCCTTTCCACTCTCCTCCAGGCTGTATCCCTGTAACCTCTACTTGTGAATATGGAGGGCATGATATGGCCCCTAGTGATTATAGCTGCTGGGGACTGGGAGTTGGGTGGATTCTATTTCCAGCTGTGCCACTGTTCTGATGGTGATTAAATCACTTAACCTCTGTTTTCCATTTGCAATATGGAGATAAAGCCACTTGCTTCACACAGGCATCGAGGCTTAATTGATTGATTTGTATAAAGCCTTTTGAAATCCTCAGCTGAGAGGCACTAAAGAAACACAAAGTAGAAAGTACCAAAATTAACCTTTTGGAGCATGGAGTTTAACATATGAAACACAAAATGCTTCTTACAAAAGATGAGTGTTGGAAAAAACAATTGTCAGTGTCCTTGAGATAAAGTGGAATGCTAAGTACAAATACCTTTACAATTTGTCATTAAATAAGATGATGACAAAGTCCTGACATGCATGCTCTGTAACTTTACTGCTGATTGTTTCATGTAAAATATGTTACCCCTTGGGGAAGGGGGGGGGGGGCAAAAACTTAAATGACATAAATTCTGCATTGGGTTATGCAAAAACTGGGTACAGTTTTCCAGACTTAGCAGAAACAGCTGTTCTGAGTAGCCTTCACATTAAAACCCATTTACTGAAAACTAGAGATTTTCCAAAGCTAGAGTTGTATTTCAAGAAATGATTACAGATGCATTAGCTGACCCAATTGGGGAATGGTGTGTTAAACCATCTGTTATCTGTGGGAATATTTAATGTGAATTAAATAGTTTGTTGATTTTTAGGATCAGAAGATGTGTTCATGTTTTGTTTTTATGCAGCATTTATAGTTGGCACCGGGAAGGATTACGTAAATACATACTCAGACTCATACATAGATTTCAGGTTTTCTTTATGTTCTTCAACTATCAAGCATACTTTAAATCTCCCTACATAAATGTGTGCTCAGTGTTTGAGAACTTTTATTTTAGTGACCAGACAGAAGTCATATTTGGTAAAAGCAGAATTATTTGCAATAAATTCCATTTGTCTGTCTTAGAGGACTATCTTGGGAATGCATGTTGCAGGCACATTTATGATTTAGTTCCAAAATATGATTGCACTTCTGGGTGCCTTGGAGTTCTTCAATACCTCAAAATGTTTTAGAAACCCTTGTCATCTGAAGAGACTTTCAAAATCAGCAAATCATCTATCAGCTACAAAATAAAATTTCACTTGAAGTAGCCCTCACTGTATTATACTGCGTTACATGAAATAATACCGATGCAGTTTTATTGAGCAATCTACAATAATTTATGTGCTTGCAAATTCCATTAAAGCTAATGGGAGTTATGCATGTGGTTTAAAGGGAGAGCAGATTTAATATAGTAAATGAAACTAGAAAAAAATTAACATTAAATCTGAGTTTGTCAGTGGAGTGGTATGTGGCAAATCTATAACTATTTTCTAGGTGCAATTGTATACCTACGCAAAAATAGGCATCTATTCAGCAAAGCATTTAAGCACATGCTTAATTTGAAGCATGTGAGTAATCCAGTTGAAGTGCTTTGCTAGCTTGGGCCATAATTAAGAAACACAGCTTTGAACAGATGTTAGCCCTTTTTAACTTTGAATCACATGGATGTAAAAGGGTCAATCAGACAAAGATGGAAGGTTAAAATAGGGTGGTAATTTCATAATAAATTAGAAAGCATCTGAGGGACGAGTGGGAAAGAAGGATAGCTTTGTACTTATTATGGGAATAATAATTCCCCCTGACCTGAGAAGGGTAATATGGCATATCTAAATGGAGATATAGAACACATGGATTTCACTGCCCATTTCCCTTCAAGTTTGTGTTAAGTCCAATTTATAATGTATTTTAATAAAGAAATAAAGAACAGAAAAATATGATCCTCTCCTGTTCCCCTTGCAAATTTCTCCAGGCCTTTCTCTTGCTGGGGCATAATCTGCCCCACTACAGAAGAGACCAACCATCTAACCCTGCAGATCCTTTGCAAGTCTAGATATCCAGAAGTCTAGGGCCATCTCTGACTATGCTGTGGCACTGTGTCCCTGGCAGTACTGCTACAGTGGAGCCACAATACCAGGGATTCCTCTGGCTGTGGATACCACAAGGTGAATCCCAAAGCAGAAGGTTCTCATGGAAAAGACAATTCAGCCCTGGTATGTGTTAACTTTTTCCCTGTCAGCTCCTGGTGGCTGGAAAGAGGACGATGTGTGTGTCCCCATTCTTATTATAATTTATTATCATTTTGACCTGTCTACTCCTGCCCCAATTTGTCTTCTTCCCAAGGGTGGACATCCAAACCACCAGAGAGGTCTCCAAGAAGCCTGGATTAAGTGGAGTTGTAGAGGCTACCTCTTACACAGGAGGGAAGCGGTGTATGCTTGGTGGATCCTCTCCATGCACAGCTCAGGGGCACACTCCCTCCCTGAGATTTATTGTACAATGTATGCCTAGCCTGTGGCTAGGCCATAGACTTCCTGCGAGACCTTGGGCAAATCACTGACCTTTACTGTGCCTGTTTCCTCATCTATAAGATGGCACATTTGGGAAGAAAGGAGATGACTAAAACAGAAATGAAATACCCACAGGCCAGATTTGCATACTTGGATGACTAAAGCTAGGCATCTAAATCCATATTTAGGCCCATAAATAAAAGTGATCTGATCTTCAGAGGGGATGAGCATATGCAGCTCCCACTTAAGACAATGAAAGATGCTGGTGCTCACCGGCTCTGAAAATCAGAACATTTTATTTAAGGACCTAATTATTGATTTTGGCATCTGATCCAACTCCCACTCAAGTAAGTGGAAAGACTCCTCCTACTGATTTAACTAGGAGTTGGATCAGGCCCTAAGCCCTTAACTTTAGGCAGTCACATTTGAAATTTTGGCCTAAACCATCCATAGAATCTTTTTTTAGTCATAAAAATACTTTGTGCATGCTTCTGTAGGGGAAAAAAATCCCTCTGTTCCTCCCAACCTGTTCTTTCTGAATAGGAATCATGACTGGCCTGTTGACGCTCTAGCTGGCATGATTTAAAAGGAAATAAAGGACTTCCACTGCCAAAGAAAATAACTGACTATATTTGTTAATCAATTGACATATTTGTGTATAATCATTGGCTTGAAATGTGGATAAAGAAAACGAGTCAAAACAAACAAAATTATTAAATGGAGAAATAGGGCCTCCCAGAATATACTTACTGTTGTAATTCACTCCTGTAATTTGGTCAAGGAGACTGTAACTCCCTGACTATTTTATCTGCAAGTACTGGAGCCAGGAGCCATACTGCGGTGTTTCAGAGCAAGCTGACAATTGTAGTTATACTTTAGTGGCAGTAAAAATTGGTTCTGAAAGTCAAAAATGTAATTCACTTCCACATTGGTACCAGTCTAAATGTGTGCACCACACTGAGATATTGGGAGTCAGTTATTAACAATTAGTGGGAAGGGATAGTGCTCATACCATTGTTTTATTAATTTTGAAAAAATGAAATAAGGTCAATACTTCCTCTTAGCATATGCGCAACATGCCTCAAGTAGGACGTAACCAGGATTCATCACCAAATTTGCTCTGGTTGTTGGATCATTAGCTTCCCCGGCCCGGGTTGGTTACTGATTTGGAGTGCAACATGAATGCTGATCCATGCCCCCAATAAGGTCACTTGCAGCAGTTGTTTGGTTGTATAAGGATTGCATGTTTTATGCATAGAATCGAATACTGCTAAGTATTGTAAACTGTCTTATCTTTGCTAAAAGTAAACCATGTTATTGTTTCCTAAAGTCAGCAATTATTCGTTAGTGTTCAAATGTGTGTGCTTTGATCTTTTCGCAAGTTTTTTTTTTTAAATAAAAAGGAATATTCTGTGTTTTGGGGGAGGCGGGGGAAGACAGGTATCTTTTCTGATCAGATGGCTAGTGATGATTACAAATTTCGCTAGTCTCCTTAGTAACTTTGATAAAGTTGGTAATTATCCTGTAAAATTATCTAGCATTAGAACTGGCAAGCAATTTACCAATTGTAGGCAAAAGCTATTGTTAAGGATAGAGTGGGACTTCCCATATAATGCTCTGTATTCAGTCTCTCAACTCTCTGGAAAAAAAAATCTTTTTGATGAAATTGTTCATGCTTGATCTCAGACCAAAGATTATATTTTTGGAAGGTTTGAGCAAAATCTATTGATCAATTTTTGTTATATGGGGAAGAAAATATATATACTACTTCTCCAACTATACATACAATATGATGGGGGGCTAATTTAGCTACAGCGAGTCAGGAAAAAGATCTTGGAGTCGTCGTGGATAGTTCTCTGAAGATGTCAACGCAGTGTGCAGAGGCGGTCAAAAAAGCAAACAGGATGTTAGGAACCATTAAAAAGGGGATAGAGAATAAGACTGAGAATATATTATTGCCCTTATATAAATCAATGGTACACCCACATCTCGAATACTGCATACAGGTCGCCTCATCTCAAAAAAGATATACTGGCACTAGAAAAGGTTCAGAAAAGGGCAACTAAAATGATTAGGGGTTTGGAACGGGTCCCGTATGAGGAGAGATTAAAGAGGCTAGGACTCTTCAGCTTGGAAAAGAGGAGACTAAGGGGGGATATAATAGAGGTATATAAAATCATGAGTGATGTGGAGAAAGTGGATAAGGAAAAGTTATTTACTTATTCCCATAATACAAGAACTAGGGGTCACCAAATGAAATTAATAGGCAGCAGGTTTAAAACAAATAAAAGGAAGTTGTTCTTCACGCAGCACACAGTCAACTTGTGGAACTCCTTACCTGAGGAGGTTGTGAAGGCTAGGACTATAACAACGTTTAAAAGAGAACTGGATAAATTCATGGTGGTTAAGTCCATTAATGGCTATTAGCCAGGATGGGTAAGGAATGGTGTCCCTAGCCTCTGTTTGTCAGAGGATGGAGATGGATGGCAGGAGAGAGATCACTTGATCATTACCTGTTAGGTTCGCTCCCTCTGGGGCACCTGGCATTGGCCACTGTCGGTAGGCAGGATACTGGGCTAGATGGACCTTTGGTCTGACCCGGTACGGCCGTTCTTATGTTCTTATGTTCTCCTAGTGTTAAGACATTTCACCCCACACAACATAACAGTGGCTGGATTTTACAAGATGAAACTTTACAGGCGGCTAGTCTTCACCTAGGACTTGTCTCCAGGCCAGTTTGTGCAAACAATGAAAGAATAAGTAACGGGGTTCCAAGTAACATGGAATTTATACATGCACAATTTGAAATTTCCTCCAGTTGCATGGCCAGATTATTCCACAGTCCTGTAAGTAATATTGTAAATTGGTAATAGCAATGTTAGTTATTTACATGTGGATTTGGCTGCTACTTTGCTGTGTAGTTCCATTGTTGTACCAGTTTTGGGTTATGTCAAAATGGAAGTACCCAATGAAATCAGAAGAGAGAGCTATGATGGTTTGATCTGTATCTCCCCCCTCCCCCCCTTTTTTTTAAACCCACAAAAAGGAAGGCTGGGGAAAAGATTAATTACAAATATTTACATTAATATAACACTTAGAATGGTAAGGAGAAAAGGACCAAACTGCTGTTCCAGAGCCGCTATTGTGACCACCCTGATGATTGCAAGTCACAATGTCATGAACATGTCCATGCCCTCTTTATCCCATGTCCTCCATTGTCCTGGGAAACAGCTGGACTGAATTTATAGAAGAACATGCTTACACTACCCCTAGGCCAAAAGATTGTGGAGCCAGCTGGGGAATGAAGACATGTATGATTCTCTAAGAACATTAGTTTTAGATGCTGCAACTTGATAATAGCTTTGAATCAAGAGAATACAAGGTATTGTCTTGTGCAAAGTTTCTCTGTCACTAGCATCAGAGTAAGGCAAAGAGTTGTATCTGCTAATGAGTTTTATAAAAAGTGTTAGGAGAATATATTTATTTAACAAGATAAAGGAATGTTAGCTTTAAATTCTTACTTCCTGTCTTTAATGTCATGTTTTCAGATAACTTTATTCTAATATCACTTAGTAGGGAGGCTAGAGAAGAGAATCAGCTGTAATAATGCAAGCGGAATGTCTACTCCCTCTCCTGTGGCTTGTCAAGAAATAGTACTGATGGTGATATTAATAAAAACACAGACAAAATATAATAATCCATGGCTTTAAAATAAATAATTAGCAAAGAGGAGAGGGAGAAAAATATCTTTCCATAAACCTTATAAACACCCAACTAAATATTATGTTCCAGCACATGTGGTATATGAGCATCCGAACTTAAATGAAGGCCTCTCAGATGCCACCAAAGCATTTTTTATTTTGGCAGTTGACACATTAATGTTTCCAACTAACCCCACACATTGTTTGAAAAGCTCTCCGATGACTTCTTGATTATTCCCCCACAATGTTCCCATCTCCCAACCAGGTAGATCTCAGAGTTTGCAGCCATTTGGATTAAAGTGGAAATACTTTGTAAAAAGCATGCTGTTTTTCCTTAGGTGTTCAATGTTTTAGTGGCACTGAAAGTTAGGTGGTGACTTTGTCTTGCAATGTCTGATGCGTTAAATTGATATGCTGAAATGAAGAGGCATCTGCTTCCCTTCGCAGAAAAGTTGGCAGGTACTACATTCTTGCTATGAAAAGACAAAGAAAATTTTAAACGTTCAGTCCTGATTTTGAAAACATTCCTTTAATGAATTTTCTGCTAGGTATTTTCATTTTCGTGCTCAGTTCTTATTTAAATTCCTGAGACTGAGAGATGACAGTAAGTTCACTGGCCTCTAGAATTTATCTTCTCTTTGCTCCTAGTGACACTCTCTGGGCTTGTATTCAATTTCTCAGAATTGTTAGCCTCTTCCAAAGGTTCTGCAGAAAAAAATGAATCTTGTTGCCTTGATAAAAAGAGTTTTATAGGGAAAGATGCCAGCTACTTAATTATCTTTTATTATTCACGGTTGAATTTTGTATATGTATTTTAAAGGTGTTAGTGAATATAGAATGCACTGAAGAGCAATCCATCAAAGGAATTTTCCCATTTTTTTCATGTAACCTCTAGAGAATGAAGGAATCAAAAAGAACAATTCAATTCACTCCCTAATCCTTCTTCTGGAACCCAAGCTACTGCTACACCATGTGCAGGTTCACTCTTGGGCCCAGGAGGGCAACAGGACTTTTTAGCCTGCAGTTAAACTACACTAAGCTTTTACTGTAGCTAATGCAGCACCTAACTGGAAACTACAAGATACAATCTTCTAGTAGCATTAGTTGTTGGTCTTTTTGTCAATGTCTGATTTCAATAGACCCACCACTGTCAGCAAGGGATTTGCTGTTGCTGGTTTCTTGGGTTATGTTGCTTAAGACTGACTGGATGTACTTGCTCTTCCACATACCTTTCTTCCCCAACAACCATTCATTCTTTGTCATATGTATGTTAATTTAGCCAGAGTCAAGTTCTAGATTGTACGTCATTTTAAATATCGATGGAGTACAGTACATGTGCTACAGGATATGTCCTCCCTAAAAAACAAAATAAAGCACAACTCATGTATTTTAGGAGTAGCACATCAAAGATTTCTGTAAATAGGTAGTGAACTTTATAGTCTCCCTAAAGCTGCATATTTTATTATGTGGTTCAATCCATTTATTTTATCATAATATTATGGCTACAACCAGGGCTGTCCCTAGGGAGGTGCGGGGCCCAGGACATAGGTGCCGAGTTTCTATCTGCTGGGGGATGCTTCTCCCGGCCCCATCTCTGTCCCGCCCCTCTCCCCTCCCCCGCAGCACCTCCAGACGTGATGAAACAGCTGATTGGCAGTGGGAGGGAGGGGGAAGCGCTGATCGGCGGGGCCGCCAGCGGGCAGGAGGCGCTGGGGGGAGGGGGAGGTTGGTAGGGAGGCTCCTCCTCTGTCCCCCCACCTCCCATCTCACCTCGCCACCCGACTCCTCACGAAGCGAAGGCCCCCCCAAAGTGCGGTGCCCAGGGCCGTCGCCCTGATTTGTCGTATCCTAGGGATGGCTCTGGCTACAACATCCATATGTATTCTAGATCTGTTCATTTCCAATAAGAAGTCATGCTCCCTTGCTTCAAAGCCTACAATACATTTTGGATTTGAGGAACCAGGTGGAGGTGACACCACACAAGGGAGATGATAGGGTAAGGAAGGACAAGAGCTACAGTAATAAGAACACATGACTATATTGCCAACCTCAAGTTGTTCAACAATTGAGTCAGAGCCCCAACATCACAAGATTGCTTTAAAAATTATGAGATTTAAAAAAAAAATAACAAACATTGAGTTCTTTTTAGTGCCTTCTCGGTTTTGAGCCTTAGGGTTCATGTTTTCAAGCTTGTCTCCATAATCACGAGGGCTGGAAAAGTCATTCTGTCTTTGAATGGGATTGTTCCTAGTAGGGTGACCAGATGTCCTGATTTTATAGGGACAGTCCTGATTTTGGGGTCTTTTTCTTATATAAGCTCCTATTACCCCCCACCCCCATCCCAATTTTTCACATATTCTGTCTGGTCACCCTAGTTCCTAGCAATTTATTTTTTCTCAGACCTCACTGGATCAGTGCAGGGATTGCCTATTCCTTGCCCTGACCCACATATTTACACTGTCTAAATGTTATAGATAAGGGGCACAATGCCCTATTCCTACATGATATTCTATTTTGTGTCTAAGAAAACCAAGTTAGGAATGGTTAGCATACAGTGCAGCTTTGATGTGGTATTTTACTTGATGTCTGTGGCAGATGATATTTTTCTATATTTTCATTGTTGTTTTTAAAATGATGTTCAGATGTCAATAAAACAAGTTTCTAAAACATGTGACATTGAAACGGTATGTGTCAGGCTCTCCTAACAAAATAAGAGTCTCATGTCTAGACAAGTTATACTTGCACTGAATTTTACAGAGGTTTTGTAGAGCTAAATTTTAATAATAGATACACACACATTTTCAGTGGGAATGGTGTGCATTCATGTGAGCAGGATATGGTCCATATTATTCTATATGACTGTTACAGTGCTTCCATTTGTTATAAAATAAATGGAAAGTTTATGTCTGTGGCTGAAAGAGAATTATGACCCTTTGAATGTTGTGATTTTTGAAAGGTGCATGTGTTTATTTTTTATCATAGGCTTACCAGGAGTGCTGCTTCTTCCATGGCTTCAAAGGTGTAGTTTTCATCACACTACCACAGTTCTTCACATAAGGCTTGGGATTTCATTCTACTTTCCTTCACTATTAGTTTTGTCAACACAGTTTTCAGGTTTTCAGTTTTCAGTTGGCAGATTTCAGTTTTCACAGTTTTCAGTTGGCACACTACACAGTTTTCAGTTGGCACACTACACAGTTTTCAGTTGACAGTGGGCATGGTTCTCCATTAACTCAGTATAGAGCACACTCCAGGACTACGTTTTTCTCCTCTCCCCTTTAGGTAAAGCAGGTCCTACATTTCCCCAAAAAACACAGTTTATGCTTGTTGTAATTTAATACTGTGGCAATAAATGCCTTATCAGTTCTGAAACAGCAGTCTGGATAATTCTAAGCAGATGTTTCTCTCTCTTTAATCATAACATCATTTATTTCTTGGACAGTCCTGATTAGCTGATTTTTACATAATGAAAAAGGATAGTTAATGGCCACTCTTATGTGGGGGTGAACATGGTAAAAAGAACAACTTATCCGCTTGAGAATAAAAGACTGATGAGCCAGTAAAATTAAGCTAAATGGAATGTGTCTTCATTATGAGTCATTAGAAAAGATGACACTTTGGCTAAGAGATGAAAAATCTTTGAAGACCAGTTATAAAAGCACAATCTAATGCTTAATAAATATATCATGGTGACTCATAAATTCTATGTATGCATTTTGTTTCTTTGCAGTAAATGTCAAGTTTGATGAAACAACATTTCCTATATTAGACATGACCCCTAGTTGGGTGTTGGTTTTGAAGAAACACTTTTGAAATTATTGGCTGAAAAGATTAGTTTAACGCTATAATTTAGTAACCACATCAAAAGTTGGAATAACAGTGTTTAAAACCCACTATGTTCTGCTGGAAACAGGGCATTATGAGTACCTGTTAATAAGCAAAGTTTTCCATTATGGATCTGGTGCTCCAGCGTGCGTGTGTGCGTGGATGTGTGTGTGTGTTGAAATTTGATCTACATTTTCAAATGGATCTAACTGCATTTTGTAGTAGTAGGGGTGATGATTGGATGGCTGGTTTGATAGACCTTATTGGTGCTTTCTATTGTTTCAATTGGACTAAGAATAATCATTAATAACTTTATTTATTTATGAAATGCCAAAGTACTCAGGATGCTACACAAGTAATTAAAACAGAATATATCTCAAATTATCCTAATACAGATCAGATAAAACCAGATAAAATATTAAAAAGCCACACCAAATGGCATCATTAGTAGGGGTTTGGAGTAGGGTCAACATAAACGCTGGCAATAATTATGATAGAAAACACCTCTGAAACAGAGTTTTGCATGTGTGTGAGAAATTGTGGAGGAGTGGGATGATGCGGGTTTCTTATGAAAATGAATGTCAAATGTAAGCATCTACTATTTCCAAAGACTCATTCACCTGCCAAACTAAAACCAAACCTGCAACCCCTAAAATGTGATGTGTCTATTTATTACATAGTTTCTGGTCATTCAAAAGGTGGCTTATAAACTGTAATGAAATGTTAATCAGCTATAGCTTTTTAATATAGCATGTACTGGATAATATTTTGTTTTGGAAGGATGATCAGGGAGTCGATGGTTAAAATTTGCCCTGACTTGATCAATGACTTGAATTGTTAGTTAAAATGAAAAACACTATTTAAAAAAAAACAGAAAAATGTTTAATTTGTTAAAAGTATAAGTAGATCATTGCTAGTCTGTGCTAATTTGATGAATAATAATAAGCTCTTATTTCATCTGTGTATCTCAAAATACTTTACAAACCAAGGTAGGTAGCAGTATCCCTGTTTTACAGATGGAGAATATGAGACATGAAGGGGGAAGGTTATTGGTTTAGATGAGAGTATAATCCAGGTCTCCTGATTCCCAGTCCAGTATTCTGTCTACTGGATAATGTTGCCTCTAGTGGTATTGTTTGTAGTACTGACACTGTTTTATTGGACACTAATACTCCAATAAATATACTGTATTTCTGTTTTTGTTTATTTAGAAAGAAGACGGTGAATCAACTTTTGAGAATCAGTTGCTGCATTTAGTGAAAGGAAAAGGGAGGAAAAGCTAGTATCTTGCCCTAGTGTCCAATTTTAGCGATTTTCTAAAGTATCACAAAAGAAAGTAATGCTTAAATAGGAAATGCACTTGATTTCCTTTAAACTCACAGGTATATTGATTTAATGTAATAATAAGGCTTATTTGAAATGGGCTTTTCATAGTTATTATTGAAAGGGTTTCAGCTAGGAGCCACTTTCTGATCTATTTAAGAATAATTGGTGTTATTTTCAGAAGAGACGTGGTTGTGTACATATTTGGAACCATTTCCATCAAAATTGCAAGTGAATTCTTCTAAGAGGGTCACAAATGCGTGAACATGAAAATGGCTTTGTATTAGGAAAGTTTGTTGGAGTGGTATTGTCAGGGACAGAGATGTTGATCTTTCAACTTGACAATTCTTAGAAGAAAAATACATAAACATTCTCTTGACAACGTCAGGACTATGGCACTTCAGTCTGGTTGGAGGCAGGGGAATATCTACTTTGTTTTCAGCGGGGGAGGAGTTAGCCTGCATTGCAATGTACAGCAATTGACTATGGATTATTGTCACAGTCTCAGAAGATGCCTGTCTCCTTGCTGCAGTTAATGCAGCTGCTATGAACCAAAGGAGTTATGCTATTTTTTTTTAAAGCCCAGAATGAGGGGATGTGACATTTTTATCTCCTCCCGCCCCTCACTGAAATTATCTAAAAATGGGTCACTGCCTTGAGGAAGTCAGAGATCCTTCCCTACCCTCACAATTGGCATGCACCCCAAATAAAGTAGGTACACCCTGGAGCAATGAGTTTGAAATGCGTCTCAGTGACTGGTAGTGGAAGTAAATGGAATAAAAAAGGATCAGCAATAACTTTAGATAGGTAATGCATTCACTTAGTAGGAAAGGGCAGAGAAGGGATTGAATTGTTTAGTGCATTAATGTGAATGTCTTTCACATCTTACTTATAGGCCTTTTAAATCCCTAGAGTGCAGTTCATATAGTGACCTGAGCCACATTTTGTTCATGTACATGGGAAAGATTTCATGTTAGATTTTTTCAATTCCCATGCAGATAGCACAGAATTGGACTTGATTACATTGGTTTACTTAGCAAGTGATAAGAGGCTTCTCTGGTATGCACTGGGGAGAGGAGGAGCCCACACAAATCAAAAGAACTGCTGCACCAGCACAATTTTTTGGAACAAACTAATAATCCCTCTCTCTTCTGTAAGCTCTCCACGAGGGGCTGGATTCCAATAGCCTTACTCGTGCTGAATAGCACCTTTCTTCCCAAATAGCCCTGCTGGCATCAGTGCGGTTTCCTAGGGAGTAATGCACTACAGTATCAGAATCTGGCCCCCACTATGTATAAGCTGCTTCTACTGGAATGGGCAAGCTATTTTTGCTGTGTTTGGATATGCAAGGAGAGAAAGCCCAGAAGCCTTAATGGTCCCTGAGTGGAAGGGCTGGGGAGCCACTAATGTTGCAGGCAGAGTTTCACCTCCCCCTTGGGGGCCTGGGTGGGAGAGATCATGATCTGGGCCCTGAAACTCTTTCCCTCAGCTAGTTCCTGGAAGGGAGAGAAGGGCAGTCACAATGAACTTGATTGCCACAGCCTGACTCAGTTGTTCAGGGAATAAAGCTCTCCTGCTAGTCCCTGCTACAAGTGTGGCTCCCGTGATGGTGAGGACATCAGGAGCTACTCACCTGTTATTCTTCATTGTGTGCCCTGGCTCCACTCCCTTATTCACAACCTATAGCAGCTGGCCAGGTTCACATGGCGGAGAAAACTGTTCCACAAGGCAAGTGGGGGAGCAGGGGAGGCTTCATGATTCTCTGAGTCACTCTCAATTCATTCTTTGTTCAGCACCTGGGGTAGTGCAGCTATGCGCCAGCCTTATTCAGGGCAGATTTTAAGGTTACAGTGTAGCTCCATAAGTAATGATTTTGGGTGAGGTTGTGATTCATTTTGGACTACTATATGAGGAAGGGTGGCAGAATCTAGTTCAAGGTTAATATTGCTTCAGCCACAGTCCCCACTATGGTACACTAACTGTAATGTTACCTAGTAGATAAGTAGTTGAAAGCACAATTCCTCAGAAACAAATGAATGTGGCTGGTCATGCTCTCAGTTAAAGAGGGGAAGTAGCTCTTATCTCCCCATCAAAATAGTAGAAGGCATTAGACAGCTTAGAAATTCTAAAACTGGGAATGTTTTTTTTAACATAACCAATGAACAACCATGCAATATTAAGTAGTTTTGCATTTTAAACCACTGGTAGGGTTTCTACTGACTACATTAAACAGAACTAATGCAAACATTACATAAATATTTTAATAGTTTTTTATTGCATTACTTTATAAAATGTTTAAAGACCAACTAATGTATGGCAGGAGCACTTCATATCCATGCCCCTATTAGTTCTTTTTTAATGGTTTTATTAACACTGTTTAATTGAATATTGACATATAGCACATTTCTGCACAGAACCTATTTTATGTAGGGATTTCACATGAGCTGTTTAGATGTTGTTAAGTAGGACAACATAAGAATGTTGATTAATTGCATGTGCATTTAAATGTATTTGAACTAATTCCGTATAAAAGGTAAAACACTGACGTTGATATTATTGCTAGACGTTTCTTTTCTGATTAATGTTCACTATTTTATATGTATTCTTTATACCACTTAATTTAGGTACATTTCAATTCCCAAGATGCCCAGTTAGCCTGTGTGATCAAACTCAGAGCTAGGGGTCTAAATATTTTAGTCTACGAAATGTTCTCCCTTTTATCTCTCCTGTTATGAATAATTCACTTGTCTGCTTATTTTCAAATGTGAATCCTGTTCTGGGGGGGGTGGGGGGGAAGGAGAGGGGGAGAATGCATACAGGGAAAAGTAAGTACTACAGTGTTGTTAACCTTGCCCTTAAAAACCATTCACACAGTATAGAGGTATGTAGATAGAGGCATTGTCTTATGGGTCAATAGATTCTTGTTGCGAATGTCCTTTGCATGCGAACAGAGGAAGAACTGGCAAAGCCATATATATTTAGCCATATTAACTTGGTTGCTTTTCTCAGGGTAGATGGATTTTCTTGCTCTTTTGCTCATATCTTTGTAGAAAGTTGAGATAGGATGAAAGTCAGTTCGTCCAGCAGCAAGGGGATCTGTTCAAAATCATGTGCAACCTTTAAGCTGCTCATTCAGACTTTGTGTGTTGTGGAGTGCCTTGCCTGGGCCCTCTGCACTGGGGTGAATGTTACCCTGTTTATAAGAACTTTTGAGCCCCCAAAATGAAGAAGATAATTTTATCATGCTCAGCAAGAAGGTTGAAATCATGACATCTCCCTCCCCTTGAGTGGTCATGTCAGGTGACTATTTTTGTACACTGCCATGTTTCAGGAGGTAAATAGGTGTGTTCTGCATTTTCAGCTTTTTTTGATTTAGCAATGTCTGCATTTTAATTTAAAGATGCACTAAAACAGTGGTTCCCAAACTTGTTCCGCCGCTTGTGCAGGGAAAGCCCCTGACGGGTCGGGCCGGTTTGTTTACCTGACGCGTCCGCAGGTTTAGCCGATCGCGGTTCCCAGAAGCTGCGGTTCGCTGCTCCACTGCACTAAAACCAGAACTTTGAATCTGGACACTATATGTTCTATGCGGGGATTAGATTCCCAGATTTGGACCACCTCTATGATTCTGGTCCTGTGTTAAATAAAAATGTCTGGGGCATATTTTCTGAAAATCTTGTGAGAGTTTATGCACCTATAAGAATTCCACACGCACAGGTAGAAATCTCATGAGAGCAACAAAACCCACAATATTTCCAGCACTTTGGGCTGAAATGATTCTCAACATTCTTTGACTGCCGCTGCACATTGAGTGGATGTTTTCAGAGAACTATCCACAAAGACTCCAAGATCTCTTTCTTGAGTGATAACAGCTACTTTAGAGCGCATCATTTTATATGTATAGTTGGGATTATGTTTTCCAATGTGCATTACTTTGCATTTATCAACATTGAATTTCATCTGCCATTTTGTTGCCCAGTCACCCAGTTTTGAGAGATCCTTTTGTAGCTCTTTGCAGTCTGCTTGGGACTTAACTATCTTGAGTAGTTTTGTATCATCTGCAAATTTTGCCACCTGTTTACCCCTTTTTCCAGATCATTTATGAATATGTTGAGTAGGACTGGGCCCAGTACAGATCCCTGGGGGACACCCACTATTTACCTCTCTCCATTCTGAAAACTGACCATTTATTCCTACCCTTTGTTTCCTATATTTTAACCAGTTACTAATCCATGTGAGGACCTTCTCTCTTATCCCATGACAGCTTAAATGAATCCTGTGAAGGAAGAGAAGACTGTGAGGGAGGAGGAAGGAAAGGGTTTGGAGCAAACGGTCAAGCGGCACAGGGCAGAGAAAATCCACTTAAAACTGTAGAGAGCTCTCTGGATATCCAGAGGTTCCTGCTTTGGCAACTTCTGCTCCTACTAGTTGACTATCTGTCTGGCTCTTCCCTGCACTTTCCCCCCAAGGTGGGAGGAGAAGCGGCACCACTTGGGTCCTAGTACCCCCAGTGTTGTGCGGGGGGCTGTGTGTTTGTGTGTGTGTTCCTGCACAATGCTGAGACCAGGGAGGTGCTGGGGGTGGGTATAGCCCTGGCTGGGCCCCATGAAGGTACTTGTTCACTGTAATCAAGATGTCTCCTTCCTCCGGTGCAGTGGCCCCTTCTTTGGCTGTTTTCTGCTCCTGCCAGCTAGTGTCTTGGCTGGCTCCTCTCTGACATTTTCTTTCTTCCTGTGCTAGATTAAAGAGTCCTTCAGTACCCATATTTGTGCCCCATGAAGGTACTTGTTCACTGTAATAAAGATGTCACCGTTCAGGGCATCTGCATCTGTATTCCCCCTTTGTGGTCAGAAAGAGCACCCGCTCTAGGCTTTTGGCTCCCCAGCTGTGGCCTCTTCTGGGTGGAGACACATGTTTCTCCCGCCTGACCAGGATTTTTCCAGGCTGCACAGTCCCCTGCCTACATTGTGATCCCCAGCAAGCCACACTACCAAGATGGCTTTGCTTTCTCCTGAGAGGCTATGTCAATTGCCACTGATTTTAAGTTACCTTGCAGGCCTTTCTGAGCGCGCACATATATTCTTAATGTAAAAGCATTACAGAGAAAACATTAAAAACAAAAGTGCAAATAAGCTTATCAGAGATCTCCCCCTTCCAACTCCACAACGGCTGTGGTCAGTGTCAGTCCATCCAACCCTTCCGTAAGGACTGGGGCCTTATACTCTGACAGAAGGTCCTGTCCATTTGATAGATCAGAAAGAAGGCCCTGAGTCTGTTTAAATTCAGTCTATTTACTGAAATATCCTTACTTTGTTGTCTGGTCTCTAGAGAATCCAGTTTGAACCTGTGTATGCAAACGTCCCCAAGAGAGGGTGCCTTTCTGGAGGTGTTACAGAGTTACTGAGTGAATTTGCCTAATCACCTCCCAATGTTCTTAGTTACTGGAGGGCTTGTGGTTACCCTCCTTCATGGAATTACACACAGTCCCTTTACCACAATGTTTCGTAAGATCTCCCAAAATATTGCAGGAAATGGCCATATCTGTCTCACAAGTCACCTCTCAAACTTCTTTTTGATAAACTAAGTAGACTAAGTGCTTTAAATCTCTCTCTGTAAAACATTTTCTCCAGCCCTTGAATCATTTTATGGCTTTTTCTTGCACCCTCTGCAATTTTTCAACATTTTTTTACACTTGATGCCATATTCCAGTATCGATACCGCTAATGTAGAGAAAGGTAAAATCACTTCCATACTTCTACTCATTGTTCTCCTGTTCAAACAGCTGAGGATTGCATTGGCTGCCACAGCATTGCACTTGAAACTCACCTTGAGTAGATTGTCCACTATGACCCCTAGATCCTTTTCAGAGTCACTGCTTTCCAGGGTACAGTCCCCCACTCTATATGTATGTCCTGCACTGCTCGTTTCTAGGTGTATGTCTTTGCCTTTGGCTGTGTTAAACCATGGGGGTTGGGGGATGGGGCGTTTAATGGGCCACAGTGAATCCAGCCCTGTGTGACAGCCCGGTCCTCATCATTATGTACCATTCCATCGATCTTTGTGTCATCTGCAGACTTTATCAGCAGTGCTTTCATATTTACTTCCAGATCATTGATGAAAATATTGAATAGGGTCAGGCCTAGTAACAATTCCTGCAGAATCACAGGAGAAACTTCTACATTCAATGATTCCCCATTGAAATACTTCTTGAGATCCGTCAGTTAGCCAGTTCTTAATTCACTTTATTGTGCTTTATTGATATTGTATAGTGCTAATTTTTTAATCAGAATGTTACATGGTACTAAGTCAAACATCATAGAAGTCTAAATAGCATATATTATGAAACAAACTTGTAATATACTCAAGTATCTGAGTTAACAGTGCAGCTCAGAGTACAGTTCAGTATTGGCTCTGCATTGCTTTCAGAAGTAAAAAGTGGTAAAAACTTATTTTTGTCACTAAATTAAGCAGGTCTGACTTAGCAGACTCACAAAGATCAGATCCATTAAATGAGATGGTATCATTAGAAGATATTTTTAATAACTACGCTAAGGAGAGACTTGATATTGAGGACTAAAGGCAGAGGAGTCTATGGAGCAGGAAGTTGTATTTAGCCAGGGAGAAAAAGCAAAGCTGATGGAAAAAAAACAAATCTGTAGTGGGTTTTGTAGCAGAAAAGGCTGCATGTGAGTAGAAGTAGGACTTGCTTTGTATACTGTTAATGTGAGGAGAAGAAATGAAGGGGAGGGGAGACCTGACTCAGGTTTAACATGAAAGGGGCAGAGAGGACAGTAGAAAAAAGAATGCCATTATAGAATCAATAGAGGGTAGGGAAATCACAGAGTACACAAGGGAGCTGAAGGCAACCCAAAACTCTGAATGATTAATAGATTAGACCAGGGGTTCTCAGACTTTTGAACTGGTGACCCCTTGCACACAGCAAGCCTCTGCGTGCAACCCCCCTTATACATTAAAAACACTTTTTTTGTATATTTAACACCATTATAAATGCTGGAGGCAAAGCGGGGTTTGGTGTGGAGACTGACAGCTCGCGACTCACCATGTAATAACCTCGCGACCCCTTGAGGGGTCCCGACCCCCAATTTGAGAACCCCTGGATTAGACGTCTTGCCAGGGGCAACTTGTTGTTGGATAGGGATAAGAGAAGCAACAGATAGTAGGAAATTCAGGCATTGGGACTATTGACAGCTGGATTTGTGGGGACCATGAGAACACAGCAGAGACTTTCATATGAGGCATGAAGCTATCTGATCAGTAGATAGCCTTGTAAGGAGTGCTTAGAAGACACCCAGGACTGTGGCTCATCTTGGCAATAAAAGGAAATTGTAGAAATAGATCTTGGAAACTAAATTTAGATGTGTACGTTTAGTCTTTCTGTAAGTAGACGGTATCTGTTCTAAATGCATGACCATCTAGACTAAGGAATACACCTCTACCCCGGTATAACGCGACCTGATATAACACGAATTCAGATATAACACGGTAAAGCAGCGCTCCAGGGGGGCGGGGCTGCGTGCTCCAGCGGATCAAAGCAAGTTCGATATAACGCGGTTTCACCTATAACACGGTAAGATTTTTTGGCTCCCGAGGACAGCGTTATATTGGGGTAGAGGTGTACTAGTATACTAGACAAGACTACAGAGAGGAGGGGTTCAAATTCATTAGGCATTCAGGAATCTTCTGGGAAAGGGAGGACCTTTCTCAGGGAGATGGGCTCCACCAGGAAATGCTGGAAAAGGAAATATGTCCGTTTGGTGGAAGGGGTCATGTTTTTAATTAGAAGAGAGGTCATCATGTGATACACTCAGCCAGACTACAAAAAAATCTTGTTAACTATGTGGTATCCTGAGGGGCATTTTGGAAAGAATTTGGTAGGGTGTCTCACATTCCAGCAGTAAGGAAAAAAAAAGATGACAATGAATTATATACATCAGTCCAAGAAAAAGTAGAATGTCATCTAAATAAGGCTAGTGGTAATGGAGGTATTGTTTGGATTAAAATGTGCAAAATATCTTTATGCTGAATGTTGCAGACCAAAACAAGGTAAGAATGCCTGCCTAGTTTTGGAAGAGGAGATTGACATAAATGACATAATTTCCTAAGGTGATTGACATACATTCCCAGACATGTGATGAGATGAAATCAGCCTGAAATGATGATTCCTGACTACAAGCTGTACTGTCATGTGGAAACATTACTCATTAAGAAGACTATAGGTGGTAATAAGAGAGATTATCATGGGACAGAATCTGTTAGCTTACAAACCCTAGGTAACAAAAAAAAACACAGTTGAAGGATATGCAGTAGGCACCTAAATCAGAAAAACTAAATGAAACCTAGTAGGTTTGCCTGTTGGAGCCCCTATAAGACAGGAGGCAAGTCTGTTTTTGTGTGTGAGATGCACCGTATATTAGAACAGGACATGAATGTAGGTGTTTGTAACAGGGCAGCAAGGTTCCTCTGTTGACCCACTCCATTAACAAGTGTTAGAGCCCTGGAAAAAGCTACTGAATAAATTCTGCTGACTTAGGCCTGGTCTACACTAGGAGTTTATGTCGAATTTAGCGCCGTTACATCGAATTAACCCTGCACCCGTCCACACCACGAAGCTATTTAGTTCGACATAGAGCTCTCTTAAATTCGACTTCTGTACTCCTCCAAAACGAGAGGAGTAGCGCTAAATTCGAAATGGCAATATCGAATTAGGCTAGGTGTGGATGGAAATCGACGGTAATAGCTCCGGGAGCTATCCCACAGTGCACCACTCTGTTGACACTCTGGACAGCAGTTCGAGCTCGGATGCTCTGACCAGCCACACAGGAAAAGCCCCGGGAAAATTTGAATTCGTTTTCCTGTCTGGGCAGTTTGAATCTCATTTCCTGTTTGGACAGTGTGGCGAGCTCAGCAGCACTGGCAACGATGCAGAGCTCTCCAGCAGAGATGGCCGTGCAATCCCAGAATAGAAAGAGGGCCCCAGCATGGACTGATCGGGAAGTCTTGGATCTCATCGCTGTGTGGGGCGATGAGTCCGTGCTTTCCGAGCTGCGCTCCAAAAGAAGGAATGCAAAGATCTACGAGAAGATCTCTAAAGCCATGGCAGAGAGAGGATACAGCCGGGATGCAACGCAGTGCCGCGTGAAAATCAAGGAGCTGAGACAAGGCTACCAAAAAACCAAAGAGGCAAACGGACGCTCCGGATCCCAGCCCCACACATCCCGTTTCTACGAGGCACTGCATTCCATCCTAGGTGCGGCCGCCACCACTACCCCACCACTGACCGTGGACTCTGAGGATGGGATATTGTCCACGGCCGGTTCCTCGTCGGAAATGTTAGCGGACAGGGAAGATGAGGAAGGAGATGAGGAGGACGAGGCAGTCGACAGCGCTTGCACCGCTGATTTCCCCGACAGCCAGGAGCTCTTCATCACCCTTACCGAGATCCCCTACCAACCGTCCCCATCCGTTACCCCGGACACCGAATCAGGGGAAGGATCAAGCAGTGAGTGCTTTAAACATCTAAACATTTATTTTTAACATAACTGGAATATTTATATTGTTAACAATGGGGTTTTCATTCACTCATTTAAACATAGAAACTTTTATTTATAAGACAACAGGAATATTAATAATATCAGCAATTGGGTGTTCATGATTTCTTTGCCTTAGGCAACTATTTAGTCCCAACTATGTAAAAAAAATCAAATAATGTCCGGATTTTCATGATTAGGCAACCACAGGACGCTCCACTCTGTAGTCCCTTCCAGTACAGTTACACCAAAATACGGTCTATATGTCCGGGAATTGACACAAAGTCCTCCTGGGAGAGCTCAGCATAGCTCTCCTGGAGGTACTGCTCAAGCCTGCGCATCAGGTTCCTTGGCAGGGCGATCTTGTTAGGTCCACCGTGGTACGACACGTTCCCACGCCATGACTCTATCAAGTAGTCCGGGATCATAGCACGGCAGAGCATGGCGGCATACGGCCCTGGCTTCTGCATGCTCTCCCGAAGCATCCGTCCCCTGTCGCTCTCCGAGATCCTCATCAGCGTGATGTCGCACATGACGCCCTGCTTTGAATTAGGGAGGGGAATGTTAGTATTGGGACTGCTTTACAGCCACGCGGTGGAGGCGGCAGAGGGGCAGCATACAGGGATCTTTCCCTGGGACAGCCGCGAGGTGGTGGGACAGGGGCAGAGCTCATGCTTCCCTGATTGCTGCCAGCAGAGAGTGGCATTGCTTTCAGTGCGAAAGGAGCCCAGTGCTACTATTAAAGTTTTAAGCTGCCACAAGTCTACGGCTTACCATGTTTTCCTGCTACAAAAGTTGAGGTGTCCTGCCACGCTTCTCAGATCGCAACTGCAAGACCCCAGGCACTGAAGGCGAGGGCCGAAAATTCGACCTTGTCCTGAGTGCGCATGTGAAAGGTGCAGTGCATGGTGTTGTTCACAGAGAAAGACTATGTTCTTTGTTAGCAACTTCATTTATCTGTCTCAGGAATTCACTCCCTTTTTCCCATTCCCACAGACACATCTGCGACTGTCTCCCAACCCAGCCTGGCATCACACTCCCAGAGGCTAGCGCAGATTAGGAGGAGGAAGAAGAAGACGCGTGAGGACATGTTCTATGAACTCATGGACTGCTCACGAGCGCAGGCAGCCCAGCAGACACAGTGGAGGGAGAACTTGTCAGAAATGCACCGAGCAGTCATGGAACGGGAGGAGAGGTGGCGTCAGGAAGACCAGCAGGCTACTCAAACCCTGCTTGGACTAATGAGGGAGCAAACGTAGACGCTCCGGCGCCTTGTGGATGTTCTGCAAGACCGGAGGCAGGAGGACAGAGCCCCGCTGCAGTCTATCTCTAACCGCCCTCCCCCGCCACAAAGTCCCACACCCCCCTCACCCAAAGTCCAAAGAAGGAGGGGCGGCAAGGGCCGTTAAAACTTTCAGTCAACCCCTGCAGACTGCTGTAGCACTAGAAGGCTCTCGTTCCACAAAGTTTGAAAAGTCCTTTCCTACCCATCTCACACAAGCCCCCGTCCAAGTTTCCTCCCCCCCCCTTTTCATGTGCGGTTCATAATAAAATATTTGTTTCTGTTAAGTACTGTTTCCAAGATTTTCTTTTAGAGGAGATTCTGTCTGAAGGGGGGGGAAGGGGTTTGGTAATTGGACAGGACAGTCACCTTTAGCAGGCTACAGAGGCGGGGGCAGGTCCAGCATCAGGACACATACACAGTGCAGTCACCAGTTACCCTGGTCAGTCTGGGAGGTGGTTTTCATGTTCTGGGGGGCGGGGGGATTGATCTGTGACTTTGTGGCGGGGGAGGGCAGTTAGAGATCTTATGCCGCGGTCCTTATCCTGGATCACAGAGCCACGCAGCAGGGGGTCTGTAACCCTCCGCCCCCTGCCAGAAAGTCACTTGGCCGACACATACACACAGTCCCGCCCAGGACTGCTGGCAGGCTCCGTTGAAACAACCAATCCACCACTGCGGAGCCTGTCATTCCCGGAGTTTAGAAGCATCATTTGCATCAGAACACTAAACCCGCCCCCCGCCACAGTCTGCGTCCCCGGTTTAAAACATTCCCGCGAAAACAGTAAGAAAGAGAACGTTGTTCATTAACAAAACGGAACAGATTTTATTTGTTGGGAAGGTGGTGAAGGGGGTATGTAACTTGGAAGGATAGTCAACAGTAACTGGGTAAAGAAACGGGGGCAGGTTCAGCATCTGTGTCCACAAACTAAACAGTCACTGGAGACCCTGCTCAGTCAGGAACCTAGCTTTCAAAGCCTCCCTGATGCACAGCGCGTCCCGCTGGGATCTTCTAATCGCCCGGCTGTCTGGCTGGGCGTAATCAGCAGCCAGGCTATTTGCCTCAACCTCCCACCCCGCCATAAAGGTCTCCCCCTTGCTCTCACACAGATTGTGGAGCACACAGCAAGCAGCTATCACAATGGGGATATTGGTTTCGCTGAGATCACAGCGAGTCAGTAAGCTTCTCCATCTCCCCTTGAGACGGCCAAAGGCACACTCCACCACCATTCTGCACCTGCTCAAACGGTAGTTGAAAAGTTCTTTTTCTGAGTCCAGGGCGCCAGTATAGGGCTTCATGAGCCAGGGCATTAGCGGGTATGCAGGGTCCCCGAGGATCACTGTAGGCATCTCCACATCCCCAAGACTTATTTTGTGCTCCGGGAAGTAAAGACCTTCCTGCAGCCGTCTAAACAGACCAGAGTTCCTGAACACGCGAGCGTCATGAACCTTGCCCGGCCATCCGACGTTGATGTTTGTAAAACGTCCCCTGTGGTCCACCAGTGCTTGCAGCACCATTGAAAAGTAGCCCTTTCTGTTAATGTACTGGCTGGCCTGGTGGTCCGGTCCCAGGATAGGGATGTGAGTCCCATCTATAGCCCCACCGCAGTTTGGGAATCCCATCTTGGCAAAGCCATCTATGATGAGCTCCACATTTCCCAGGGTCACTACCTTTGATAGCAGTACCTTGACGATTGCCTTGGCTACTTGCATGACAGCAACCCCCACGGTAGACTTGCCCACACCA
Source organism: Emys orbicularis (assembly GCF_028017835.1). Lineage (NCBI taxonomy): Eukaryota > Metazoa > Chordata > Testudines > Emydidae > Emys > Emys orbicularis. Next base: position 22,709,552 of record NC_088689.1, on the reverse strand, counting down.
AAGTGGTTCGCGACTGACCGGTAGCTGTCTGGCGTTGCAAGCTTCCAGAGGGCTATGGCCACTCGCTTCTGGACAGTCAGGGCTGCTCGCATCCGGGTGTCCTTTCGCTTCAGGGCAGGGGACAGCAACTCACAAAGTTCGAGGAAAGTCCCCTTCCGCATGCGAAAGTTTCGCAGCCACTGGGATTCATCCCAGACCTGCAGCACTATGTGGTCCCACCAGTCCGTGCTTGTTTCCAGGGCCCAGAATCGCCGTTCCACAGTATCCACAAGACCCATTGCCACCGTGATGTCCTGGGCGCAGGGTCTCGTGGTTTCTGAGAGCTCTGAGCTACTCTCCGACTTCATGCCCTCACGGTGGTGCCGTAGCCTCCTCTCCTGATTTCTCTGCAGCTGCCTCTGGTAAAGGTGGATGAGAAGCTGCGAGGCGTTGAGAACTGCCACAACTGCAGCGATGGTCGCAGCGGGATCCATGCTCGCACTGCTGTGGCGTCCGCGCTGTCACTGATCAGAAAAGTGCGCGAACTGATTTCCCGCCGGCGCTTTCAGGGAGGGAGGGAGGGCGGGAGTGACGGACGGATGACGACAGGCACCCAAAAGCACCCTCGACACATTTTTTTACCCAGAAGGCATTTGGGGCTCGACCCAGAATTCCAATGGGCAGCGGGGACTGCGGGAACTGTGGGATAGCTGCCCACAGTGCACCGCTTCCAATGTCGACGCTTGCCCCGTTAGTGTGGACTCACAAAGTCTCACAAAGTCGAATTACTGTCCTTAGTGTGGACACACACGTTCGACTTTGTAATATCAATTCCACATATTCGATTTAACTAAAATCGAACTACTCTTGTAGTGTAGACATACCCTTACTGTGACAAGTGTGTCGTGTTAATTTCACCAGGCTGTAAAGGAGAAAAAAGAGAATGAGGGTTTTGGTGGGGGAGAGGTTTTTGCAAGGCAGCACTGGGAACATCCAAGCTTAGAAAGAAGGATTAGTCTGAAGTTTATGATGTGCTATTGTTGCTTTAACTATTAATGAAGCCAAACTTCAAGAAGTAGGTACGTTTGGACAGGATACGGACTGTATTCTATATATTTACTGTATATTCCAGGGGCGGCCAAACTTACTGACCCTCTGAGCCGCATACAACTATCTTCGAGTTCGAGAGCTGGGGCACATCTGCCGGAGCTCAGGGCTTCAGCCCCATGGGAGGAGCCTGCTGGGGCTTCAGCCCCACTCCTGCTGATGCCCCGAGCCCCTGCAGGTGCGCCCCATGGGGCAGAAGCCCCGAGACCCCCCCTCCCCATTGGGCAGAAGCCCCTACCCTACCACCCCACTGCAAGGCAGACTTCCTGAGCTCCCCTCCGCCCAGTCTGGTAGGTGGAGAATGGGGGGTGCCGTGGGGGGCTCCGCAAGCTGCACTTTAACGGTAAAAGAGCTGCATGTGGCTCGTGAGTCACAGTTTGGCCACCCCTGGTATATTCTGTTCAGAGCAAAGTAGGAACTCCACTTACTGGACTTCAATTAAAAACAGTGATCATTGTACAACTAGATGAGAGCTACTTTAGTATTTGATAGTGTTCTATAGGAAGATAGGTTTCAGAGTAGCAGCCGTGTTAGTCTGTATCCGCAAAAATAACAGGAGTACTTGTGGCACCTTAGGCCTTGTCTACACTACGAGAGTACTTCGATTTTAGTTAATTCGACTATGTGGAATCGATATTACTAAGTCGAACGTGTGTGTCCACACTAAGGACAGTAATTCGACTTTGTGAGACTTTGTGAGTCCACACTAACGGGGCAAGCGTCGACATTGGAAGCGGTGCACTGTGGGCAGCTATCCCACAGTTCCCGCAGTCCCCCCCTGCCCATTAGAATTCTGGGTCGAGCCCCAAATGCCTTCTGGGTAAAAAAATGTGTCGAGGGTGCTTTTGGGCGCCTGTCGTCATCCGTCCGTCACTCAAGCCCTCCCTCCCTCCCTCCCTGAAAGCGCCGGCGGGAAATCAGTTCGCGCGCTTTTCTGATTACTGACAGCGCGGACGCCACAGCAGTGCGAGCATGGATCCCGCTGCGACCATCGCTGCAGTTGTTGCAGTTCTCAACGCCTCGCAGCTTCTCCTCCACCTGTACCAGAGGCAGCTGCAGATCAATCATGAGAGGAGGCTACGGCACTACCGTGACGGCATGAAGTCGGACACTAGCTCCGACCTCTCTGAGAACATGAGACCCAGCGCCCAGGACATCTCGCTGTCACTGGGTCTTGTTGATACTGTTGAACGGCGATTCTGGGCCCGTGAAACCAGCACGGAATGGTGGGACCGCATAGTGCTGCAGGTCTGGGATGAATCCCAGTGGCTGCGCAACTTTCGCATGCGGAAGGGGACTTTCCTCGAACTGTGTGAGTTGCTGTCCCCTGCCCTGAAGCGAAAGGACACCCGGATGCGGGCAGCCCTGACTGTCCAGAAGCGAGTGGCCATAGCCCTCTGGAAGCTCGCAACGCCAGACAGCTACCGGTCCGTCGCTAACCAGTTTGGCGTGGGCAAGTCTACCGTGGGGGTTGCTGTTATGCAAGTAGCCAGGGCAATCGTCAAGCTACTGCTATCTAAGGTAGTGACCCTGGGAAACGTGGAGCTCATCAGAGATGGCTTTGCCGAGATGGGATTCCCAAACTGCGGTGGGGCTATAGATGGGACTCACATCCCTATCCTGGCACCGGACCACCAGGCTAGCCAGTACATCAACCGGAAGGGCTACTTTTCCATGGTGCTGCAAGCACTGGTGGACCATCGGGGACGTTTTACCAATATCTACGTTGGATGGCCTGGCAAGGTTCATGACGCTAGGGTGTTCAGGAACTCTGGTCTGTGTAGACGGCTGCAGGAAGGTATTTACTTCCCGGACCACAAAGTAACTGTTGGGGATGTGGAGATGCCTACAGTCATCCTCGGGGACCCTGCATACCCGCTAATGCCCTGGCTCATGAAGCCCTACACTGGCGCACTGGACTCAGGGAAAGAACTATTCAACTACCGGCTCAGCAAGTGCAGAATGGTGGTGGAGTGTGCTTTTGGCCGTCTCAAGGGCAGATGGAGAAGCCTACTCACTCGCTGTGATCTCAGCGAGACCAATATCCCCATTGTGATAGCTGCTTGCTGTGTGCTCCACAATTTGTGTGAGAGCAAGGGGGAGACCTATATGTCGGGGTGGGAGGTTGAGGCAAATAGCCTGGCTTCTGATTACGTCCAGCCAGACAGCAGGGCGATTAGAAGATCACAGCGGGACGCACTGTGCATCAGGGAGGCTTTGAAAGCCAGGTTCCTGACTGAACAGGGTCTCCAGTGACTTTTTACTTTGTGGACAGAGATGCTGAACCTGCCCCCGTTTCTTTACCCAGTTACTGTTGACTATCCTTCCAAGTTACATACCCCCTTCCCCACCTTCCCAACAAATAAAATCTGTTCTGTTCTGTTAATGAAGAAGGTTCTCTTTTTTACTGTTTTCGCGGGAATGTTTTAAACCGGGGACGCAGACTGTGGCGGGGGGCGGGCTTACTGTTTTGATGCAAATGATGCTTCTAAAGTCCGGGAATGACAGGCTCCGCAGTGCTGCATTGGTTGTTTCAACGCAGCCTGCCAGCAGTCCTGGGCGGGACTGGATGTATGTGTCGGCCAAGTGACTTTCTGGCAGGGGGCGGAGGGTAACAGATCCCCTGCTGCGTGGCTCTGTGATCCAGGATAAGGACCGCGGCATAGGATCTCTAACTGCCCTCCCCCGACACAAAGTCACAGATCAATCCCCCTCGCACCCCAGAACAAGAAAACCGCCTCCCAGACTGACCAGGGTAACTGGTGACTGTGCTGTGTATGTGTCCTGATGCTGGACCTGCCCCCGCCTCTGTAGCCTGCTACAGGTGACTGTCCTGTCCAAGTAACAAACCCCTTCCCCCCCTTCAGACAGAATCCCCTCCAAAAGACACTCTCGGAAACAGTACTTAACAGAAACCGATGTTTTATTACGAACCGCACATGAAAAGGGGGGGGGGGAAGGAAACTTGGACATGGGCTAGTGTGAGATGGGTAGGAAAGGACTTTTCAAACTTTGTGGAACGAGAGCCTTCCAGTGCTGCAGCAGTGTGCAGGGGCCGACTGAAAGTTTTAACGGCCCTTGCCGCCCCTCCTTCTTTGTACTTTTGGTGAGGGGGGTGTGGGACTTGGTGGCGGGGGAGGGCGGTTAGAGATAGACAGCAGCAGTGCTCTGTCCTCCTGCCTCCGGTCTTGCAGAACATCCACTAGGCGCCGGAGCGTCTCCGTTTGCTCCCTCATTAGTCCAAGCAGGGTTTGAGTAGCCTGCTGGTCCTCCTGGCGCCACCTCTCCTCCCGTTCCATGACTGCTCTGTGCATTTGTGACAAGTTCTCCCTCCACTGTGTCGTCTGGGCTGCCTGCTCTCGTGAGCACTCCATAAGTTCATAAAACATGTCTTCACGAGTTTTTCTCTTCCTTCTTCTAATCTGCGCTAGCCTCTGGGAGTGTGATGCCAGGCTGGGTTGGGAGACAGTCGCAGATGTGTCTGTTGGAATGGGAAAAAGGGAGTAAATTCCTGAGACAGATAAATGAAGTTGCTAACAAAGAGCATAGTCTTTCTCTGTGAACAACACCATGCACTGCACCTTTCACATGCGCACTCAGGACAAGGTCGAATTTTCGGCCCTCGCCTTATGTGTCTGGGGTCCTGCAGTTGCGATCAGAGAAGCGTTGCAGGACACCTCTACTTCTGCTGCGGGAAAACATGGTAAGCCGTAGACTTGTGGCAGCTTAAACATGTAATAGTAGCACTGGGCTCCTTTCGCACTGAATGCAAGGCCACTCTCTGCTGGCAGCAATCAGGGAAGCATGAGCTCTGCCCCTGTCCCACCACCTCGCGGCTGTCCCCGGGAAAGATCCCTGTATGCTGCCCCTCTGCCGCCTCCACCGCGTGGCTGTAAAGCAGTCCAAATACTAACATTCCCCTCCCTAATTTAAAGCAGGGCGTCATGTGTGACATAACCCTCATGAGGATCTCGGAGACCGAGAGGGGAAGGATGCTGCGTGAATGCATGCAGAGGCCTGGGCCATATGCCGCCATGCTGTGCCGCGCACTGATCCCCGACTACCTCATGGACTCATGGCGTGGGAACGTGTGCTACCACGGGGGACCAAACAAGATTGCCCTGCCGTTGAACCTCGTGCGCATGCTGGAGCGGTACCTCCAGGAGAGCTATGCGGAGCTATCACAGGAGGACTGTCTGTCCATTCCCGGGCACATTGACCGCCTTTTCCTTTAAGTTGAGCATAACGGACTACAGAGTGGAGGGGCCGTGTTGTGTACTAATCATGAATATCCGGACAGTACTTGATTTTCTATACATAGTTAGTAGAAAAAAGTTTACTAAGCCAAACAAATCATGAACAACAAATTACTGATATAGTTATTATTCCTGTTTTGTTATTAATAAAAGTTTCTATGTTTAACTGAGTGACTGAAAAGCCCATTCTTAACAATATAAATATTCCACTTATGTTAAAATGAAATGTTTAGATGTTTAAAGCACTCACTGCTTGATCCTTCCCCTGATTCGGTGTCCGGGGTAAGGGCTGTGGACGGTTGGTAGGGGATCTCGGTAAGGGTGATGAAGAGCTCCTGGCTGTCGTTGAAATCAGCGGTGCAAGCGCTGTCGACTGCCTCGTCCTCCTCATCTCCTTCCTCATCTTCCCCGTCACCTAACATTTCCGAGGAGGAACCGGCCGTGGACAATATCCCATCCTCGGAGTCCACGGTCAGTGGTGGGGTAGTGGTGGCGGCCGCACCTAGGATGGAATGCAGTGCCTCGTAGAAACGTGATGTGTGGGGCTGGGATCCGGAGCGTCGGTTTGCCTCTTTGGTTTTTTGGTAGCCTTGTCTCAGCTCCTTGATTTTCACGCGGCACTGCGTTGCATCCCGGCTGTATCCTCTCTCTGCCATGGCTTTAGAGATCTTCTCATAGATCTTTGCATTCCTTCTTTTGGAGCGCAGCTCTGAAAGCACGGACTCATCGCCCCACACAGCGATGAGATCCAAGACCTCCCGATCAGTCCATGCTGGGGCCCTCTTTCTATTAGATTGCACGGCCAACTCTGCTGGAGAGCTCTGCATCGTTGCTAGTGCTGCTGAGCTCTCCACGCTGTCCAAACAGAAAATGAGATTCAAAGTGGCCAGACAGGAAAAGGAATTCAAATTTTCCCGGGGCTTTTCCTGTGTGGCTGGTCAGAGCATCCGAGCTCAGACTGCTGTCCAGAGCGTCAACAGAGTGGTGCACTGTGGGATAGCTCCCGGAGCTATTACCGTCGATTTCCATCCACACCTAGCCTAATTCGATATTGCCATTTCGAATTTAGCGCTACTCCTCTCGTTTTCGAGGATTACAGAAGTCGAATTTAAAAGAGCTCTATTTCGAACTAAGTAGCTTCCTGGTGTGGACGGGTGCAGGGTTAATTCGATGTAACGGCGCTAAATTCGATATAAGCTCCTAGTGTAGACCAGGCCTAAGGCATCCGAAGAAGTGGGTTGTAGCCCACGAAAGCTTATGCTCTAATAAATTTGTTAGTCTCTAAGGTGCCACAAGTACTCCTGTTATTTTTATAGGAAGATAGTAAATGGAGGCACTCAAAGTGAAATTTTGGCCCTATTTAAATCAATGACAAAACTCCTATTGACTTCAGTGAAGCTAGGATTTCACCTTCATATATTTTGTTGTCCCTTTTCAGTCTAATAGATTTGAACTGCTACAAATTACCTTTAAAACATTGTAGGGAGGCTTAAGCTGATGTTTATTTCCACAGTTTTTGTCAGTGTTATTTATAAAATACATTTTTATTTTGATTTTATTTTGTTTGTTCATCAAAATTCACCCCCAACAGACTTATATCAAGAAAAAGTGAAAAGTAAAGGATATTTCTTTCATATGAACCCTGGAAAAATGTAATGAGGAATGTCTTTTCTATATCATTTTTAAAACAATCTCAGGAGTGATATAAAAGACATATAATTTGCTACTGAATCCTATAGGTTGGATTAAACGTGATATAAAGGATATAAATTGCATGGTGGGTTTTTCAAATAATTTCTATATTACCCATTAGTTTTGGAGAAAATGTTCAAAGTCAAAAAGGGCAGTTGGGCACCTAAACTCTCATTTGTGGCTTTTGAAAATCTTTTCCTTCATCCCTCTTAAACACTACATTTTTTTCTCTAAGAAAAAATTACAAAATGTGCTGTAAACATTTTAGTTGCAGTATTTAAGCTTCACTGCATCCCTATGAGGCAGATAAGTTTTATACCTACTTTAAGATGGACAAAGAGAGACAAAGGTGAAGTGGCTTGTCCAGCATTATTGAGCAAAATGGGGCAGAACCAGGAACAGAAGCCAGGAGACTGGACTCCTAGTGACACTGTTCTCATGGCTAACCAATACTTCCCTGTATTAGCAATGCCAGTGTATTAATCACTGCAAAAAGTAGGAAGTGCTGGGAGGATTTTTTAAAACAAAAAACAAAAGCTTATTATTTTTCACATCCTGTCAGTTATGACATTTAATCTTAACTGTTTCTGAATTTGACTGATTTTATTCGATTGCCCCAGCTTAGCAAGAGTATGTTGTTGCTAGGACACGGCCACTCCATGTGATACCTCTATCATCTGGGTAAAAGATTAATTCTAAAATTGATTGGCGTATTTACACTCTCAAAGGTGTTTTGTGTGACGGTGTCCTAAATACATATGAGCACTGTCACCATTCTGATTCTGAAATGAAGGTTTCCATAGGCAGTTGAGAGAAACTCCTTTTTGGGTGGGGAGAAAAAAAAATCTCCTTGATAAATCTGAGAGAGGTGCACACTATAACATTACCTATGCTTTCATTAATTCTTCACCAGCTGTTTATTCGTCATAATCTAGATGTTGTTATTCAGGGAAATTAATCTGATTTTATTTTGCTTCCATTCCACTGTATCTGAAGAATCTCTTAATATTATTCATTTCTTCCACAGATCTCTCTTCTTCTTTTGACAATAAACTGTTTATTTCCAAGAAATGACTCATCTATAATGGTTATGCATTCCCTTGTAAAATAGCAGCAAACTCATACAGCCTACTCCTTTTTATGTGATCATGACCCAAAGTACTTCATTACACACACACACACACAAAATCATTACATGTATTAATCTATTATGTTGACTTTCATTCCCAATTTTGTTAACCGTGGGAAGATTTCAAAGCAAGCATTGAAGCTGGGGGTTTTAAAAGGCCTGAAGGGAGTTAGGTGCCCAAATCACATTGAAATTCAACTGGGAGCTTGACTCCTGTAAATGCCTTTGCAAATACCAGCCACAATAAATAAAACCTGTTTACAATTCAAAATACCATTTGCAACATAATGATATTCGATGCAGGCCATGGGAATTCCACATATAGTCATTCTGGAGAATCAGTCTCTGTATCTATAGGAAATGAGATTATCTACTGTTGTTTGGTTTGAACTGTCACTCGAATTCTTGATAGCATAAATAGCTAGGTAGTGGTTGCTTGATATTTCATTTAAATTCAGAGTGCATTGTGCTTCCATTTATTTTTTGTCTGTGACCTAGATGCAATGTTACAATACATTTTGAGCTGGCTTCATTACAGAAATTGATATCCTGACCTCAGTAATCAGACTTTTTAACCTGAGGAACAAGTAACTTTAAATATTGAATCTTTAAGACTATGCATTAGTGAGGAGTCTGCCAAAATTATGGACGTTTTTGGAGACCTGGCAACTTACTATGAGACCTGAATTGTCATATAAAATCTTTTGTTTTAGCTCAGTCTTGATTTAGCATTTTTTACATCATTAATATATAGTTAGATGGCAGCACAGTTACAACATAATGCTTGCATGAGTTTTTGTCTGAGGAAAATAATATAATGATACACGGGATTCCTTCTGTACCATAAGCACTCCACATAACTTTAGATTTTAAGCTACCTAGAAAAGATAGGCAAAAAAGCGTTAACATAATATTTTACCTTCTATCCTTGCATGTAATTCTTGAGGACCTGGCACTAATACTCTACAGACATCTACCACTTCACTCTGCCACTCTACTGTTCTGTTTCCCGTTCTGGGATTGATCAGCCCATCACATTGTGTTAGACGCCCCAGCAAATATGACAGTACAACATTTAGTGATGCACTGACTCCTACCTATGATATAAATTAAATAATATATCTAGTATATAAGTGCTACATACAAATTAGGGTACAAATCCAGTTGAGCTGTTGACAAGTGCTGTTGAGCATGTGCCAAGTTACAATTTAAAGCTTACATCATTTTGTTATTTAATTGATACAAAACAACAGTATTTTACAATGCTGCCAAAATACAGATTTTGCCTAGTATGTCAGTTTCTTGGGTTCGGGAGTCATTTTCACTTGATCATTCCCACGGTGGACAATGAGTATTTTTCCTCTCAGCCACCTCTGGTTTCCCCTCTCAATGGCCTTTCTTTTGTTGCCTTGTCCCCCATAAATATGTTTCCTCAGGACACTTCTTAGCCAAATGACTTTTAGCATTTGGTCATTATTATTAGGGCTGAATCTAAGATGCGTTTATTGATATATCTAAAAAACAGAAATGGACTCAGACTGTACAATTTAGATCTAGATTTTAAACACCCCAAAATATTGGGCATGTTTGAGCCTGAAGTGTTGGGTTTGGCCTGTTAAAAAGACGGCCCATTTGAAAAATTGGTATCTGGATCCAGATTTGGATGTTGAGCATGCTGCTAAAGTTTGGGGATGTTCGGAACTGTTGCTGTGGTTTGTGTCCATTCCTATTTAAAATTAAAAGCCAACACAACAATAATGTAATAAAAACAATGAGGAGTTCGGTGGCACCTTAAAGACTAACAGATTTATTTGAGCAGAAGCTTTCTTGGATAAAAAACACACTTCTTCAGATGCATGGAGTGAAAATTACAGATACAGGCATAAATATACACCTCTACCTCGATATAACGCTGTCCTCTGGAGCCAAAAAATCTTACCGCATTATAGGTGAAACCGCATTATATTGAACTTGCTTTGATCCACCGGAGCGTACAGCCCTGCCCCCCCGGAACGCTGCTTTCCCTCATTATATCCGAATCTGTGTTATATCTGGTCACATTATATCTGGGTAGAGGTATATATTGGCACATGAAGAGAAGGGAGTTCCCTTACAACGACTAACACGGCTATCCCTCTGATAAATAATTTAATGAGACTGTAAAAACTTAGTGACGTACGTAGGTGCCAATACTGCTGTGTGCTGTGCAAGGATGGACTTCTGTGCCCATGTGGGTCCATGTGCAATGTATGATAGGATCAAGGCCCAAGGACTTATTTACATGGGCAGTTATTCTGGAATAGGTATTCCTGATTAACTCCCTGTGTGGATGCTCCAAAATAAGTGTGCGGTGTTCCCAAATTAATGTAATTCATTTTGGAAGTGGATTAAGGTAATTCAGAATAAGGTACTTTTATACCATAATAAAAACATCCACACAGGGAGTTAACCCGAAATGACCTGCGTCCACAACCATTGGAGAGGAAGTTTGATCGACCGTAGGGAAAGGAAAAGGACACAGCACTCAAGTGTGCGCGTGTGGGGGGGGGGGAGGCAATGCGAGAGGGCATGTATGGCTAGGAAGGGAGGGCGCCTGCTGCCTTCCCATTGGCTGGAGATGTGACAGTGGGCTAATAGATTGATTGGCTTCGAGGGCTTTTCCTTTGCCTATTCATCAAAAGCTTCTTGTTCTGGCCAGCTACCTCACCCTCCCTCCTCTTGGTATGGAGTCATGTTGGCTGTCTTACCAACTGCCTGTTTTGAATCAGGATGGAATTTTTCCCGTTAGACCAAATTGGCAAAATGTGTGGTGGGCTTTTTCGCCTTCCTTTCAGCAGCGTGAAGAGACAGCTGGGTTACAACACTGTGATTTTAAAAGGACTAACTTTGGGAAAATTAACTCTTTTAGCTTGTTGCAGCTTGTGTCCAGTGTCCAGTGCAGATAAGGAAAAAGCAGTACAGTTACCAGAGGTAAATGATCCCTGTGATTGAGCTGGTGGTCATTTTGCCAATTAGAAAAGGAGAGACCTGAAATATTCACAGACTGAGGTCTTCCCTTAGGAACCTCTCCTGTCTTGGTTCTTGAGGGAGGAAGATTCAGAAGTGAGACGAATCCTCGGGGTAAGCACCAGTGGCTCTACTGCAAATTATTGGTTGTATGGTGGGAGTTCTAAACACCGCACTGGATCCAGTTAGATACCTGGTAGGAGAAAGCAGGGCACGCAATGCCCTTCCCCATGTTAAATCATCAAAGTTGTGGACTGCCATTTAAATCTATCCTATGTGTCTGTCATTCATTCACTTGAATGTACTGATCCATAGTTACTCTTCTTTAAATTCACACCCTATCTTAATCCTAATTAACTTCCCTGTGTAGACAAGCACTTATTAATGTACAATAAGAGCATTTAGTCTATTGTCCAGCTGTATATTTCATGTAATACTGGAAGAAGTTAAAGATTTATGATAGTGGAGCAATGGGTATTTTACTAGAGCCATTCACATCAGTTGCCTGAAATTAAAGATGTTCTTTTATAAAGTGTGAGTTATGTTGGAAGCTCTGGCAGCCCACATCTTGTTAGAGGCAACGACTTAGAATGTGATAATGGAATAATACTTCAGAGATATATTACTAGATCAAAGTCTATTGATTTTAATATCAAATCTCAGTTTTCTTTATCTTTTACAAGAGGTCATTTCTTTAATTTTCTGTGATCCATATTGCAATACTCCATTGTTTCTTTGGATTTTTGTGTAACCTTTTCAGGAAAAGTTGGGATGCATTTTTAACATGCATGTTCTGCTGTTTGACATGTTTAGATGAGTTCTTCAAGCAGGCACCTTTCTAATGCAGGATTTTATGTAAAAGTGGGGTGTTCCTGCTTCCAGCATCTTAAACAGACATGCTGAAGGGAGAAAGGGACAATTTATATTCCAAGAAGCTCTTACTTCTTGAGGGTGGAGTAACATCTGGGACTACAATACAGATTCAGATGTCTTGAAAGAATGCAAGCAGTAATGGTTTTAGCCAGAAAAAATTAAACTGATGTATTGCTAATAAAAAAAATATTTGTGTTATCACCCTTGGCTAACATTCCTGACTTTGCTTGTTATTTTTATATCAATTATTGAAAATGGTGTTTTTGTGTGTAATCCCTGAAGAACGCTATTTATTATTCCGAATACAGCTGACATATGTACAGCTGCCAGCACCATCTTTAGAAGATATAATCTTTTTACTCTTGCTGTGCCTTAATGTATACTAAGCCATGCCAGTGTGATACTGCATTAGGGAGGGGACAGTATATCAGATACTTTACATGCTATACCATGCTATTTAGTGCCATACCTTGTAGACTGACACTAAATAGCACTTTCTAGGGTTTTGCTTGTTCTTCATAGACAAAGAAAGGATTTACCAACAGAACCTTAATTTAGGCAAAGCTGACAAAATGTGAGAAGGATGCTGACTCTGGGTCAGATCCTTACTTGGTGTAAATCAGTGTAGTTTGATTGACTTTAATTGAGCTATGCTGATTTGCACTAGCTGAGGATCTGGCCCAATATATGTTAAAATAAACCTAGGCAAAAGCAAGCCCATATCCTCCAGCAGATATTTGCTAGAGGGAAATGGCCCGTTCTGAAGAACATTCAGGCTCATGACTGGCTGAACTGATGCATGCCTTGGGTCAGTTATGCATGTATTGAGTCAATATTATGACCTCCATATTATGACCTGGGAAAATGTTAAGCAGTGCCATCCTGACTGGCATGATTAATATACAGAGAATAAATAGCTTTCCCTGAATGCATGTTGCTACCAGTCTGATCACACATGCAGTTCTCTGCATCATGATTTGCTCATTAGAGGGATTTTTAGGACCACGATATTCACCTCTTCTTCAAAATACTAGAACAACCTACACCAGAATAAAGCATTTTGCACTTAAGAAATTAATGGTTGGAATGGAGAGATTAACAGAAAAGTTTGGATGAAAATATCCTGAATTCTTTGTAACATCTAATGATACATAACAAAACCTTGGTTCAAAAGAGCCTGAAGCTTCACAACATGGTGCAGGGCTCATCACTGCTAAAGAAGTGAATATTGTTGTGGAGTGATGTATAGGGAAAATAGGGGGTATATGGGGTGTGGGTTGGGGACTGTTTTTGTACTGCATGGCTTTTCAGTACTGTTTGTTGTGGAGATGCTATTTATTTTGATTATGCTGATCTGATGCATTTTTAAAAGATAATCAGAAGTGCCTAGCATTCTGATAAGCACCTCTCATTAATTTAGAAATCCAAATAAATGCATAACCTTTGTGTTTTAGGGTGAGACTGTGAACCTTTTACTCCCATCAGTGAGTCATTACTCACATGAGTAGTTTCACTGCAGTCAGTGGGACTGCCCTTGTGAATAACTTCACCAATGGGAGTAAGGAGTTCACAATCTGAGTGAAATATCAGGATTTATTGTTCCTATGTGTAAATATCTCTATCTAGGGTAAACACAGATTAACTTTAACCTTAACAGATATCAGTAGTTGCTTATAGTTACTGTGGGCCTGATCATGCAAATGGCTTTGGAAGTTTTGTATCCAAAATTATCTATTGGAACAATTTACCAAGGGTGAGGGTGGATTCTCTATCACTGACAAGTTTTAAATCAAGATTGGATGTTGTTGTTTTTTAAAGATCTGTTTGAGAAATTATTTTGGGAAGTTCTCTGGCCCGTGTTTATACATGAGGCCAGATTACATGATCACAGTGGTCCCTTCTGGCCTTCGAATCTTGGACTCTATGGCCCTTCCATTAATGTCATTGGGAGTTTTGCATGCTGAATGAGTAAACAATGAGGCTATACTTTTATTAGGTCATCTTGGGTGTAGGAATAACTTGTAGGAAAGAAGTAACATATAACAAATTTTGCTGTACAATGAGATGGGACTGGCAACTGCCACATCCCATGCTTTCTCCTAGTAACAGTGGAACCTAACAGCTTGAGGGAGAGAATTTAAAATAAGCCCAAAGGAGTTAGGTACCCAACTCCTACTGAAGTTCAATGAGATTTAAACACACAAATCCTTTAGGCCTCCTTGAAAATCCCAGCCTTAGGCATTTTTAGTAAGGAACTAGTCGGCTTTTTCTACTAAATGGAAACTGACACAGTACTTCAGTGTAAAATCAGATAAATGTCTGTTAGAGAGTCAATTCTGCTATAATATATAAGCTACTCATATTTTTGTTCCAAAGGTTTGTCTTGCACTTAACTTTTCAGAATAATATTTAAGTACTAAGCTCACACTGACAAACAATGTGTATGTGAGTTTGGATTGGCAGTTGCAGTATTGATCAGTACTTTTGCAGTCAGCACACGAGAATTTCAGAATAAATGTTAAATTTTCCTTTTTTTGTGCCTATGCAAGTTTTTGTATGCAGCAACACAAAGATGTCTGCGGGGAAAAAAAAAAAAATCTGTGAATATAAAGTTCTGGGTCTGTTTCCAAGAATATGCATCTATGTGAGCCAATATGTCAGTACCATTTGCAGGCAGCCTTATTTGACAGAAATACTTGACCTCTCATTGTTCAACTTATTCCACTTACTGTCGTAATACTTTTGCTTAATAATTAGTCATATTTAGTCAATTTCCAGTGAAATTTAGAAGTTCTGCTATGCTTTTCCTCACTGTTTTGAGGCTAGATCTTTTGAACCCTAATCAGTTTTGCTTTTTAAAACAGAACTTGCAAACATGTCAAGTTTCCTTTTTCTCAGTTTTTAATAAGTGACCAATTGGGCTAATCATGACAGCAGACTTTTTGGTAGTGCTACAAGCCGTTTAAGTCTGTTGTCAAATAACTGGCTATAGTTTTGGATACCTGTAGGCACACATGGATTTTCTGTAGAGCAAGATGAAGTTCACTGGCAACACAGTGATCCGAACAATGTCAGCAGAAACATGTAGCTGTGTACCTGCATCTTGTGGGGTTTGGGCAAACCTGGATTGAAGTAGAAATTTCTACTTTTAAAGAGATTATAAGTTTTTTTTTAACCCATATATTAGAACAGCAGCACCCTAAGAGGCCTGCTTGCCCCTTCATATAGTGATATAATGGCAGCTAGTTATTTTGAAATGTATATCAGTGTCCATTGCCAAGCATATGAATGCCTTGCATCCATTCAAAACAGACATTCGCAAAAATCAAAATATAAGTCTTTCAGCTTAAATGGCCAAACAAAGAACCTCCTATTCCAAACCAAAAATCTTATAATGGCTGTTACGTTAGACCACAGAGGGGTCAAAAGCTTGATCCAACAGTTAAGATTTTTATTGTATGTGGTCTCCACTGAGAATAGCCTATGACCAGGCACAACAATTTGATCCCAAGAACCGGCAACTGGAGCAACAAAGCAGATTTTTACTTCTGCAAGAAGAGATAGGGAGAGAGGGCAAGCTCTCAGATAACTAATTCTCGGGCCAATAAGGCCTTTGCTTGTAACCAACACCTTGAATAGGTAGCCGGTACAAAGTACAGATAATTTGTGTTGTGTGCTCATAATAGCTCACTCCATTTAAGGGACACACTGTTATATTTTGCCCTACTTAATATACTGGGTGTTTTTCAAGGATAGCCCCAAGCGGAGTATATTACAGCAATGTAGACATTAGATTAATAAAGCTTAATTCACCGTGACAACAGTCTTTAGGCCAACCACAGTTAGGAAACGTTACTATGTGCTACACTCCAATAATAGTAATGGACCCGATTTAATCTTAAAACTGCAGACCAGGACTGACACCTCTAAATAGGATGTATGTTCACAGTCCCCACCCACTACTACAGCCTGATCTATTTTGCACCCATCCATTTCTTTACCTTTATGCATTAAGTTGTGCGTAGGTCTTGTACCTGGCTCTCTACACTGATGAATTTTAGGTTGAGAGTGCAGAAACCACAGTATCTGATTCTATGGAAAGGAGATATAGAGCTGGATGTCATTGCCTGTTAATGAGGTGATATTGCAGGCCAAAATGTAACAGAGTTCCTGTGAAAGCTTTGGAAGCCTGGATCTAATCTGCAGAAGAGTTTTGCTTTGGTTTAGTGAAATATAGCTTTTTGGTAATGGTTTATTTGTAATTTAACAGTTTTTCATGGTTGCTTAACCTCAAATATTTTGGATTTTAGTGCTTTTAAACTTCTCTGTTGAAAAGTTGAATGAGAGAGTATGTCTGGAAATATAACATGAACTGAGAAGACTAGAAAGACGATTTGACTGTTCAGTACCCAGTCAGAATCATTAGTTGTGCATCCTTTCATTTGCCTACAGAGGGAATAAATATCAGATTAATAAAGAAAGCATTCAGGTTTGGGGCTGACAGGGTGTAGCATTTGGTTCTACTTTTTGGTTCTACCAAAAAGATTCTAGACCTAGACAGACAGAGATTGTAAAGGGAGCTGAGAGAACTATGTTTGAATAACATGGGCTGTGTTTATAATCTGGTTTGGCTTCAGGGAATTAAGAATTGATCCATTTGGAGATACAGCTGAAATTGCTGATACTTCATATATAATGTCATCCAGGAGGGTTTTATTACTTGTTGTATTGCATGGTAAAATACCTTCATCTGAAATTTTCTAACTATAATTGATTATTTGATTTTGAGGAAACATGTTATAATATGCTGAAGTAAGGAGGTCATAGGGTATAGGATAAACCAATTAGTTTGGAACTCTAAAAAAATGCCAATCAGGAAACCTATGCTGTAAGGGAAGTAGGTCACGGCTTCTATGAATTTTCGTTTATTGCCCATGACCTGTCCATGACTTTTACTAAAAATAACCATGACAGAATCTTAGCCTTACCTATGAACATTCAGAATGTGCTCCTTTTACTGTGGACCAAAAGAAATCACTGACACGGTGGGTGAATGTTTCCAAAGTATTCAGCACTGACCTAACTCATCTTCCATTGAAGTCAGTTAGAGTTTTACCATTGCTTCCACTGGAAGCAGTGTTAGACCAGTACCGTGTGCTACTGAAAATCCCATCCAGTCATTTTTGAAGAAGTAGTATGCAAGTCCAAGGCTCAAACAGATTATTTCTAAACGATCAAGGAGCCACAATCAGTATGTTAGGTCAGATTATCTGGCATTTGCCTTATTCTGGCAGTGATGAAGGGAGCAGAAACCTCCCATAAGTCCCCTGCTGGTCATTCCCCCAGTGAATCTGGCTCGCTACAGCCTCTGGAGCAGGAGGCATGTTGGACGGTAGAGGAGCATGACAAAAACAGGGACAGTAAGTGGCTGGTGCATGCCGTGCTGCAGCTATCTCTAGATCTTTATCAAGCATTCGTAAAACTACAATACCCACCTGGGGAAGTGAGGAAACAGATTGACAGAACAAGATGGGTACCCAGAAATCACCTACTACAGGACAGGCCCAACAAGGACAATAACAGAACACCACTGGCCATCACATACAGCCCCCAGCTAAAACCTCTCCAGCGCATTATCCACGATCTACAACCTATCCTGGAAAATGATCCCTCACTCTCACAGACCTTGGGAGGCAGGCCAGTCCTCGCTTACAGACAACCCCCCAACCTGAAGCAATTACTCACCAGCAACTACACACCACACCACAGAAACACCAACCCAGGAACCAATCCCTGTAGCAAACCTCGTTGCCTACTCTGTCCCCATATCTACTCTGGCGACACCATCAGAGGACCCAACCACATCAGCCACAGCATCAAGGGCTCATTCACCTGCACATCCACTAATGTTATATATGCCATCATGTGCCAGCAATGCCCCTCTGCCATGTACGTTGGCCAAACCGGACAGTCCCTCCGCAAAAGAATAAATGGACACAAATCGGACATCAGGAATGGTAACATACATAAGCCAGTAAGTGAACACTTCAATCTCCCTGGTCATTCTATTACAGATTTAAAAGTCACTATCATTGAACAAAAAAACTTCAGAAACAGACTTCAAAGAGAAACAGCAGAACTAAAATTCATTTGCAAATTTAACACCATTAATCTGGGCTTGAATAGGGACTGGGAGTGGCTGGCTCATTACAGAAGCAGCTTTTCCTCTCCTGGAATTGACACCTTCTCATCTGTTATTGGGAGTGGACTACATCCACCCTGATTGAATTGGCCCTGTCAACACTGGTTCTCCACTTGCGAAGTAACTCCCTGCTCTCCATGTGTCAGTATATAATGCCTGCATCTGTAACTTTCACTCTATGCATCTGAAGAAGTGAGGTTTTTACCCACGAAAGCTTATGCCCAAATAAATCTGTTAGTCTTTAAGGTGCCACCAGACTCCTTGTTATTTTTGTAGATACAGACTAACACGGCTACCCCCTGATACTTGATACCATAGTAGTGTTACCATGAGCAGCTGGTACAAGCAAAGAAGATCAGGGAGCTGTAACTAGTTTTGTTCTCAGCTTCTCCTCCTCCTCCTTAGCTGGGATTCTCTGGTAGGCTGAGTAGAGGTGGAGGGGGGACACACACTTGGGTAGGGCTGCCCCTAAGCTCAGTAAAAGCCAGTCAAACTACTCTCCTTGGGGCTCTTACGGCCTGGCAGGGAAGCAGACAATGGAACCAGCCAGAGCTACTCTGTTCTGTCTTCATTGGCCACCTGCTTCATCACAAGGGGGGAGCTGCTATGCAGCTGCAGCAGAGAAGGAACAGCAGCTCCTTTCTCTCGCCAGAGCTGTTCCTGGAGACGGAAACAGTGCCTTTTTCTGTCAAACAATTCAAGTCGGAGTTGCAGGTGCAGATCAAGAGACAAATTTTCAATTCATAATCAAATATAAATTTTCTTGTTTGCCCGGTGACAATTTGTAGCCTCAGTGGTCACATGTCTCTTGGGCCACAGGTTGGACACCATCTTTTAGAGCTTTAGGAGTGGCAGCATCAGTACCATGAGCACAAGAAGACAATTTAGAGTCCATTTTCCACCCTCAACTGTGAAACCAGCCAGCTTCTGCTCTCTACAGTCCCTGTAAGAGCTGATTCGGTGTTCGTAAATAAAAGGTGACATGCTCAGTCAGGGTTGAAGTTTGTGCAGTTCTTTGACATGGTTAATGAAAGGGGAATCCTACCAATATTTGTATCTGAACATTAGAGCATATAGCTGGTCAAATCAGCCCACATTCTGCTCTGCAGATTTTGAATGTCCGCTGTGTGACACCCTGGCACCCCTTATTTACCACTGTCATATAATTAGGATATGTTTGCATAAAGTGTGCCTTGTGAGGTATCATTCTAAAAGTCTTGATCGGCTAGATTTTAATATCTCATTGGATTGTATGTGAAGTTATGAAATTTGGCTATGTATGTGTTACTGAAAGATGTTGTGAGGTAGAAAACACCCACAAGCAGCCTTTCAGTTAAAACAGTAAAAAGGCCAAACAATGTTAGTCTTATTGCACACAAGCACAAGGATTACCCCAGGAGCTGTGTACACTAGAAACCTCTCAGAGGTAGCACTACGCACTGGAAACTATTTGACCCAGGTCACAGCAAAAGAGCTTTCCAGCAAGTGGGAAGAAGATATAAAAGGGGGAAATGACATCATGATGGTACCTCACTCTCTCACTGAAAATACCTGAGGAAAAAAGACTGAACTGGGGGAAGTGATGGTCCCAGGCTAAAGGGATTTCTAGCCTGTGTATGAAAACTTGGGAAACCGAAGCTGCAAAGCAAAGGCAGCTTGTGCCTTAAGAATCTGCCAGCCTGTTTATCACTCAGGGTGAGAATTTGCTAATTCATATCCTACCTATCTAGTATGTTAAGCTCAGTTTGCGTTTTTGTTTATTTACTAGGTAATCTGCTTTGATCTGTTTGCTATCACTTATAATTACTTAAAATCTGTCTTTTGTAGTTAATAAACTTATTTTATGTTTTAATCCAAACCAGTGTGCGTTTGACTAAGGTGTCTGGGGGAAATCTCAGCTTGGTTACCACAAGTGTGCATGGTCCTCTTCACATTGAGGGAGAGGCGGACCAGGTATTAAACCCATATACTAGCCAGATTTGACCAGGGCAGGATGGTACTGCTCTGGGATCCCAAGCTGGGAGGCTGGTGGTTAGAGAGCCTGCACGTAACTGCAGCTGGGTACTGTGTCCCCTACCTGTGTGAATGCTGGTGAAAGTGCAAGCCTGGAGGGCTTTGCAGCTTGTCACAGCAGCACAGTGTGAGAGGGAGCACAGGCTGTTGGGTCAGAGGGCTCAGTGTTACCCCAATTCCAGGTGGCACCCCGAGGGGGAACCCATCACACGCTGGTGTGACAATGCGGTTCTGGCGGAACCCAACTGAGAGTGCCAACTCAGGACAAATTGCTCAAACAGGGCAGTTACAGCCCAAGGCTGGGGTTTTTTCCACCTCTAAGGCAAACCAAACCAGCCAGACTAAGGGGACTTCGGTCTCACCCCACTGGCTAACCGCAAGTCTCACAAGCAACTTCCTTAGACACTCCAGTTTCCCAGTATCACCACCAGTGCCACTTGTTATGGGGACAAATGGTTATGAAAACCAATACCCAAGTAAAAGAAAAAGGTTCTCCTGATCCCAAAGGACCAAGCCCCAGACCCAGGTCAATATACAAATCAGATCTTACCCACAAATCACGCTGTTGCCAATCCTTTAGAATCTAAAATCTAAAGGTTTATTCATAAAAGGAAAAAGATAGAGATGAGAGTTAGAATTGGTTAAATGGAATCAATTACATACAGTAATGGCAAAGTTCTTGGTTCAGGCTTGCAGCAGCGATAGAATAAACTGCAGGTTCAAATCAAGTCTCTGGAATACATCCCCCGCTGGGATGGGTCCTCAGTCCTTTGTTCAAAGCTTCAGCTTGTAGCAAAGTTCCTCCAGAGGTATGAAGCAGGATTGAAGACAAAATGGAGATGAGGCATCAGCCTTATATAGTCTTTTCCAGGTGTAAGAACACCTCTTTGTTCTTACTGTGGAAAATTACAGCAAAATGGAGCCTGGAGTCACATGGGCCAGTCCCTGCATACTTTGCTGAGTCTGAAGGCATATTTGCCTTCTCTCAATGGGTCCATTGTATAGCTGATGGTCCTTAATGGGCCATCAAGCAGGCTAGGCAGAGCAAATCCCAGCTTGTCTGGGATGTCACCCAGAAGCATAGCATAAGTTTGCCATACAGACAGTATAGAGCCAATATTCATAACTTCAACTACAAAACTGATACACACATATAGACAGCATAATCATAACCAGTAAACCATAACCTTGTCTTAGACACCCCATTTGACCCCCTTTATACAAGATTTGGGTGCCACTACAGGACCTTGGTTGCAACAATGATCTATATGGTCCCAGTTTATGTCAATAACGTCACAGCTGGTCTGGAGCTTAGGTGGGCAAAGTGGATGAATTTGAAGACATGGTTCAAATGGTTCTGGTAGGCTGAGTAGAGGTGGAGGGGGACACACACTTGGGTAGGGCTGCCCCTAAGCTGGTTATTGAGAGGTCCAGGAATCAAATTAAATTGTGTGCAGGGGTATGGGACTTGCTCTGTAAGATTATTTTCTGGATTCCTTCTGTTGCTGAGAACACTTTCTGTGTATGGTATGGTATGTTGTGTGTCAGGCTTTTCCAGCGATTGACAGGATGCAGCTGATACAGCAGATGTAGAATGGGTTATAAACTCCAGTATAAGCATTGACAGACCTTAAAAAAGTGTTTATATCAAGAGAAAATAAAGCATTGTACAGTTCCCCCAGCAAAAAGTTTGTCCTTGTGTGTGGGATCACTTGGGACAGCTCTCTGTTTGCCCTCACTTTCCCGTTCTACCTCAGAAAGACTGTTCTGGGTTCCACAACTGCTTGTCACTTAACATTACAACAAATTGGAATGGACATGGCCCAGACTACAATAGGCTGATCTGTCTGTGGTGTTTGTATGCCCCCATTACTGTAGTACTGAGCATCTCAGTCTTGCATGAGTTTTACCTTACTGTGCCCTTGTGAGGTAGGACAGGGCTATTATCTCTATTGTACAGATGTTGAACTGAGGCACAGAGAGACTAAATAACTTGCTCAAAGTCACATGAGAAATCTGTAGCAGAGCAGGGTCTTGAACTCTGCTCTCCTAAGTTCTAGGCTAGCAGCCTAACCACTGGGACCTTTCTCCTCTGAAAGTCTTGATTTTAAGTGAAGTGCTTACTTCACAGGCAGTGTACAGGAAGAGGATGGTAGCATAGAGGCAGTTTTGAGACCCCCGGAGATGTTGGCAAAGTGGATCCATTTATCAAACCTCACATAAAGATTTGGTTTGTGGTCATGATTTGGATGATTTTCATTGGAGTAGGGAAGGCACTTCTTATTTCATTCACACCTCTTCACCCATCCCTACTGTGAGGCACATAGATGTTAATTTAGGGACAGAGCTAAGTATCTCTGAAATACTTTACTTTATTGTCCTTTGTCTTCAGGCAGAGTAGTGTGACCCTGGTTGCAATTTTGAAAGAAATTGTAATTTCTTTGTAATAGTAAAGAAAAGTAGTTATTTTTTATAGATTTTATTACAAATCAATAAAAAGGCAAACTTAAAATTAGGGCTGTCAAGCGATTAACAAAATTAATCGTGATGAATTGTGCGATTAATCACACTGTTAATAATAGAATACCATTTATTTAAATATTGTTTTCTACATTTTCAAATATACTGATTTCAATTACAATACAGAATACAAAGTGTATAGTGCTCACTTTATATGTATTTTTGATTACAAGTGTTTGCACTGAAAAAATACAAAAAAATAGTATTTTTCAATTTACCTAATACAAGTACTGTAATGCAATCTCTTTATCATGAAAGTTGAACTTACAAATATAGAATTATGTACAAAAATACTGCATTCAAAAATAAAACAGTGTAAAATTTTAGAGCTTGCAAGTCCACTCAGTCCTACTTTTTGTTCAGCCAGTCACTCAGACAAACAAATTTGTTTACATTTGCAGGAGATAATGTTGCCTGCTTCTTGTTCACAATGTCACCTGAAAGTGAGAACAGGCGTTCTCATGGCACTGTTGTATCCGGCGTCACAAGATATTTACGTGCCAGATGCGCATGCTTCAACTACCATTCCAGGGGACATGCATCCATGTTGATGACGAGTTCTGCTCAAAAACCATCCAAAGCAGTGCGGACCAACCCATGTTCATTTTCATTATCTGAGTCAGATGCCACCAGCAGAAGGTTTATTTTCTTTTTTGGTGGTTCGGGTTCTATAGTTTCCACATCGGAGTGTTGCTTTTTTAAGACTTTTGAAAGCATGCTCCCTACCTCATCACTCTCAGATTTTGGAAGGCACTTCAGATTCTTAAATCTTGGGTCGAGTGCTGAATCTCACATTGGAACCTTCTTTGCGTTTTGTCAAATCTGCAGTGAAAGTGTTCTTAAAACAAACAACAACATGTTCTGGGTCATCATCCGAGACTGCCGTAACATGAAATATATGGCAGAATGCAGGTAAAACAGAACAGGGGACGTACAATTCTCCCCCAAGGAGTTCAGTCACAAATTTAATTAATGCATTATTTTTTTAACGAGTGTCATCAGCATGGAAGCATGTCCTCTGGAATGGTGGTCAAAGCATGAAGGGGCATACAAATATTTAGCATATCTGGCACGTAAATACCTTGCAATGCTGGCTACAAAAGTGCCATGAAAATACCTGTTCTCACTTTCTGGTGACATTGTAAATAAGAAGAGGGCAGCATTATCTCCTGTAAATGTAAACAAACTTGTTTGTCTTAGCAACTGGCTGAACAAGAAGTAGGACTGAGTGGACTTGTAGCCTCTGAAGTTTTACATTGTTTTGTTTTTGAGTGTAGCTATGTAACAAAAAAAAAAATCTACATTTGTAAGTTGCACTTTTAGGACAAAGAGATTGCACTATAGTACTTGTATGAGATGAATTTAAAAATACTATTTCTTCTGTTTATCATTTTTACAATGCAAATATTTGTAATCAAAATATACACTTTGATTTCAGTTACAACACAGAATACAAGATATACATGAAAATGTAGAAAAACATCCAAAATATTTAATAAATTTCAATTGGTAGTCTCTTGTTTAACAGTGTGATTAAAACTGTGATTAATTGCGATTAATTTTTTAATCACAAATAATTTTTTTGAGTTAATTGCGTGAGTTAACTGCAATTAATCGACAGCCCTACTTAAAATCCATTAAACTTCATGCTCAAACTATTATAATTTTTACTAGCTAATTAAGGATTAAACAGAGATATCAAATCAGAATTAGAATTGAGTTAATAAATCAACGAGTGGGAAATACTGTGAAATGTAACCAACAATTGACCAAATTATTGGCTGAACACAATCAAGATTTAAATCATGAAGTTAACATGACACATTCTATCCTGGAAATCTAAGGAGACTTAGTATACTTCTCAGCCCTCAGTAGCAATATCTAGACTCCTTCAAGGTTGCTGTTTATTAGATGACTTCCACAGTTGACTTTCTCCGATTAATTTATGTCTGCTGTAATACAGAATGATTAAGAACCCATAATTTCCCTTGTGAGAGCAGAGTGATTTCTGCACACACATTTTTACAACCCACGGTAACAGTAATTTAAGATAGGATTTACTTAGAATATGGATGCGCCTGTCCAATTTCTTTCTCTTTCTCTCTCTCTCACACACACACTCACACCCCTTAAAAAGTGTTAGAGAAAAAATTATTAATGTGAGTGACAGACACCCCAGCCAAGCCATAAGATAGGAAAAAGAGAAAAAGTTATTTTAAGAGGAAACTGTTAATGCTTGAGCTTGCGGGTCTTTGGAACATCAGAGCGAGGACTACAGTTCAGGGAACCAAGTGATATCATCTTTTGTTTGAATTTTATAATGGTCAACAGGCATCCTCTCGGCACTTGTCTGGGATAGCCTGTAGAGTCTTGGTCTCCTCCTTCCTGGGGACAGGTGGGGGACAGCAGCCCTTCTTGGTGTTGTGGTGGCCTCGGAGGATCACACCACTTTCTGCATTTCCCTGGCTCTTTAAGGTTGCAATTCTAGCTTGCTTCACCCAATGATACCTCCCTTGAGATCATTCTGAGCAAATCAGACGATCCTGATCCCGATAATATAGTCAAATCCAGATGGAAGGCGAGCAAACTTGAGCTTTGGTCAGTCTGGACAATCCCATCTCTTCTGGGCATTTCTGTAACCAGATGTACTTCACAAATATGGAGAGCATGGGATTAACAGACGATGACTCCGAGGGTGCAGTTTCGGGCCCCTCCTCTGTGGTAGAGGCTAAAGGATGCACATGGGTGAAGTTTCTCTAGGCCTTTACACATTCTGGATGTGATCAATTTCCCTAATAAGTCTATTATTAATACTTCATTGATACTTCCACTCATCCATATTTCATTTTCTGCATTTCCTAAAATATTTTGGGCCTTTTACTGGCAAAGAATTGGGGAGGTAAATGTTCATAGCCTGACTGGGTGAAGGGTCATCTCCTAGCAAATGTTCTGTCTTAGATGCTATTGATATAAACCTTACATAAGCTAAAGAAAAATTAAGAGTTTCAAGAAAATTGAGATGTATAGACTAGGTTTTACTCAGATAAGCCCATTTCCCTCACACTAGTAATAATTCATGTTTCTAAGAATAGTAAGTGCTTTATGTTGAAACTCTGCAGGAAATTTAAAATTATTCAAGCAGGCTCCCTGTCACTTAAACTTTTTATGTGTCAAAGTTGTAAAGAAAGTGTCAAAGGATATTCGTACTGCACTAATTTAATCCAGCCAACCTGAATTGCCTCTTTTCCTAGTTATCGTTTCTGAAGCCTGTATGATTCATTAACTTTATTCGGTTGGTTGTGCATGTTCTCTTTCTTCTTGGAAGAATCATAAGAACTATTTATGCTAACATTGATGTGGTAGTGTGTCATCTAAGTCCTAGTCCTATTAGAAATTTCTTATCTACTTAAGGACTTGCCTACATGGGAAAGTGATACCAGTATAACACAGGATGTGAATTTAAACTGCTATAGTTGTATCGGTATAACTCACCCTGTAGGTCAGTCTTTTTCCGAATAAGAATGCCTTTTTCCAGGATAGCTTATGTCATTTTGGAACAGTTTAAGTTAAGCGAAAAAAAGTCTCTTGTATACTACAATAAGAGTGTCCACATGGGGAATTGTAGTGTTATAACTGTAGTGGTTTAACAATATCAGTATAATTATAGCAGTATAACTGGAAAAAAAACTCCCTTGTCAGGAAGCCCTAAAAGTTCTTGAGCTGCCTTTTGCATTGTAGTATGAATTTTGAATACAGGAGACTGGAATATTTAAAATGATTATTTATTTGATTTTCTGAAACATGTTTAAAAGGAAACTCATTCAGGAAGTTAATTTTTTCACTTTCAGGTTCAGATCAAATTACTTGTTCTAGTCCAGTGGTCCCCAACCTTTTTCGTCTGGTGGGCGCCAGACGACAAGCCACGGAGGACCGTGGTGGCGGACGAGCATCCGCCGAAATGCCGCCGAGAAGCGGCAACGTCAATAGGCATCGCTGCTGACAAGCAGCGTCATCCAGAGGCGTCGCTGCCGAAAATCCGTGGCGACGCCTCTGGGTGACGCTGCTTCTTGGCGGCATTCGTTCTTTTGTAACTTACACCTTCTAAAATGGTAAGCATTCCACACTGTATATTTGATTGCATAGGCCTGAGAAAGACATGTCAAATGAATAAAGACATGAAGAATAATTACTTCCTTCAGGGGTAAAATTCTGGCCCCACTGAAGTCAGTGTGAGTTTTGCTGTTGACGTTGATGGAGTCAAAATTTCACCCCAAACATCTTAAGATGCAGAATAAGCAAAATAAACTGCTCTTCAAGATGTGCAGGTCCAAATCCAAATTTTTCTGTAGGTAAGGGGCCAAGGTTTTGGGTTGGGTCTAAATGAAAATTGAAAATTGAGACCAAAAGAAAAGCAATATTTTAAAATGAATGCTTTAATGTCAATGCATAGTTAAGCTGCAGGGAAAACTACACAGAAAGTAGAAGTCTATTTTTACACAAATAGGCCATCAAAGAAAGCCACATAAAAGAAGCGACTTGCGCATTCAGGTAGATTGTGTGATAAAATCTCATTTTTCAAAGGAAAAAGATCAGTTATCCAAAAAATAAGTGGTGATCTGATCTGAAAGCCTAATGTCAAACAACAGCATGCCCTCTGGTTACAGAAGGAGCTGCAACAGCAGCAGGAATTACGGAGTTGGGAGTCTGACGCAAAGCCCGTGTAACAAGACAGCATCCCAAAATGGGTAAAATTCTCTCCTAAGATCATGTAACAGATCTCAGCTCTGCTCCTCCCATAGCTCTGTATGGAAGAGAAGAACATGATATCAGAGCCAAGATCCATCATGCAAATATGAGAGAAAATTTTGCCTATAAAGGATTATCATTAACCAGTGGTAAATAAGTGACAGAATTTTGTCCATGATTTGCCACCAACCTCTGATAAAGAAGCCATCTTATAAATAGGCCATTGATGAAGAGCACAGATTCTTCATGTAGAGTTTTGCATCTAATTTACTAGTGAAAAGTAACTGCTTCTCCATGATCTTATATACAATATGAAATTGGAAGTAAAATGTACAACCAGGTAAACTTTTTAGATCCCTGTGCACATTTACAAAATTGTTTGGCTTGTAGAATGAAACAAACACGATGAAGACTGGATTAGTTTGTGCATATATAATCACAATGTCCTTTCTGTGGGAATGTCTATGTATAAGTGCAAATTTATTCACAGATTTGCATTCAGGCAAAGCTCCCTGTCCTCTCTCATAGATTCAACTTAAATTATGCAGCTAAGCCCAATAATTTATGCAGCGGGCATGCACTGAATTATGTGGTTATGTTAGTTAATTACACAATCATTCGATAGCTTCCAGTTTTATCGAAACACTACCCAAAATGTATCCCAAAGTGAAAACAGGACAAATGTATGTTGTTATCAGCATTATAGGAAGGCAATGGAACAAAGATTTCCTGGCATTTCCACAATGGACAAGTCAAAACACCATTCGATGACAAGTTCTCCTGCCCATATGTGTGTAATAAATTAGTTACTGTATTGACTCCAACCAGAAGTTTGTGAGGGTTTGAGAGTCAGTGTTTCTAGCAGCACTTAGAGTTATCTTTGGATTTATTGCTCAGCGAGGCAGTGTTGCCAACTCTCATGATTTTATTGAGAGTCTCATTAGGTTTGGTGTGTGATCTTAAATCCCCCCGGAATCTCAAATTTATTTAATTATTTTTCTTTTTTAGAGTAAGTTTCTAGCCCTTGTGGTTGTGGAGAAAAATTGGAAAATGTGACCTAAGTGCACCGCCAAGGCCCAGAAGCGAGCAGGGAAATAAAAATTTGTTCTTCTTCAAGTGCTTGCTCATGTCAAATCCAGTCTAGGTGTGTGTGTGCCCAGGTGCACAGTCATCGGAGATTTTTGCCTTAGCGGTATTCCTAGGGCTGGCTGTGGTGCCCTCTGGAGTACCGCATTCATGTGTTGGTATATTAGGTGCTGCCAACCCTATGCCCTCTCAGTTCCTTCTTACCGCCCGTGGTGGTTGGTCAGAGTGCCTTGTCTTGCATCGCAAGAGCGTTAGTGGTTCTTACAGTCGATTGTTCTGTCTCCTTTGTTGTTAGTTCATAGGTACTTAGACCTTTAAGTTAAGTGTTAGAGTAGTTGTTTCGGAGTTAGAATCCCAGATGGGACTTCACCTCAGAGCGGGACATGCCCCCTTCCCCAGGCTTTAAGCCATGTACATCATGCAGCCAGCCAGTGCCCATTAGTGGCCCCCACAAGAGCTGTTTAAAGTGTTTGGGGAGTCCCACAGAAAGGACAAGTACAGGATCTGCAAAAACTTTCGCCCTTGAACTCAGAAGGAGGGCCTTCCTCATGGAAGCTGTACTTCGTCCTACCTCGGAGCCCTCTCGATCAGACTCCATGCCTGGCACCTTGGCGTCAGCGCGCAGCACACCACCGGAACACAGCTGGCACCGTTCCCCCTCCCCGGTATCTAGGAAGCGATCGAAGTCGACGGGTCTGCCAGCACCACAGAAAAAGGGGGCTTCAGGCAAAGAACCTGTGTCAGGCCATGTGCCTGCCTTGGAGCTGCTCGGGGGTATTGCTGTGGTCAGACCCCCTAGTCCAGCCAGGGACCAGCCTCTGACTCCTGGGAGTGACAGGGCTCCTGGCCCCTAGTAGCATCATCTGTGCCCAAAGTGGGCCCAGTGGCCAAAGAGCAAGTAAGTCGACTCGCACCGCAGACGCCACGCCAGGCGACTGACCCAGCCAATGCCCTGGCATCTACAGGAAGCCAATTATGGGACTGCCCCCTAAAGCAGCAGAGCATCCCTGATCCCCGGACCACAGGCGCCGGTCCCCATTGCCGTGGCCTCAGACCCTGGCAACTGCAGCCTCGGTCCCTGATTAGAAGACACAGGTTCCTGACACCAAGGTCTCCGCCTGCAAGGCACGGGACACCTGAGTCACGACGCCGATCCTCGTGTCCATGGTACCATTGTGCCTCCTGCCAGAGTTCACCATGGTGCAGATCACCATCGCCTAGGCGGTCTCCCAGGCATCAATCCTCCTCCCCACGCTCCCCCCTCCTCCCCCCCCCCCCCCCGGCGTGGGAATCTGATGTGGCACTTGGGGCCCCGATGCCCAAGGAGCTGTCCCCAAATGAGCAATGGGAAGCAGCCCCTCCCCCTGCTGTGCAGAAATCTTCATTGTCGTTGGATGAAGCGGTGGCAGGCCCCTCGCAAACGAGCAGCCCCCACCCCAATGAATTCAAGGAGAACCAGGCCCTGCTCAAAAGGGTGGCTGCCAACCTGAACTTGGAGGTCGAGGAGCTAGTGGAGGAGTCTAAGCTCTTTAATATCATACCCTCCTCCGCCCTGGCCTGGGTCGCGTTGCCCGTCCACCCAGAGGTCCTTAAAATTGCCAAGTCAGTGTGGCAGACCCCCTTTTCTGCCTACCTCCAAGAAGACAGAAAAGAAATATTATGTCCCCATAAAGGGGTTTGAGTACCTGTACACCCACCCTCCATCGGGACCCCTGGTCATGTCCATCATCAACAAAAGGGACAGGCGAGTGGCACACCAAAAAATAACGATGCCAAGAGGCTGGACTTGTTTGGTAGGAAAATTTATTCAACAGCCAGCCTGCAATTTCGAGTGTTTAACCATCAGGCCCTGCTAGGCAGGTACAACTTCAACCTGTGGGACTCCAGCAGCAAGTTCAAGAAGGGCCTTCCACAGGACCAAGCCCAGGAGTTCTCTGCCTTGGTGGATGAGAGCAAAGCGGTGGCAAGAGGCGCCCTCCAGATGGTCTGGGATGCTACGGACTTGGTGGGCAGGGTAGTCACCTCCGCAGTGGTCATGAGACGCAGCTCCTGGTTAAAGTCCTCTTGGCTGTCTCAGGAGATGCAGACTGCCCTTCAGGAGCTTCCATGTGAGGGAGCAGGGCTCTTTTCAGAGCTTACCATCACATGGCTCCACGGCCTTAAAAAATCCTGTGCCTCCCTATGTTCCTTGGATCTTCACATCCCTCAACAAGCTAGAAAGCCGTTCCATCACATGCCACCTTCGCCTCTGTCAAGGTCCTGGGATGTCCCCCAGTCCAGCTCCTAAAGAAAGAAGGACAGAGACAAAGGATTTAAACGGCATCACCCTTTGTCTTCCCGTTCCTCCACCCAGCCTGTTTCTTCCAGAGGCCAAGGAAGCCAGAAGCAGGTGTTTTGAGGATGTGCCCGAGGATGGTGCCCCAGTCACTTCCCAGGATCCACCCCCCTGCTCTTTCTTCAGCCGCCTGTGCCCCTTCTGGTTGGCCTGGTTGCGGTTGACCTTGGATCGTTGGGTGCTCAACATAATATCTTCGGGCTACACCCTACAGTTCATGGCCAACCCTCACTCCCATCCGCCCCTTCCCTGTCCCTCTTCAGGGACCCTTCTCATGAGCAACTCCTCATTAAGGAAGTGGAGTGCCTTCTATGCCTGGGAGCAGTAGAGGAGGTCCCTCCAGACTTCAGGAGAAGTCTATTTCCTAATCCCAAAGGCAAAAGGGAGCCTCAGACCCATTCTGGACCTGCACCGCCTCAACAAGTCTCTTAAGAAGTTAAAGTTTCACATAGTCTCTCTGGCCTCTATTATTCCCTCCCTGGATCCGGGAAACTGGTATGCTGCCCTCGACTTGAAGGACACATATTTCCAATTTTCCTGGGGCACAGGCGTTTCCTCTGTTTTGTGTTGGGCCACCGCCATTTTCAATTCATGGCACTCCCCTTTGGTCTCTCGTCAGCGCCGAGATTGTTTGCAAAGTGCATAGCACCTGTGCCGCTTACCTGAGGTGCAGAAGGATGCAAATGTATCCATACCTCGACGTCTGGCTAATAAAGGGCCAGTCCTGGTGGCATCTCGATCTGGTTTGCTCCACCTCTCGCAACCTGGGGCTGCTGATAAATGAGAAAAAAATCGCCCTTAATGCCTGTACAGTGCATAGAGTTCATTGGAGTGGTCCTCAACTCTGCTGAGGCCAGAATCTTCCCTGAAGCTCAGTTCCAAGCCATGGTGGAATTGATCTCGTGCATGCAAGCCCACCCTCTCACCACGTGCCTATGATTTTGGGTCCACATGGCAGCCTGCACTAATGTGGTCCCGCATGCACGGCTCTGCCTCAGGCCCCTACAGGTGTGGCTGGCATCAGTCTGTATCCCCAACAGACACAGCATAGACTGTGTGGTCAGGGTCCTGGAACACATATTGTCCTCACTCACATGGTGGGGGAATCCTGCATCGATGTTGGAGGGGGTTCCCTTCGCGGCTCTGTCCCCATCGGAGATGCTCGTCTCTGCTGCCTTGGACCTGGGGTGGGGAGCCCACCTGGGCAATCCCGGCACTCAAGGTCTTTGGTTGCGTCACGATCGCTCCCTACACATCAGGGAGCTCAGAGCAGTTTGCCTGGCCTCTCAAGCCTTCCTACTTCACATAAAAAGCAGGGTTGTCCAGGTCCTGACAGACAATGCAGTGGCTATATTCTATAATACCAAGCAAGGCAGGGCCAGGTAGTCTGCCCTTTGCCAGGAAGCCCTCAGGCTCTGGAATTTCTGTGTACAACACA
Organism: Emys orbicularis; assembly: GCF_028017835.1. Taxonomy (NCBI): domain Eukaryota; kingdom Metazoa; phylum Chordata; order Testudines; family Emydidae; genus Emys; species Emys orbicularis. Next base: position 22,677,170 of record NC_088689.1, on the reverse strand, counting down.
ACATCCATCTCGTAGCTGCACATCTCCACGGGGCCAGGAATTCTCTGGCAGATCGCCTCAGCAGGACCGTCTCGTCTCACCACGAATAGTCCTTCCATCCGGAAATGGACAGATTCATCTTCCAGAGGTGGGGAACTCCCCGGGTGGACCTGTTCGCGTCCAGGCAGAACAGGAAATGCCATGTTTTCTGCTCGATTCAGGGGATTGACAGAGGTTCCCTGTCAGATGCTTTTTTGATCCCGTGGTCGGGGGCTCTGTTATACGCCTTCCCTCTGGTGCTGCTGGTTCACAAAGTCCTCATGGAAATCAAGCAAGACAGTGAAGGCACAGGTTGGTCTCACCAGCACTGGTTCAGCACGCTGCTGTACCTCTCAGTGGCTGCTCCGTTACAGCTACTGCTCAAGATGGACCTGCTGCCCCAAAACCATGGCATCCGTACCTGGCGGCTCTGCACCTGATGACATGGCTGCTGCATGGTTAAATGCAGCGGAGCAGGAGTGCTTGGCCGCCGTCCAGCAGGACCTGTTAGGCAGCAGAAAGCCCTCCACCAGAGCGACCTACCTGGCCAAATGGAAGTGTTTCACTTGTTGGACCTCAGATAAAGGTATTTGGCCCAAGCGGGCTTTGCTGCAATTGATCCTGAACTACCTTCTGCATCTCAAGCTCTAAGGCCTGTCCCTTTCAACTATTAAGGTCCACTTGGCCGCTATTTCGGCCTTCTGTCCGCCACTCGAGGATAGGTCAGATTTCACCCAGATTTTGCCAGGTTCCTCAAGGGCCTTGAGCGCCTCTACCCACACGTCAGGGACTCCATTTGCCATTGGACCTAAATCTTGTGCTGTCATGGCTCACAGGACCTGCCTTTGAGCCCCTGTCTTTCTGCTCTCTTCTTCTCCTGTCCTGGAAGGTTCCATTCCTAGTTGCGATAACATCAAACCGCCAGGTCTCCAAGATTAGGGTGCTTACCTCAGAACCACCCTATGCGGTCTTCTACCAAGACAAGGTCCAGCTGCGGCCACACCCAGCTTTCCTGCCTAAGGTGGTCTCGCAGTTTTATATGGGCCAGGACATTTATTTGCCTGTCTTTTTTCCAAAGCCGCACAAGTCAGAAGAGGAGCATGCATTGCATTCCCTAGACTTCAGGAGCCATTCCGCAAGTCAACGCAATTATTCGTTGCGGTGGCTGACATGATGAAAGGTCATCCAGTGTCTGCTCAAAGAATTTCTTCTTGGATCACTGCCTGCATTCACTGCTGTTACGATCAGACAAGGGTGTCTCCTCCAGCAATCGTAACCGCCCATTCAACTAGGGTGCAAGCCTCCTCAGCAGCTTTCCTAGCCCAAGTGCCTATTCAGGACATCTGTGGGGCGGCCACCTGGTCGTCCGTCCACACATTCACGTTCCATTACGCACTTACCCCAGCAGACCAGGACGATGCTGACTTTGGTAGAGCAGTACTGCAAGCTGCTAGACTGTGAACTTGAGCCCACCTCCGAGGATACTGCTTCTGAATTCCACCTAGAATGGAATAGTCATGAGCAAGCACTCGAAGAAGAAAAAACGGTTACCAACCTTTTCATAACTGTTGTTCTTCGAGATGTGTTGCTCGTGTCCATTCCATTACCCGCCCTCTTACCCCTCTGTCGGAGTTGCCGGCAAGAAGGAACTGAGAGGGCGTAGGGTCGGCAGCACCTAATATACAACACATGAGCGCAGCACTCCAGAGGGTGCTACAGCCGACCCTACAGATAGCGCTAAGGCAAAAATCTCTGATGTCTGTGCACATGGGCGTGCACACACCTAGAATGGAATGGATTTTAAAGCCATGATTTTAAAGCCAATCTTCTTATTTTGGGTTGCCTGACTTGTGATTTTTTTTTGAATGCTGAGGGTTGGGAACACAGTTGAGGTGAATGGGCACTGCAGTGAGATTCTTAGGGATCACCTTCTGACATTCATGTTTTACTTTAGAGCATACAGGGAGCAGAGGGGCAGTTCTCATTTGCTGCTGTTGCTGTTTGGAGACAGTGTTGTATTGTGCAAGGTTGCGAGAGTAATGAAATGAATGGAGTGTATGTATAAGAACATAAGAATGGCCCTACTGGGTCAGACCAAAGGTCCATCTAGCCCGGTATCCTGTCTTCTGACAGTGGCCAGTGCCAGGTGCCCCAAAGGGAATGAACAGAACAGGTAATCATCAAATGATCCATCCTCCGTCACTCATTCCCAGCTTCTGGCAAACAAAGGCTAGGGACACCATTCCTGCCCATCCTGGCTAATAGCCATTGATGGACCTATCCTCCATGAATTTATCTAGTTCTTTTTGGAACCCTGTTATGATCTTGGCCTTCACAACATCCTCTGGCAAGGAGTTCCACAGGTTGACTGTGTGAAGAAATACTTCCTTTTATTTGTTTTAAACCTGCTGCCTATTAATTTCATTTGGTGACCCCTAGTTCTTGTTTTATGAGAAGTAGTAAACAACACTTCCTTATCTACTTTCTCTACACCAGTCATGATTTTATAGAACTCAATCATATCTCCCCTTAGCCATCTCTTTTCCAAGCTGAAAAGTCCCAGTCTGATTAATCTCTCCTCATACAGAAGCCGTTCCATACCCCTAATAATTTTTGTTGCCCTTTTCTGAACCTTTTCCAATTCCAATATATCTTTTTTGAGATGGGGCAACCACATCTGCACACAGCATTCAAGATGTGGGCATACCATGGATTTATATAGAGGCAGCATGATATTTTCTGTCCTATTATATATCCCTTTCTCAATTATTTCCGGCATTCTGTTCGCTTTTTTGACTGCCGCTGCACATTGAGTGGATGTTTTCAGAGAACTATCCACAATGACTCCAAGATCTCTTTCTTGAGTGGTAACAGCTAATTTAGACCCCATCATTTTATATGTATAGTTGGGATTATGCTTTCCAATGTGCATTACTTTGCAGTTGTCTACGTTAAATTTCATCTGCCATTTTGTTACCCAGTCACCCAGTTTTGAGAGATCCTTTTGTAGCTCTTCGCAGTCTACCTGGGTCTTAACTATCTTTAGTAATTTTGTATCATCTGCAAATTTTGCCACCTCACTGTTTACCCCTTTTCCCAGATCATTTATGAATACGTTGAATAGGACTGGTCCAGAACAGACCCCTGGGGGACACCACTATTTACCTCTCTACATTCTGAAAATTGACCATTTATACCTACCCTTTGTTTCCTATCTTTTAACCAGTTACCAATCCATGAGAGCACCTTCCCTCTTATCCCATGGCAGCTTACTTTGTGTAAGAGCCTTTGGTGAGGGATCTTGTCAAAAGCTTTCTGAAAATCTAAGTACACTATATCTACTGGGTCCCTTTGGTCCACATGCTTGTTGACACCGTCAAAGAATTCTAGTAGATTTGTGAGGCACAATTTCCCTTTACTAAAACCATGTTGACACTTCCTCAACAAATTATATGTCTGACAATATTATTTTTATTATAGTTTCAACCAGTTTGCCTGGTACTGAAGTCAGTCTTACAGGCCTGTAATTGCTGGGATCACCTCTGGAGCCCTTTTTAAAATTGGCATCACATTAGCTATCTTCCAGTCATCTGGTACAGAAGCTGATTTAAATGCTAGGTTACAGACTACAGTTAGTAGTTCTGCAATTTCACATCCTTCAGAACTCTTGGGTGAATACCATCTGGTCCTGGTGACTTATTGCTGTTTAATTTATTAATTTGTTCCAAAACCTCCTCTAATGATACCTCAATCTGGGACAGTTCCTCAGATCTGTCACCTAAAAAGAATGGCTCAGCTTTGGGAATCTCCCTCACATCCTCAGCCCTGAAGACCGATGCAAAGAATTCATTTAGTTTCTCCGCAATGGCCTTATCGTCCTTGAGTGCTCCTTTAACGACCTCAATCGACCAGTGGCCCCACTGGTTGATTAGCAGGCTTCCTGTTTCTGATGTACTTAAAAAAAAATTGCTATTACTTTTTGAGTCTTTGGCTAACTGTTCCTCAAATTCTTTTTTGGCTTCCTAATTGTATTTTTACACTTCATTTGCCAGTGTTTATGCTCCTTTCTATTTTCCTCACTAGGATTTAACTTCCACTTTTTAAAGGATGCTTTTTTGCCTCTCATTGCTTCCTTTACTTCATTGTTTAGCCACGGTGGCTCTTTTTTGGTTCTCTTACTATGTTTTTTAATTTGGGGTATACATTTAAGTTGAGTGTCTATTGTGGTGTCTTTAAAAAGTTTCCACGCAGCTTGCAGAGATTTCACTTTTGGCACTGTACCCTTTAATTTCTGTTTAACGACCCTCCTCATTTTTGTGTTGTTCCCCTTTCTGAAATTAAATGCTACAGTGTTGGGCCGTTGTGGTGTTTTTCCTGCCACAGGGATATTAAATTTAATTATATTATGGTCAGTATTACCAAGTGATCCAGCTATATTCACCAGATCCTGTGCTCCACTTAGGACTAGATCAAGAATTGCCTCCCCTCTGCTGGGTTTCAGGACCAGCTGCTCCAAGAAGCAGTCATTTAAGGTGTCAAGAAACTTTATCTCTGCATCCCGTCCTGAGGTGACATGTATGTTCAGAGGGAAGGCTGCATGGCAGCCATCATATTCAGCAAGCTTCTCCTCAGCCTACAAACAGAGCAGTCACTTCAGGCCCTCCTTCTCAACTCCTCTAGCTGGCCACAGAGCCTTCCGTCTTGTGGAGCTGTAGAAGGGGAGTAGTGTTAAAAGATGGCTCATCTCACCCTGGCACAAATGGTAAATCCCGCCAGACCACTCCTTCCAGTACCTACACAGAACCCTGAGAGGGGGCCTGGACAGGTTGTCTATTGCTTGTCATTGCTGCTGTTCTAAGTGGGGAAGGAGCTCCCTCTCACTGGGCTCTGCTCTGTTGTTTTAAAGGCAGCAGTCAGGGAGTGGATGCAGGAATCCCCCCCCAACCTTCTCTTTTTGGGGAAAATCCCAGAAGAAAAAGAAAAACAGACCAGGATGCAGAAAGCAGGAAAGCTCAATGAGAGGTGGAGACCCTCAAGTGCAGGAGGCAGCATTTTGTTGATCTGTGTGACAAACAGGGATTTAAGCTGTAGCTTGAGCAAAAAATAAGTTGTGTGTCCATTTGCATTGTTCAACAAATTACATTGCATGTAGGGTCCTGCCTAAAGAAATGGGAAGGAGAATCTTTTTTGCATGTAAAATAACTGATCATATGGTGAACAGCTGACATTTAGTTAGATGCTGATTTAATAAAACAGTAGTGACAGCCCATACTGCAGTCCCACATAACTATCTGGAGTGACAAATAACAAAGTGAACTGGCATCACTGGCTTTTTTTTTTTTTTTTACCCCTTTTTATGTCTTTTTTTTTTTTAATGGGAGAAAGTACAAAGGGACTTTAGCTTATGTAGACTTCAACAATTACCCTGCGATAAAAGATTTGCAATCTGGCCAAAATGTGCTACTATGGCAGCAAATTCTTAAGAGAGATTTTTTTCAAAATCTCAAGCGCAGATGTTCACATGTTGTTTCAGTGCTCCTATGATTTTCACAATGGTGTTCTGTTTATTGCAAAGCAGTGGTTGTAGAGTAGATCGGAGTGTGCATTGGTGTGCATTAAGTGTTTAATAGAAGGCTTAGTACATGTACTTAAGTAAACCCAACTTGGGGCTGAACATCACAGTAAGTGATGGGGCTACCTTGATGCTTTTGGAAGAATTTTTTTTTAAATTAACTTGAGTTCTAATATATAATAAAATACAGGATGGAAGCCTCCATTAATGACCACAGTCATCCTCTTTTGTAATGGGAGGCTTCTCCATTACAAAATCTGAGAGGAGGGTTTATTTACACATGATGAAACAAAGCACAGTGATGTACATTGTAAGTTCTAACAGATTTATTTGTGCATAAGCTTTCGTGGGTAAAAAAACCCCACTTCATCAGATGCATCTGAAGAAGTGGGGGTTTTTACCCACAAAAGCTTATGCACAAATAAATCTGTTAGTCTTTAAGGTGCCACTGGACTCAAGGGCCGCCCGGGGGGGCAAGTGGGGCAATTTGCCCGGGGCCCCGCAGGGGCCCCGTGAGCCCTGGCTGAGAATCCCTTTCCTCACCCGGCGGCGGTCCGGATCTTCGGCGGCATTTCGGCGGCGAGGGGCCCTTCAGTGCTGCCGAAGACGTGGAGCGACTGAAGGGCCCCCCGCCGCCGAAATGCCGCCGCCGCAGACTCGGAGCGCCGCCCGGTGAGTACAGGCTCCCCCGCTTTGCCCTAGGCCCCCTGAATCCTTTGGGTGGCCCTGCTGGACTCCTCGTTGTTTTTGTGGATACAGACTAACATGGCTACCCCTCTGATGATTGTAAGTTCTGTGAGGCAGGGGACCATCTTTCTGTTCTGTGTCTGTAGAGCATTTAGCACAACTGGGTTCTGGTCCATAACTGAGCCTTCTAGTTGATATCACAATACAAATATAAATAATAACAACACTAACATGAAAGCAATAGAATCTCAACCCCATGGAGCAGGAAACATTAAAAACTCAACATTTTCCCATCTGTACCTTGGTATCTCCTAATCCAGGAGTTCTCAAAAATCACCATAGCACAGGCCACAATTTAATAGAGTGTTTGCCTCATTGACCATCTGCCATTGCAGTCTTAAAAGCATGGGCTGCCTTCGCGCCAGCTCAGGATGACCTAACCTCCCTGTGACCGCTCCATGGAGAAGTCATTTTAGGAAATTATTTAACCTCTTTTAATGTGATTTGTGAATGGGAAATATGGAATAGAGTCAACACCATGACACTGTACCACTCTGTACAGTCCACCATCGAGTGATCCATGAAACACTAATGGTGTACAGACCACAATCAGAGACTCAGTGTGTGGTGGGAGGGATAGCTCAGTGGTTTAAGCATTGGCCGGCTAAGCCCAGGGTTGTGAGTTCAATCCTTGAGGGGGCCATCTAGGGCAGAATCAGTATTTGGTCCTCCTAGTGAAGGCTTGGGACTGGACTCAATGACCTTTCAGGGTCCCTTCCAGCTCTATGAGATAGGTATATATACATATTTTATTTTATAGAAAGGTATCAGAGGTGTTGTAAATATATGGGGGCACCTGGATGCTGGGTTCTAGATAGTTACTGCTCTGTGTGTGTGTGTGTGTGTGTGTGTGTGTGTGTGCGTGTGTACACACATACCTGTTGTTGAAAAGTATCTATCTGCAAAACATAATTTTCTTGGCAGTGGTGTGTACATTCTATAGAGGAATTCCACTGCAGTGGCATAGGTGCTGGAACTACAGGTGCTGAGGGTGCGGCAGGACCCCTGGCTTGAAGTGGTTTCCATCATATTCAGGGTTTCCAGTTTGGTTCAATGGCTCTCAGCACCCCCACTATAAAAAATGTTCCAGCACCCCTGTGCAATGGCTTAAAAAAAAAGAAGTAAAAAGTGTCTCTTTCAGTATTTTCCTTAAATGTGAATTTAGCTGTGATTTGAGCTGTGGTTTTGGGGGGGGGGGGTGTATTTCTATAATTGTGTTATTCTGTTAAATGGATGCTCAAAGAAAAAACACAAAAACTCTGATTAAAAATGCACCAGGCACGATAGGGCTAGTAATTTCTGATTGGAAATCCCTGCTACTGTTGTTACCATTATAGATCAAATTTACAGCTATCTACAGGTGCTAAATCTGGGATGGTTTGGTTCAGAGACCATCAAACTTCAGAAGTATTTGGTTTTGCTTTATCTTTTTTTACAGCTAAGATGCTGAAATGTCATCTTTTAATTTGTTTTGTTTTGTTTTTTTCCTATTCCAATATTAGGACTAGAGACAGTTGTAAAAAGTGTACCAGGTAAAATAGAAGACCTGACTCAATATAGAAAACTTGCCAAAGCCTCAAAATAATCATGTAAATTTACCTGCTTAGGAACAGAACTTACCCACCCACCCTTAACATGATGCTGTTGCTATGTATCCATCAAAAATAAAAAATTGCTCACTTCAAGCAAATTGGTGACTAGAATTTTGCAAGACTCACCAGAGGACCCTCTATAGCCCTTGTATTGAACTTTCTTTTAGGCAGTAAAATCCCAGCTCTCTTCAGTAAAACAAAAAACCAAAATAAAATCACAGCCCTGAGATTAAATATGGTTTTTCTTCTTAGTGGTTTGAGATACTGAGTCTCATTCTGACCTTTTGAATAATTACAGAGAATCATTTCAAAGAGGCCTAGCCTAGCAAATGTGAAGCAGTTTGGGACCTCATACACTTTGACGCCAGATGAGTCCTGTACAGTTCTGTCTGGGATGACAAAAATTTTGTTGAAGAAAAAATGCTTTTGTCTTTTGGCACATACAAAATGTAACATTCATGTTGACCGAACTTGTGTTTTCAGTTGAGGCTTTTGCTATGAAGGTTTAACTGCAACTTTAATTTCATTTGTCATAAATCTGCCTTTTGAACGTTAGTCTTTGAAGTAAACCCATCTCTGCTGTAATTATAATTCTGCCTAAAGTACCCTTATTTGTAATGATTTCAGAAATCCATGATGTTTCTTATTTTGCTAGTTCTTGGATTATAGGGTGGAGTGTTTCATAATGAAAAAGGCCATTTTTAGACTTCAATGAGTATTGTAGACATTATAATTTTTCCATTATAAGCCAACTATGGGTCATACAGCTGGAACAAGCAAAAAGAGGGGAAGAAGTCAGAAAAAAATTAGATGACCTAAAACAACAACAATAAAAACTCTTAATAATTGCACCTAAAATTAAACCTCATCAAATAACAATCGTGATAGACATTATCCTGTTTATGTTCCTGAAGACAAGAAAATAAAACACAAGAAGTCCTTTGCAGATGTTATCACCAGGAGGGAACCTTAAAACTATAAACCAACTGATTAGTGTTTTTGTGAGCCAAAAATCTACACACTATCTTCTGGTTTGAAATTTCACGTTAGTTACACAACAGCTAAACTAAAATAAACACATATTGTCCTGTGTATTTTATGACTTATGTAACCTCCAGCTATTTAGCTGAAAAATATATGCTGTTGTATGGAATAGCAACTCAGAATACTATAAAATAATTACTTTAAAATCTATGCCCCACATATGCAGATGGTTAAGACACTATGGCTGACTAAACAGATGAAAAATGACATAGGGAAAATCCATGCTCTAGAGATAGTACCATTAGTTTACAAATGTGTACAATATGCAAAACATTGATGACTTGCAATATATACTTCATTCACATTGTTCTCCAGAATTTACTATGTTTAATGCCAGATGTTCTACTTCTTGCATCTCCTGCTGTATCAAATAGCTTTTGCTTAAAAGTTACTGTACACTAGGCTTGTCTAGACTATGATAAAGGTATATGTTTCAAATGTGGTAGCTAAAATGTTTCAACTATGATGATTTAAAAGTCTGGTACAGACAGGACGAGTTGTATTTTAATACATGCTACTTGGTCAATGTGACCTCTGGGGTCTCCTTTAAGGCTTCACCTTTATGAACTAACGGCCACTAAAATGTTAATTGTCCTGTCTGCACTTGGGTTTTAAAACATGTTGTTGAAATTGTTTTAGGTAACACATTTTAAAAATATATCTTTTATCCTAATCTAGACAAGTTCAAAGAGTCTGAGCCAATGCTGATTGAAGTGAATGAAAGTTTTTCCATTAACTTGAATGAGCACTGGACCCAGGCACTAAGGGACAAATTCTTAAAAGTATTTAGATACCTAACTCCCATTCATTTAACTCATTAAAGGTCTAAATGTGTAAATTTGGCCCTAATCGAATAGTCTCTTGACTGGTACAGTCTTGTTCACCTTCCTCCCCTGAATAGTCTCACTGATGTCAGTGGGGCTACTTGCCTGGGTAAGGATTTGTCCTCTTATAGATTGTGCTATTATAATTTAACAGGTTAGGAGAGATGCTGTAGTCCAGGACCACATATAATTCTGTATTTAAATGTAGCCTTGAACCTTGGGGGGAGGGATAGCTCAGTGGTTTGAGCATTGGCCTGCTAAACCTAGGGTTGTAAGTTCAATCCTTGAGGGGGCCACTTAGGGATCTGGGATAAAATCAGTACTTGGTCCTGCTAGTGAAGGCAGGGGGCTGGACTCAATGACCTTTCAGGGTCCTTTCCAGTTCTATGAGATAGGTATATCTGCATATATATTTAACCTAGATTTTATTGAATGGAAGTTGCTAACATAAATTATACTGATTATATGTACTTTTCATCCTTATGAACCTTGCTTAGTATATTAGTATCTAATTATGGCATGTAACAGGAAGTTACTTAATTCTTTAGAATAATAGCTCTTTTTATCATTCCTTTATGTGGGACCATTACTAAGGGGCCAGCATTCATACTGTTTCACTCTAGCTGTAAGTCATGTTAGACATAACAGAGATTTGCAACTGCTTCAATAGTCACATTTTTAATGGAATGTGGTTAAAAAAAGCTATTCCTTTAGTTAAGTCCAAAAGCTGTACAGTGAATTTCTTGGTTTTTCTTTCTCGGTGAAGACAGCTTTTTCTAAAATTTATAAAGCGCAAGTAAATACTGGAGGTACACAAGGGGATTTTTATTATGGTTTAAATCTATTTGAGTTGTCATCCTTTATCCTTATTCGTGAGTCACTTAAACAGCAATTTCCAAGAGCTACCATAACAGTAGTAACTGTCATAGACATTATAGTTATCAGGAGCCATCAACTCTCCATCCTAATAAAATGTTAGTGTTCCTGTTAGTTTACCAGACATTTTTTTAAAATACCAAATGCTACTGGCAGTGTTTTGCCCTTAGAATTTCATAACTGAAGTAAATCTCTCTCTAAACAAGTATGGGCTGCAATTGTGAGTGTCTTCTGGACTATAATGCATTTTCCACATAAATATAATTTTTAAAAAAAGCCCATATGCTTTAACAGGCATATGACAATTAATAACTGCTCTACATTTTAATATGTGGGAAAAATTGTTTTCTACAAAAAGTACTCATCTTTTTCTAGCCACAGCTGTGACTTTTGAATATGTATTAAGTACGGCAATGATAGCTAAGCCAGGAATTTGGCAGTAATAGTATATTCATAAATACACATGAAATGTGGGGGGAAAACTTTACAGAATTGAAAGGGCAGATTGTAAAGGGTAAGCATACATATCTTGAGACAAAAATTGTGAGTCATTACCAGCATATAAAAATTTTGCTTTAAATAGTTGAATGTTAGATATCATTAGATTTCCTCAGATATAGCACATTCCTGATATTCAAAAGGTGTTAACAATTGAACAGTTGTTTACAAGAACAGACGGGGTCCTATACCAAGACAGTCCAAGCTATTTCATATCCACTGACCCTGGTGAAACATCTTCAGTGTAAATACTCTCCTACAGAAGCAACACATTTAACATTCAAGGAGGAAGCCTGGGTTTTTTTACCCACTAATTTCACCTCAACAAGTATTTCACTGAAAGAGCCAGTGAAACTAGTGGGAACATCTGGCCACCCCTGATGTCTTCCTTGCAGGAATGGGGGGAAATGAAAACATAGACTAAGGCCTTTAGGTGAGCCCTTCTGGTCACATGCCTGGTTTTATCATTTTGCATTCTGACACTTCATCAGGCCATTCTCCTGACAGTTTTTACTTTTTCTAATTTGTAGCAGGGTAGAGATTAAATCTTTGAAATGTATTTGTTAACATGGTGTTTCATGTGGCATCTGTCAACAGCAACTAAATGCATCTTCAGCCAGTATTTGTAAATTATATTAATACAAGCTTGCCAGTGTTTCATTCATGTCTGCAAGAGTCTGTGCCTCATCACAGGCATCAGTTATGACCGAAAGCCAGAGCTATTGTGTAAAGAGATGCTTAATTTGCATCTTCAAATTTCTTATGAAACAGAACCATTAGCTTGATTAGCTGATATTAAGTAAGAGTTTTAAATCAAAACTGCACTTCTAGTGTTAACAGCACACCATTGAACTGGCTAAGTTATGTTTTGATTTTGATTTTTAGCTCAACCACCAAAAACGTTTTTAAATTAAGGGAAAAAATAACATCATATATTTTCTGTAGGGTTTTATTATTGTTTTCCTTCTGCTTCAGCATCTCACTTGAAACAGTCAAGAAACAGGAAAAATATAGTCTGGAAATTAGTTTCTACATCTCTTCCTGTGGGATCTGTTTGACACTGATACCATTATCGCTGTTACCATTATCACATTAAAGGTTTGAACACCTACTGACTAACTGTGAACTATAGTTGTTAGGTAATAAATCATGCCTTTATGTAAATTTTTGTAGCAAAGTCTGATGGGTTGGAAAAAATATTTCCTTTATTCCACTTATTCCCTCATTTTAAAAAATCTTTTATTTTGCTGTTCTCCAAGTAGGTTCCAGCAGCCAGCCGAGTTCTGGATTATTCACAATACAGAAAAGCCCTGCTTTGCATTTACAGTAACTCACTTAATGTCCTCCCGCTTAACGTTGTTTCAAAGTTACGTCACTGCTCCATTAGGGAACATACTCGTTTAAAGTTGTGCAATGCTCCCTTGTAACGTCGTTTGGCTGACTTTACAAGGGAGCATTGCACAAGTTCCTCTTCACCACCTCCTCCCCCTCCCATTCTCCCTCCCTCTCTCCCAGCACTTCCCCTGCCAGCAAACAGCTGTTTGGCGGCGCTTAGGACTTTCTGGGAGGGAGGGAGGGAGCGAGCAGGGAAGCTGCTCCCCCCACCAGCAGGCAGGGCCACCCGGAACGCAGGGGCTTTGGGGCTGCAGGGCCCTGGGCTAAGGGGGCCCCGGGGCCCTGGCCTGCAGCTGTAATGCCCCTTGTGGAATGCGGCCCTGCGAGCACAGGCCGGAGGACTCAGGAGGAGCAGGGGCAGCCGCGCAGCCAGCGGCCGGACAGAAGCGGCGCTTTCCCCTTCAAAGCGCCGCTTCTCTCCCACCAGCTTTGAAGGGGAAAGCGCCGCTTCTCTCCGGCCGCTGGCTGCGCGGCTGCCCCAGTTCCTCTTGAGTCCTCCGGCCCGTGCTCGCAGGGCCGCATTCCAAAAGGGGCTTTAGAGCTGCAGGCCAGGGCCCCCTTAGCCCAGAGCCCTGCAGCCCCTAAATCCCCTGCGTTCCGGGGGGGGGGGGGGGGCAGCTCCCAGAATCGCGGCCATGGGGGCGGTGCCGCGCTGCGCAGAGCCACCTGCACACTCCCTGCACCTAACAGGAGCTGGCTCTGCACCTCCCGCCTGCCGCAGCCCTGAGCCTCCTCCGGCACCCCCACCCTGAGCGCCCTCCTGCACCCTAACTCTCTCCCACCCCACACCCCACCCTGAGCGCCCTCCCGCACCCTAACTCCCTCCCAGACCCTGCCCTGAGCCCCAGTGGTAAGCCAGGGGAATCTCCCCACCACAGTACAGTATCATACAGTATATAATGCCTTTTGTCTGCCCCCCAAAAATTTCCTTGGAACCTAACCCCCCGCATTTACATTAAATCTTATGGGAAAATTGGATTCGTTTAACATTGTTTCATTTTTCAGGAACGTAACTACAACGTTAAGTGAGGAGTTACTGTACTTGAAGTGTCATCCATTACTAAACTAATGTACATGTCATTAGTTGAGTGACTTTTCTTTGTTTCTTCACTGTCTGTCCATGGAAGCATCCCTGCTTTGGAACTGTATCTTGCTGTGATATTTCAGACCAGGGACCTGGGTCTTGAGCTTGTCATTGCCATATATCTGGACACGCTAGAAACATGTGCAATGCAAATTCCCCGTTAAAGAATGGGTTTGGGGATTTTCTGCATGTTTTGAGGGTTTTTCTTCATAATTTCAGCTTTCATTTACAAAAAATAAGTTTATAATGTAGTCTGTATTACAAAGATAAGCTCCATAAGTGAGCAGATGCAGTGTTGTTTTACTGAGTATTCAGGCTGACAGACTCTGAATTGCCTTCATTCATCTTAACTGTTTGTTAACTCTCAGCCATCATGATGGCAATTTTAATGTTGGTATTGTTTGTTATTTCATGCTGATCCTCTTACTAAAAGGCAACAACTAATCTGTCTCATCCAGTTTGGTTTGATTCCACCAGGAAAGTTTTTAAAAGACTTGAATGTTTTTATTAACATTTGCGGTTTGGGGTCGGGGGTTGGTTTTTTTTTGTCTTGCCAGGCCTGTGTCCTGTTACGAAAGAATTGCAAATTCTGTTTAGCAAGTGGCTGGTACATCTCTGTTTTCTAGAAATACATCCAAATGAGACAAATTCTCTACTGGGTGCAACATCACTGGCTTCACCGGAGCATCACCCACTTATGCCAGTTTTGAAATTGGCCCTCTGAAGCAGGGCCGGCGCAACCCATTAGGCGACCTAGGCGGTCGCCTAGGGCGCTACAATTTGGGGGGCAGTGACCGTGGCGGTATTTCGGTGGCGGGACCTTCCGCCGCCTCTGTGGGGGGCGGCATTTCGGGGCGGGACCTTCCGCTGCCTAGGGCGGCAGAAAAGCTGGCGGCACTCCTGCTCTGAAGCTCCTGAAACAGCAAAAGTGCATCCAATGCCCTAATAGGAGCAGGCTCGGATACTGCAGTTCCCTTTCAGATTTCATGCTGCTGCTCATCCTGCTGCTCTCCAGTGTGTATTGATAAAAAGTGAAAATGATTTGGATGAAAGGAAGGGGAAGCTAAGTGAGATTTCCCTAGGGTGTCATTCTTTTGTATTAGCAATTGTCTACTATGTTAAAAGCTTTAGGTTCTATTATATTAATACTAAATTATATCTTTTTTAAAATTATCTTTTATGGGGTAACATTGTAACTATATATACCCTGCCATCTTGTTAGACAAATATAAATGTGGTGAAATATGAAATCTTTGTACCACAATGATGTAATAAGAAGATAGAACAAAACTATAGCAACAACTAGTTAGGTAAAATAAAATGAACACTGGGGTGCCGGTCTTGTCAGTTGCAATTCATTCACAGTAGAATCTTTACAGCAAGGTGGGATTCTTCTTTGAGTGATTGTTCACATCGATTCCAATCAGGTGTGTGTGCGCCGCGTGCACGATCGTCGGAAACTTTTTCCCTTAGCAGCTCCCGTCAGGTAGCCCAGGGAGCCCCTTGGAGTGGTGCCTTCATGGCGCCCAATATATGACCCTGCCAACCCAACCCTCCTTCAGGTCCTTACTGCCTCCGTGGCAGTGTTGGAACTGCATTTCATTTGCTTGCAAGTGTTCCCTTAGCTATTACTTAGTTCTACATAGTTTTCTTTTTGTTTTGTTTTGTAGTTAATTTATTGTTCGGTAGTTAGGATAATCTTGGTGAGTTGGGCCATTCTCCCTCACCCCACCTTGGGCTTCGGGGCATGCCTCAAGCCCAAGGATTTAAATTTTGCCCAGTAAAGCCTAAAGCCTATGTCCAATAGTGACCCTCACGACTTGTGCCTGAGGTGTCTAGGGGAGGCGCATCAGTCTGAGCTGTGTAAGATCTGTAAGGCTTTCAAGCCCAGGACTAAGAAGGAACATGACTTCCGTTTGAAGCCGCTATTAATGAAAGCTGCACTCCGTCCAGCGGCACCCGACCGCCAAGTCCCGGGCCCGAGCTTGGTGCGGAGCTCCGTGGCGTCAGTCCGTGAACTGGTACCGAGGAAGGACTCCGATGCTAGAGACCCTTGGTACCGGAGATCCCCGGCACCGGTCAACATCCCCGGTGCCCCATAAGTGCCATAAGAAGGCGGACAGAGGGTGCTCGCCTCAGAGAGTGAGACCATCTGGGGAGACTTTGCTGCCTCAGTGGAAGGATTTACTTCCAAACAGCAAGACCTTGTGCTGTCGACTCTGGCACCCCAGTTGGCACCATTGAGTTCGGCATCCAGTGTCTCTCCAGCAGGGCACTGCTTGGTGGAAGAGTTGGAACTCCCCTCCACCCCAGATACTTTCAAGACTGCAAAAGAGCTTATAGAAAGTACTGTGCCTCAGCCCCTTGCTGTTAGAGAGAAGCCTCCAGCATCGCCTAGACAGGTGCCATCTAGAGGCAAACCTGCAATGATGAGGCCCTCTTCCTCACCAGACCAGCACCATTCATGGCACCATTCCCGGTCTACATCACCGCAACACCCCTCCAGCACTGGTACAAGATCGCCCAGTGCAGGGAGCACCATGTCCTGTGTCTCCGACACCGAGGGGTCAGCATCGTTCACGGTCACCCTCTATCGGCCAGCACTGAGATACGGCACCAAAACACAGGAGCTGTTCTCTGGCACCAGACTCACGGCACTGGTCTAAGTCACGGGACAGCCGGCACCGATCCTCTACACGATCGTCGTGGCTCCGATCTCCAACTTCCTCTTCTCAGCGCCGAATGCCGGCTCAGGGATCGTTGGCACTGCCGTGGTCGTTGCCCTTGGGATCCTCGGACTCTGAGGCCGACTCCTACTACTCACAGTGCAGTAGGCACAGGTCGGATAAGCGCCGGAGACATGCTCAGCTGACCTGGCAGCCACAGTGGCCACCGGCTGCACAATGGCCCTTCTGGACCCCCTGGGCTTACCATCAGGCCCAGAGTAACCCATCCAGGGTTTCCTTAACTCCGACCCCACCCCCATGGAAGAGCTTGGGAGTCACCTGATTGGAATCAACGTGAACAATCACTCAAAGAAGAAAAGATGGTTACTCACCTTCCTGTAACTGCTGTTCTTCGAGAGGTGTTGTTCACATCCATTCCAATACCCACCCTCCTTCCCCTCTATTGGAGTAGCCAGCAAGAAGGAACCGAAGAGGGGTTGGGTCGGCGGGGTCATATATTGAGCGCCATGAGGGCGCCACTTCAGGGGGCTCCCTGGCTGACCCGACGGGAGCTGCTAAGGGAAAAAGTTTCCAACGACCGTGCAAGCAGAGCGCACACACCTGATTGGAAAGGACATGAACAACACATCTCAAAGAACAACAGTAACAAGAAGGCGAGTAACCGTCTTTTTTCAAGAACACTGTTTTGGCCTAATTCTGTTTCTGTTGAAGTCAATGGGAGCACTTTTGAAAATTACACCTTAACTGTGCCCTTAAACTGAAGCCATGTATGATTCTGTGAGAGAAGGTATGCTTAGGCTTCATTTATTAAAATACAAAACTTCCCCTGCCTATAATTTTTTAAAAAATAATCCAGCTTTTTATAATGTCAATTCAGTTTCTTTTTTCCTGAATCAACAAGGTTATGCACTTACATGTATATTTTATCCTGGATAGGGAGAGCAACTTGTAGTGAAAAGCCTGAGGATATAATAGTAGGGTGATGTTCAGCTAGCAGGGAAATGTGAGTTTGAAGTCAAACTCAGTATTCTTTGCCTCCAGCAGCCAGCTGGTAAGTGGAAGAAGGGGGGTTGATGGTACAAGAGAATTATGTGAAATGCACACTGAAAACAAATGTCTCAAGCCGCAAAACTGTGACTGTGATATTACCTTAAGGAATAATTTGTAAATAAAAAATAGATATAGGTGCTAGGGACATTTAACATTGTGACAGTAACCTTTTCCTTCTTCTCCTGGGTCAGACCCATTAACATCTATTTTATTTTTATTTGAATTTAAGTTGATTGTATAGATTCATAGATTCCAAAGTCAGAAGGGATCATTGTGATTACCGTATCTAGTCTGACCTTCTATATAACACAGGGCAAAGAACTCCCCCAAAATAATTCATTTTAAACTAAAGTATATCTTTAAAAAAAATTCCAATCTTGATTTAAAAATTATTGTTAGTGATGGAGAATCCATACTGATCCTTGGTAAATCGTTCCAATGGTTAACGGTTAAAAATTTACACCTTATTTCCAGTCTGAATTTGTCTAGCTTCAACTTCCAGCCATTGAAGTTGTTTCCATTCCACCAGAGCTGATTTATTTTTATTTGAATTTGAAATGGATTTGTGTTGTATTATAATGGCTTCTAATACACTGAGCAATGCCCCAGTGATTTTGTGGGGAAATTGTTATATTATCAAACATCAAGGGTGGGCTTTTCAAAAGTGCTCAGTGGTTAGCCTAACTCTGTTCCCATTTACTTCAATGGGAGAAGGTAGGTTGACACTTAATACTTCTGAAAATCCGATCCGCCTACTATATAAATAAAGTGAAATATCATTTTTTATATGGGCAAAATATAGGTTTGTGGGAGAGAGCAGTAATGAGAGCCAGTAAGTAGGAGGTTGAAGAAGTATCTGTATTGAGAAGATATAAGTAAGGTGAAGGGTTTGGCAAATCGGTGATTACAAGAACAGGCAATGTTACATTTGGTAGATAAATATGGCAAAATGTAGCATCATTGAAACAGTCATTAGATGGATTTTCCTGGAAGACTTGTAGAAACCTAAGTCTATGTTGACTATGCTTTGCATTTATTTGGCTGTACTCTGCATTGTGTGAACCACACTAAGGCCTTGTCTTCACTAGAGAGAGGTTTATTTTTAACGTCTGTTAACTTGTTAAAACATTTGTTAGCTTGTTATTGAACTTGTTAAAATCCTATTGTAGTCAAGGCAAGTTATAGTTTTAAGTTAACGTGTTAACTGGTTCAGCAAACCATGTTAAAATTACAACACATAATTTGGGGAACATCTCTTTGAAGAAGTAAATTACTTTGAAAGGTCTCCTTTCTTGTGATATTTTATGGCATTAAATATTTTTTACACTTGGAAGAAATATCGACACTTCCTCCTGGTAACTCATCCTGTGAATCAGAGTTTTTTCTTTGTATAAAATGGGACAAAGAGGGTGTCTGAGAATGTAAGTGAAATAATAATGTCCTCAAACAGATGCTTGGAGCTCACCAGCTACTGAAAACAAAATACAGGCTAATCACTGCCATCTCTATGTATCTGTGCTCACACTGTTCCAGCTACTGTTTTCTTATTGGCTAGATGACTTTTCAGAAAGGTAATAGCTGCTAAGTATTTAAATAGAATATCACAGCCCTAAGGGAATTGTCTAAAGTTACTGTAGCATGAATGCCTGACAGCAGAACATTGTACACAATATTGTTTGAAGACAAAAGTCAAAGAAGGTTATGGACTAGACTTTACTGATGCAAACTTAAAACCAGTTAACAGTAAAAGAATTTGTATAAATAAAAACAACCCGGTAATTGTATTTTTAGACAATTACAAATATACCTATGAGTAGTTATTGAGGCAATAATTTATCCTTTTCCATTTTCCCATTACTTTTGCTGACTATCTGGCAGTGGTGTTGGAATAATTTTTATAGTGGGAGTGCCAAAAGCCATTGAACAAAACGGTAAACGCTGTATATGATGGAAACCACTTCAAACAAGGGGATGCTGCTGCATCCCCAGGACCCCTAGTTCCAGCACCCCTGCCATCTGTGCTAATGCCTCATAACATTTCCTTCTATTTCTTGAAGTTGTGAAAGCTGAAAGATCCAGAGTAATGTTCATAAAATATTTTTGCTACTAATAGTGTATTTTGTGCTGATACTTAATAGTAATGATTCTTTCGGCTCATCTAGCACTTTGTGTCTTTAAAGCACTGTACAGACATTATCTAATCAAGGTCAGCTGTAGGTTGTGCATGGTTCTATGTGGGTGACATGTGAGGACCCATACAGCTCCCTCCCCATCTCTGACTGGGCCTCTTCAGCTTTGTACCCACAGTGCTTCCCATCTTCCACCATATTCATTTTATTGCAAATCTCATCTGTCTGTAGCGAATTATCACATCTGGTTAATCTCCCCAACCCCATCATTGCTGGCCCAGAGATCTACTTGGTGGTACCAAAACCCAACTTTTGGGGCAGGGACAGGGATGGGTTACAGGAAAGTTAATGTCATCCATGCCCTGTGAGCACTAAATTCTGATGAGATTATGAATGTGAAACTGATTACAGTGTTCTGGCTGGGGGTTGGGTGTATCTGTAGTACAGGGCAACCTATACAGATGGCATAGGCTTATGGCTACCGCTGTAGTTAATCCTCACAACTTCCTTGTGACTCTGAGGCAGGTAAATATCTCCATTTTACATATGAGGAAATTGAGGCTAGGGTAAGGGATTTATCTAAGGCACTTCAGTGGCAGAACGGGAATAGAAGTCAAGAATTCTTGACACCCATTTCTGTGCTTAATCCCTTTTTCCCTTATCCCCTTCCAGTATTATGCTATGTACTGTCAACTGTTATTTCACATACTTCAGATTTAACCAGTCTTTTATAGATCAAGTATGTTATTTCTTCAGGCAACAATTTAGTGTGCATTTCAGGTATGATATACGCTAACTTATCTTGACTAAAGAGGTAAAAGAGATCAGGCAACCCCAGCATTTCCCAATATACCCAGTCCTCAGGAAGGATAGATAATTATGCCAAAAGATATGTGTTTCAATTTTCTTCAGCTAAGGAAGCACTTTCCCAGCACTCTTCAGCTAAGACAACTACACTCATTCACCTTTATTCTGT
Organism: Emys orbicularis; assembly: GCF_028017835.1. Lineage (NCBI taxonomy): Eukaryota > Metazoa > Chordata > Testudines > Emydidae > Emys > Emys orbicularis. The sequence continues at coordinate 22,656,678 of NC_088689.1, read as the reverse complement.
AAGGTACAATCCTGGTGCAACTCACAAAACGAAAGGCTGCTGGTAGGTGACTTGCATCACTTTTATGAAACAGTGATACATTTGCAAAAGCTTTTCCATAGCATAAAAGCCCTTCTTACATTATGGGCATCAGACCAAAGGTCTGTTTTTATGGCAATAATTCTGTGTCACCAACCAGTGTTATGGGCAGTTCGCAGGAGCCTTAGTAACTTAAGCATATGCTTAAATACTTTGCTGAATAGTGTTGGACTTAGGCATATGCTTTAATTTAAACAGGTGCTGAAGTGCTTTGCTGAATCAGGACCGGAGTCAGTCAGTTTTCTTGTTTAGGTGGGTCTATCACTCAGTTACAAGAGGGGGGACATTTTTTAAAAAATAGATCAATGTAATTGTAAAATTACAGAAAAGTGGTAGACTAGTAAAGAGGCATGAGCATACTTGAAACTGCTTTTAACTATGCGTTTTAAATTGACTAGATTTCAAGTTCATTACAGCAGTGATTACTGGGATGTTTTATGCATACCTGCCTCTTTGCAGATATTGCATAGCTCTGCCTCTCCCTCTCCTATGTGTTGTCCTGTTACATACACCGTTGAATAAATATCTTCTACTGAATTCTACCTTCTTGCTCTGTCCAGCTATTAGTTAATTCACTTTTCTTATTAAAATATTGTGGGTGAAGTCCTGGCTCCATTGAAATAGATGGGAGTTTTGCCAGGTCAGGATTTCTCCCAAGAGCTGTAGAGAAACATCCTAATCAAACCAATTGCAGAACCAACTGCAGGGTAGAGTAAGTAATCAGAGGAGCAAAACTGCTACCAGCTTCTGATGAGGAGAAGAAGAATATCTCTGTGGAAATAAAATTAGTCATACTATGATGTGTCTGGTTTTTAAGAAAGAGATGTAGAGCATAGGAAAGGGATTTGTCTACCTTTCGTCTTCAGCACTACCACAATTGACACATTATAATAACCATATACTAGTTTCAAGGTTCTGCTGTAACAAGAGCTGCACCTCTTATGGAAAACTGTAATTCCCAGGAAAGGAATTGCAAAGGAAATACCAGCAGAGTCCAGACTATCCAAGAAAAGCTGCATCAGTGAATGTTGACCAACATGTAATGTATATATTACAAGTATCAGCGGCTCTGATTCTGTACTATATATAACTTCATATCTTCCCTTGCTATTTACATACCTTGCTACACACATTTTTAGATAATTTTGATAGGAACCTATAAACCTATACAACTAGTAAGACTGTTTGTTCTGTTGAGAATCTCTCTAAGATTTCCTCCCATCTGAGATTCAAAGGATAGAATAACATCCTTATGGGAAAACAGTAGACCTTAAAAGAAACACTGATAGATTCTATATTTGCCAGTATTGTGCAAAAGTACGTAGACAGAATGTCAGTATGCATTATATAACTATTCATCTAAAGATTTCATGCAAATCTATGTCTGAGACAATGATATTTAGAATCATGTTAAAGGAGTAAGTCAAGTTTCCCTCCCTCTTTCTGTTAGTTCATTTGTATCTGGCTTCAGAAGCTGTGGGAATTAATTGTACCCCTGGCTTGGCTACTTACCACAGATCTCCCCAACCAGTGCAGTGTATCAGCAATTTTGGACTGCTTCTTGGGCTGATCCATCTTAAATTTGGTGATGAATGGGAATGATACACAGAATATTGGTGTGCAGTGTATTAATTCTATCTTAGTGCATTGACTTTGATTGAGGAAATGGATTCAGGCCTTCCAGAAGTCAGAAGAGGAACATGTTGGGAAGTAATTTGGACTGATACTGTTGGGATGGTGAAGTTTCTCGATATATCTGTTGTGACAGCTGAAGATGTGTAGAAGTAAAAAGTGGAAAAGAAAGACAGTTGTGAGTCCAATAACAAGATGAATCTATACTATTTATGACAGCTGTTGGCAAGCATGATATCACTTTACTCATGCAGTCTACTGATACTTTGGAACATTACAAACTTCAGTATCATGTTTTTAGGCAACTTGTTAGAGGTAATGGATTTTGGCAGCTGCATGCAGTATTCACCAATCTAGATGCAGCCAAGGCTTTTCTCCAAATACAGGCCAACACATGTAACCTTTTTGTGGAACCTTTGTTACACCACTTGGTCACCTCTTCCATTCTGGAGCTAATTATACCTATTAGACTTCTTTGCTTCCAGCCCTTCAAAACCAAAAGCACACAAGGAAATAACAGCAGAAACAACATCAGAGTTGTCTGAGACGAAGAGAGATTTTTGTTGCCTTTCTTTTGCTAAGACCGATTGGTGTGTTATACACTGGGCCAACTTAGAGAGCTTTTCAAGAAAACAATGCCTTAAAATAAAGACGTCAGCAAATGTTCCAGATGCAAAACACTGTTGAAAACCGACATGAATATGTCTCCTCCCTGCTCCCTCCTACCCCGCTGTTTTTCTGCCACCTGGGCTTTCAAGATGTATTAGCCAGGACACCTTTACCTTTCCAACTTTTAACCATCAGGAAGCTGAGACAGGCCAAATACTCTCTGGTCAGATCTTGTTAATCTTTAAAATGTGTTGTTTTTGGCAGGCCACTCTGTAGCTTGGCAGATTTGGCTCTCTGTAGCGTCACTCACTTTGCTGTTTCAGTGACATTGTACACTAAGCCTTTCACCCTTCTGAGAGGATAAGAGAAATTTCCTCCAAGGATAGCAAATTTCAGGAATTCCACAATCCCTTGGCTTTTTTTTCCCCATTCACAAGCTAAGATTATGGTCTTGTGTTGTTTTCAACAACACAATCGTTTTGTTTGCTGCCTGGTTTTAATCCAAAGAACAGACCCTTTTGTGTTTTGTTTGGTTTTTTCAGAACTATATCCTCAGCTGTGTGAAATGGTGTAGCTCAGGAGCTAATAAAGCAGCTATGCTGATTTACCCCAGCTGAGGATCTGGCTTAGAGTTTATAATGTGTACTGAGGTCACTGAGCACGTGTACAAAAATATCTCTGAAATCAAATACATATATTCATCAGTTGAGCCATTATCAGCTAATGACAATTAAACCCTGTACCCCTAAACACACAGAGACATGCACACATCCTTACCTTCCTTCCCAAACACACATTTGAGTCATCCCAAGGAAAGTGTAAGTCAATAAAAAGACCATGCAATGTGCCTAATAAATCAATGTTTTTTGTATTAAATTAAATAACAAGCAAGCTCTTTTGGATCAAGGCAAAGAAACAGCTGTTAAACAGAGGTCCATCTTCTGAGAAGGACTTCTCACAGTCCAAGACTATAGAGCATCAGCTTGATTGCTACCACTGATCTCAATTGTCAAGTTACAGCGTGAAGAGGCAGTCTTTCTCAAACAGACAACAGGCCCAAATTGTGTGTGTGTGTGTGTGTGTGTGGGGCGGGTTTGTTTTGTTTTTTGTTTGTTTGTTTGTTTGTTTGGCTTCCAGATAGTTTAAAAACACTGCAGTTTCTGGAGCACAGTTGGAATATTCATGCTATTTGAAACAGCACAAAGTGGACAGGTGCAGTTCAGCAACAGTTGGAAGTTTCCAAGTTACCTTCAACTGCAGTCTCAAGTGAAGTGAATCTCCGTAGTTCAGTCTGGAGGGGACAAGCTATGGATAATGGTGCTCTCTATACAACCCTCCCTTCTTCATTAAAAAACATAAGGTTCGTTAAGTCTATTGGTGAAGCTTAGGAGCTGGCTCCCAGATGGAAAATTAGACCAAAATGAGAATAAAATGGACATGAGTGGGTTCCTTTTTCTGCAGTGAGAGAGTCATTAGGAAAAGCCAACCACTTGATACGCAAAATAAATAAAGAGGGGGAAAAAGGAAAAAAAATTCAAATCAGAAGATGAATTGTTCAGTACGTTAGAGGCATATAAAGTGCCTGTTGTTTGTTGCTTTGGCAGTATTGAAATCTTTCTGACTTGATTTTTTTTTCTTGCATTTATTTAATTGCATTGTTGGTTGCTGTAGATGCTGGACTAACAGCCCTGGAAATGTAAGAGCTCTGTTCAGCTACAGAACAGGTAGAGCATAGCTCAACTTCAGTGCAAGCTTCTCCACATTGCCCTGTTAATGTGCCTCAGCTCTGACTTGCTGTGACGGGACCTTATTCAGCCTTCTTTGACCCCTTAGTGGAGACATCAGCGCCCTGACATTGCCCATCCAAGGAAAATACACCCAGACCAGGTGATCAACAAGACAGCCCTCCGGAGGCATAAAAGGGTCAAGAGGAAGTACTGACCAATCAAGAACCAGCAGGCCAGTTAAAAAGACTTGCCTGCTTTTGCTCAGGGGCAGAGCTGGGTGACACTGGGACAGAGGAGGAGCACCTCAGGGCTAACACAGGCCCAGGCCATGGCCTTGCCATAAATGTTGCAACTTGGTGCTTGCATTTTGAAAAGTTTTTTTAACTCTCCGCTTAAAGGCGCAGACAGCCAAATCCTGAGTTGCTGTTTTGTTTTTTGATTCTTTAGGGAATGGTGCCAAGCTTATGACACACGCTTCCCTGCCCCAAGCAGTCAGCCAAACCTTGCAAACTAAGGTGAGGAGTGACTGCAATACCACACATGGCTCTGAAGAGCAGCCTCACCTCCCACACCTGCCTTCTGACTCCTGTCAGTGAAAGAGTAGTTTGGGATTCACTCTTTCGTTAACTTCCTTGCACAGACATGATGCCTGAATAAAAAAATGTATAGTTGGTTGGGAGCAGGTTGTATATCCTTTCCTCATCTCAGACTAGAAATCCATTTGTCAGAGACTACTCAGCAGCTATCTGATACTAGAAAACTTTCCATTTATACAGACAAAGACCTAATTCAAACCATAGATGTAGAGATGAAAAGCTCAGTATACCATTACCAGTCCTCCAAACCGCTAGTTTTCGTCTGCAGTTTTAACTCTGATAGATGAAGAAAGAGAAGATGCTATCTGAACATGGGATAAAACTTTTTCTGTTAATTGTATCTCTACCTCTTTTGCAACCTGGCATCTATTTTTATAGTGTGTGCTTTCTCTTAATCTTTTTCTACAATGCCAGTGTTGACATGTACAAATGTCAAACAGACACAGTAGTACTAAAACTCCTCATTACACACCTTTACTATGTGTTTAGTTGTTTGGGCAGCTGGGAAGATATTGATAAAATTCTATCCTTTACTTTGCTATGGTTATTCCTGCACTGTGGTACACCAGTGATCAAACAAGATATGGCCATTGTAGCCTTTTATTTTATTTAAAGTGCATCTAGTGATGATGTATTACACCACCATGGGTTCGGCTTCAGTTGCTACAGTTTCAAGCTCAACAGAGCAAAATTGCCGCTGGTGCTTTTCTCAGATTTGGAGGCTTTAGGAACACATGAAATTCAAGGATAATGACCACAGACTCAATCACAAGTACAAAGACTTATCTGTACTACAAGTTTTTTATTAAAGCAATAAGTAAAGTTACAATTACCCATGCATATAGAAATCCTACAAAAACCTATGCAATAATTATAACTATAATCATACTCACATCCTCAAAGATATTCTAGGCTCTGATGGACTTCTCCACAGATGATCATCAGGGATAGTTTCCTCCGGGGTTTTCCCGGGAGTGTTCCCTAGAGTCTTCCCACTTTTACCCACCAAGGAACCCTCTTTTATATTGTAATTCTGACTACACCTTACACCTTATGCATTTGCATGAAGGTGTCAACCCTCTTTTCCTTTTCTGTATTTCCACAACTCCATGAACATTGGAGTGCTCCATTTTTCATAGGTTGTTTGTAGTGCCTCTTATTCTCATTAGCATCTACGCATGACATGTACCCTGCGGTCAAGACAGACATTCAAAGATGTTACAATCAGGTGTCTCGTGGTCTTGGACAATACATTGTGGTCTATGGCAGTCCATTTTTCCATAACTTCACTTATTGGCACATCTCATGGAGTAACCTTGTGACCTTGTGGGTATAGGGTTATTCCTAGATCACTCACTCATTTCAAGTGTTCTACGGCCTAATGTGGCTAAGCTAAAACGTATGGATCTCAGCCTGTAGGCCTTGTGTTCCAGCCATGTTTTACTTATATACCTAATACACACTCATCACTCCTAAATACTTATCAATCCTATACTTCTGTAATCCTACAACTTAAATCTATTTAGCATACATTGATTATATATGAAATAACATATAAATTGGCCATAACATCATGTAGTACAATGATAAATAGATGATAAAATGAACTAATTGGCTACACTATGGAATCCATATCAGTCTTTTAACTTAGCTGCCAGACTCTTGCTTAAATAAAGGGTCTGGGACTCTAAAAATAAAATATACTGTGTATTCTCTTGAATGTTGCTATAAGGAATAAATGTTTAGCAGTGTGTGTGAAGAAGTAAACACAAAGCTCCTATGTTGACAACAATACAAATTGCATATCTGTTTCCCTGAACACCACATTGAAAAGGAAACCTCAATCTCTGACACTAAGGGTATGTCGACACTACCTGCCGGATCGGTGGGCAGCGATCGATCCAGCAGGGATTGATTTATCGCATCTAGTCTAGACTCGATAAATCGACCCCTGAGCCTTCTCCCGTCGACACCTGTACTCCAGCGCCACGAGAGGCGTGAGCAGAATCGATGAGGGAGCAGCAGCAGTCGACTCACCGCAGTGAAGACACCACGGTAAGTTGATCTAAGTATGTTGACTTCAGCTACGTTATTCACATAGCTGAAGTTGCGTAATTTTGATCGATTTCCTCCCTCCCCCCCGCCCCCCCGCAGTGTAGACCAGGGCTAAGCTCTCAGAGTATCACACAAAGTTATTTGTTTCTATTGCAGAGACTATAGAGTTGGGTTTCTCTTCTAATTTTTCTTTGGATGGGTAGTTTCTTGGCTCATCCAATGTCTACACATGGAGTGAGAAAAACTAGCTGGCAGGAGGCCGACGGAAATAAAACAAAGGAAATGTATAAGGATTGAGGGAAACAACCAGAAGAAAGAGAGTGGAGATGGTATCTGGCTTTCAGCTGAAGGATACGCCTGTCTTTTGTTAGTCTGGATCTTCAGGTTGCAAGCTTTAATTTTGGACATAGACCTTGCCCTGTTAATTTATGCCTTTGCAGGTCTGTTGTGAAGATTACCTAATGTCTGGGAAGCTCTTTGTAAACTTAAAGTGCTATAGCAGTGGGTAGAATTACTGCAGTATGGTTTCCACAGCTTTTTTTTGTTTTGTTTTGTTTTTGGAAGATGGTGGGTTGCCATTCTTGATTTTGGGACAAGTTAAGTGGGATTTTATTGTTGTTTGGTTATTAGTATTGGGTGGCATTGGGAGTTCTTTTTTTGCAGGTATCTATATTTTTAATATGTAAATGTAAATAATTTTAGTAAGCATATTTAAGTGTCATATGTTTTGTGCCTAAAATGTCTGAGAAAAATAAATCCGTAATTATCTGTTTTGAAAACAAACTATTGAAAATCTGAAATCAAGGGACTTAAACCATCCATGGATATGAGGTTAGAAATTCCTTTATTCCTCTGTTCTTCTAAACTCCTCCCTCCCTTAGTTTACGACTGCTCCTAAATTCCTAGTAATCTCCTCCTTCAGACTTAGAGATTCTTGTTTATGAGAAGACAACTTTGTTCCTACTATCAGATTCTTCTAGTAATTGAATCCATCTGTCTCAAGGGCACCTCCCTATAATTATTAAAGTACTTTTGTTGCCACTTTATATATTTAAGATGAATATCACTGTTGCTTAAACATAGTTTGAATATGTGGAAGCTTTCTCCAGGATTGTGACACCGTTTCAGACCATATATACAGGTGAACACTCCAGGGGATCTATAGCTATGGGACCCTTGCCCATGGCCTAACCCAGTAGTCTCCTCTTCTTTTTGTTGTCTGAAGAGTCAAATTTGAAAGAATGAAATTGTCTTATCTTTCCTGACAGCTAGGTAAACTGCCACTTTCTAGTCCCTAGAATGAGACAGCATCCTTCTCTTTGTCCTGCGTGCTTTTCTGATTCCTTAGTGACAATAGGTGTAGGAGTATTTTTATGTAGCTGCCAGAGCTCTGTGGAAAATCTATTTTCAAAATAAAATCTCAATCAACATGTGAAGTATTCAAATAAATGCAGAATTGAGGCAGGTTCTAGCTCACTGAATTTATTCCTGGGGGTGGGAGGAAACCTATGTGTAATCATTTTGTCTTTTATTATTTATCCAGTTTCCAGACTGAGTTGACATATAAAACTGTCTTTAAAATATTGATCTGTTCCCTAATATTTGTCAACTCTCAGATTCAGGGTCAGATTCTACCAACTGATTTTCTTCTCTTATCTGACTCAGGCGTTTTTCTCTTATCCCTTGTTACTGATGTAGCCTATGTGTACTAATGCTAAATCATTGGAATTATATCGATACACATAGTCATTAAACAACATCTCTCTGAGTAACTAGAATGTGGATTATAATGGGGGCATTAAAAAGGCATATGTATGTAATGTTTTTTTAATGTCATCTCTATTTACTTTTAGTTTTAAAGTAACCTAGAAAGTCTTGTAAAAATATAAGAATCTGATGATACTTCAGAGTCAGGGATCATTTATGAGACGCAGTCTCTTCTAATTGAAATAGAGTGAAGTGCTCCAAAATTGAGCAGACCTCCACATGAAATTTTCTACTACTGAAAACCAAGCTTAGAAACTCTAGAGACAACCTGAATCTCAGGACTCTCTGCTGGTTAATAAATGTTACCTTAACTTTGACCCTTGTAAATGTTTTATAAATAATTTTATATAAGTTCCAGTATCCTTGACTTATCATTGCATAGAAACAGTAGAGGACAATAGGCATGATTGCTAACCCTGCTGTTTTTAAATTCAGGCTGTTAATTCAATGGCTTCCTGTAGAAATTTATGGCTTAAATTTATATTCAAGGGCAACTTTTTCTTACTACAAATCATCTAGTTCCTGATGCTGAGAAATCTAAATTAGTTCAGAGGTCTTTTGAAATGGATTTTACAGCTCAAAAGAGGTTTCAGTATAAATAATTTAAAACTTAGTTCAGTCAGAATGACACTGTATAATTGTGTCCAGGTGGCTTTTCATATATAGGCATGGTTCTTCACTGAATTGTGTCTTGTGTAGTTATTTACACTTGTGAAAAGTGAGGTAATAAACTACCAGATTAGATTTTGCCACTCATACTAACAGTAGTGTTGTTATACCTGCTTTGCACAGTTGTGAATGGCTCTATGTGGCGTAAGGTAGTGGGGAATCAGGTGCATATATATTTTATTATAAACACCTACCTAAAAATACCCATGACCAAGATTTTCAAGTCACTAGTGATTTTGGATGCTCAATTGAAACAACTTAAAGGGTCCTGATTTTCAGAAGGTGGGTGCTCGATACTTTCTAAAAAGCAGGCCCCCTTAAGGTGTCTCAAGTTGGGCTTCCAAAATCACTGTCCCTTTGAATATCTCAGCCATGTGTACACACACACTGTGTGTGTGAGAGAATGTATGTGTTGTGAGTGTGAGAGAATATATACAATTTATTGAAACTATATTTTCTGGCAGATGAGTCAACACAACTTTTTAAGACTCCGAACAATGACTCACTTTGCTGTGTTAGGGAAAAAACATTACAATCAAAATGAAGCCTACTTTTAATTATCTGTAGTAATTTGGATGAAACATATAATGAGCTTGATAAATGCAAACGCTCTAGGCATCAATTCTTCAAGCTGAAATAGAACCAAAAGTGTCTGAAAATGCATTGTTAGTTCAGAATACACAATATTTTTGAGCTATTGGTTACCAGAAATGATTAAAATGACTTATGTAAGATAACTGTCATCTGTGTCAGTGACTAAATGTTAAATGTTATTATAAACTAATTACTTTCTTGAGTTGAAAAGAAAATTATATTCTTCTGCTGAAAGAGTTGAAGGATATAGGGCCTTATCCTTCTCGCACACTGGCTTTACACCCGCGTATCTCCATTGATTTCAGTGAAATTTTTCCTGATATAGCACAGTATGAGAGGGAGTATTGGTCCTTGAGGGCGTGGAGCTGTAATTTTTGCTCAGTCAAAAACCCTGAATGGGTGAAATCCTGACTCCACTGAAGTTAATGGCAAAACTCCCATTGATTTCAATGGAACCAGAATTTCATCCAGTATATTTAAGAAGCCAACATAGTATTCTGCATATATATGTTTTTCCTGGATGTTCATCTGTTTTAAGTTGTATCTCTCTGAATAAGATTTTTATAGTGTTCTCCAGACCATTCTGCCTCCAAGGCTGCCATCTCTGCCTGTCAAGTGGTATCTGAGAGATCAGGAGTTCTGCAGGGCCAGGCTTCCCCTGGATAGTGGCACCCCCAAAATCCAGTGAGCTCTGAAGGGAAGCCCCAGTAGTTGGGATCTTTCTGTTGCTAATTTTGTGACTTTCTTATAGGGCAGAATGTATAGCCAGAATAATGGCAGAATACTGAAGCAGAAGGCATTAAAAGGATTTTAACGTTTTCTAATGAGGGCATGGGGAAGATGGTGAAAAATGTAAAGTCAGGGTACAAATGGGAAGGAAGAATAATGGGAAGACAGTGAAGAATGGAGAGGAAAAAGCGCAAGAAATATAGGGTGAGGGAATGAGGATGGGGAAGAGAGTGGAAGGAGACAGGCATCTTGATGGAATTTATCAGGGCATATATAGCAGTAAGATAGTGTGCCCTTTTAGGATGGTTGCACAATGTCCCTGGTCTTTAACAGTGCTTTTGTTTGCATATATTAATATTGCATTGTTCCAGTTTCAAGTCAAATATTTAATCAGAGTTAGTGGAAAACTAGCCATCATCTTCTTAGAATGAAACGTAGTTACTGGAAAGCCACAAGTGATTTCTCCGTAGCTGTTTGAAATGTGCTTTGCAAAAGGCTGGCACGGCTGGTTGGATAAATTGCAGTGGGTAGAGAGGGAGTGGGTAAGTGAACAAGTTGGGATTTCCAGATTCTGAAGCACTGGAGGCTGAAAGGTGTGGTGAATTTCAGCAGAGGTGTCAGGAAATTTGCAGTTAGCGCTGTGCACAAAAGCTGATGCCACTAGTGAAGCCAGAAAATAATCCAGCTTTTGCTGGACTGGAGAAAAATGTAAAAACTCCGTGATTTCACTCTGTAAAGAGGAAGCCTTACTCACTTGAAAACTACAGGAGCCCTGCCCTCGCTGAGAATAAAGTGCACTTAGGGTATGTCTACAGTACAGTTAGACACCTGCGGCTGGCTGGTGTCAGCTGACTTGGGCAAAGGGGCTCTGGGTAAGGGGCTGTTTAATTGCAAAGTAGATGTTCGGGTTCCAGCTGCAGCCTAAGCTCTGGGACCTTCCCACCTCGCAGAGTCCTAGAGCCCGGGCTCCTGCCCAAGCCTGAACTTTTACACCGCAGTTAAACAGCCTGTCAACCTGAGGCCTGCAAGCCTGAGTCAGCTGGCTGGGACCTGCTGTGAGTTTTTAATTGCAGTGTAGGCATGTTGTGACAATGGGTATCCTTCTGTCTGTTACTCTGCTGCAGTGGAATTGTTGCCCAAAACTCTGAAATCATGGTCATATTGAATTCAATAAGAATTTGTAGTTGATTTCCATGGGACCAGGACATCACCCTACAGCTCCCAGTAACTATAGGTAAGGCTACGTTTTAGTCACAGGTATTTTTAGTAAAAGTCATAGTCAGGTCACAGGCAATAAACAAAAATTCACGGCCCGTGACCTGTCCATGACTTTTACTAAAAATACCTGTGACTAAAATGTGGGTGGGGGGCTGCAGGTATTCTGGGAGGGGGGGCAGTCCATGGGCGCCATGGGTGCTGGGGGAGGTGGCCTAGGTCCCCTGCTGGTGCTGGGGGGAGGGAGGGAGCCGAGCCAAGGCCTGCAGCCTGGGACCCCTGCTGGTGCTGGGGGGGAGAGGGTGCTGGGGGCGGGGTGGCAGGGGCTCCCTACCCAGCTCTGTGTCCCTGTAGCTCCTAGATGGTGGAGGGGCACAAGCATTGGCTGCCACAGCCCACCCTGAGGTAAGTCTCCCCCACACTCCGCAAACCCCTAGCCCTGAGCCCCCTCTCACACACCCAAACTGTTGCTGCTAGCCCAGGAGCTGCCTGGCTCAGGCAGCCCCTGAGCCAGGACCAGCCGCTGCAGAAGTCACGGAGGTCACAGAAAGTCACGGAATCTGTGACTTCCGTGACAGATTCGCAGCCTTAACTATAGGTGTTGCCTTTAGCGTCGGTATATATTCTTAAATCACACCTGAAATTTTGCTGTTGAGCCAGATTAATTGATTTGCATGGAACTCTCTGTTTTAACTGGAAAAGAAAATTGTAAGAAGAAACTGGGAAAGCTCTCTTGGTTCTAGTTCCAACCATAAGGCTCTAGCCCTACAAAGGCTTACATGTGTGCTTAACGTTAAATGAATATGTGCATAAATCTTTGAAGAATTGGGGCCTAATTTAAGATTTTTCAAGGGTGGGTGCAAGAAGTGATGGTCATGCCTTGATCTCTGTTACAGAGTTTTCCCTGCACACATCTCTCTGTTCTTAACCTCATGCTTTTAGGTAGTGTTGCTAAAAGTGAGCAAGAAAGACAGTAAAGAAAACCAGGGACATAACTGCATAAACTAGCAACATTTTACAAGTAAAATAGGAGCACTGAGAGGCCATGTCATATAGTTCATTCTTGTGCCAGAAGGAGAATTTGTGGATTTAGAAACATAAAACTAAAATATTATTTTTATTTCATGTGACTGATAGCAGCTTCATATGACGTGCATACACATAAAAAGTAGGACTTAAGGGTGGCATTTTCAGTGGGCTGCAGGAGAGTTAGACACCCAAGTCCCATTGATTTTTCAGTCAGTCTCTAATCTTAAAAGCATAGAGCATTACAAATAAAGGGATAGTGCCTTTTGTAACCCTATAGTATTGTTTAAGTTCTGTTAGTTATTTTTTAATAACTGCAGATTTCCTCATTGGAGTTACTTAAATTTCTGTTATAGAGATTTTTTTTTCATGTTATGGCTAGTTTTCATTGACCCTTTAAATGGAGTTCTGTGCTATTCTGGAAGCATGCAGATGAAGCTGAAGTTTCAGGGATTTTGTCAGATGATGTCTCTTCAGCAGCATAATTTTATTTGGACAAAAACTACATCTTTAATTGAATGAAATGTTTCAAGTCTAGTTTGTCAGCTTTTCAGTCCAGTATCTCCCATCTTGCTGTTCAATGGAAATAATTCATCCGAGAAACATCACACTGTTATTATGAGGAGATGTTTATAAGGAAGGTCTATGCTAGTGACGATAAAAAAGAACACATGAAACTATTACTTTTGCCCCTGGTAATATTGCCATCTTTTAAAGCATGTTGAAACATCTGAACATTTTCTGATTAACTGTTTTTGAGTCGTGACTGTATAGTATTGTCTGAACACTATGTATATGTAATTCTATATTATATTCTGCATGCAAGATGAGTCTGTTGAATGAAGCCATTAGATTATTTGTGTGGGTTTTAGTAGATGTTTTGTAATAGGAAGTATGCATTTCATATGAAACCACAGGGTTGTCATCTGAGGAATAGATCCACAGATCCATGGCAGGTGAGCCAGAAGTTTTAGAGTTGTGTTAGACTTTAGTCTAGCCAAAGCCAATTCAGAGAAATGAAGTAATACTCTGGATTGTGTAAATCTGTCTGGTTTCAATGTACATTACAGCAATGCACATTACTTTTTGCTCTGTGCCTTGGATACCTCAGTGATGTAATGGTTTAGTAGTTATTTCTAGCATAATATTTTAACTTTTGGCACATTCCTTCAGAATTTCACAGTCACTGCCATTATAGTAAGTTTTAAAAAATAATTTCATGTAACTAATATTATAAAATCATTTGAAAGCAGTCTGACTGCAAGGCTTGCCTAAATATATGGATTATATTTCCAATCAAATTTGAATTAGTTAATAATCCCTGCCATTCTTTTTAACTAATATTACAATCTGTGGCCAGTGGTGTTCTGTAGCCCTTACTGAAGATTTCTTCTTTTCATGGCATAGCATAATATTCTATTACTTAGCTAAACTGATAAGGTGGTTTATATTTTACTGCTATGGTGGGAAGACCATGGAGGCTTCATAAAATATTCCAAGCCAGCAGTTTGTATAGGATAATTGGCTACTAGAGAGAGAGTGAAAATTGACTACCAGAGTCTTTAATTTGTCATGAAATCTGGGGTACTTGAATTAGAATTAAGAAAATGTTTTAGGGCATCTGTGAAATGTTAACAGAATAGATGCTGAGAGAGAAATTCTGACTTGGGCTATGTGATCATGCAAGGGGGTAAGGAGATGAAGAATGCCCTTCCACTCCTACCTAGACTATCTTGATGCGACATGGATGTAAGCAGGTCTGCTCACAATCTGTTTGGAGAGGTTTCATTACCTCTAGAAGTCGTTTCATGTAGATATGGAAGAGGAGCATGTTTGTGCAAAAATGTTGCATGCACATAAGTATTGCAGAATTCCAAATGTAAAATCTACTCAAATATAAATTAATCTCAGCCACCTATTCAGTGGCAGTTCAACTTGTAGGAATTAGTCTGGGAGCTGATTTTCACCATAAAAGTCTGCTGTGGAGTGGTGATGAAGGAATGGGAGTTCCAGATCTCACTGGCTGCAGTGATTATGCTGTTGGAAATTCAACATGTCAGTTTTTATTTGAAATTGAGTAACAGTCCTATTCATTATGAAAATGCTAAAGGATCTTAAAATGTCTCCTGCTTTTATGGTCGTGGGACAAATCTCCAGTAATTAGCCTGGATTGTGGGCAGTTAGTCATTGTCATACACCTTTAAAGCCTCATGGCTTCTTTCAGCAGATATTAGTATTTTCAGGTTTCCAGGATTTGGCATCTGCACAGTCTATTATTCACCAGACATTCTCAAATTGAGTACAATCCAGAGAAGACCATTTTTGACATTTCCTTCATTGCTTCATAGCCCACCCAACAGATCTTTTGGGTTTCCCCTTATCCTTCCCTTAATGGCTGTGTCAGGCATATGCTCACTAATGACATCCCATTGTGTCTCTCAGAATGTTTGAAACAGATAAAAAAGAAGATTGATCAAGGCCATATTGAAGGGCCTAGGTCATTTTAAAGAGAATTTGACTGGCCATCTCTATGCATCTAGGAAATATTAGGCTGAGGTGTGTGTGGGGAAGGGTAATTCCTGATGGAAAAAGTCATTTTTGCCACACTACCAATTATCAGTAGATCTCCTCATCACTGATTTGGAATTGGCATGAGAAGTGGCTGCTACTGTTTTCACACTTTCTTCTAAATGGCTTAACAGCCATGGAACCAAGATATTTGGCACAGAGCTTTAATCAGAATGGAAGGCTGTAGATGTTTTTCAGTTCATCAGTCCCTAACCGGTACAGCTTTGGAATGTACAAAATAGCCCTGGTTTTTGTTTTAAGACTTTGCAAAACTTAGATTTGAGTCTCTGGGATGAAAGATAACATGTACTGCACCACTCTCTGCCATATTTGCTGCTGCTGCTTTGTAGATTTTTTTGTTTTGTTTGTCATGATCTACCATTCTGAAATTTCCTTGGTGAGATGGGAGTTGGGAAACAATTATCCTTAGATTCCAAATCATCCACTGATCATCAGCTGTAGTTAGAAAGGATTTCCCCCCTATAGAAGTGCACAATTGCCTGGGTAGAATATTACTTGCTTTGCTTTGCTTTTGTCTCAAACATTACATAGAGACTACTTTTGAAGGAAGGTTACTGGCCTAGATGGACCATTGGACTTTTCCAGTATGCCGTTCTTAAATAAGTAAGCATATGTCTCCTGTCTATTTTCCCCAGGGTAATAAGAAATCAGCTATCATTGAAAATACTTTTGTTTAAATATACTGTCTGGGGTCAGACTTTAACCAGGCTTCTACATAGGCCTTACAAATTTGTGTATGTAAATTGGGTACTTAAACAAAATACTACTGAGTTTGTGCCTGATCATGCACCACTACAGTCAATGGGGAGCATTAGCATTGACTGCAGTGGATGCTGGATCACGCCCTCTGTGTACACAGTGTAGCAGGTAGAAATACAGAGGCCTGTTTTTCAAATGCTGATCATGATTGACTCAAAAGTTTTACCTGTTGGCTGTGTAAGAAATAAGGGAGTGGCTACTACCATATATACAGTATTGAAATTTTGAATGCTTGATTGTTTTCCTAGTTCTATTTTGCGCCTCTCTTTTCCTCAGAATCACTGTGCTAATTAAGCATGGTAAGTTTCAGTCTCTCAGGTTCTTTAATTATGACATTGCAGTTCTTCCATAGCAACACCTTGGAGTGTAGCAGATAGGATATTATGAAGTGGAGATGTTCAGTGGGAAAATGTCCAAAAGCCTGTCCAATGACCACCCTATCCAAATCACTTAGGATAATTAAACAGGGGGGAAAGAATATGGTGTGTTTAAAGAATATGTAGTGATTGTATGACTAGAGTGATGTTAGATGCATGAGCGTGGGAAACTCATTACCATGCTTCATTCATTCTGTATATTGTAATGAGAAACAAAAGTTGAAAAATGCCACTGCCAAGCAAGCCCAGCTGAATATTTGAAGATATTTTCACTGAGACCACCGCTGCAAAAAGACAACAGCTTTAATAGACTTGTTTATTGCACTGAATGCATATGGTAATCCAAATGGTTACCAGTTGGAGAAATAACTAATTCCAATGTAAAGGTCAAGATGACCAGGACTGACATGCTGCAGCATTAATGGATGACATTTTAAGTAATGATTTTTTGGTACATCTCCCTGCGCCCCTATTCCCCCCTCTCCCCCCAATATTTACAGACAAGATTTCAAAATGCATATCAAGAATTTTTGATACGAATTCTTGCAACTGAGATTGAGCGCAAGATAGGGAAAAAGAACAGACACTTTATCATTCAGAATCTTTATCTGAGGAAGGGGCTGGAGTAGCAAAGTTAAATAAAGACAAAGGGCCAGCTCCTTAACTGCAGTAAAGCTCCGGCAGCACATCTGAAGGGAAGATGGAAGGTGGCTCTAAAGCGCCTTGCCAGTGCTCTGTCTCAGGGCGATTTCAGCTCCTGGAATAAATTAGAACAGCCTCAGACGCTGTTTTGTCAGCCAAGGATGGCCACAGTGGAAGGTGTTCTGGACCTGGCTCCAGAACATCCCCTCCTTTCACTGCCCATGACATGCCCCTTTACTCAGGATTGGAGGAGTAGGTGGCATAAACCAGATATGCCAGGTTTACACTACCCAGTGACTCCCCAAAACTGGGAGCAGCCCCTGTAGGGCAGCTCTCCAGCTGTTTTATGCTTGAGCGGTTAGATGATGGTCCAGAGATCTGGACCTGAGCTTTAAAATAACGCATTGCTCTCACAGAATAGTTAGAACACAGAACAGTGTTACTAACTCTCATGATTTAATCACGAGTCTTATGATATCTGGTGGTGTTCTTAAGGCCCCAGGTCCTGGAGTCATGTGATTATAGAAGAATCTGCTTTTGTTTAAAATCAAAGAAGTAAGTTGCAGAGAAAAGCTTAAAAACATGAGCCCTAAAGGCTCAAAAATCAGAAGGCAAATAAAAAGAACCCCAAATATACTATTTTTAAGCCAATCTCATGATTTGGGGGGCTCATGAGTTTTGTATGCTTGGGGTTGGCAATGTAGGGCATTAGTTAAAGAGTTAGAATTATAAATAAGAAAATAAAGGAGATCATTGATATAGCAGGATTTAATTAGGTATATAAAATGAAGCTAATGGGCTGCATTTCCAAGCCCTTTGCAGTGGGATTGAGTGCTGGAGGTGGGAGTATTGCAGAAGAAATCAGAAACAGATCCTACATCTCACTGTTCTTAGATTAATGAAATCTATATGCTGGATGTCCAAGTCCTATTCCCAGACCTGTCAGCCTTCAAAATCAAAGTGACTGTCAGCAATGGATGTGTGTGCAGTGGAGGGGGGCTATGTCTCAGCTTTTCTGGTTACTTTCCACCCACAGGAGATTTTACAGGTCTGTCGCATCTTACGCGCATTTAACATGCGCGATTTCAACTTTACGCGGTCGGCAAAAAAAAAAGAGAAAAATAACAATTTTAATACTGTACCTGTAGTGCGGGCAATTCCGCCCACCATTGAACTCAATGTAATTTTGACTATACGCGCTTTTCGCTTTTCGCGCTAACCACGGAATGGAACCCCCGCGTAAGATGAGACTCGCCTGTATTTATTTATTTACTTATTGTTAAGAGAAGTTTTTAAAGAGTTTTGGGAAATTGCTGTGAGAACTTCTATTTTAGGACAAATGTGGGATTTCTCCTGTTACCTCAGTTCCTGCTTCACTTCACCACATCTCAGAGTTCTGATATAATTCTTAATGGAACTAACCTGAGAATGACTGATCACAAATACTCCATGTTGTTTTCAGCCGCATTTCAGAGAACGGAAACCCAGACTCCCAACATTGCTTTTGAATGCAGGCTGTTATATAGTGTTGCCAGAAGCAGGCCAGTATATGGGTTAGTTGTTTTAAAAAGTTCTCGTCCTTCTTTCCCACAAGCCATTATTCCTTCCAACTTTAGAAAACCCCACCAAACTGATACTGTACAGATTGTAGCAGTGGAAGCTTCATCATACTGCCATGCCAATGAGTCCTGTTCCAGAGGACATCCACCTGCTGAAATTTATCAGCCAGGCACAACTTAGTGCCAATAGTATTAGCTGTTTTTTGTAATGAGGACTCTTATCCATTAGGGTTGAATGGAGCCCACAACCATGTCTCATGTCACCCATTGAATCAGTTGTGATTGACTTTTGGACACTAGCAAACTGAGGCAGATTTGAACCCATAACTTAGAAGTGAAACATGTCCCAGTCCATAGAATGATAGAAGTGTAGGACTGGAAAGGACATCGATAGGCCATCTAGTCCAGTCCCCTGCACTCAAGACATATCCTGAGAGTAATAAGTAGACCATTCCTGACAGCTGTTTGTCTAACCTGTTCTTAAAAACCTCCAATGACGGAGATTCCACAAACTCCCTAGGCAATTTGTTCCAGTGCTTAACTACCTTAACAGGAAGCTTTTCCTAATGTTCAACCTAAACCTCCCTTGCTGCAGTTTAAGCCCATTGCACCATTCCCCCACCCCAGTGCCTAAGAAGCGGCTGAAGTTGAAGGGCCCGCCAGCACCGCAGGAAAAAGGGGCTTCGGGCAAAGGACCTGTGTTAGGCCACGTGCCCGCCTCAGAGCTACTCGGGGGTACCCCTGCGGTCAGACCCCCTGGCCCAGCCAGGGATCCACCTCCGAATCCCGGGAGCAGAAGAGGATCCCCGCCCCTTATAGGGCCATCTGTGCCCGAAGCGGGCCCGGTGGCCAAAGATCAAGTAGGCCAGCCAGCACTGAAGATGCCAAGCCATGCGACAGACCCAGCCAAGGCCCCTGGTTAGAAGACCCAGGTCCATGATGCCAAGTTCTCCACCTGCAGGGCACGGGACACCTGAGTCACTACGTCGATTCCCATACCCATGATACTGTTGGGCCTCCTGCCAGAGTTCGCCACAGCGCAGATCAGGGGTGGCCAACCTGAGCCTGAGAAGGAGCCAGAATTTACCAATGTACATTGCCAGAGAGCCACAGTAATACGTCAGCAGCCCCCCATCAGCTCCCCCACTGCTCCCAGCGCCTCCCATCCACCAGCAGCCCCACCATCAGCGCCTTCCCTTCCCTCCCTATCAGCTGTTTCGTGGAGTGCAGGAGGCTCTGGGGGGGGAGGGGGAGGAGCGAGGGCACGGCAGGCTCAGAGGAGGGGAAGGGAAGGGGTGGAGTGGGGGCAGGGTCTGTGGCAGAGCCAGGGGTTGAGCAGTGAGCAACCCTCCCCCCCGCCCCCCTGGCACATTGGAAAGTTGGCGCCTGTAGCTCCAGCCCCGGAGTCGGTGCCTATACAAGGAGCCACATATTAACTTCTGAGGAGCCACACGTGGCTCCGGAGCCACAGGTTGGCCACCCCTGGCCTAGGCGGTCTCCCCGACATTGATCACACACACACACACCCCACACCCAGTGCGGGATTGTTCTCGGTTGCGGCACCGGTCTCCAGCTCCCTGGTACCACTCTTCGGGCAGGCATTGGTCCTCGCCCTCTCATTACTGGTCGCCGATGATGGTCAGTCGGCAGACTCAGGCATCTACCGCTTCGCCCTGCTCACCAGAAGGGCAATGGTCCGAGTCAGAGGGGGAGTTCAGCCCCTCACCTATAAAAGGCGAATTGCTACCGGCCCATGAGACCGGCGCGGCTCCTGCAGCGGCGGCGTGGAGGCAGGGGCAATGGCCCACTCAGTGGCAGTACTGGAACCCATGGGGTGTACCCATTATGCCGATCCCCTACTCCTACCCTTCCTCCCAGACCACATCAGATAAACTGCCCCCAGCACAGCTGACACCGCAGTCGGAGCATTGTAATATATTTGCATTTTAGTAAAGCTTTTGATACAGTGTTTTATGAGATCTTATTCTCAAAATTAATTCAGATTGGCTTGGATATGAACACTGCCTGAGAACTGGGACTGAGAACTGCCTAAAAGACTGTCGGAAAAAAAGGTGTAAAGAGAAAGAACAAAAATAGAGTAGAGAAATGTACTAGGGATGGCTTGGAAAATCTCCCAGACACTAGTTATCTAGAGGACTAGCGACAAGTAGATATGAAGAGGCCCACCAGCAAGGTCCAAAAGTGATGCCCATCTCCACTGCTACCCACGCTGCTGGGAAGGAAGATGGTGGCTAGTCTTTCTATCAGGCTACTCTCCCCAGACATTGCTTGGGATTTCCACATTTCGTATCTAACTACTGGGTCTTTTCATATAAAGTTTAAAACTCTCCCCTCCCACCTCAGCTGCTGGAGAGAGGATTAACTTTCTGTCTCTGCTTATCCCTCCAGGATAAGACTGGTTGGAAATTGCTAATTTTCACAGGCATTTTCAAGAATGTTTCTTTATAAGTATGTATTTAATACAAAATTCAAACAAAGAATGATTTTCAAAAAAACTTTTTTGTCAACATTTTCTGGTTTGGAAAACCTGAACATTTTTATGGGCCCAAAATTTTTTGCTCAACACTTCCCCCCTCCCCAAAGGGAGGGACATGTGAACCAAAATTAAAATTTAATTTTAGACAAAAGCCATGTTTTGTTCAGCAGAAAAAATCAGCCTGCTTGCTCTACTCCATGGTCTAGTGGCTGCTGTGAGAGGGAGGGTCTCTTACTCTCATGCTCTTTGCTTCGAAAGGATGTAGAAAGAGATTACTGCTACTCAGGAGCGCCGCCAGCTTTTTTGCTGCCCTAGGCGGCGGAAGGTCCCGCCCCCGAAATACCGCCCCCGACAGAGGCAGCGGAAGGTCCCGGCCCTGAAATACCGCTGACAACCGGGGCGGCCAAAGATCCGGCCGCTGCGGTCACCGCCCCCGAAATGTTAGCAGGCGGTCGCCTAATGGGTTGCACCGGCCCTGCTGCTACTCTATCCCTGCCTCCAGTACCTTCCTCTCCAAGAATGATTCCATTGTCTGTCCCTGCTGCTGCCACTCATTGCCCAAGTAGCAGTAGTGTGAAATGTGCATGATTCTTGGCACTTCCATATCCTCATGGGAGTATCACTTGGTTAAGTAATGGTTCAGGGAGGACATGATAATGGTCTACATCCATTTGAAGGATGTATGCACCAAAGAGGACAGGAATTATTTAAGCTAGTAAAAGGGGTATAACAAGGAGAAATTAAAACAGGAAAAATCTATGCTGAATATCAGGAAACAAATCATGACAGTCACCTCTGCAAAGTGGTGGAGCCTGTATTCACCTCTGCAAAGCGGTGGAGGCTGTATTGCTTGCGACATTTGAAACTGGATGAGGCAAAAATTGTTGTTGTACAACATCTTGCGTTTGCAGAGAGATTTGTCTGTTTGATCTAGTAGATCTGTTCCATCTCTGGCTTCTCTGATTCTATATCTGTTTGACATTCCCAAACTGATGGAAGGATCATTATGACCTTTGGAGATAATGCATTGCTGCTTGGGGAACACAGTGTGGTTTTCTCGTTTTGGAGATAAGAGGCTAAGTTGTGTTGCACTATCATACTTGTTAGTGAGTGGATTGAAAAAAGATCCTGTTTGTGTATCTGAATGCAAGATTAGCATTTTGGAAAAATCAGCAGCTCAAGTTTCTGGGTCATTAGCTTTTTTGTTAATTTAAGTTATGTCCATTATGTACTCTGAGCCTTAGACCAATGGAGGCAGCTGACACCTGAAAGTTTGTAGGCAAATCTGATAGGTACGTTTAGAACTACCGGTAATTTACAACTGCACTATATTTGACTTAGCTCAGGGTAGGCAAAGCTTGTCCTGCCCTGCCCTGAGAAGTTTCCACTTGTTTGTTCAGAGAGACAGAAAAGGAAGAGCTGTTTCATGACACTGTCATTGACTGTGCTGCATTACATAAGCAATTTAACTCAGGAGAAGCACGTTTCTCATCTACAAAGAATTAATCAGGAAGCTCTGGTGTTCCATTAGTTTCTTTCTTTCTTTCTTTCTTTCTTTCTTTCTTTCTTTCTTTCTTTTCTCGTGTGCCCAGCAAGTAATGCAGTTCCTGATACTATTTATTTCTCTTGTTTCCACTTCTTCGTGCAGTGCAAAAAATTGATAATCATTTGGCACTGTTGAACATTGTGGATTGATGGGGTTTGGAACTTCAGCTGTGGGCATGAACTGAATCAGAGCTCCTGCACTATGATGTATTAATGTTATTTTGATCCATGTTCTTTCTGAATTACATTGATCCAATTAGGTTAAGTAGCTTGCCATCTAAATTGATTTACTTTCCTGTATTAATCTTCTTTGCTATGAGTCAGAAAAGGAAATGTAAATCAATTTAGTGAATTACATCTCTTTCTGAGGGAGGCAATTAAATTACCTAATGGATACATATGTTAAATTTGTTGTTTAATATTAGTGCCATAATGGGAAGTTCAAGCACACCTTTCCTGATTGCTGAACTTGAGTGCTTGTTATACTTATTTTTGATAAGCTTTCAAGAAATGCCCTTACATGACTTAGTCTCTTGATACTCATGCTAAATGCTTATTCTACTATACAGCTTTTAAGGCATTAGATGTTTTGAAAGAGGGGATAACAGCTTTGCCTGCCAAAAAATATTGGGTATCCTATGGGCTGTTGTATTAAGTTAGATGGAATATATGGTCCAAAGGTGTTAACATAACCCAGGCCCTGTCCAACATTAAACAAGGTTTGGTATAGTGAGACCTTAGCTTGCTTAGTACCATGGTGCAAACACTATTAAAAATCCTTTTAACCTTTTATTAAAAATACAGAAAAGAAGGGGAAGCAGTTAAAGCATTTGAGATGTAAAATATTAAATAAGACTTTCATTTTAACAACATCCCTTGTTCCCTTTCCCTTTAGCTGAAGAGAGTTTTTAGAAGGAAAAAATCCTTTGTTTGACAGTCTTTCAGGTAGTATTAAAGATGGTAATAACTATCCTTTTGGGGCAGTGGTTTTCAACCTTTTTTCATTTGCGGACCCATAAAAACATTTCAAATGGAGGCACGGACCCCTTTGGAAATCTTAGACATAATTTGCAGAACCCCAGCGGGTCCACGGAACACAGGTTGAAAACCACTGTTCTATGGTACCGACAACCTTTCATGGACCCCTTAGACATAGTTTGCGGACTCCCAAGGGTCTGCGGACCACAGGTTGAAAACCACTGTTTGGGGGAAAAGAGCAGAAGTAGAGATGGACAGGAGCGGTCATTGTTGCTGCTGCTGCTAAAGTCTGATCCCATTTATAATAATATATAATATAATAATATATGGAGATATACCTATCTCATAGAACTGGAAGGGACCCCAAAAGGTCATTGAGTCCAGCCCCCTGCCTTCACTAGCAGGACCAAGTACTGATTTTGCCCCAGATCCCTAAGTGGCCCCCTCAAGGATTGAACTCACAACCCTGGGTTTAGCAGACCACTGAGCTATCTCTCCCCCCGTAAAATAGAATATCGGGGTTGGAAGGGACCTCAGGAGGTCATCCAGTCCAATCCCCTACTCAAAGGGGGACTAATCCCCAGACAGATTTTTACTCCAGTTCCCTAAATGGCCCCCTCAAGGATTGAACTCACAACCCTGGGTTTAGCAGGCTACTGCTCAAACCACTGAGCTATACCTCCCCCAGAAGACAAAACAAAATGAAGAGAGACAAGGTGGGTAAGGAAATATCTTTTATTGGACAACTTCTGTTGTTAAGAGAGACAAGCTCTGCGATATCCTGAAACCAACACAGCTACAACACTGCATAAAACAAAATGAACACACAAAAAGGGGAGAGAAAAGAACAGCAAAGATAGAAAATGCAACCTCTGTTTCTGGTGTTTGACTTTGACTTGCAACCTTATTGCTAAAAAAAGCACATGGTCTTATCAGCCAGTTTGACATCTGGCAAACTAATACCAGCATTGGGCTGTTTAGGGCATTGCTTTTATTTGCCCCTTTCTGGTCACAGGCTTACAGCAGTGTTGCAAAATATGCAGTCTTGGCTGGCTAAGCTAGACTCTTGTTAAACAGATAGAAAAAGGAAAGGGATAGGAAAGAGCAGAAATAAGATGGAGAAGGACAAGGCCACTCATGAGAGAGAGAGGGAAAGGTAAGTTTTACATCCCAGGTGGTATTCAGGTATTAGCAGGAACCAGTACAGGTGGCAAATGTCTTCTTGCTCCCTCCTTCTGGCCCAGTCTGTTCAGAACGTCTCTCAGGTTCAGGTTGACAAAAATCCAGGTTCCCAGGAGACAGTGGGGGTGGGTGTTATGATGGTGAAACTCACTCTGGTAAACAATTTTTATCCATATGTCTTTTTAAGGACCCCAAAAGGGAGTGATGGGTGGAGTAGCCCATCCTGTTATTTTCTCATCAATAGACCTAATTTCTGATACACTAATTTTGGTTCATTAATTTTAATTTTGTTTCTCACACTGTGTGTTTACTAGGCATGATCTTAACACAGTCCTTGAATTATATCAGTAGGCCTTTTATTTTGGACTAATTTAATTTGTTGTCTCCCTTTTGTACATTTTTCCATTAACATTTGTTGTTATATGTTATTGTACCATCTTATGAATTTAACACTCACTTTTTATAGTTGAGCCCACAATTAAGGTAAATTTGTAGGCCAAATTTTCACAACAGGGCATGCATTATATAGTCCCCATCCTTTACATCATAAGGAAAATCTGTCTTTCTATCTTACTATCAATTAATATCCATGTGCCACAGTACATGGCAAAAGGGCAAAAGAGCAAAAGGAGAGGTCTTAAGCAGGGAAATTTCAGTTCCTGCTCTAGTAACTAGGCTCAGAGCTACTCAGAAGCATTTTTAATGACTAGTATTATTACTGAAACCCTCTCTCTACTTTTAAAAGTGTATCTTCCTAAGCAGGCCCATAACCTGTACAGGAAATGTGCAGATCTTCAGCTGCTGCTTTAGGAGCATACCATTTCACCTGATTATCTTCCTTTGGGAAAGTCTGCTGGTGGACTCCATTGCCACAGTATTGTTGCTGACCCTTTACCACTCTTAGGGCTGGTCTACACTTGGGGGGGGATCAATCTAAGATATGCAACTTCAGCTACAAGAATAGCATAGCTGAAGTCGACGTATCTTAGATCAACTTTCCTCACGGCGCGGGATTGATGGCCGCGGCTCCCCCGTCGACTCCGCTTCCGCCTCTCGTCCTGGTGGAGTTCCGGAGACGAGACGCGATAAATCGATCCCCGATAGATCGATTACTACCCGCCGATCCGGCGGGTAGTGTAGACGTACTCTTAGACTGTTCAGCCTTACAATTCAAAAAACTTTTTCAGCAGACTGGTATCAGGCTATTGAGCCAAAAGTCTCTGAAGAAAGAAGCCTGCCAGGGATTGATAGTAGCACCTTTGGGAGTTTGTTTTGCTTGGTAAACTTTCTTAATTCAGGAGCTGGAACTTTCCAGGAAAGACATAAGAGAAATGAAACCAATGATGCCAGTGAATAAGATCCAGTGGCTGGAAGTTGAAGCTAGACGAAGTCAGACTAGAAATAAAAGACACTTTTTTGACAGTGAAGGTAATTAACCATTGGAACAACATTCAAGGGTTGTGGTGGATTCTCCATCACTGGAAATTAAATCAAGATGGGATATTTTTTCCAGAAGAAATACTCTAGATCAACCACAGCTACTGGACTTGAAGCAGGAATTAATTCAAGGAAGTCCATGGCCTGTGTTATGTAGGAGGTCAGACTAAGGGCTTATCTACACTTACAGTGCCACTGTAGTGCTTAGTAGAGATGCTACCTATGCCAATAGGAGAACTTCGCCCCTCGGTATAGATACACCACCTCCACAAGAGGCAGTAGCTATGTCAACGGGAGAATCCCTCCCATTGACGTAGCACTGTCTACAGCAAGGGTTAGATCAGTAAAACTACGTTGCTCAAAGGTATGGATTTTCCACATGTGATCACAATGGTCCTTTCTGGCGTTAAAACCTATTTAGCCTTTCCTGAGCCCTCTCTCGGGGGTGGAATGAATAGAAGTGTAAAGGTCATCCTAGTCATCGTTCCCGTCATTATTATTCTCAATTTTTGATCTCCGTAATGATGATATCAGCATCAACCGTCTCCCTCCTCCAGTACCCAAGGAAATGAGCTTTCCTCTCTAGTCTCTTCCTTAAAATTACCTTATTCAGTCTAGCGCTCCAGCACTGAGTCACCTTCCCTGCTTCCATCTCTCACCTCATTAGATCACTAGGTTATTGTGAAACCCCTGGGAATAACAGGGTATGTGCCAAGAGTACTGTTCAATCACTTTGCCTCTCTGTTACATCTCTTACCCTGTCCCATGTCAGTATTTTGTCTATTTAAATAGTAAACCCTCTGGTGCAGGCATCCTGGGTGAAATCCTGGCCCCACTGAAGTCAATGGCAAAACTCTCATAAATTTCAATGGAAACAGGATTTTACTCTTTGTCCTTACATGTCTATAAAGCACAATGCTCACCAGTGTTGCTATATAAATGGTAACACTAATTAATAAAACAGCTGCTCTTTATGATGATGCTTTCAGAAGCACTGGCAGTAAGGGAATGTAGATACTTAGGGTAGCCAGGTGTCTGGTATTCTACCGGAATGTCCGGTCAAAAAGGGACCCTGGCGGCTTCAGTCAGCACTGCTGACCAGGCCGTTAAAAGTCTGGTTGGCAGGGCTGGCAGGCTCCCTACCTGGCTCCGTGAGGCTCCCGGAAGCGGCAATGTCCCTCTGGCTCCTAGGCGGAGGGACGAGCAGGGGGGCGCTGCGCACTGCTCCCGCCCCATGCACCGGTTCCACAGCTCCCATTGGCCAAGAACCACTGAATCTGAATTCTCTGGTCCATTGCAGGTGTGCAGATGATACTGCCATTTACTTTTGATATCATCGTCTGTCTGGAGCTTTCATATTTCACTAAAATGTTTGTCAAAACCTCAAACACTCACAGATGGTATTTTTTCACCTGTGTTGAGAGCCAATGTAAATATATATTCTTCCTTCTGACCTTGTTAGAAATGCTTTCTTGATGAAAAATTGAAAAACAGATCAATACCTTGACTTGAAGACAGTCCCTGAGCAGAGACTGCACTCAAAAGTAATGCTTCCCCTATTCCCTGGGCTTTCCGCAAGGAGAAACTTTATATACACACACACACACCCCACACATGCATATGTGTGCATGCGCACACACACACACAGACACAGACACAGCTGTACTTTTTAGAAAACTACAATTATGAACTCCAAAAATCTTTGCCAAGATCTTTGTTCTTGGTGTAGTTTAAAAGAAGGTACAGTTAACATTGAACATTTACACGGTTTGGAAATTCTTTTGCAAAACACCTTAGACCATTTACATTTCCTTGCTGACATTCCTTTGTCCAGGAACCTTTAAGTGCCATGATTATAAATCTTCCTGAGAACTTGAGTCAGAAGTGGAAAGTCTTTTATCAATAACAACTCTTTCTTCAAGAACCTGTTGTATGGGTACCCATAGTAGAACCTTCTGATCTTTTTTTTTTTTTTTTTTTTTTAATTCTGGGGACAAAAAGGTTAATTTTGTGAAGCATACCTCTCATTTATTGAAAACTAGTCTAATGAACTGCTAGTCTACTGGAGCCAATCTCTCTCTCCTCATCCCAACTGCTTTTCATACACTTTTTTCTTGAAAAGTGAACTGCCCAAATAGCTGTTGTGTTCCTTTCTACCCATTTTACATTAGAAACGTATTTCCACAGCAATGAATTTCTTGTTCCCCTTTGTTTACCTGGGTAAACTATTAAGGTGTTGTCCGAGTCCCTAACAAATGGAGGCCCACCTCACAGACGTAATATTCAGTATCGGTGGATTTTTCAAAAGTGCATAAATGACTTAGAAGCTCAAGATTCAATATACATAAATGGGGCTTGTACCCTTATGTTGCTTAGGTTCTTCTGATAAGTTGCTATGGGGAAAAAGAATCCCATTATGAACATGTTCTCCTTTTGATATATCCTTGCAAGTTATTGACTGCTGTGCATAGTAATCCAGTTTATTAGGAGGAATTCTTTCATCTCCTCCTGGAGTCTCTCAAACCCTTTCTATCAATCGAACAAGTTTGTTTCTTTTACTCTCATGTAAATAACCTTAGTGCCTGGAGATCATGTTGCTTTTGCTAAAATAATCAATTATCCTACCATCACAGAAGGAGAGCCCTCTAATACTTTGGCTAGAAGGCACAGTGATGCCTTGATGAGTAAGTCACCTTATTATGGCATTAAAATATACCTCTTCCATAGATCATGGCTGCTTGCACCATGAAAAAATAGTGACAACGGTGGGATGTGTTTATTACTTATAATTACAGTTTTTAATCTTAAAGATAAAACCTTATCCTTGGGGAATCTCTGATGGCAGGAGCTGAATGCTGTTAGAAAGTAGGTGTCCCTGAATTTCAAAGACAGCTGATATTGCCCTTGCACTACAGTTGCAATGGTCAGTGATGCTAAGCTTAATATGGTGAGTTGCTGTATAAATCACAAGATGCTTCAGTTGTGACATTCTGGAATGTAACAAAAATTAAATGGGCACCGACAGATCCCAGGAGGTACAAACATATAATCCTCTTCCCTGAACTGCTTGAAACATTTGAAGTTTTAAGGTTTGTGCTCCTTGAACTTGTGGGGTAAAATTTTCAAAAGAACTCATCACTGGCCTGATTCTGCTCCCGTTGAATCCAATGGGAGTATCACTGACTTCTCAGAGAGTAGAATTACACTAGAGCTGAGCATTCTTGAAAATCCCACTGATGATATTTCAGTGACCTCATTTCTCCCACCTCCCTGTTACCCAAATTGCTCACACGGCCCTAATTAAATACACCAGTCCAATAAATCCATGGTATGTTTTCAAAACCCATGTTTTACATTTTTGTGAGCATGTAAATGTGACAGCAGTGGCTAGCCACTGGCTGATGTACACAGTGCATTAGATAGCAAAGGGCAGGATAGAATGTGGGACACATTACCTTTTTTCCAATATGTGTCATTTTTTCAGCATCTTTACCATGACTGAATTACTTTTAAAATATTCCAAATGTCTAGATTTCCAGTTTGATTGGAAAGATACTAAAAATGACATGAGGGATTCAATATTGAGCTGTGCTTATTTTTAATCTTCATTTGGAGGAAAGGACATCTGGCAGCTTCTAGTCAATTTCAGTCAGAATAAAGACATTATTAATCAGGGAACTTTTAAAGTTCCAGCCTACTAACCTACTAGATTTCTTTGATGTTTCGAGTGATTTCCAGACACATTTTTTCCTAATCTTGTGCACAGTTCTGCACTAATTCATGCTCTAGTCACGGTGACCTATTATGAGGCTTTCTGTTTCCATGCTTGTTAATTTTAAACTTCTTATTCTATCGCAGATGGAACCATGGAAGAACAAATGTCATGATTATTTGATCTTAATATTACAGATGTGTCTTTTTGTTTTCTTTTGTTTTTTCAGAGGCCTCTTAGCTGATAGCTTCACAGAAACACACTATATGAAAGATGGCACTGATGTCATTCTCACACGCAATTACACGGTAAGGTTTGTGTCTTGGGGAATAGATGATGCTTCATCATTAAAACACCACGTGAGTGCTGCCAGGATGGGAGAGTGAAATAAAATAGCTAGCTGGATATTGTTTTTAGATTGTTGCCTTTGGCAACTGCTTGTCCCTATGTACCTAAGCAAGAATTTTGAGGGGGAAATTTTCAAAGTGAGGCTTGGGGAGTTTCACCATTGACTGTCATTGAAACCTATAAGATTTTTGCTGTTAAAGCCTTATGCAGCTCTTTGAAAATGCACTTGTTAGAGTTTTCTAGTAGGCCACAAACAGCCATTGTTGCACAGATAAGGAGTGAAGGCCTGATTCGATTAAAAAGAAAGCCTTAAAAAGCTGGCTTCCGCAGGGCAGTGTCGAAGGTCACATAAAGGCATTCCAAGGTCTGTGTGGGTTTCCACAATGCACAAGCAAGATGTATCTTTTATTTTTTGTTTTTATTAAATCAGGCCCTAAGATATTTTTATAAAAAATATCTGGCTAACTTGCTCTTCATTAAAATGAGCACAAAATGCCTTTTTTTTCTCTTTTAAAAATGCTTTTTATAAATAAAGTACTGTTTTAAGTCACTCACATTTTTGTCCTCTGACGGCAAATATGAATTCCTTAATTAAAAACAGTGCAGCGATTGATTTTAATTATGAAGTTTATCTTTTATCTGGCTTAGTAGATCCAGCTCGGATGGAATATTTCTTTTATTTATTTACTTACTTACTTACTGTATCCATAGAAGCATCTCACTCCATGTTATCTGTAATGAGTCTTGCAGATGACAACAGGGGAAGTATTTTCACTCACGTCTTTTTAATGCTAAGAAATATCTTCATTATGAAAAGCCAGTCATGTCCAGAGTAAAGCAATCAATTTTGAAAGTTATCAGCCTCTTTCTGTGTGCATGCGTGTGGTGGTCATATCTTATTGCAATGGAAAATGGCTGATCACTTCTTTTGGAAGATTGTATAACATCAATAGCTATCCCATGGGCTCACTTTATAAAAGGAGGGATGTATAGTCTGTGCTGTAAGTAAACAGCAAAAAAGCAAGTAGATGAAAAATTTCAAAATGGTTTTAAAATTCATAATATTCAAATGAGGAAAGAATATACAACTTTTTGTGGTTCACTATTGAAGCAAACTAATCTCAGCTATGTGTATTGCTGACTGTAGAAAGTTTCCTGTTTACAAATACATTTGAAAGAAAAGTTTTAAGTAGGCAATGTACTTTGGTACAACGATGATGGCAGAAAGACCCCAAATAAATTTTACAGTTTGCTACCTAAAATAGTTTGAAGAGACCAGTACAACACATTTTTGATCAAGAGCAACTGCAATATTGTTTAAAAGAAATGTCTTCCTGAGGTTCTATAATTTGATTTTACATCTTTTTTCATTCAGTATTCCTAAAATACCTGTACAGTGCACTCTAAACTAAATCAAGTTACTGATTTATAGTTACCCGGCTGTGGAAATGAAATCAGGTTTTGGTCATTGTGCTATTTGCAGTCCTAAGGCGCATGGCTACACTTGCAGATGTAGAGTGCTTTGAGTTAAACCAGCCTTCGTAGAGCACAATAGGGAACGCGCTGTAGTCTGTCCACACTGCCAGCTGCCAGCACACTGGCGTGGCCACATTAGCAGCTCTTGCAATGGCCACAGAGAGCAGTGCATTGTGGTAGCTATCCCAGCATGCAAGTGGCTGCAATATGCTTTTCAAGAGGGGGGTGGGGTGGAGTGTGACAGGGAGCGTGTTGTGTATATGTGGGGGGAGAGAGAATGGGTTTTTGGGGGGCTGAGAGCATGTCAGCATGCTGTCTTGTAAGTTCAGACAGCAGCAGACCCTCCCCCCCCCCCCCACACAGCATTCCACAATAATGGTTGCTTTATCTTGGAGCAGATAAGCATGCCGGCTGTCAGAAACGGAGCTTTCAAAGGGCATATCCAAAACAATGACAAGAGTGGCCACTTGACTTAAGGGGATTATGGGACATTTCCAGAGGCTGATCAGAGCGCAGTAATGCAACACCTCGTTCACACTGACGCTGGGGCGCTCCGGCGGGGGCGCATCAAATGTTATTTTACTCGCTGAGGTGGAGTACCAGGAGTGCTCTAGCCGTGGAGTCAGAGCGCTCTACGTGCCTTGCCAATGTGGACGGGTAGTGAGCTAGTGTGCCCGGGGCTCCTTTAATGCGCTGTAACTCGCAAGTGTAGCTAACCTCTAAGTCTGAGCATCTGCTTGATGCAGATGTTACTGTTGTATTCTCTTCACATTTAGGCTATATACTAAATAGCTCCCCAAAAATCTGTCATTCTGAAAGTTAATCACGGCTCTAGTAGTTCATGGTCTGCAGTAAAGCCAGAGCACAGCTTTAAATACAACAAATCAGCTCACTGTAGTATCGATTCATTTTGGGGGGGATTATCTACTTCATTCAGTAATTTAAAACCGCAAAAGTCTTTTTTTGGTAGGTGAAAAATACTGTAACTCAACTGAGTTACTGAGCTAGAAATCAATTTTCCACTAATCCAATCACAGGATATGATCTGATAGGTTTACCGTTTTCAATATTGAACTTAAAGGAACCTTACCTTCTTGCAACATGTGGATCTTGAAGTTATGAAAATGAATAGACGTGTTCAAAGTTAATGAAATATCTAGTTGTGTGTCTGGAGTGGGAAGGAATAAGAACCTTTTCTATAATACACTCTTCGATAATGTCAGATACACTTTAGGTGCAGTCTGTATCAGCCTAGGAATCATCATCCCCTTCCTCTTTCACCAGACACTTTCACAGACCAGGCAAGTCTACACTTAAAACACTGCATCAGCGCAGCTGTGCTGCTGTAGCACTTTAATGAAGACGGTCTAAGCCAATGGGAGAGAGCTCGCCCATCAGCGCACTTAATCCATTTCCCCAAGTAGCTATGTTGATGGGAGAAGCTCTCCTGCTGACATAGAGCTGTCTACACAGTGGGTTAGGTCGGTATAACTACGCCACTCAGGGGTGTGAAAAATCCACACCCCTGAGTGTGACATAGTTATATCAATATAGGTCTGTAGTGTAAACCAGGAGTTTGCTACATACACTGAGAGCACACAGATATCTGGCTTCCATGAGCAGCACCAGTTATAAATCGTGCTCCTGCCTCAGACTCCAGACTACTAACTCTTATGACTTTTAGTGGATGTTTATGTAACCAGGCTGTCTCAATGTCATTGAATGATAGCCCAGGTTTTTCTCCAGTTAAGGATTGGATGAGTTTAATTGATCATTGTCTTTAAAGCAGAAATATTATGGCCATGCCTAACAGCTGCATGCCCTTAGTTGTGAGTGAAGCAAACCTCTAGAGAGAATTCAATGTGTGGAATTGCTCCTCTTGTTTGTGATTTTCTTTCTCATCAGAGCGTTACTAGCACTTTACTGAGGCAGATAATGAAGACACACTAACAATAAGTCACTGACACACCATTTTTCTCGTTGCTTTAACTATGGCAAACCATGTAAATTCAATTCAGATTATAACCCACTGTTCTGTATTTTGTTACATTCTCATGTTAAAAAAATGCTCCAAATAAACATTTTCTTATGAGATAAACTAATTTGCTTAGGATTCATATCTGAGCTATTCCATCTTACCCTGGTCTTTTTCTAGGTTATTGCTTTCTTTAAGAAATCAAGGTGGGCTTTAGAAGTGTGCTGTGTGCAGCTGTGTAATTGAAAACCATTCCCTGACACTGAAAAGGTTAATTAATGCAGCTAGATGTGAATGAACCAAGTAATAAAAAGGCATAGTGAGATGACTGTCAGTTGAAACATGAGTGATAACTTTCCTTTGCACTAATAAGATAGCAACCTTTTACAAGAGTATTTTCAGCTTCCGGATAGCATTTAAAGGAGCTGTGAAAAAAAGAAATGCTGAACGTGACACAGTCATTACTTTCCAGCCAGTCACATAATTGCAGATGTAGTATAACCTTTAGTCAACAATAAAATTAATTTTGATTGCAGCGAGATATGTATCTTTATTGAGTCAGAGTCTTGTGGTTGCCTTTTGGAAGCAGTTGGATTATTAAAGAAATACAATAACCCAGCCATAAAATGCCTTTCAAAATAGAAAACCCTCTTATTTTTGTTTGTTCCTAATAATGTGCAACTACCCAGCTAGTTAATTTAATAAAATGCTTCCCTTCCAACCCACTTTTCATTTGCCATGTGAGTTTCTCAAGCCATAGATTTGAGACTAGTTTTAATACATCTCACAGTATGCTTAATTACCTCCTATGAATTTACATCCTATTACTAAAGAAAATTTACATCTAAGCAAAATGTTGATGTCAATGAGATTTGTTCCGCTGCTTAATGTTATAAAATGCCCCATATCATAGCTTTCAGATAACATAATCAAGGAGAAAAAACTTGTCATATTTTAAATACACTGTTGATTGTCTTTTAGCAATTAGGGATGCCATAGGTACTTGTGTGGACTCCTTTGGTCCAACATTAAACATTGAGAATGCTCTTTACAATATTTCATGGAAGCAGAAAGATTGCTATCAGTGGGATACTGGATGCTGTCGCCTGAAATCAAACAAGGTTTTTAGCTAGAAAGGAAGGGAGAACTTTATAAAAACAAGGCACTGAATAGAATTTATGATTACCTAAATGTTTCCCCCTTCCTTCCTTTTTGCAATTAGGGTCACTGCTATTACCATGGTACTGTGCAAGGGTATCCTGATTCTGCAGTCAGTCTCAGTACCTGCTCTGGACTCAGGTAAGTAAGCTTTCCAAAGACATCTTGGACATCTAAAAACACATATAATGACTACAATCAAATACCATGCTTCAAGGCTTCAGTTGGTTGCCTGCAGGTCAGGAAGGATTTCTCTCCCCTTCTCCCCCCAATAAATAATTAGCTAGATGTATTCTGGGTTGATGTTTTTTCCATCTTCCTCTGAAATACAAAAGCTTGGCCAAACCTGGAGTTGCAACACCAGACAGGGTGGACCAGTGTTCTGAGGTGGTACCGAAAAGCCTCTTTCTAGAGCAGTGGTTCCCAAACTTGTTCCGCCGCTTGTGCGCGGGCCGAGGGACGTACTGGTCGCCGCTTCCAGCAGCTCCCATTGGCCTGGAGCTGTGAACCGCGGCCAGTGGGAGCTGCGATCGGCCGAATCTGTGGACGCGGCAGGTAAACAAACCGGCCCGGCCCGCCAAGGGCTTTCCCTGCACAAGCGGTGGAACAAGTTTGGGAACCACTGCTCTAGACGCTTGATTGGTGTGTCTTGCTCAGGGTCATACTACTCTCTAGATTTGGGGTAAGGAATTTTCCTCCAGATCACATTTGGAGGGACCTTGGAGTTTGCACACAGCCCCCGCTCTAATTCTCCTCCAATCGGCGCCGCAAGCCTGGGGGAGGAGAATTAGAGCGGCGCTGGCATGCTCAGCGGAGGAGGCGGAGCGGAG
Source organism: Emys orbicularis (assembly GCF_028017835.1). Classification (NCBI taxonomy): domain Eukaryota; kingdom Metazoa; phylum Chordata; order Testudines; family Emydidae; genus Emys; species Emys orbicularis. The sequence goes on along the minus strand of NC_088689.1, from coordinate 22,620,917 downwards.
GTGAGCTGGGGCGGGCTCCCTGGGCGGGGTTAGCTGCCGCAGGGGCGGGGGGGGGGCTCCCCAGGCGGAGTTGGTGGCGGGCGGGGTTAGCTGCCATGGAGGGGGGCTCCCCAGGCGGGGTTAGCTGCAGAGGGGGGGTAGCTGCTGGGGGGGGAGGCTCCCCGGGCGGGGGGGGGGGGGCGGGCTCCCCGGGTGGCGGGCTGGGTTAGCTGCCACGGTGGACGGGGTTAGCTGCCGCGGGGGGGAGGGCATGGTTAGCTGCCACGGGGGGGGGGGCATGGTTAGCTGCTGCAGGGGGCGGGGTTAGCTGGGTGGGGGGGGTGGCGCAAGGTGGAAGTTTCGCCTAGGGCACGAAACTTCCTTGCACCGGCCCTGATCACAGACATCTCCTTGTTAGGATGGGGCACCCATCTAGATGAGAGGGACATGGAAAATGGAGACTTTACAAATGAATTTCAGGCTGCATGTTATGAGTTAACAAACATCCCTCCTCCCTAAGGTCTGAGAGCCCACTCTACTAGGGCCAAGACCCCATCAGTAGCCTTTGGGATGTTCCTCTCATTGAAAACTATAAGGCAGCAACATGGGGTTCTGTCCATACCTGCAATAGACATTACACTCTGGTGCAAGCTTCTCCAGCTGATGCATCTTTCAGCACAGCAGTACTCCAGTCATTGGTACCACAAAGATTCTTGCATCTTCTTCCTCAGTTAATACTGCTTGTCAGTCACCCACAGTGGAAAACACATAGGGACCATCACTTGAAGGAGAAAGAAGGGTTGCTTATAGTGTATGGTAACTGGAGTTCTTTGAGATGTGTGGTCCCTATCTGTATTCCACTATCTGCCCTCCTTCCCCTTTGCTTCTGATCCTTGATGCATGGTTCATGGTAGAGAAGGAATTGAAGAGGCAGTTGGTCCACACCGCCCTTTATACCCTTGGTTCGGCACATGAGGAGGAGGAGGGTGTAGGAACAGACCAACCGACACTGCTAGCAAAAAACTTCTGGACTCAGGCGCGTAGAGGTGAGGCACACCCAAAGTGGAATACAGATAGGGACCACACATGTTGAAGAACTCTAGTTACTGTAAAAAGTAAATAACTTTTCTTTCTTATTATACCTTTCTCCACTAAATTAAAAATCCATTTTAAACCCAGTATTTTCTCCCCATGAAGCACTTATGCACTAATCAAGTCACTTTTCACTCTTTTTTTTTTTTATAAGGTAAACTGGTTGAGTTCTTTAAGTCTCTCACTGTAAGGCATTTTCTCTAGCCCATGAATAATTTTTTCAGCCCTTTCTTCAATTTTCAAACATCCTTCTAAAAATACAGACACCAGAACTATACACAGTATTCCAGTATCAGTCTCATCCATAGAGCTGGCTGAAATTCGGGATTTCCAGTTTATGAGAAATGTTGACTTTTTGAAATTTGGTTTTGGTCCAATTTGGATTGAAACCAATTTTTTTGAAATTTCTTGTTCCTAGAAAACCTGAAAAAACTTCATTTCAGAAACACAGCCACATGGTGTTTCCTCAACAAAATATGCTCCCTGGACCAGAAGCTGCTGATTGAATTGACATACTTGTAAGGGGAAACTGACAAGAATTTCAGTTTGTCCATAGTTGCTGGGATTCCCAAGTCTGCGACTCTAGTGCAGACTTGCGCTTGGAGCAGAAAGTGGTGAGGTTTGTGATGGTCCTTTGTTCCGGGGGATGGGGGACCTTTGTCCCAGAGCTTTAGATGATTTTGTTAGATATCCTGGGCCCAGACCATGGAGTGCTTTGAAGATAAGGACCTAGACCTTGAACTTGATTCAAAATTTTCTGGGAATCCAGTGTAGAGAGTGGGTTCCCCATTGACAGCTATGTTTTGAGATCTGTCAGTTAGTCAGTTCTTAATCCATTTAATGTGTGCTTTATCAATATTGTACAGTGCTACGTTTTTAATCAGAATGTTATGCAGTACTAAGTCAAAAACCTTACAAACGTATGATACTACATCTACACAGTTACTTCTATCAACCAAACTTGTAATGTCCTCAAATAACAAAGTCAGGTTTGTTTGACAAAAACTATTTTCCATAAATGCATGGTGACTGGCATTGATTATATTCCTGCCCTTAATTCTTTATTAATGAGGAATGCATATTCCCTGCAGCTGCTCAAGGGGGACATCAACAGGCTAGCAGAATTTTGGGGAGTCTATATGATTCCCGTTTTCGCATGGCAGTTGTGCCCAGGTGATGCTATATTTTATTCTGATAGTGCACTGGTTGGCATATCTATCAGACTGTGACAGAACCTGGTTGCCTTCCAGTCCTTGTTTAGCTGTGGAGTCCTCAAACATGTCCCCCCGTGGTAGTGAGCAATGGTAAACACTAGCAATGACAGAACTACTGTGCAGCTGCTAACTCCTACAGCTTCCAACAGCCCAGTAGTTCTGAGAATTTGCTTCCTAATGTGACTATGAAGCTCAATAAATTGTGGTGGTGAAAGATATGACACGTAGCAAGTAGTTTAGATGTTAATGTTAACACACACCAAAAAAAAAAAAAAAGAGTGAGAGAGAGACACAATGTCAAGAAAAAAATTAAATTAACCAATTTAATAATTTCTCAGGCAACTTTCAGAAAGGCACTGACTGATGGTAGTTTTCAAATACACCATAGACATAGTTCAGGAACCAATTACCCTTCCTAGTTGGTCAATCACAGAATGGTATTTACTCACAGAGCAGTTCCAAATCACAGTAATTAACTGTAAATTGGCTCTTGTGTTCTCCCTGGAAAACCAGTTTTCCTGTCAAATTTCCAGCTGTCTCAGACTTTTCTGAGTTTGTTTAATTTATCTACAAACAGCATGACTATTTGAGCCTTTCCCTCCTCTGTTTTGCATTCCAAATGGTGGTGGTATTTTCAAGGCTTTTATATTATAGCCTTGGAGATAATAGGAGCAGAGGAGGAAGAAAACATAGAGTGAATAAGCAATTTGTTACCAAAATTCTTATCCTTATTAAAAGGGCAACCTTGGCCATAGTTAGTAGGAGTCCACTGTTGTCTACCAGCAAGAAAACATTTTTACGGGTGCTTTTCCATCTATCTGGCATCTCCACTAAATTTTATTCTAGTTAACCTATTATGTTTGTGGTATTTTAGACAGCATTAGTCAAATATAAGCCATTCTCATGGCAGATAAAAAATAATTTAGTGCCCCTTAAATATTTTAAAGAATTGCATGATTACAGTGAAAGCAGTGCTAGGTGGTCTACCGCAGCTAGGAAAAATTTGCCGTTTGTGCGAAAAATAAAAGATAGTGTTAGTCCTGCACCCCAGAGCTATTTACAAAGAAAAAAGCTAACAGGAAGAACAGTTCGACTGCATGTTAAATGTGGTTTCTCTCTTTTCTCTGATTCATTCTCTCTTTCACTTTTGGTGAATTTTGTGCTCACAGCTGAATGACAAGCCTAGTCCTCTCTTTGGATCCAGTCATTGTTACCCAGCTCCTTACGCAGTCATTTATACTAGTGCAAAGTGGATGTAAAGCCTTATCCAGTAAAATAGAAACATTTTTCACTCAAATTGCACTGGTGCAAGTAACTGCATACAGGGCAGGTTGGTGATAAACTGGGCCCCTTATTGGTGTAGCATCTTCTTTGCCAGGGCAGGCTTTCCTATTTCTCTGCTAATGTGGTTCAACCTTAGCATGAGGGAAGAACATCTAGGTTGAGGATATATCTCAATATCCATTTAACCGCTGCATTCTCTGTTGGGACTGGGCATACGAGTGCCCATGAGTGATAGCAGTTTTGTGATAGGAACACCTGTTGAGTTAGACCCCAAAACTCATTTCACAGCCTGGTAACAGATAATAATTACTTTGTCAGTATCTGAGCTTGAACAGAAACATACAGTTGAAAGGCTACATATTGCAATATCAGTTCCCTGAACCATCTACTTCCCCTCATTAAGATAAGTTAGGAATAAAAGGCCGGATGATGCAAAATGCTAAAGGCCTGCTGTGAAGTCCTAAGGGCGTGGAGTACCTCGCAGGTTTGGTCCCACCGTTCACATAATACCTCTCTCACAAAAACATGTTTAATAATCTCTTTTGTCAGAAACATTAAAATGCATATTATTAGTATGAATGTTTTACTAGTATGCACAAAAAATAGTTTAAAATAGTGCAGGAAATTCAGAGCTAAAGCAACCACTTGGTCCTTAACACATTCCATCGTGCCTGAGTATTGTAGAAATTAATGTCTAATGTATAACATTACAAAGCTAACGTGCTGCAGTTTCCTCGTTTATGTTGCTTTTCCCTCCAGGGCTCTGTTTTGATCTGATCTAGTCCCAGGAATCCTAGCTCCACACGGAGTTTCACACGAAAGTATTGTGATGCAGTCATGGGCTAAAGAGGGAAGCCTTGCCTAGTGCTCCTAGATTCTGTTTCTGGCTCTGCCACACAGTTGCGTGAATTCGGACGAGTCACTTCTGTGCCTCAGTTTTTCCATCTGTAAAATGTAAATAATAATTCATTTTGAGTCACAAATCCCTTGATGAAAGGAAGCACAAATTATTATAATTATTTCATTTAAATTTCAGGATGCCGTCATCTTGCCAGCTGAAACTAGCAGTCCATCTTGGACACCTTTCCATCTATACAGGAGAAAGACACGTGCCTTTCCCATAGACCAAGATAATGCATTAAAAGGCATGAAACTGACCCAAAAGAGAAGGTTACACATTTTAGAAAGCTGTGAAGCTTATATATACAATGCAGCCACGTGGCTAAGCATTTAAAACAAATTATTAGCTTATATATGGCATTTGATTGCCTATCCTGTGTTGCATAAGGAATAGAGTGAAATCTGAAAATTTGAAAAGCACATGTCGCTCATGCAGGTGGAGTGGGGTTTGATGTAGAGATAACTGAATCACATAGAGATAGAAAGAAGACTCAGTTTTCTTCTACACACACACTTTCATATTCCCACTATAATACTTTCTCTCAGACATAACATTAGAATGTCTTGCTTCACTTAGGACTACAATGGCATAAAGAGAGTTAGATTGACACTGATAGCTACCTAAAATGCAGGTTATAGGAGAGTGTAATCATGCCATTGTCTGCATGCTGCTTAACTTCTTTGGTGGAGGAGGAGGTGAGTGGCAGGAGAGAGGCTGTATATATTGAATGCATGAAATAGGAATGATGGATAATCAGTGCTTCCAGCACTTCCATCCGGAAAAGAAAACCAATTAGATTTTTCAGACTACTTGGGAGGTGATGGTTTGGATGAGGCAAGGTCATTTTGCCATCCTATGGAAAGTACTCTTCTTTCTTTCCCAGGAAAAGGGGCCCTCCAGTTTAGTAGCAAATACGTGAGTCTTCTGGGCATGATTTTCAGCCTCCACATGTGCTTGTACAACCTTAAAGTAGTAATATATATCTGCTAACCCTTTTGCATGCAGGGTATAGAATATACACACACAAAACCTATTCATCTGAAGAAGATTTGCATGCACAAACCCCTTTACCTGAATGCACAGGTGCAAGTGCTAGAAAAGTGCATATGCAGGTACATGTGCATACACTAGAGGAAGCCATGTTGAGATCTCACTGATCAGCAGACCCTAGGTGGGATTTTAAAAAGTGCCTCAGTGATGTAGGAGCATGTCTCGTTGAGAGTCAGTGGAACTTTTGCTCCTATGTTTCTTACGTACTTTGAAAATCTTACCCCATGTGCCCAGGTGCAGCATATTTGCTAAATAATAAGCACAACAGAGTCATACATACATGAAATTTTTAGTCACTGCACAACAACAAATAGAAAGTAAAATCATTTCTGTAGGTCCTACGGTATTTAAAAGACCCTCCTTATCAACCCCAAATCTGGGGCCAAGTTTGACTTCAGTGTCTCTTTACTGTTTCCCTATATTATTTATTATATAGTGCTACAAAATAAAACACTAAAATGGCATTGATATTAACTGCCCTCTCTTTTCTTCCTCTAGTTCCTTAGCTATCTTCCCTGGTCTGTCTTGCCATTCTAGTGGTAAAGCTCACTCATAACACTTTCTCTGATAGCACAGTTACTGTACCTTGACTCCCAAGTACAGGACATTAAATTCTATTATCACTCTGTGTAACTCCATCCTTGAATTCTGGGCACCAGGATTTCAGACCAATAAGCAGTGACACTGGATAAATCTGATTTGCAATGTGAAAGGATTAACCTGCCTAACTACGTGTTACGGTAGTCTCTGGACATGATACTGTACTATGGAATAGATTTTCAGATTGATGAAGGACATTTTGCTAGCATAAAGCAGGTTCATGTGAATATGGGGTGTATCTAAATGAGAACTCCCTTATTATGCTGTAGTACCTGAAAACAACACAGCCATTGTTTTAGTGGTCGCTTTGAATTTCTCTCTGTTGTTGATTTGAGTCAGACCTTTAAGTTCTGATGTATGTAATAATAAGCTCCTATATTGTGCTTTTCATCAGTAGAACTTACAGCTCTGTACAAAGGAGGGAAATTTCATTACTTCAGTGAGGCACAGAGAGATGAAGTGAATTACCTAGGGTCATCCAGCAGGCTGGTGGTAGAACCTGGAATAGAACTATGGTCTCTTGAGTCCCAGTTCTGTGCTATATCCAGTAGGCCATACTGTTACAAAGGGGAAGGAAGTAATGCTCTTAAGGCAATGTAGGTCAAATCTTGGACTACTTACTCAGGCAAAATTCTCATTGAAGTCAATATAATGTAGATTGGACTCCACATTTGGAAAATTGGTACATATCAACACAATAAAGGCTACGTTTCTTATTCCTTTCAGACGGCCTTCATTTCATGCTCATCCAAAACTTGAGCGAACTCCACATTTGTGCACCCACATGGGCAATTGCACATACACACTGTGTAATTGTCTGCACACTTACCTGATTGGCTTGCACTCCTGAGGGTTCACAGTGCTCATAAAATGGAGGCTGGCAGAACATTTTCCCTTACAAGTATAACTGAAAAGGAGCTGAAACAATTTTAGAAGACTCTTTCCAGCTGAGCTTGTCTGCAGAGTTATGAATCTTTGAGAACAGTTACACAGAGGAAATACAGAGAGACATTAACTAATGGCAGTGCAGTTTCCAGAACCAGGATGATGTGTGGGCATGGGGGATAGGCAATGAGCATGAACTACTGAAGCTACAATATTCATAATTAGTTAAATTCACCTCTGAGCAGAGGGGCAGCATGAGATCTTCTCAATACTTAACTCCCTAGACTTAAGGGGCACTTCACTGATACATAGGCCTTGCATTGAGCCTCTGTATAGGGGTGAATTTCACCCAAAATGAATACACAATATACACAGATGAGAAAGTCTTCTATTTCAGTACATTTCTCATGTACTAAGGCAAATTACATATACATTCTTCTCCCAATGGTAATAGGGTTTTTTATTGTTTTTATTTAGAAAGGAGAATAACTTTGAGCTTCATTAAAACCAAATGTTTAATTGCATTCATGGGTATCAGATTTATTGATTTACTTAACTCTCCACTTGCAATGCAGCAGAATAATATATCATAGCTTCGGATAATGATGCCCTAGCCAAGTTTTCCTTTAGTATCACAATTTCTCAGACAAGTATGCATCAACGGTTTATATTGGCAGGGCCCACTCTTCTGCTGACAGGTTGGAAAAGAAAAATCCCGTTTGTATTTTAAGATTTCCAAAAGCCTGTTGATTTATGAAATATTACTGGCTTTGCATTTGGTTTTGTTTTTTAAAAAAAGGAAGGGGGAATGGAATAGACCATTTCACTTTGTCATGTATTAAATAAGTGGAGTTATTCCCTCTAATTACACTTCCCCTCAGGAGGTTCTTGGCAAGTTAACCAGCAATTAATAACTGCATTTGTTATTTTATGTTTTAAGTTTCCTTTCAGTGGGATGGAAAGAGAATTCCACGTTGTGTTCTCTCCCACTCCACAGAGGAGGGGGATCTGCCCATCCTGAGGAGGGATCAATCCTCTGGAGCCTTGTTTGCCTTGTCAAGGCAGTAGTGAAGGCTAACGGGGCTCAAATTGCTGCTATTTGGGGATGTGGGCAGGGGATTGTTTCTCTTGTGGGCAGGAGAAGGGGAAGGAGTTAACTACGGGGCCAAGGAACCACTTCTTAACTGTAGGAAGGAGTGGGAGTATGGAGGTTACTGAGCAGGAAGATGAAATGGAGAAAGTGTGATGGGGCTTTGAGGACAGAGATAGGAGGAGGAGGTGAGGATATGAGAGAGAGAATGTACCCCCTGTGACAGATGCTAGTCATGTCATTTAATGCAATACTGGAAGGTGCTCTGGTACTATGGTGATGAGGGGCTCCTAATTTTGCTTCTGTTGTCACTCAGCTATTCAAGAGGGGAGTCTTTTCGGTAGGCAGACTCCTTCCCACCAAGCACAGCTTCTTCCAGTTTCCTCCTTGCTCCGTCACAGGTTTCTTTCAACTTCATGACCCACCACTAGCTGGAAGGACTGGGGAGAAATGAAGAGTCACAGGGCCTGTGTGCAGATAGCACAAGCCTTTGGTAGATCTCAGGAGATCCGTGATGGATCCCCATCAGTTCTATGAGCTCTCCCTTTTTGATACTTCAGTCTCTAATGCTGTCATTTAGGCACCTTTTATGAACACATACACCTTGTCTACACTTGTGGCAGCGTGTAGGATACAGGTAGCTACACAGGGGAGTAAAAGGCTCTGTCAGGATAGGCAATGAGGAAAGGCTCTGGCAATTGCCCACTGCTGGAGCCTTTTCCTGCTGCCCCCTCCCTCCATCCCCCACCACAGCTTTTCCTTGATGCAGTGAAAGGCTGGGGCAGTGGGGAACTTCCAGAGCCTTTCCCTGCTGCCACTTTGCTGCCCATAGACTTTCCCTGCTGCTGGACCCTTTCACTGCAGCGGAGAAAGATTTTGGCAGCAGGGAGGCAGCAAGACACTACACTGATATTTTTAGCAGAGTAAGTGTGGGAGGCACTGCTTGGGCATGTAGAGAGCCATGTAGGGTATATAGCCTAAGGGTTCTGGCATGTCAACTCTACTCACCTAAGCAGTGCCTCACTGTCTACACTGGTGTTTATACCTGTGCTAGGAAGGCGTGCAGTGTCTGTACTCTGCATGCTGCTGTAACTGTACACAGATCTTAAGACACTGCAAAGACAATAGGTGCCCCTTTCTATTTTCAAAGTACCTGGCAAATTCATTGTCCAATTCTGTTTCCATTAAAGTCAATGGCAAAATTCCCACAGGCTTCACTGGGCACAGGAGCTGGCCATTAACTATTTTCAATCTCAAAGGACAGATTAAAGAACTCCACCAAAATTGAGCACTCATGTTATACAATGTCACTAGAATCCTTTAATGGCTCCTCCTGTCATATTTGCTCAGGTCCATGTTCTGTACGTTATGTACTTATTGCATTTGTAAGGCATGGATCAATGAGCATTAGTGCTGGCTGGGAAATGGAGAACAAAACATTGAAATTATACAGTATTTTATCTGGCATCCTAGCTCTGCACAGTAATACCAGTACAGGGGCCTAAAATAAAAAATAAAGCTCCAAACAGACCACCGTCCAGAACCCAGGACAAATCCAACAGCTACCCCACCAAGCAAACAGGAAAATTCCCAGTTAACATAAAATTTCTGGAACAAAAAAGATTGCTGTAGCCTAGACAGAAATAGAAAAATGAAAAATAATGGAGGGAACCTAAAAATGGCCAAGGGTAAAGATTACAGCAATCAATGGACTTTACATCAGCAAGGGACCGGGGGCCTAGAAGATAGAGCATGTGTCTGGAATGCAGGAGATTTGGGTTTTATTCCCATCTTTGTCACTGGGTTGGTGACTAATCTTGAGCAGTCATATAACTTCATTTTGCCTCAGTTTCCCCATCTGTAAAATGGGGGTACAAGGACTGACCTCCTTTATAAAGCTCTACAGATGAAAAGAACTGAATAAATTAATTATTATTATTCAACATCATGTCGTAAATGCAGCCAGCAAGGACCTCCAGGAGAGAGGACTGCCAGAGAGGACTGTGAACTGAGAAAACTACTCTTGACTGAACTTAGATACAAAGGCCCCGACACAAAACTCACTGAAGTCAATTAAATTCTTTCCATTAACTTCAGTGGGCACTGGA